>NC_140940.1:89865749-90465749 GCF_014529385.1 Adiantum capillus-veneris | reverse complement strand
CCGTAATGGTACAGACATCCAATGTTGCCAGTATGTGTTCCCATTCTAGAGGTTCCAAGGCATCTTTAGGGAAAGGTTCCGGAATATACTCCTTATCCTCAATTGCTCTTTTTAAGATGCATTCCTCTTTTCTTAAGCTTCCACAATGTGAAGCTCCGCACATCCATAGCTCTTTTGGTTGCCCTAACCATGCTGGTAGTTTCGATCCTACTACTATAGCTGAATCAAACTCTTCCAATGGTGTTTGGTTTACATCTTTGCAACTATGGTCTTTCAGGTGTATTTTAGTTGTTGTCTCGCCATGTCTGAGGTATATGTGGTCATAAACCCAATCTTGGACCATCTTCAGTTGTCGCATGAATGGTCGTCCCAAGATTATCTCATAATTGTTCTTTTTGTCGAAATCGACTATTGCAAATGTATGCTCATACTCAATTCCGCACGAAGTGACAATTACTTTTTCTAAGAGTCCTAAAGGCTTCTCCATGAACCCATCTACTAAGTGCAGTTTCATTCTGGTAGCCCTCAAAGCTGGTTTCTCCATTTTTTCCAGATTTCCTTGGTGGCGATTGCAACCCCCGCTCCACTGTCAAGAATAGACTTGGAAACTACTCCTTGGAATTCTACCGATAGCCTGGTGTTTCCGTCTTCTCCCTCACAATATTCTCCAACCTTATTCAATGGTACTGGCCTAGTGTTTAGTTGAGGCCTGTCCAACTCTCTGATCCCTTCTTGTAGCTTCAAGGTGGGGTCTTTCACTCCAAATTTTTCTAGGCATTTTCCTATTGTGGTCCACATGTTTGGCCTTAACCTTAGTAGTTCTGCTAACGTGATTGTGCATGCCACCGGAGTGGATAACAACTCAATCAATCCTTGCGAATCCATCACCTTGTTAGAAGAAAGTCTTTGAGATGGGATTGCTCTCACTTCCGACTTAGCTTCGTACTCTCCCAGGTAAGAAGGTAAAGTTCTCAAAGAGTCTGGTTGGCTATGCCCCGAACTAATAGATCCTTGGTCTCCCCCTTGTGAATGTATCTCAAAGTTCATCGCGATCTTTCCTCAAATTCTTCAATAGGAGGTAAGATCACATTATTTTCTTTTCTCGTGCTATTCAGGTGGTTTCTCATCCTATTAGCCTCATTGGCATCACGGATTTGCTTCCACAGATCGTCTAGACTGTTACAGTCCTTACCTATTTCTGCCAATATTTTAAGCTGGAACTCGTCACTTGCCCCATCGGTGGTATTTGGCACTATGATAGGCTCTCCTCTGGACTCATAGGCATTAGTGAGTCTTTCCTTTGTTTCCACATGTTTCTCTAAATTTGGTTTGATAGGGGTTGGAGCTGGTGCTTCATGACAATTTTCCGGTTTACCCAACGGGTCTTCCATCAATGATTGAGCCGTCTCGATCATATTTTTACACATATCCAACCTCTGTTTTTCTATTTCTGCATATGGATAAGTCATCCACCTTTGCTCCTGGGTTTGGTTCTTTTTAAGTCGAGCTTCATAAGCTTTTAGCAGTGCATCCAACTGCTCGTTTACCTTGTCGGCCAGTACAGATCCTCCTGATCCTGCCCTTTTGGGCTTTGCTATTTCCTTGGGTGCTATGGCTGTTGTGGTGTGTGAGCTTAAACTAGCTAGATCCTCTAACCGCTCCAATCTTTTCTTTGTATGTTTCAACTCCTCGGATAGGGCTGTTTTCTCTCGTTCCTTCCTGGCCTTCCTACGCGCCTTTCTAGCTTTCCAAGTGCTTCTCTGATTTTTCGTTTTTGAACTTTGGGCATCGGTTTTTGGTTCTTCAATTATGGGTTCCTTCGTCTTTCTTTGGGCTTGGGCTCGTGTTACCGCCTGAATAGATATGATTGTTTCATTTTTCGATCCTCCACTGGAAGGTACTGTGTCTAACATGTTCAAGGTGGTTTTTGATCCTTTGCTAGGGTTTTTAGGGAAATCGGGAATCAAATGAGTAATTCCACATTATGGGCAATACGCATTGACTCTAATGATTTCATCATGAGGACAGTCTCTCAGCTAATGGTCTCCACCACACTTGTAACAGGGTCCCTTGGGTTGTTGAGGTGCTCATTGAGCTCCTCTTTGCTCGTAAGCATGTCTCTGTTTGCCCATGCCTCCATTGGCTATGAACAACAATGTTCGTTCATCTAAGCTATATCTTCCTTCTCCTGCAGCCTGTGCGGCAATTGGTGGTCCTTGATTCCCTATCATGCTCCATGGTACTGGTGTCTAGGGTTCTTCCGGTGGATAATAGACAGGGTTTGCCACATATCCATTGGGATCTTCATAATATGCATGCATATGCACCAAAGCCTTTTCTTCTGATTCAGTTACCATTGGTATGTATCTTATACCAACTAGTCGTAATCCTGGTAGGGGTGGTTGTTGCCCCAACACCGGTTGTGGTCTTTCTACACCTACATGTCCTGGTAAGTTGCCTACTTGATATCTAGGCATCGGTGGAACTTGAGGGGGAGCTATTGGGGCTTGGGGAGAGTAAGGTCTCTCTCACACATATCCCTTGTTATAATAACATTCCTCGGTCCCATGGTTTGTCCATTTTTGTTCAATAGAACACCACTTGGGCTATTTAGCCTGGGGTTTGGCGTACAAGTTGATCTTTTTTAGCACTTCATCCTACAAGCTGCTCCTGGTTTACCGCTATTTCTCCTTTCGATGATGTCTTGGAAGACTTGCTTCCACTTTGCTATGAAGATGAATCATCATCAAGGTCCTTGAACTCCCCTTCTTTATAGACCGCACAATTTTCCACAAGGTACAGAGCCTCCTTGGTCAATTCATTCAACATCGTACTCCTCTTCATATGTAAGCCTTCTGAAGATCTGCATTCCTTAGTCCTTGGATGAATATCAGCATATGTCTGGACTGAGTTGGTAGTTCTTCAACAGGACAGAACTTAACATATCTTTCTAGTCTTAGGGCTGCCTTCCGTACAGATTCTCCATCTTTTTGTTTGAATTTATGGATTTGTGAGACGGTATTATGAGCTAGACACTTCCTCCATCGACTCAAAGTCTCTACGCTCTACAGAGTCAAACCAAGTGGCAGCATCATCCTCTAGGGTTAGTCCAAACCTTGCAAATTGGGTAGGAAAATCTAACACCTCTTCGAGTCTAATTACACGCACAAAGGCTGCTACATGATCTCTTGGGTCTCTGTTTCTTGTGTATTTCTTGTTTACCCATTTTTGCACTTGAGAAGGTCTAATTCTTCGATGGTCTACAAATCTCATCATTGGATCACCTCGTCCCAGTCGACACACCTCCTCAGGCCTTCTGTAATAGGCTGGTTCCTCTCCCAATGGTGCTCCTAAGCCATAATTTATAACGGTTCTCGCTCGAGGTGGTTCTTCTCTTAGAACTCGTTCCATGGGGGTCCTCCAGGCTCTATTGACCCTTGTGGTTTTGGCTTACTCTCTGCCTGATACCTTGAATAGAGTGGTGGTTCTTGAAAATCCCTGAGCCCTCGTGCGGCTTGATAACCATCTTGGTTTCGGTCTGGTTTCATTGTTGCACTCTGTCGAAGCCATGCATGCAATGATGGCTGATTTTCTGGCTGGTCTTGGTTCTTGAATGCTTGCGGTCGGGTGGAATGTGAGGTAGTGTCATACTCATCTGAAAATGGATTCGTTGACTTGCTTGGGGTGTGGGCGGCTCTCGGCACTTCCTCAGGGGCATATGCTCATGCTCCTGAACCTGTTGCTCTTTCTAATTCCTCTGGGTGAATACGTTGATATTCTTGCCCGTATCTATCAACAAAAACTATTCCCTTCCCCGTAGCAGTTTCATAAGAGAATAAGTAAAGAACCTTGTCTTTGCTTAGTTCGTTTACGCATGGTTGTTTGCTGCGAAAGTAAGAGACAATACCCTCGCTCTCATGTTTGTAGATTCCCACATTCTCGTTATAAGTTGGAACCCAGGTTGTTTTCTTATCATACATAAAAATAGCTCCGGGCCGATCAATGTTTGGTGGCGGCTCTTGAGTTTCTAAAACCATTTTCCCTTTCGCCACGTTATCTCCATATCTGTTGTAATCTTCAGGGTTACTAACTATTAAATAGTGGTTCCCCTTTTTGTCTCGAAATCTATCTCCATCATCATACACTCGGATTATCTCCAATCTTTGAACCGGACTCTCTTTGATACAAATGCACTTGCGGCCTCGATAGTCAGAATAGACTAGGGCTCCTCTCGAGTTTGTTCCCTCTAAGAAGATCACCATGAGCCTGGAATCATTCAAAGGATTTTGGGAGGTGCTTCCTCCTCGCATAGGTCCATCATAGGTGAAATCTACTGGCTGTTGACTACCAATCATGAATAAAGATCTTTCTGACGAAGTGTCAGTATCACTACCTTCCTCAATAATCGGTGCTAGTGGATTTAACCTTGCTTGAGTTACACTCTCTTCGATGGACACTAAGCTACCTTGATCACCTGCCACCTTCTGGTCTCTAACAATGTATCTTTCTGATCTTAAATTCATCAAACTTATCAATGCAATTTATCACAAATTCAACCACTCACCTGGCAATGGGTCAGTTTTTGCACAACTTCTTGCTTTGTTGCTGAATATACCTGTAAACAAGCTTTTCAATTTCGGCAATTGAATCAAAGCATTTATCTGCTAGAGGTTATCTTAGTAATGATTGGTATAACTTGGAGAGTTAATCTCAACCACTACTGTATTTTATACACTACTGATGTTTTGGATTAGGTTTGCGAATCTGAAACAGTACTTCCCTCTGATGTTGGTCAATTTACACGAAAAAGTCTGAATTCAGTCTTTGTTTCTTCAAATGGGCAAACAAGGTCCAAATTCACTTCTGAAAGAAGTTCTGGAACCCTTAAGCCAAATGTAACCTCACTGTCTATGCCAGGTCAAATTCTCTTTACAGTATGCCCCAATAGACATCCTACGCGTAGGATGTCTCCTGCTGTGTTGTGCTTGGATTTTTGCACTATTGTTTCCTCTTGTTGTGCTGAGCTTACAACTGTTTTTACTTTTTGATTTGGACACCTATTAGCTGGTTAAAGAGTCGAAAATCTGTTCTGACGGCCTGTTGATGGTATTGATCAGTCTAATCAAATCCAAATTGGACCAAAATTGACTATGAGGCTTGCCTTAGGCTATATAACACCTTACTATTCTCAAAGTCAAAGTCTGGCTTCATTTTCTTTCATTAGACATCCTACGCGAAGGATGTCTTTTTCATCAAAATGGCTTCAAACTCAAAGCCCAAGCTCCCCTTGAGTTGCTGATCACTTTGGTCTACTCAGAATTCAGTTTGGAGTCCCAAATCACTCAGAAGACATCCTACGCGTAGGATGTTTTTTTGGCCTGTTTGACCCCTGATTTGTCCCACAGCTTCCCCTTGATGTGAGTAACCCAGTGGTATGCTTAGATTTTGGTTTGGATGTCAAAAGTCCCAAATTTCAGCTGTTTTTTCTTTTTCAGTCAAAAGTGCTAAAGTCCGCTTTGAACCCAATTTTCTTACCCAAATGAGGTGAAACCCCTTTCAGTCACTCAATATATCATGCAAGACATGCTCATGAAGCCATCTTATGGTTTTGGTCTCAAATTAATGTTTTGGCACTATTTGGGTAGGATGTCTAGCAATTTCAGTCTATCTAGCCTTATCCTGTCAAGATATGGCCAAATTTCCACTTTCGAGTTTCGAGTTGAAATTAGGATAAACCCTACCTTCTGAACACACTGGTCAACTCAAAATCCCAAAATTCCTCCCAGATTGGCTTGTAGACATCCTACGCGTAGGATGTCTCCTGGCTTAAAATTAAATTTTTTTCCGACAGGAATGCTCCTGACGCTTTGTAGATCTATCAGAAAAACTCACAGTAACTTTTGGACTTCAATTAGGCTTTCAAACACACTTTTGCATCTTTTTGCTTCTTTTACTAACTTGTAATGATTCTACCAAGCAAGTGTACATGCATGAGATAGTCTAGATCCTAAATGATGATGTCCTACTTACTCTACTCCTACCTATCATGAAGAAATGGTGATAATGGTGTTTTTGGTTGCTTTTTGGCATTTCCGGACTCTCAAGCTATCCTCTCACCGCTTCTACCACTCAAACTCCTACTCTAGAACTCAACTACCACCTAATACTACCTAAGTCTACCTCCTCTACCTAAGTCGAAGGATCTAGTCCAGACACACGCTTCCTAGACTCACTATAAGACCTAGAGAGTCCTCCACCCTCTGATCCTATCTAAATGTAAAGCGAGACTCTTGGCAAGCCAAAAATCCCAATCCTCAAGGATTAGTCTCGGTCACCTACCTAAGGTTTTTGTCCCCGACAGCGGCGCCAATGTTGGACGGATACGCCGTGACGGACGTCAGCACAGCGAGAACTCACCTAACATGTAATGTCAGCTAAGGACGACGAAGCTCGACCCGCAGGCGTGTGGAAGCAAGCATAAGGTGTCAACCTACACTAGACCGACTCCTAACCAATTCCTACAGAGGTCTCTATCTATTGTCTAAGTCACAGCCTTCAAGAGTGCAAAAGAGGAAACTTCCTACAACGCTTTCTAGAGCCGAACACCCATCAAACAATCTCGAAACACCTTAGAACTTGAAGGAGACCCTACTAATACCAATAGGCCGCTCTCCCTAAGGTCTATGAACCAAAATCACGACCCAAAACACGTAGGATGTGTGGCCAAAATCTACAGGTCTTCGTTTCCAAAATCTAAAATGCCTAATGTGTAGTTCTACTCAATGTGAACGCGTGGATATGCTGCAATGCAAAATCGGACAACGTATGCTCACCCAAACAACCGATGAAGCTCGTAGAAGGAGCTCACGAAGCCAGACCGTACGTGCGCAATGTTGGTATCGACGCGTAACTCTAGTCGGGGGTAACATGCTACACTTCTCCGCACTCGATTCCTACCACCGGAGCACACGTAGCGTCAAGATGAAGCGCACACTCTCTCTCTCGTACCCAGTACGCTCACTCACAGACTTCAATCTTGTTTTAAAATGACAAGAGGTTTTTCATTAAGGTCAAAAAGTGGTATATATACCTTACAACTTCTCAAACCCTAAAGCTCCAAAATCAACCATCTACTCAATCTAACTATCAAAACTGGGATACAATCTGGAAACTTCTGTAAGTCCCAATATTTACAAGGTGAAAATCGGGTTTTCCTCATTGAATGAATAATTACAGGAATAATAGTCCTCCGAGTAGTTAGATGCCGTGGGGCGTGTCCAGCTTCTAATAGAGTATCACTACATTAGCTCTGAAAAATAATAGAGTACAACTATTGTGTCCGACAAAGTGGGGACCCGTTTAGTGAATTCACTAAAATCCCCCCTTTTCTAGCTCATGTCATCGCGTGACATGACCATGTGCAAACGTGTTGTTAGGGTTGTCTTCAACTTTGTCTTTAAGGCTATTCTTTAGAATTGTATTCTTTGTGACTGACGATGCTCCCCCCTTCCTTGAGTGGTTCATATCTCTTGTGTTCCGGTTGATTCATGTCCTAGACTTCATTTATCAAGGCAAATTTGCATCTTATTGCTCATTCTCCTCTTGTTTCCACTTTTTGTCGTGAAGATGATATGTGTTTGTTTTTGTTGGAGCTGAGCTTGTTTGGATGGCTGCCTTTATGATGGACCTTCCTTTTGGTTTTATGGCAATGTGAGTTCTCTGTATTATGTCACCAATTTTGTGAGGTTTCTTTGATGTTTAGATCTTTTTGATTGCTGTTGATAGCTCTCTTGTTGAATTTGTCATTGCTTGTCATTGTAGGCCATCCTTTGACTTGCCATTGTTTGTGTTGATACTTTGTTGTGTCCTTGAAGGTAAGAGTTACTTTTGAGAAGTATGTCATAATCTACAGCTATTGTCACTAGTCATTGATAATTGATGTGGGTATAATTATCCTTATTGTGCTGATGTAGAAGGAATATATACAAGAAGATGATGACGATGGTTTCTAGATTAGGGTGTGAAACCTGGATGACCAAAGGGGGAAAAGCCAATGGAAAAAAAGGTGCCTTTTCTCTTTGCTCTTATTGGAGTTGAGCCATTGAAATTGAAGTTCCTGTTCATACAAGGTGAGTGCTTGGGAGAACCAAAGGAAGAGTGCCTAATGCAAGTGCCAACTATGGGACACTATATATGCATATGATACATTTGTCAAATAAAATCATGCAGTGAGAAAGATGGAGTAAATGTAAGATATGTGACATCAAAAGACTTCACAATAGCTTCCACAATTCCAAGAAGGGTTTGCAATGTAGAAGCTTCTCCACTCATTCCTCAGAGTACTCACTATGTGAGTGTCATTTGGACTTCCTTCTTCACTTCACAAGACCTAAATTACATAGACTTTGGCTCGTGTGCTCATCTATACTAGCATGAGAGACACTATGTAATTATGCTCAACTCTTCCAGCTTGAGAAGTACCTAGAAGATCTAAGACTCTTAGACCACATGAAATATAACTTGAATCTTTGGGACTAGTACATCCCTCATTTGTTGGCTTAGCTACCTGACTTTGACTTTTATGCCATGTGTTTATAATGGCAACTTGGACGTACCTGCTCAATGCTAGAAACCCAATTCCATAAGTTCTTGGAGATTTAGGCCTCTTTCATTGTGTTGATCTATGGATGTCACCACTTTGTCCAGTAGGCTCACATATTTTGGCTCCTCTTGACTTACTTGTCATTTATTGACACTGCTTTGTGAAACACGTTCTTCGGTTTTCGTAGTGATTGATGGAGCCTTTTCTTTATCTCCCATTAGAAACATTTTTATATGTGTGTGTGTTCTCTATAATTGAGTTTTCATTAACAATTTTGGAACCCACCTTGTATTTGGTCCTTGTGTGACTCTCTTTTCCATTTGCTCCTTTTGCTTGATGAATGGATGGACACTAGGCTTTGGGATCCATATCTGATGATTCCCATTGTAAAAGAATTTCTTTTTTAATTGAAGAAGAGGTATCCATCTGGAGGTTGTAGCAGCCCTAATTGTGGCTAGCTTCAATTGGCTCTTCATTGTGACTACTTGCTTTTGCGTCAAGTCATGTACTACATGACTGAATTTCCTTGTTCTAGGTTGAGATACAACTTTGGGTAACCATATTTGAGTGCTACCTTTGTAAAACCCTTGTGCCTCAAGTAGCTTCATCCGTTGTTGCACCTATCTATGATGGGTAGGTTTGTTGAAGTCCGACTTTGGTAACCATACATGTGGAATTCTTGTTTCCTTGAAGGTCCTTTATTTTGTCTTTTTTGATTGTTATTTCTCCTGCTTGAGTTGTCTCTTTTCCATTGATGGCCATGAGACACACCCTATAACCTTTAAGTTAGACATGTGCTTGATATATCCAAACTGGGCCTTTGACTTTGGTGCGTGCTTTGGGTACTTGCTTAAAATTATTTGGCTTGTTCTAGAGAATTTTTTTGGATGGAAACTTTGGTTGATAAACTTTTTCCTTGGGTTTCCATTGCATCATTGATGGTTTGGCTTTTGATGTAGAGGCTGTTGCGTTGGAAGCTTGATGGAGATTCATTGAAGGTAAGTTTGACTTGCAAGGTTGATCAACTTCAGTGGATGCTTTATCTTTACCTTTCTTCACGATGGTTGGTTGTTTCTTGTTTGTATGTACTTAAGGTTGTTCAGAGGCTTTTGGTGTTGTTGATGAATCTTTTGGTTGCTGTCAAAAGAAGACATTCATCCACAGCTTTTAGTCAGAACTAGACTCTCGTTGATGTGATGGGAGTCAAATATGTAAAAAGTTATCCTTGAATAATCCAATACGCATCTTGAGTACCATTGCATCATTGATGGTTTGGCTTTTGATGTAGAGGCTGTTGCGTAGGAAGCTTGATGGAGATTCATTGAAGGTAAGTTTGACTTGCAAGGTTGATCAACTTCAATGGATGCTTTAGCTTTACCTTTCTTCATGATGGTTGGTTGTTTCTTGTTTGTATGTACTTAAGGTTGTTCAGAAGCTTTTGGTGTTGTTGATGAATCTTTTGGTTTTGTCAAAAGAAGACATTCATCCACAGCTTTTAGTCAGAACTAGACTCTCGTTGATGTGATGGGAGTCAAATATGTAAAAAGTATCCTTGAATAATCCAATACTCATCTTGAGTACGGCTTCAGTCACTCCAAAGCTAGGAATTGGAATTTTGGAACTTGTGTACACTATCTATTTTAGCTCGATGATTGGCTACTTTCCTGTCATTATCCATGTTCCATAAGACATTATAATCTTTGTCGCTTCTGGATCTATCACAACTGAACATGTGATTTTAAGTTGTGTTTTTCCACAATGCTGAATTTGATCATTGTTGGTGACAATTGATCTTCTTCTTGATTCTTGTTCTTATTTTGATCTTGCATTTGTTGAACATTTGATGTTGGACTTGGAAAATTTGCTCCTTCATTAACTTTCATTTGTGCTCTTTCTGGATTTGGATTCTTTGAAACAACTTTTATCGATTCTTCGGGTATTTCAATGATGACATATTCTTGTGGTTGCTTTGCTTTCTTCGTTTTCACTTTGGTACCATGCTCCATGATGTAGCTATATGTCTTACCTTTTTTGTTTTCATACTCACAAACATCATTAGGTTTCTTCAACACATTTATCGTAAATAAGGGATTTATGTCATAGCCACTTGAAAGTTCATCTTCAACATTGTTCCCCAAATCATCGCCCCTCAAATCATGGTATTTGTTCTCATCATCATGTGGAAGATCCCGTACAAAACCTTCATCCACTATTTGTTTTCAATCGCTTGTTTGTTCAATCTTAGTTTCATGGAAAAAAGATACTATTAGAAAGGGTCTTATATCCTAACCATCTTTGCCGCAAAACGTAGTATTGGTGACCTCATTTATGTAGATGCCAAGAGCTGCCAATAAAATGGATCCTTAATGTAAGCTTCATCTTCTATTGAACGCTCTAGGATACACTCTTCCTTTCTAAGACTCCCAAATTATGATGCCCACACATCCAAACATACGTATCTTTCACTAACCAAGTAGGCACCTATGTTATGTCATTGGTAGTGACAACAAAGTATTCTATTGGAGTTTGATTTATGTCCTTGTAACTATGGTCCTTGGGGTTTACCTTGGTTATGACTCCCTTGTGTCATAAATAGAGATGGCCATAGCCCCAATCTTGGACCATTTTGAGTGCATGAATGGTCGTCCCAAAATAACCTCAAAGTTGTTTCCTTTTTCAAAGCCAACTATAACAAAAGTGTGTTTGTACTCTATTCCACAAGAGGACACAATAATTTGTTCCAGCATCCCTAAGGGTCTCTCTACATATTCGTCTATTGGCTGTAACTTCATGCGTGATTTCTTGAGAGCTAGTCTTTCCCATTTCTCCTAGATTCCCTTTGAAGCAATGGCTATTATATCCCCACTATCAAGTATGGCGATCATTTTTACTCCTTTGTACTCAAGTGGTAAGGTCTTGACCCAAACTTTTTGATTTTTTTTTCAAAATTGGTCTTGAGGATATGTTTCCTTGTGTATGCACTACTAATCTGGAAATTTTTAGGTCAAATTTTCCCTATGAGGACATGGATCACAATCCATGTTTGGAGCTTAGATTGAATTTTCTTGGTACCATCAAAATCAGAATGACTAGTAGGTCCTATGGTATTAGAAATTTTTGAGAATGGACCTGTGGATTGAAAATTAGGTCAGTTATGGCACTTTGTCATAATGCTTGATAGTTTTTCTCTTTTAGCTTGGGCGTTTTAATTCAAATTCAGTTTTGAAAAGACCACTAGACTCCTTATGACCTTCTCTAGCTATGGTGCAAGTTTGGTCTCAATCTCTGTGATAGGGGGACATGGATCATGATCCATGTATCCTTGTGTAAAAAGGTGATGAAACTTGATGCACATCTTGTCCTTAATCTCTTGATGTTGGCTTTATGGTTTTTGTATGATTTGGACTTGATTAGGTCAACCAAAAGTCAATCCTCATGTCTGTTTTGGTTGTTTTTCACCTTCACTATTTTTGCCCTTTTGACCCACTTTTTCAATTTTTTTGACAATGCTTCTTTGGGAAGCTTGGTTCACAATGGTCTCTGCTACATGCTGATATAGTTTCTGTCCAAAATTTCACATGGGGGACATGGATCACGATCCATGTTCCACCACTTTTGGATCCGAAATTTGGTGTATTGATTGACTTTGTTATTTGTAGCTTGTTCCCCAAAAAAGTTTTGAATTTGGATCAATTTTGCTCAACCAATTGTGAATTTTACAGTTTTTTGTGACAATTTTACAATGTTCTTTTTTTTTTCTTGTTTGATCACGTTTTGTAACTTTTTTGTATATGGTTCTTTTGGAAAAAGTGTTTGTCTATGTCTCAGCTACCTATTGCTTAAGTCTCATCCAAAAATCTTGATGCGAGGCATGGATTGCGATCCATGTTCCATCAGATGTAGACACCAAAATTGACCTACTGATTACTTGCAGTATCAGTAGTTTACTCTACCACTTATTTTTGGATTTGGACAACTTTTTGTCAATCAAAAGCAAGGTTTTATGTCTGCCCTGTGGTTTTTGACTAGTTTATGTGTTTGGGTATTTCAACCCACTTTTTGCAGCTTTTTGTTATGGTGCCTTTTTGAAAAGTTGTTCCAAATGATATCAGCTACCTATTGATCAAATATCAACTTAAAATGATCAAGGGGGACGTGGATCGTGATCCATGTTTGATCACTTCTGAACATGAAATTTGGTCAGCAGTATGCCTGCACTCTGTGCATGTGAGATCTTCACTTATTTTTTGATTTGGATTTCAAAAAGTTGAAAACCCCCAAATTTTATGTCTGAAATGTCTATTTTGTTGTTTTTGCCCTATAAGCCAATTCTGATGTGATTTTTGAGTTTTTCTTTGAAGCAAACTTGATCAAAGCAATGTCTCATTGATGCATAGTGTCACTGATCACTTTTTTACAAAAGTGGTCTCTAGGGGACATGGATCGCAATTTCTCCACAAAATCTACTCAACCGTTTTAGATTGCTCATAGAGAGTCTGCTAATACCCTTGATCAACAAATTTTTGAATTTGGCTCACTTTTCAGGCTCTACCATCAAATTTTTAAAATTTTAGAGTTATGGTTGTTTTTGCCAAAATAGAGTTTTCACCCTTTTCTTCTCTGATCTTTTAGCCCAAATTTGATGGTGACAATTTCTATTTACCCTACTCTTAAGTAATGAAATAAAACTATGAAGAAAAATAAACAATATGGTGCAAAGTCGAAACAAAAAATGGTACAACACTCTGAAAGAAACAAGAAAATCGGAGAATAGAATGCTTTTGGCTATCTCACTCACAACCCTCTTTATCTCTCAAAAATAGATCTAGTAAGTCCTCGACTTCTAGACTCTACCAATCACTAAACGCTGTGTCTAGCTGCTTCATTGCTAAAGTGTAAATAAAATGGAAAGACAAATCTTCAAAAAAGAGCGCTCTAAATAATCCCTAGGTCACTCACCATCTAAGGATCATTCCCTAGAAATAGCGCAAATGTTAGCGGGTTGTCATAATGAAAATCTATAGCATAGTTATATGGCACTAACATAATGTCAATACTCAAGGAAGTGACTCAAATGGGGCACAAAGACTCTTTGAGCTTGTCAGCTCTCAAGAGGTGAACCTAAAAAAAACACATACCAACTCAACAAGCAAACCACCACACAAAGATCAAGAAATTTTCTTATGTTCTTTCTCACCACTCATGGTCATCACGCCATTTGGCACTCGAACAGGCTCAAAATGCAAAGAAACTCTAGGAGGAGGTCTAAGACACCTAGGGCCACTATCTTACCTAGTCTTGTTGCAATCTAACGAGGTATCAAAATCACAATCCATCATGAAAAAGGTCTTAAAAACTATAAAAAAAACTATCCAAAAAGGTCGCCCCATGGTCTACAAACACTCTCTTATGGTCAAAAAACAGTGATTTAAGCACTAAAATCTAAAGATTAGGCTCAATAACATGTAGTTGTGAACCTCGACAAAATTGAGAATGGCTGCACTTGATTGAAAGAGAAAAGAAAGAGGAACACAATACACGTTTAAAAACAAAAAATGGATTACCCAATCATTAGTTGTGATGATTACAAATCTGAGTTTTGTAGTTGCTTGAGCATACATACAACACAACTCCTTTCTCTTCAAAAGATAAGCCTCCCTTTCACACTAAAGTTACTAACTTTTATACCTAGGGAATTCTAAATGGTCAGTGGGTGTCCGGCTCACATGGAGCTTTAAAAATATCATGACATAATTACAACTCAAGGAATTGACCTGCTACTCTTGCATCAGGAATTACACAGAGTATCACTACACTAGCTCGAAAAAATAATAGAGTACAAATATTGTGTCCAGCTATGTGTTTGGCTAGGTGGATGCCCATTTGACCAATCCACTGACAAAAACAAACAACATGTTTGATGCAACTTGAAGAGGAAGTCAGGAAATCATAAACGATCTCTTGTGGACTTGAATACTTTGAAGGCACGCACGAGTAGAGTAGAGCATGACCGTGTGTTGAAAGAGGAGAAATTTTACACCATGAGCCGAGATGTATGCGGCTTGAAAAATGTGCAAAAACAAGACTCGGGATGATGTATGTGATAGCAATGTGGTTCCTAATCCATCTCTCATGAAAGCTATAGCTCAAACAAGGAATGTTGAGAATGTGGATGTATGAAGAAATGGGAGCGACATTCGAACATTGTTATTCATGGAAGTTCCAAAGAGAAGTTAAGGGACCTCCTTCTCTTTCCATTGTTATCAAAGTTTTCTTCAAAACCCACTTTGACATGTCAGGAGTTATGGTTTACAGATCATATAGAGTGGGTAAGCAAAGAGCTCATCTCTCTCGTGAGAACGGCCAATTTTATGCACCATGCCGGATGAGACGAAACAAAAGATTATCCTTGATAGTAGTTGCATCTATTTGAGAGATACAAAATGTTTTGTATGTGAATATTACACTATTAAGAAACAAAATATGCATCAGAGGAGAGTAATAAGAAAAACCAAGGAGATCTCTCATGAAGAAATTGTACCCAAGAAGGAGGCTAGTCCCTCAAGAAAATAGGGATGCACAACCTATGAGGCCGAGTTACAATTGAGAGTATGATTTTGAAATTTCAATGGATACCCATGGAATGCAGGGGTTGGCATTGACGAACTAACAATCAAAGTTGATGTTGTACTTATTGTTGAAACTTGGGAGTATGATACACAAAGGATGAATGGATTAGAGGATTACAATGTAATTCATTGATTTGGTCAAATAATCTCAAGGTTCCAATTGTAGCTCCGTTTCTCCTATTTTTGGGTAGTTTTCACATCAGGTGCATCATTTACCATGTGTTAAAGATGTTTGTTGCTGAGGACATGTTGGATGGGGACAACTACCCTATGTGGGCTTCTATGATGCAACATTTCTTGTGTCAAAGGGCGTCTGGAACATTGTGCAGGGCATTGATGTGCGTCCTGGTTCTGAGGATGTAGGCAATGTTGAGGATGTTGCAGGTCTTGCTGAAGGATTGCTGCTGTTAGAGTTGTTTCGCCTACAGCAGAACAAGCTCGTTGGGATGTTAAGGATGTGCAGGATCATGCATTGATTTCATTGTCTATGAAGCGCACCATTGTTTCTCACATCCGCTTAACAAAATCTGCAAAACAGGCTTGGGATATATTTGCTGGTCTTTATGGAAGTCGCAATGAGGCTAAAATTGCTTTGCTATGTAAATTGGTCGAGTCAAAGATTATGCATGAGGAAGATGATATGGACACTTTTCTTGCAAGTGTCAAGGATATCAATGAGCAGCTTAGTTTTGCAGGTGAAGTCATTTCAGATAGTTCCCTTGTGCAGACTGTTCTTGATGCCTTACCAGATTCCTACCAGACTTTTGCTAGTACTTGGAGACCTATGACCCAAGGAAATCCTAAAGTTGTCAAGTTTGATGCATTATGCACATTGTTGCTGCAAGAGTCACTTTCTAGAAAAAACAGGACTAGACAACGTGCAGTTGAACAGGCTTTTATTGCTTCTCAAAGAAAGGGTGGTAACAGTAATGTGACCACTTCTTATCGTTCTCCTGCGAGCGGCAAAAATTTTGTTCCTAATGCTTCTGCTGGCAGCAATTTGTCTGGAATTTCTGATGATAAGGGCAAAAAGACGATGTGTTTCCATTATTGTAAATCTAATGACTTGATCACTTGATCAAGTCGTGTCCTAAGTTGAAGGCCAAAGAGGCTAAGAAGGAAGAGGGTGGTTCCACTGCAAATGATGGTTCCACTACAAATGCAGCTATTTTTGAGTCTTCTGTGAAAGGAGATTGTAATGCTGATGTTGATGCAAAATGGGCTTTTAGCACATAGTGCACTTAAAATTCTGTTGTACATGATGCATGCTTGTCAATTGCTGCAGATTCACATGTGTGGTATTTCGAGCGTGCTGCTACAAAGCACATTACCTCACATCGTGAATTGTTTACCTCTCTCGAGTTTGTCCCTCATGGGAATTCAGTCACTTGTGCCAACAATGCCTCTTATCCACTTCAAGGAGTTGGAAATATTTTGCTTACTGCTACAAATGGCACTTCCTTCACACTTGTTGATGCACTTTATGTACCTAGGATCAAGAAGAATCTCTTTTCTGTATCCGCACTTGCTAGACTTGGACTTGTAGTCAAATTTGTGGATGACAGATGTACAATTCCTGATCTTAGTTTTGGTGATGAAATTTTTGCATCTGGCCTTTTGTGCCGTGGGCTGTATAAGCTCACTTTGTATGACAAGTGTGGAAAAATTTTTGCAAATGCTGTTGCAGATTCAAGGGCTATTTCAGATGCAAAACTTTGGCATGCACGTTTTGGTCATCTGAATTTTGCTAGTTTGCTGTGTTTGCAGAAATTTGATATGGTTGCTTCTTTGCCGCCTCTTGAAGCACCTGTCAAACATGTTTGTGAAGGCTGTATTTTGGGTAAGATGTAGCGTTCTAAGTTTCCAAAGGATGGTCTAGTTCGGACCACATGCAGGTTGCAGCTTGTGCATAGTGATGTTTGTGGGCCCATGCAAACTCCGTCCTTGGGCAATTACCTTTACTTCATGACTTTCATTGATGATTACTCTAGGCATGCATGGGTATTTCCTCTTAAAGAGAATTCCGAAGTTTTTATGTGCTTCAAACAATTTCTAGCTATGGCTGAAAATGTCTGGAAATGTACTATGGGCACCCTCCGTTCCGATTGAGGGAGGAAGTATATGTCTCATGAATTTAATGCATTTTTGTCTAGTCGTGGGATAAAACACCAATGTACAGTGCCTTATACACCTCAGCAAAATGGTGTTGCTGAGAGGAAAAACACGTCATTGACGGAAATGGCACAATGTATGGTCAAAAGTCAAGCTTTGCCGCATTCCTTTTGGCTTGAGGCCATCATGTGTGCCACTTATGTACTTAACAGGTGTCCTACGAAAGTTTTGCAGTCTATTACTCCATATCAAGCATGGCATGATAGAAAGACTTCTATTGAGCACATGCGTGTTTTTGGCTGTTTGGCATATGCTTTGGGGCCACAAACAAAACACATAAAATTGGATGATAAGGCTGTCAAATGTATTTTTATTGGTTATAGTGCTGAAAGCAAAGGCTACAGGTTGTATCATCCGCAAACAAAACGTATTCTGGTTTCACTGGATGTAGTGTTTGTGGAAGATTCTGTTTATTCCTTGTTGTCATGTACTAGAGACAGTAATGTAAGCTCACAGGACATTTATGACACTTTGTTGCCTCTTTTTAGTGGTGGAAATATGAATGTAAGTTCTAATGAGGCAAATGTACATCCTATGGGGGTTTTTGAAAATGTTATAGATTTGCCTATTACTGATGCAGATGTACATGATGTACTTGATGAAAGGGCTGAAAATGAGCAGGCTAGAGGTATGCCAAAATGGCAGGTGCACACTTTGCGTGACAGTAAATTGGATGCACATTTGTCTAGTCGTACTCGTTCAGGCTCTCACCATGCATCTTATGCATCAAACTGTTATGCTTTGGCTGTGTCTAGTTTACATGATTTTGAGGAGCCTCTGTCTTTTGATGAATCACAAAATTCAAAAAATTGGATGGCTACCATGCAATCAGAATATGATGAACTTATAGAAAATGACACATGGACTTTATGTGATTTTACTCTTGGGAAAAAGGCCATTGGTACAAAGTGGGTTTACAAGTTGAAATGGAAGCCGGATGGCGAGATCGATCACCATAAGGCTCGACTTGTTGCAAAGGGTTATGCACAGCAAAAAGGCATAGATTATCAAGAGACTTTTTCTCCCACTTGTCGTATGACTACTGTGCGTTTTCTATGTGCATTGGCAGCTCATTTTGGTTGGTATGTACATCAATCAGACATTGATACTGCTTTCTTGAATGGTGACATATTTGAGTAAGTTTATGTAACGTAGCCTCGCGGTTTTGTCATAAAAGGACAAGAGGACAAAGTGTGCAAATGTAAGAAGGATTTGTATGGGTTGAAGCAATCTCCTCGTTCTTGGTATGAGAAAGATGACACTCATTTGGTTAAACGAGGCTTTTGTAACAGTCTAACAGAAAGCACATTGTATTTAAAGCGTGAGGGTGATGTACTTCTCATTGTGGTTCTTTATGTTGATGATTTGTCGATCACTGGACCAAATGAGAGACATATTGGCTGATTTGAATGCTACTTTCAAGATGAAAGATTTGGGGCTATTGCATCATTACTTGGGTATACAGTTTAAGTAGTGTGATGGTGGTATTGCCTTGTGTCAGAAAAGCTACATAGAGACATTGCTATGTAAGTTTGTACTTGCCGATTGCAAACCTATTGCCAATCCCATGGAAACAGGTTTGAAATTGAGTCTACATGATGCTGGCTCACAAGTCAGCAGATTTATGCATAGCCCAGGGTCTAAGCATTGGCACGCTGACAAGAGGATTTTCCGCTACCTTAGTGGCACTGTACATCTTGGCTTGTTTTATCCCAAGGGGGGATCATTGCTGCCAGACTTACATGCTTTTTCGGACTCAGATTGGGCAGGTTGTCTTGACATGCGAGTGTCCACAAGTGGTTTTTGTTTCATGCTTGGCAGTTCATGTATATCATGGTTGAGCAAGAAGCAACCTACTATGGCCACTTTGAGTTGTGAGGCCGAGTACAGGGCAGTCTTCACAGCTACGGTTGAGTGTGTATGGCTCAAACGCCTTATGGCTCAGTTGGGTGTTGGACACGACACTGCCAACATTATCTACACTGAAAGTCAGAGTGCATTGGTAGTTGGCGAGGAACCCAATTTTTCATGCTTGCCCCAAAGCACATTGAGGTGCATTACCACTATATCAAGGAGAGTCTCTCAGCAGTGGAGTTCAGCTTGGCTCATGTGCCAACATAGGACAACCTTGCAGATCTTTTCACAAAGGCATTGTCTCGTGAGAAGCTTGAAGCTTTCCGCAAAGCTTTGGGATTACTCCCTTTTCGCACTGATCATGTCCTTAGGGCATGGCACTTCCCTTTACTCATGTGCCAGCTCTCATTCACCGCATCACTCCAGGGGTGATTTGTTACCATATACATGTGGAAGTGATGTGTGTGAACACACTAGGACCGCCGGGGCATTTTTTCCCTCTTTAGGAGTTTTTTCCCCCCGTGCATTGTATATACGCCCATCACTCTAGGGCTATCTATCTTTCCATTGCACACTAAGTAATACACTCTCTATTGTGTTCCTTGAGCTTCCTTCATCTTCTCCAAGATTTGTGCGTTTCTCTACAACCCTAATTCCAACAAACAGTTGAGGATCGGATTTGCATGGAGTCGGTCCCCTCTCCAAAAGGCTTTGTATTATGGTTTCTCCCATCAAGAGAGACATTTTACAATACAATCCTTTAAGTTCCTTCAATACTAGCTAGTGCAATGAAGATGGAAACTTCATGCACTAAGCAAAACACTTATCAAACAAAACATCAATTCCTTCACGGTATGAGAGATGGTGGGGTATGAGAGTATATTGAGAGGAAGAAGGAGTATTCTTACGATAAAGATGTACATCTCCTCACATAATCACTCATATTAGCATAGCTTAGCTTAGTAATTAGCATGGTAGAGAAGATGAGCATGCATTGAAGCTTGGCTCTTGGTTGGATTTGCATCACAAAGCCAAGAGTTGTTGGTGTAGGCCTTCCTTCTCACAAGCTTGGAGTAGGTGATAAGCTTTCCATTAAGGCTTGAGAAGGAGAGAGAGTCTTCTTACTCCACACATGATCTAGTGTGAGTGTGTAGGTGATAATGCCTTTGAAAAATCATCCCCCTCTCTTTCTCTTGGTCGGCCCCTCTTGCTATCCTATTGGACCTCCCCAGGCTTAGCCAATGGTAATTAAGGAGCATAAGTGATATACTTCTAACATGTGTCCCCCTTTCCCCTTTTGTGAGAGCTTTAGGTAATTAATAAATGAAAATAGACTCTCATTGGACCCCTTTGCCTCCTGGCCAATAGGAATCAGGCAAGCCATTGGGCTGCTGAATGCTCATTGGACCCCTTGGGAGACTGTCCAATAGTCTTCTAGAGAGCTTAATTACCATTGGTTGTTTATGTGTTTTTAAATTCATTAAACTAGATTTACTCTAGCCTAATTCTCATTGTTCCACCTCCAAGGCCATCCAATAAGGTTTGAATACACCTTGTGGGCATCTCGGCTACGAAGCTACCATGTGTCCCTCATTCCCTTTGTGTAAAGGGAGATTTTGTGTGTGTGTGTGTGATTTTCTCTCTCATCCCCTACTTGCAAGGCTCGCCCCCCCCCTATGTAGGGATGGATAAAGACTTTTGGGACACACACAAAGCATCCAATTTTCCTAATGTTTGACGGTTGGACACAACCTTTGAATTTTGGAACCTTTAGCATTTTGGAAGTCTTAATGGGCTGAACCTTAGGGTCCTTTAAGCCCATTGGTGCACATAGCTCTTTTGCAGATGGACCCCCCTTTGGATCCCTATTGTCCCTTTTTGGATCCCTATTGTGGCCGGTCTGCTAACTTAACCAATATTCTAGCTTTTTCTCCCCTCGCCCTTCCCCGTATTAAATGATCAGTTTAACATGAGAAATCATTTAGGAGAATTAGATATTGATTATCATGACATTATCTCTCTCTTGAAATCATAGTTGTCCCCGACAATGGGGTAGAGAAGATAAATCATATTCATTAGTCCTTTTTTCTAGCGGGTAGAGGATCCCTTTGTTACCCTATGACATCATTCCACAATGGATGACTGGTCCATTTGGTGCTTGAGAGCCTAAGGCTTCCGCAAGCATGTATGCACATTAGTCCTATCATCTTCCATAGTAGAGTGACAAGCTCTACTTGGTGTTCAGGAGGTCGTCTCTGCAAACTTGATCTAAGCATGCATACTACTTCATTTTTGTTCACAATAAAGAAAAAGAGAGTCTTATAAGAAAAAAACTTTGTTCATTTTTAACATTTGTACCTTTGCTTACTCTTGGGAAGCATTGTAAGCATTGACAAGGTTTAGGTTATCCTTTAATTGTATGCCTTGCATCCATCTAGCATCTTCAAAAGGATAATTCTTAAACTTAATAAGATATCATCGGATAGTCTTACCGCCTCTTAGTACCTTGTCTTCGCGTCGGAGAATGGACTCGGGCCCGGGCTGTAGCATCTCTTCTTGGTCCTCGATCTCAGGTGGGCCTTCATTAGTTGGTTCTTGAGGTGGATCTCCTTTGTAAGGCTTTAATAGGCTCACATGGAAATCACTGTGTATGAGCCAGTGAAGGCAACTTGAGTTGATAGGCCATCTCATTGATTGGCCTAAGAATTTGGAAGGGACCATAGTACCTTGTTGCTAACTTAGCATAGTACTTTTGGTGTCCCGTAGGATTCTTGCCTGTCGTGTGCCTTAATCGAGACTTGGGAAATTTGAGTAAGACCCAATCATTTTCTTTAAAGGCTTGGGCTCTTCTATGCTTGTCAGCAGCAACCTTTTGCCTTTGCTGTGAGATAGAGATAGCATCCTTAATCTTTCGAAAATATTCTTGTAGGTCTCGGCTATACTCATCTCTGGAGCGAATATCTTCCCGTGTACCTTAAGTAGCAAGGGACTTTTTGATCTTCCCTCAATAACCTCAAAAGGTGCTTTTCTCGTGGAAGCATGTACAATGTTATTGTAGGCATACTCCACTAAGGGTAAGTACTTATCCCATTGGGATCTTTGATCTACTTCTGTTACATAGGCTTTTAGTAGATTGAGAATTGTTAGGCTAGTTATTTCACTTTGGCCATCCGTTTGCGGGTGATAGGCCGAAGAGAATTTTAGCCTTGTTCCTAAATTCTCAAAGAGACCCTTCCAGAAACTACTAGTCATTCTAGGATCTCTATCCAACACTATGGACATTGGCAAGCCATGGTACTTGAAGATTTGTGAAATGAAGAGGGTTGCCATTTGATGGGCTTTGATAGTCTTTTTGACAGGTATAAAATGAGCTTGTTTACTGAACCTGTCTACTGTCGTCCATATTAACGTATTCCCATGGATAGACTTAGATAAAATCCATGGATATGCTCTCCCATGGTGAATTAGGCAAAGGTTGAAGCAATCCAAGTTGCTTCCCTCTATCAAACTTCATCTTTTGTCATACCACACATTTAGAAACATACTCTTGTATGTTTGCTTTCATGGTAGGCCAATAGAAATATGTTTCAATCCCTTTTAGGGTAGACTGGATCCCTTTGTGCTCTGCATAAGGAGGAGCATGAGATTCATACATTACTTTCTCACATAGTGAGCTAGTAACACATAGTCTATTGCCATAGAGCTGATAACCATCTTGTAAAGTAAATGGCTCCTCTTTCTTCCCTAGTGCAAGGGCTGAAATCACATCTCTAAAATCGGGATCAATAGCATACTAATCTATCATAGAAGATAGATCATTGTGAGTTGCTATGGAAACCGCATTCACTCTCAGCCATCTTGATAGTGCATCGGCTACATGATTATGCTTGCCAGCAATGTGAACAACATAAAAATGAAATTGCAAAATGAAATTTTCCCACCTCAGCTGAGTCATGAAGTACTCAAGACTTTGGTGATCCGTTCGCAGAATGAAAGGAGTCCCCAATAAATAGTGCTTCCATGAGTCTAAGGCATGTAGAACTGCGAGAAGTTCCGTTTCATATATGCCTAGAGCTTGCTCAAAAGGGTCGAGCCTTTGACTTTCATAGCCTATGTCGTGCCCTTTTTGAAGCAAAACAGCTCCAAGGCAATCACCAGAAGCATCACATTGGACCTCAAATGGCTTTGAGAGATCCGGTAGTGTAAGCACAGTTTGAGAATAAGCTTTTCTTTAATATTTTTTAAAGCATTGTTCTCCTTGGCATACCATGTGTACCTAACGTTTTTCTTTGTTAGGTCATGTAATGGTCCTGCTATTAGTGAGAACTTTTCTATGACGCGTCTATAATATGCACACATACCTATAAAGCTTCTTAATTCATGAAGACTCCTTGGTTTAGGCCATCCTTTTATTACCTCTAACTTTGATGATCCATTTTGATGCCCTCTTGAGAGATAATGTGACCTAAATATTGAATCTCTTGTAAGAAAAATTCACTTTTCTTTCGATTAACATAAAGTTTATTCTCTCTTATAACTTGAAGTATTACCTTGAGGTCTTGCTTGTGTTCGTCTAATGAGTTAGAGTAGATGATGATATCATCAAAGAACACTTCAGTAAAGGTTCGGTGAGTTCTGAATATCTTCTCCATGTAGCAGTTGAATGTGGTTGGTGCATTGGTCAAGCCAAAAGGCATGACAATGTATTCGTAAAGACCAAAAGTAGTGCAAAATGCGGTCTTTACAATGTCTTGATCAACTATCCTTATTTAATGATAGCCACTTTTTAGGTCAATCCTACTGAAGTAGGTTGATCCTTGTAGCTTATCAAATAGGTCTTCTAACCGTGGAACGGGAAACCTATTCTTCATAGTCATCCTATTTAGTGCTCTATAGTCGACACACATACGATATGTGCCGTCTTTCTTTTGCACTAATAGCACAAGTGAGCAAAATGGAGATGAGCTGGGCCTAACCATGCCCTTCTCAACTAACTCATGCACTTGCCGCATAATCTCCTCTTGTTGATCTTGAGAAACTCTATAAGGAGGTTTGTTAGGTGATGAACTTCCTGGAAGAAGTTCAATTGCATGGTCATCATTACCTCGTTTAGGAGGTAGCTCACAAGGGATGTCGTCAATAAAGACATCTTGAAACCCCTTGAGAAAATTGGATAGATTGTGTAGATTTTCTTTTGCTAAAACATTAGGTTCATTTTGAGAATCTTTAACAAAAATCATGTACACAAAAATAGATCTCTTTATTGACTTGTTGAAAGCTTGTGTATGTACAATGGCTATAGTGTTACCCATTTCCTTAGCATCTATATACATATCTTTTTTCCTGAACTTAAAGGAGATTCTCCTTTCAGCGAATTTAACATTGGCAGCCATGCGATCAAACCATGGTGCCCCTAGGATTACATCCTCATGCTTGAGAGGAGAGATAAATAAGTCCTCTTTGTCCACATAGCTTTGGACATGGAGCCTCAATTTCCCGATTAAGGGAGTGGCTGAAGCTTCTTGCCCCTTGAAAGCACCACCTGCGGGGTAGGACATCTCCGATCTCGTAGGCTTGTATGCCTAGCTTGGTGGCCAACTCTATAGATATAAAATTGTGAGTAGAACAAGGGTCAAAGAGAATTTAAAGAATCATGTTCTCTTACCTTTCCCCAAGCATGGCATAGAGGAGATCCTTTGTGGTGAGTTTCCTCCTCTTGGATTTCGACCAAGGTAGCTCTAGGAGGATCATGGCGGTTTTTCTTTTGGGCACAAACACGGTACACATTCCCTTGTTCGTCGCACTTGAACCACCGATTATCCTTGAGATAATTCTCAAGCTCTTCAGGAGAGAGTTTATTTTTGCCTTTGTAAACTCCCTTCTCCTTAGCTTTGTTGGAATTTCCCTTAGGAGACTTTTGGACATTGTCCTTCCCCTTAGGCTCATTGGAACCCTTTATTTGAGGGGGCTTAGAATTCCTCTTAGCCCCTGTTTGGAAATTGATTTGAGAGGCCACCATAGTATGATGTATTACCGCCGATATGGTGCATGGACTTTAGGAGTTGATATACTCCACCATTTCTTCGGTTAAGCCCGCACAAAATTGCTCCTTTTGCTCCCCAAAATCCAACTTTTTGAAGATAGTGGATTTGAGTTATAGGTCACAAAACTTGTCTACATATTTGTGGATGGACTCATAGGGAGAGAGATTCAAGCTTCGCCATTCGTTGAGTACTTTGTCTTTGGCATCGGTGGCCAAAAATTGCTTCATAATGGAAGCTCTTAAATCTTTCCATGTTCGTGGAGCTTCATCGTTGGCCCGTAGGCTAGACCACCATTGTCTGGTAGACTTTTAAAAGTGCATAGCTACATGGCGTAGCTTAGAGGACTCCGTGAATCCCTCATCTCCAAACGCCACATCAAATTGTTGGATAAAGGCCAAGAATTTGTCAGTAGCACCAAAAGTGCCATCGTAGGTAAGGAAAGAGATTCTCTTCCCTCCCTCTTTGAACTTCTTGAGGTTGGATGACCTCTTCCATGCGGCATGGGATTTCCTATGGCCTCTTCTTTTTTATGGTTCAAAGGTTGCACCATCACTTTCTTCAGAAGATGAAGAATTTGAGGAAGATGGAGAAGAGGGTGACCTATTTCTTGACTTTTTCTTGCCTTGATCTTCATTGTGTTCACCGTCACTTTTATAAGAGGAAGAGGATGAGAAATATGGAGAGGAGGGTGTCCTATTTATCACCTTTTTCTTCTCTTGATTTTTATCATCCCTCTTTGAATTATGGTGTGGAGAAGGGTGCGGTGGTCTTCTCCGCTTTGGTGGTGATGGAGGAGAGCGTTTAGCCCGCCGTCTTTGTGGAGCCATCTCCGCCAAGGTGGCGGGAGACTCACTTCTTTCTCGTTCCTTTGGTGGAGGCTCTTGAGTTCTCCTTTGAGAAGGAAATGCATCCTCAAGGAGCAAATTTCTAATCCCTTCATAGGGATACTCTTCTTCTTCCAGAATCGGAGAGAGACCTCTTTTGGAAGTCTCGTAGGAGGCTTTCTAGGTGCTCTGTCGTCATGGTGGGGAGCTTGGAGAATCCCATGAGCACGGAGCTGCCATTGCACTTCACTTTGGAGGGATGGATTTCCCATAGCTTGTTGAAGCCTAGAAACAAGATAGTTAACAGGCATCGGGGCATCATTAGTAGCTTGCTCATTAGCCAATTGAAAGTTATCAACATTAGTTTCACTCTCTTTACTATTGTCAGCCATTATAACAACTTTTAGGTATGAACTTTTTACGTGTACTTTGACACTTCAAGCCATAGTTGCTACTTGTCATAATAATCAATATCTAATTCTCCTAAATGATTTTCTCATGTTAAACTGATCATTTAATATGGGGAAGTGCCAAGGGAGAAAAAGCTAGAATATTGGTTAAGCTAGCAGACCGGCCACAGTAGGGATTCAAAGGAGGGAAAAAAAGGATCCAAAGGGGAGGTCATCTGCAAAAGAGCCATGTGCAACAATGGGCTAAAAAGACCCTTAGGTTCATCCCATTAAGACTTCCAAAATGCTAAGGTTCCAAAATTCAAAGGTTGTGTCCAAAGGTAAACCATAGGGGAATTGGATGCTCTGTGTGTGTACAAAAAAGTCTTTAC
This sequence comes from Adiantum capillus-veneris, assembly GCF_014529385.1. Classification (NCBI taxonomy): domain Eukaryota; kingdom Viridiplantae; phylum Streptophyta; class Polypodiopsida; order Polypodiales; family Pteridaceae; genus Adiantum; species Adiantum capillus-veneris. Next base: position 90,438,843 of record NC_140940.1, on the reverse strand, counting down.
AATCCCTACTTAGGAGGGGCCAGCCTTGCATGTAGGGGATGAGAGATAAATCCACACACACACACACAAGCTCCCTTTACACAAAGGGAATGAGGGATACATGTCAGCTCCCTAGCCCAGATGCCCACAAGGTGTACCCAATTTCTATTGGATGGCCTTGGAGGTGGACCAATGAGAATAAGGCTAGAGTAAATCTAGCTTAATTAATTTAAAAACACTTAATAAAAGAACCAATGAGAATTAAGTCCTCTAGAAGACTACTGGACAGTCTCCCAAGGGGTCCAATGAGCATTCAACAGCCCAATGGCTTGCCTGATTCCTATTGGCCAGGAGGCAAAGGGGTCCAATGAGAGTTTAGTTGAATTATTAAATTACCTAAAGCTCTCACAAAAGGGGAAAGGGGGACACATGTCAGAAGGCTATCACGTATTTTGCTTAATTGTCATTGGCTAGCCCTAGGGAGGTCCAATGAGAGGACATCAAGAGCAAATAGCAAGAGGGCTCACCCAAGAGAGAGAGGGGGATGATTTTTGCAAGGCATAATCACACACACACTCTCACACAGTCTATGTGAGAAACAAGAAAAATCCTACTATCTCTTCCCAAGCTTTAATGGAGAGCTCATCACCTACTCCAAGATTGTGAGAAAGAAGCCTACATCGACACACTCTTGGCATGTTGATGCAAATCCAACCAAGAGCCAAGCTCCAATGCATGTTCATCTCCTCTACCAGGCTAATTACTAAGCTAAGCTATGATAATATGAGTAATTATGTGAGCAGATGTACATCTTTCTCGTAAGAATACTCCTTCTTCCTCTATTTCTACTCTCATATCCTGCTAGCTCTCACCATATTTGAAGGTGTGTGAGGTCTTGGGTCTGAGACCGGGGTAAATTGATGTTGTGTTTGCTAAGTGTTTTGCTTAGTGCATGAAACTTTCATCTTCATTGCACTAGCTACTCTTGAAGGAACACAAAGAATTGTGTTGTACAATGTCTCTCTTGATGGGAGAAACCATAATACAAATCCTTTTGGAGGGGGGACCGGCTCCATGCAAATCTGGTCCTCAACTATTGTCAATAGCTTAATTTCTCTCTCTTTTGAAAGTATTTTTCATGCTATCTAACTAGGTGTTATGCTTTTTGTTTCTCTCTCCACCCAAGCACTCTTGTAATTCTCATTAGGAATCTATTCTAATAAAATGCCCACTATGTTCATGCTAATTTCCGCTACACACAAGTTTTTAGGTCATTAAATGTTACATTGGTATCATAGCACAGGTTTTCTCTTTTCTTGCTCAAGAAGGGAGGTCCTCAAGATAGCTATAAATGGTTGGTATTATTTATTGCCTGTGAGTAAGTAGAATAGGGATTTTCAGCCTTGCACTGCGCCTACCTTTGTGCAGTTAATGGGGCATCAGTGTCGAGAGCTATGGCCTTTATAGTGGATTCCTATGGGGCTTGCCTACGGCTTAACCACTATTGAGCTATTAGAAGCTTGACAGAAGCCGGTGTTGTTTTGGTGTTGAACGACCCTCTCTTCTATTCCTTGCAATTAATGGTATTCGAGCCACGGGTACAGTAGCTTGAGTGCTTTGTCTAAAGGGGTAAAGAGGAGTAGCAACTAGGGCTTGAAGTTCCAAAGTACACCTAAAACGTTTACACCTAAAAGTTGTTAGAATGGCTGACAATAGTAAAGAGAGTGAAATTAATGTTGATAACTTTGATTTTGCTAATGAGCAAGCTACTAATGATGCTCCGATGCTTGTTAACTATCTTGTTTCTAGGCTTCAACAAGCCATGGGCAATCCATCTTTCTAAAGTGAAGTGCAACGGCAACTCCGTGCTCATGGGATTCTCCAAGCTCACTACCATGACGAGAGAACACCTAGGAAGCCTCCTTCTGAGACTCCCAAAAGAGGTCTCTCTCCGATTCGGGAAGAAGAAGAGAATCCATATGAAGGGCTCAAGAATTTACTTCTTGATGATGCATCTCCTTCCTAAAGGAGAACTCAAGAGCCTCCACCGAAGGAACGAGAAAGAAGTGAGTCTCTCGCCACCTCGGCGGAGATGGATCCATGAAGACGGTGGGCTAAACGCTCTCCTCCATCACCACCAAAGCAGAGAAGACCATTGCACCCTTCTCCACACCATAATTCAAAGAGGGATTATAAAAAGCAAGAGAAGAAAAAGGAGAGAAAGAGGACACCCTCTTCTCCATCTTCTTCATCCTCTTCCTCTTATGAAAGTGATGGTGAAGAGGACGAAGATCAAGACAAGAAAAAGGCGAGAAAGAGGTCACCCTCTTCTCCACCTTCTTCAAATTCTTCACCTTCTAAAGAAAGTGATGGTGCAACCTTTGAACCATCAAAAAGAAGAGGCCATAGGAAATCCTATGCCGCATGGAAGAGGTCGTCCAAGCTGAAGAATTTCAAAGAGGGAGGGAAGAGCATCTGTTTCCTTATCTATGATGGCACCTTTGGTGCTACGGACAAAGTCTTGGCCTTTATCCAATAGTTTGATGCGACGTTTGGAGATGAGGGCTTCACAGAGTCCTTTAAGCTACGCCATGTAGCTATGCACTTTCAAAATTCTATCAGCCAATGGTGGTCTAGCCTATGAGCCAACGGTGAAGCACCACGAACATGGAAATCTTTAAGAGCTTCCATTATGAAGCAGTTTTTGGCCACCGATGCCAAAGACAAAGTACTCACCGAATGGCGAAGCTTAAAACTCTCTCCCTATGAATCCATCCACAAATATGTAGACAAGTTTTGGGACCTACAACTCAAAGCCACTGTCTTCAAAAAGTTGGATTTTGGAGAGCAAAAGCAACAATTTTGTGCGGGACTAACCGAAGAAATGGCGGAGTATGTCAACTCCCAAAGGCCACGTACCATATCAGCGGTAATACACCATACTATGGTGGCCTCTCGAATCAATTTCCAAACGAGGGCTAAAATAAATAATAAGCCCACGGAAAACAAGGGTTCCAACGAGCCTAAGGGGAAGGACAACCAAAAGTCTCCTAAAGGTAACTCCAACAAAGCTAAAGAGAAGGGAGTTTACAAAGGTAAAAACAAACTCTCTCCTGAAGAGCTTGAGCGTTATCGCAGGGATAATCGGTGTTTCAAGTGCGTCGAACAAGGGCATGCATACCGCGCTTGTCCCGAAAAGAAAAACCGCCAAGATCTTCCTAGAGCTACCTTGGTTGAAATCCAAGAGGAGGAGACTCACCAAACTCACCACAAAGGATCTCCTCTATGCCATGCTTCGGGAAAGGTAAGAGAACATGATGCTTTTATTCTCTTTGACCCTGGTTCTACTCACAATGTTACATCTATAGAGTTGGCCACCAAGCTAGGCATACAAGCCTAGGAGATGGGAGATGTCCAACCCGCAGACAGTGCTTTCAAGGGGCAAGAACCTTCAGTCACTCCCTTAATCGGGAAATTGAGGCTTCATGTCCAAAGCTATGTGGACAAAGGGGACTTCTTTATCTCTCCTCTCAAGTATGAGGATGTAATCCTAGGGGCACCATGGTTTGACCGCCTGGCTGCCAATGTTAAATTTCCTGAAAGGAGAATCTCCTTTAAGTTAAGGGAAAAAGACATGTATATAGATTCTAAGGAAATGGGTAACACTATCCCCATTGTACATACACCAGCTTTCAACAAGTCAATAAAGACCTCTATTTCTGTGTACATGATTTTTGTTAAAGATTCTCAAAATGAACCTAATGCTTTAGCAATAGAAAATAAAAGCAACCAAAAGGAATTAGAGTTATCCAATTTTCTCAAGGGGTTTCAAGATGTCTTTATTGACGAAATCCCTTGTGAGCTACCTCCTAAACCGAGGTAATGATGACCATGCAATTGAACTTCTTCCAGGAAGTTCATTGCCTAACAAACCTCCTTATAGAGTTTCTCAAGTTCAACAAGAGGAGATTATGTGGCAAGTGCATGAGTTAGTTGAGAAGGGCATGGTTAGGCCCAACTCATCTCCATTTTGCTCACGTGTGCTATTAGTGCAAAAGAAAGACAACACATATCGTATGTGTGTTCACTATAGAGCACTAAATAGGATCACTACTATCAAGAATAGGTTTCCCGTTCCACGGGTAGAAGACGTATTTGATAAGCTACAAGGATCAACCTACTTCAGTAGGATTGACCTAAAAAGTGGCTATCATTAAACAAGGATAGTTCATCAAGACATTGTAAAGACCGCATTCTGCACCACATTTGGTCTTTACGAATACATTGTCATGCCTTTTGGCTTGACCAATGCACCAGCCACATTCAACCGCTTGATGGAGAAGCTGTTCAGGCCTCATCGAACCTTCACTGGGGTGTTCCTTGATGATCTTATCAGCTACTCTAATTCATTAGACAAACACAAGCAACACCTCCAGGTAATATTTCAAGATTTAAGAGAGAATAAACTTTATGCTAATCGAAAGAAAAGTGAATTTTTCTTGCAAGAGATTCAGTATTTAGGTCACATTATCTCTCAAGATGGCATCCAAATGGATCCATCAAAGTTAGAGGTAACAAAAGGATGGCCTAAACCAAAGAATCTTCATGAACTAAGAATCTTTATAGGTATGTGTGCATACTATAGACGCTTCATAGAAAAGTTCTCACAAATTGCGGGACCATTACATGACCTAACAAAGAAAAGAGTTAGGTATACATGGTCTGCTAAGGAGAACAATGCTTTCGAAAAGCTTAAAGAAAAGCTTATCTCTCAACCTGTGCTTACACTACCGGATCTCTCAAAACCATTTGAGGTCCAATGTGATGCTTGTGGTGATTGCCTTGGAGCTGTTTTGCTTCAAGAAGGGCACACCATAGGCTATGAGAGTCGAAGGCTCACCCTGTTGGGCAAGCTCTAGGCATATATGAAAAGAAACTCCTTGCAGTTCTATATGCCTTAGACTCATGGAAGCACTATTTATTGGGGACTCTTTTCATTCTGCGAGACGAACGGATCACCAAAGTCTTAAGTACTTCATGACGCAAACCAAGATTTGCGACAAACAAATGAGGTGGGAAAATTTCCTTTCGCAATTTCATTTTCATATTGCTCACATTGCTGGCAAGAATAATCAAGTAGCTGATGCACTCTCAAGACATCCGAGAGTGAATGCGGTTTCCATAGCAACTCACAATGATCTATCTTCAATGATAGATGAGTACGCTATTGATCCCGATTTTAGAGATGTGATTTCAGCCCTTGCATTAGGGAAGAAAGAAGAACCATTTACTTTACAAGATGGTTATCTTCTCTATGGCAATAGACTATGTGTTACTAACTCACTACGTGAGAAAGTAATGTATGAATCTCATGCTCCACCTTATGTGGGGCATAGAGGGATTTAGTCTACCTTAACACTAGGTTGGTAATGGGACACTTTTATGTCCTGGGACACTTTTATGTCCTGTGAAGTGACCATTTTCCTTGAATTATGTCAAGAGTTTCAAAATGGATTTGGAGGTGCTATCTGTCTAGAAAGTTGTCTCATGAGCTGAAAAAAACTTGACATTTTTTTGGAATATCACTTCCATCTTTAACCTTGTCCTTGCACAACATTTCACAACCTAAATTGTGTGAAAAAATGGGTCCTGTTTTTGAAAATTTTCAACTTTTTGCAACTATACCACTCTAGAATTCATGTTTGTGAGGTCTATAATGCTAGAGAACTATCTTTAGTAGTCCTCAACATGTCCAAATGCTTTTAGGGAGAAATAAATGTTGTAAGTTATGACCAAATTACAAAAATTGTCAATTCCTGTTTTTTAGCCAATTTTAGCTCTTCTATGATTTTTTTGGTGGCTTTCATGATATCCAAATGCAGTTTTGATTTTCTATGTCGCATATTGTAACATAAAGCTAATATTCCTTGAGTTTTGGGGCACCTAATACCCTATTTTGCATAGTAGACAACGATGGTTGATTTTTTCAATCATAGAAGAAAACGAAACATTCTAGTATATCAAGTATAGCTTTTTCAATATTGTTAGATTCTTGTGACAACTACATGCATTTTGTAGGTAATAACCATATCTAGTCATAAGGATCAAATTGGCTAGATATTGAATAGTTTCTATGGGATTCTACAACTCATAATGTTGAACCCAGCTTTTTCATGTTTGCTGTATTTAGCACTTCATCTTTGTCCCCAAGATTCCCCTTAGTAAGAGATGTATTATTCTTTTGACATGCTCCATGGCTCCTTATGAACCTAAAGGACAATAGGGAACTAAGAAAACATGCATATATTATTTGTATTGAGCGTGGCTATATAAACTTTGATGATAGGTTTGCAGAATGGTAAAAATTCAACTTTTTGTACCTATTTCTTTTGGCAAAACAAAAAATAGTGAGTGAGAAGCAATCATATGTTCTGATCACCAACCCATTGAAGTTAACTAGGGAATTTATCTCAAGTCCTACAAAAATCCCTAATCTTATTTTTATGCAACAAAACATAAGAAATGACTGTTTTGATGAAAATGTACTGGTCATCAACTTTGGAGGCTTGGTGTGACCAAAAGATGATAAATTTTACAAGTTTCTTATTTTTTCCATGTGTAGTAGGCCTTGAACTATAACCTCATGAAAGGATTTTACAAAATGAGTGGATCTACTATGGTTTTGGAGGTTTTTTTCAAAACCTTGAAAGGACACTTTTATGTCCTGTTAGGTTACCAACCTAGTGTTAAAGGGAATTGAAACATATTTCTATTGGCCTACCATGAAAGTGAACATACAAGAGTATGTTTCTAAATGTGTGGTATGACAAAAGGCAAAATTTGATAGAGGAAAGCAACTTGGATTGCTTCAAGCCTTGCCAATCCCTTATTCACCATGGGAGAGCATATCCATGGATTTTATCTTTGGATTGCCTAAGTCTATCCATGGGAATACGGGAATATGGATTGCCTAAGAATATCCATGGATTTTATCTTTCGATTGCCTAAGTCTATCCATGGGAATACGGGAATATGCACGATAGTAGACAGGTTCAGTAAACAAGCTCATTTTATACCTGTCAAAAAGACTATCAAAGCCCATCAAATGGCAACCCTCTTCATATCACAAATTTTCAAGTTCCATGGCTTGCCAATGTCCATAGTGTTGGATAGAGATCCTAGAATGACCAGTAATTTCTGGAAGGGTCTCTTTGAGAATTTAGGGACAAGGCTAAAATTCTCTTCGGCCTATCATCCACAAACGGATGGCCAAAGTGAAATAGCTAACCTAACCATTCTCGATCTACTAAAAGCCTATGTAACGGAAGTAGATCAAAGATCCCAATGGGAGAAGTACTTACCCTTAGTAGAGTATGCTTACAATAACACTGTACATACTTCCATGGGAAAATCACCTTTCGAGGTAATTGAGGGAAGGTCAAAAAGTCCCTTCCTACTTAAGGTACATGGGAAGATCTTTGCTGCAGATGAGTATAGCCAAGACCTACAAGAATTTTCTCAAAAGATTAAGGATGCTATCTCTATCTCACAGCAAAGGCAAAAGGCTGCTGCTGACAAGCACAGAAGAGCCCAAGCCTTTAAAGAAAATGATTGGGTCTTATTAAAGTTTCCCAAGGCTCGATTAAGACACACAATGGGCAAGAATCCTACGGGACACCAAAAGTACTATGCTAAACTAGCAAAAAGGTACTATGGTCCCTTCCATATTCTTAGGCAAATCAATGAGATGGCCTATCAACTCAAGTTGCCCAATCATTAGCTCATACACAATGCTTTCCATGTGAGCCTATTAAAGCCTTACAAAGGAGATCCACCTCAAGAACCAACTATTGAAGACCCACCTGAGATCGAGGACCAAGAGGAGGTGCTGCAGCCCGAGTCCATTCTCCGACATGAAGACAAGGTACTAAGAGGCGGTAAGACTATCCGACGATATCTTATTAAGTTTAAGAATTATCCTTTTGAAGATGCTAGATGGATGCAAGGCATACAATTAAAGGATAACCTAAACCTTGTCAATGATTACAATGCTTCTCAAGAGTAAGAAAATGTACAAAATGTTTAAAAAAAACAAAGTTTTTGTCTTATGAGACTCTCTTTTTCTTTATTGTGCACAAAAATGAAGTAGTATGCATGCTTAGATCAAGTTTGCGGAGACGACGTGTCCCAAACACCAGGTAGAGCTTGTCACTCTACTATGGAAGATTGATAGGACTAATGTGCAGACATGGTTGCGGCAGCCTCAGGCTCTCAAGCACCAAGTGGACTAGTCATCCATTGTGGAATGATGTAGTAGGGTAACATAGGGATCCTCTACCCGCTAAGAAAAGGACTCATGAATATGCTTTATCTTCTCTACACCATAGTCGAGGGGACGACTATGATTTCAAGAGAGAGGTAATGTCATAATAATCAATATCTAATTCTCCTAAATGATTTTCTCATGTTAAACTGATCATTTAATATGGGGAAGTGCCAGGGGAGAAAAAGATAGAATATTGGTTAAGCTAGCAGACCGGCCACAGTAGGGATCCAAAGGAGGGAAAATAGGGATCCAAATTGGGGGCCATCTGCAAAAGATCCATGTGCAACAATGGGCTAAAAAGACCCTAAGGTTCAGCCCACTAACACTAGAATGGTAACCTAACAGGACATAAAAGTGTCCTTTCAGGGTTTTGGGAAAAAATTCCAAAACCATAGTAGATCCACTCATTTTGAAAAATCATTTCATGAGCTTATATTTCAATAACTAATACATATGGAAAAAATGAGAAACTTGTAATTTTTCTCATCCCTTGGTCACTACAAGCCTCCAAAGTTGATGGACCAGTGCATTTTGCCCAAAACAGCAATTTCTTACGGCTGATTGCATATAAATAAGACTGGGGATTTTTGTAGGACATGAGATAAAATGCCCCGTTAACTTCAATGGGTTGGTGACCAAAACATATGGTTTCTTTTACCTCACTAATTTTTTTTTGGTAAAAAAAAAAGGTACCAAAAAGTTGCATTTTTGTCATTCTGCGGACCTATCATCAAAATTTCTATAGTCACGCTCAATACAGATACTATATACATGTTTTCTTAGTTTCCTTTGGGCCTTTGGATTCAAAAGGATCCATGGATCATGTCAAAAGGATTATGGATCTCTTACAATTGGAACCTTGGGGGCAATGATAAAGTGCTAAATACAGCAAACATGAATCTGGGTTTAGCATTATGACCTCTAGAAACCCATAAAAACTACTCAATATCTAACCAAGTTTTAGTCTATGATTAGATATGGTTACTTCCTACAAAATACACACAATTGGCCTAAGAAACTATCAATATTGAGAAAGTTATACTTGCTACTCTAAAATGTATCGTATTCTTCAGCAATCAAAAAACTCAACCATCATCATATACTATGCTATATAGCATATTAGGTCCCCCAAAACTCCAGGAAGATTAGTTTTATGTTATACATTACACTTACACAATCAAAATTGAATTTGGATATCAAGAAAGCCACCAAAAAAATCATAAAAGTGCTAATTTTGGCCAAAAAACAGGATTATGCAATTCTTATAAATTGGTCATAACTTTCAATTTTAACACTTAGCTCTCCCTACAAGCATCAAAACATGTTGAGAACTATGAAGTCCTAACCTCTAGCCATCTAAACCTCACAAACATGAAGTTTAGAGTAGTATAGTTGCCAAAAATTGAAAAAAGGCCAAAAACAGGACCCGTTTTTTCACACAGTTTAGGTTCAAAAATGTTGTGCAAGAGTAAGGTTAATGGTGAGATCAATACTCTAAAAAAAATGCTAAGTTTTTTTCAGCTCATAAGGCAACTTTGTGGATATATAGCACCTAGAAATTCATTTTCATACTCTTCAAATAATTCAAGCAAAATGGTCACTTAACAGGACACAAAAGTGTCCAAGGATATAAAAGTGTCATGTTACCATTCTAGTGTTAAGACTTCCAAAATACTAAGGTTCCAAAATTCAAAGGTTGTGTCCAAAGGTCAACCATAGGGGAATTGGATTCTTTGTGTGTGTACAAAAAAGTCTTTACAATCCCTACTTACGAGGGGTTGAGCCTTGCATGTAGGGATGAGAGAGAAAGACACACACACACACACACACAAGCTCCCTTTACACAAAGGGAATGAGGGACACATGTCAACTCCCTAGCCCAGATGCCCACAAGATGTACCCAATTTCTATTGGATGGTCTTGGAGGTGGACCAATGAGAATTAGGCTAGAGTAAATCTAGTTTTATTAATTTAAAAACACTTAATAAAAGAACCAATGAGAATTAAGTCCTCTAGAAGACTATTGGACAATCTCCCAGGGGGTCCAATGAGCATTCAACCGCCCAATGGCTTGCCTGATTCCTATTGCCCAGGAGGCAAAGGGGTCCAGTGAGAGTTTAGTTGAATTATTAAATTACCTAAAGCTCTCACAAAATGGGAAAGGGGGACACATGTCAGAAGGTTATCACTTATGCTGTTTAATTGTCATTGGCTAGCCCTAGGGAGGTCCAATGAGAGGACATCAAGAGCAATTAGCAAGAGGGATCACTCAAAAGAGAGAGGGGGCTGATTTTTGCAAGGCATTTTCACACACACACTCTCACACAGTCTATGTGAGAAGCAAGAAAAAGACTATCTCTTGCCAAGCTTTAATGCAGAGCTCATCACCTACTCCAAGCTTGTGAGATAGAAGCCTACATCGACACACTCTTGGCATGTTGATGCAAATCCAGCCAAGAGCCAAGCTCCAATGCATGCTCATCTCCTCTACCAAGCTAATTACTAAGCTAAGCTATTCTAATATGAGTGATTATGTGAGGAGATGTACATCTTTCTCGTAAGAATACTCCTTCTTCCTCTCAATCTACTCTCATACCCTGCTAGCTCTCACCATCTTTGAAGGTGTGTGAGGTCTTGGGTCTGAGATCGGGGATAATTGATGTTGTGTTTGCTAAGTGTTTTTCTTAGTGCATTAAGCTTTCATCTTCATTGCACTAGCTAGTCTTGAAGGAACACAAAGAATTGTATTGTACAATGTCTGTCTTGATGGGAGAAACCATAATACAAAGTCTTTTGGAGGGGGGACCCGCTCCATGCAATTCCGGTCCTCAACTGTTGTCAATAGCTTAATTTATCTCTCTTTTGAAAGTATTTTTCATGCTATCTAACTAGGTGTTATGCTTTTTGTTGCTCTCTCCACCCAAGCACTCTTGTAATTCTCATTAGGAATCTATTCTAATGAAATTCCCACTATGTTCATGCTAATTTTCGCTTCACACAAGTTTTTAGGCCATTAAATGTTACACTACTCCTCTTTACCCATTTAGAAAAAGCACTCAAGCTATTTTACCCGTGGCTCGAATACCATTAATTGCAAGGAATAGAAGAGAGGGTCGCTTCACACCAAAACAACACCGGCTGCTGCAAGCTTCTAATAGCTCAATAGTGGTTAAGCCGTAGGCAAGCCCCGTAGGACTCCACTATTAAGACCATAGCTCTCGACGGTGATGCCCCGATAACTGCACAAAGGGAGGCGCACTACAAGGCTGAAAAATCCCTATTCTACTTACTCACATGCAATTAATAGTACCAACCATTTATAGCTAGCTTGAGGACCTCCTTTCTTGAGCAAGAAAAGAGCAACCTTGTGCTTTGATACCAATGTATCATTTAATGGTCTAGTAGCTTGTGTGTAGCAAAAAATAGCATGAACATAGTGAGCATTTCATTAGAATAGATTCCTAATGAGAATAACAAGAGTGCTTGGGTGGAGAGAGCAACAAAAATCATAACACCTAGTTAGACATCATGAACAATACTTCAAAAGAGAGATAAATTAGGCAATTGACAACAGCTGAGGACCGGAATTGCATGGAGCCGGTCCCCCCTCCGAAAGGCTTTGTATCATTGTTTCTCCCATCAAGAGAGACATTTTACAATACAATTCTTTGTGTTCCTTCAATACTAGCTAGTGCAATGAAGATGGAAACTTCATGCACTAAGGAAAACACTTATCAAACACAACATCAATTCCCTCACGGTCTCACACTCAAGACCTCACACACCTTCGAAGATGGTGAGAGCTAGCGGGGTATGAGAGTCTCCTCACATAATCACTCATATTAGCATAGCTTAGCTTAATAATTAGCATGGTAGAGGAGATGAGCATGCATTGAAGCTTGGCTATTGGTTGGATTTGCATAACAAAACCAAGAGTTTTTGGTGTAGGCCTTCCTTCTCACAAGCTTGGAGTAAGTGATAAGCTTTCCATTAAAGCTTGAGAAGGAGAGAGAGTCTTCTTACTCCACACATGAGCTAGAGTGAATTTGTAGGTGATAATGCCTTTGAAAATTCAGTCCCCCTCTCTCTCTTGGTCGACCCCTCTTGCTAGCATCGTATTAGACCTCCCCAGGCTTAGCAAATGGTAATAAAGCAACATAAGTGATAGCCTTCTGACATGTGTCCCTCTTTCTCCTTTTGTGAGAGCTTTAGGTAATTAATAAATGCAACTAAACTCTCATTGGACCCTTTTGCCTCCTGGCCAATAGGAATCAGGCAAGCCATTGGGCTGCTGAATGCTCATTGGACCCCTTGCGAGACTGTTCACTAGTTTTCTAAAGAGCTTAATTTCCATTGGTTCTTTTATGAAGTGTTTTTAAATTAATTAAACTAGATTTATTCTAGCCTAATTCTCATTGGTCTACTTCCAAGGCTATCCAACAGGATTTGAATACACCTTGTGGGCATCTAGGCTAGGGAGCCGACATGTGTCCCTCAGTCCGTTTATGTAAAGGGAGCTTGTGTGTGTGTGATTTTCTCTCTCATCCCCGACTTGAAATTCTGGCCCCCTCCTATGTAGGGATGGATGAAGACTTTTGGGACACACACAAAGCATACAATTTTCATAATGTTTGACCTAATCCAAAAATATTTGAGATTTAGCTTGTGGACATAGGGAGGAACAAACTCCTAAGAGATCAAGTCTAGATGTGGTTGAACATGGATCACGATCCATGTACATCAATCGCAGAATTTCATGAAAATTAGTACAAATCCTACATATGAACTTGTCTATATACTGTCAAAATTTGGGAATATTTAGAGAAAAATTTGATAGAGGAACATGGATTGCGATCCATGTACCTCAGCATAGTGAGGGTATCTGACTTGATGATCTTGTAGAAATACTTGAGAGCATCCGAGATCTCAAGTTTGACCTAAATGACCTTCTAGAGGCCAAGACACAAGCCAAAGTTCCTGTGGTCAGGTCCTGAGATGTTCTTGAGTGTTGTTTCAAGTGCAGGTCACTAAAATTTCTCTACCTTTTGATAGAGAACTCCAAATTCAGTCAGGTATAGCCAGGAAAAAAGCTTGCGAGCTGAATTTTTTGAGGTTTCCTAAATCCAAAGTTTTAGGGTACCCAAAGAATAATTTCCAAAGACCAAAAAGTCACAAATTTGTGACTTTTAAGAGACCTTACTAGGGGCAAAAAGGGATAAGTTGCACTAAGACAAAGTGGGCTTGTAAGAGACTATCTTCAGAATCTTAAGTGAGCCTTAATCATGACAAATCATCCACCATCAAGGTTATTTACTCCACTTAGAGACATGAAAAATGCAAGAATCACTGCAATGCCTTCAACAGTGGGATTGGGAGAATAGCTAGAGGAGAGACATCCTCTAATAAATAAACCAAGCGTAATATTCATCAAAACCAATGAATCCTTGAGAGTGCTTACAAATTATTCTCATGAGGGCATATATAGATTCACAAACAGGGATCAATATATCTTCTACAAGTGTATATAACCCTATACTGGAGAGATGCAATTCCATATGCATTCACATATACAGATGCCTATGAAGTTCAAGTTTTAATGGTAGATAAGTATGGAAGAGAGTACAAACTTGTCAATCCAATTGACTTAGAACGATACACATACAAGGGTACTCCAATTCTCTACTTACTTTCAGCAAATATTGATGCCAGAGCACATATTTGAGAGGATTCCATCAAGATTTTCTCCAAGATGAGAGGTGAGAGCTGGAGACATCTTTCCAAAAGACCACAAATTGATTAGATTGGTGATTGGACCTAAACAATTAAGACCATATCAAGTGGCTCAATGTGTCAAAACAAAGTATGATGGGTCAGAGGATCCATATTCTCATGTCTCACTCTTCAAATAGATTTGAGAGCTGCACAGATTGCAAATTTCCATACTCATTATGAGGGATTTGGGTTGGCATTAGAAGGAACGGCTTTGAAGTGGTTCCAACCTCTAAACAGAGATGATTTTCCAAACATGGCACAACTCTTACAAGAGTTTGTAGATGAGTAAGGGGAATCAAGCACAACATGGTGTCACAAATATATGCTTTCAAACAGAAAAAGGACGAAAAAGTGAAGGAAGCATTGCTTTGCTTTAAACTGTACATAGATAGATGTCCTGTCTACCGCAAGATGAGAGATTATCAGTTATCTTCTTTGAGGGCTTAAAAAATGAGATTCTCAAAAAGGGCTTACACCTAAAAGTATGCACAATGTTTGAGCAAGTCACTAGAGAAGCTCTTTAGCTAGTTGAAAATTGTAAGGCCTACGGGGAGATGACCGATGATAAGATAAATAATGTGACTAGTAGCACCTCATCCCCGAAGAGTGAACCCACAACAAAGCAATATGTTCAACCTCATATGGTGCAGAGATTTGATCAAGTAGTGGAGGAGGTTATTAGAAGAATAAACGAAGGCTACAAACAGAATCTGAATGTACGAAAACCTCAATTGAAGAGATGCAATACTTGTGGAGGGGATCATCCCACTCCATGGTGTAACACTTAACCAAAACCGCAACAAATGCTAGGGCAACAAGAACCAGTTCTAAACGATGGTAGAGTGATAGTCAACTACGCTCAACCTCGGGGGGGGGACGGGGGTGCACTACATAACATGATAATGTATAACGTGATTTCAAAAGGAGGGATTTTAAAATGCAAAAATTTTATGCAAGTTAACAGAGATACTTTAAAATAAGGGGTTTTTATAGTTAATTTTGGAAAAAACCTAAAATAAGGGGTCTTTTTATTCATTTAGACATGTTAAAAGAGGGAATTTTTTAATAGCCCACGAACCCATGTTATATAGGGGGTAGTGAACAGTGAACCCACTGAGCGCTCAACCAACACATGTGCCACAACCAATAAGAAACCAGTTTTCCATGGATGCAAATACGCTCATGTTCATAGCCAATCAGGAGTATGGTTTGAAGAATACTCTTACCATGCAATAACAACCATTGCATGGATTGTTAGCTATGAAAGAAGAAGGTCCATGCTATGAATGTGGAGGTGACTGTTGGGGAAGAAATTGTTCAAGCAAGGGTCAATGAATATAATTATTTGTATTATGTGACGGTTGTGGGTAAAGACCTTCTACTCCAAAACTATACTAAGAATCCATACTACAACGGAAAAGCAACAATGAACATTGTAGGTGTGATAACGTCTTCAAGCGGATCAGAGGTAGAACCTACCATTTGTTTAAAGGTGATGACTTGAGCTCAAGCTCAAGAGGCTACCAAAAACGCAATCATTGAGGAGGAAGCCACATTGCCTGTTCAAACAAAAATCAAGAATATATCGGTGACAACAGGAAGACAATCATGGAAAACCAAACAAGACAAAATGAAAGCAAAGAGGCTGCATGAGAAAGCTGCTTTGGAAACTAAAGTACATCAAACAATACAACAACTTAAACACAAGAAACAAAGAAAGAAAAATGCAAAGGGACCTAAAGAGTCAAAGACTAACTCGAGAAGTTCAGTCTTGGTGGACAAAGTTTGAACCCTTAGATGCAATTTTGAAGACCTATGATGCTAGGCTAAAGCCCAATCAAACCAAGGAGAATAGATGGCTGACATATCCTCATCTAGGGTACGAAAAAGAGAGGCTTCAAATGTGCCAGAAGCTTATCCAGGCGGCCCAAGATCGTGTGGAAACACATGTTCCAAATGCTCCAAAAACTGGAGGCAAAAAAATCCAAGGAATGGAGATCCATAGTATTGTAAATAGAGACCAAGAAGAGATAGAAGTTGAGGCCCCTTTAGATACAAGGGAAGTAGCCAATACCATAGATGGGGTGGGTTCACAGGTAGTGATGCCAATTCCAAAGGTAGAAGAACCTTGGCCACAATTCTTATGGGAATCGATTAGAAACCAAAAAGATGGTAGTGCTACTTTACCGTCAACACTTATCTTTGAGATAAACATGGATCACAAATTTTCCCATGGTATATACGATCTCTATATGGGAATGTTGGGTCTGTCGTATTTGAAGAAAGTACACCACGCTCTCTACAGACTTTGACATCTTTTATAGAAGAATTCGAAACAAAATCTAAGGTTAGAGTGATACCTTCTTAGTGGAAAGCCATACCAAAAATGATGGATACCAAGAGCTTGCAGGAATTGATGTCTTCTCCTATAAATTAGACACTTAATCTCTTAGAGCTTTTAAAAATTAAACCACACCTATGGGGCCAAATGGGCAAACATCTGGAAAAGATGGGGTTGAAAATCCCTTCACATGATCAACTTGTAGCAAAAAACATGGATGACACCTCGCCTAAGAAACCACGAACAAATCCAATACCTGTAAATAAGGTGGGTGATTATTGTGAAGGAGATGAAGGAAACACCACTTTACCACTTGAGTACAAAGGAGTAAAGATGGTTGCGATATTAAATAGTGGGGCAAGAATTTCCATTGCAATCAAGGCAATGTGGGTAAAATGGGGAAAGCCCTCTCTAAGCAAAACTCGACTAGAGTTGCAATTAGGAGATGGATACATGGAGAGACCAATAGGAATGTTAGAAAAAATTATTGTATCCATGTGTGGCATTGAGTATGAGCATACCTTCGTCATTATGAATTTTGACAAGAGTAGCAACTTTGATATCATATTGGGCAGACCATTCATGTGTCAACTCAAAATGGTACAAGATTGGGGATATGACTATATCTACTTGAGACACAAAGCGATCACTACAAAGATCATAGTTATAGAGATGTAGACAAAACCTTGGGGGAATAATTACACTCCACAACAATTGAAGATGAAAAGAAGATATCTGCTTAGTTGCAAATCAAAGAGCATATTTGGATGTGTGTCCTTAGATAGGAAGATTGCATCCTAGAGCGTTCAATCGAGTAGAAGATGAAGATTATATTAAGGAACCATTTTTAGAGGATTTGTTTGAACCCTTTGGATGGAATCAAATACTGTCAACTCTTGATGTCTACATAACAAGCTAACCATTACCAAATTTTACAACAAAGATGGCTTTGACATAACTCCCTTATTTACGATAAAGTGTTGAAGAAAGCTAATGAAGTTTGTGAGTGTGAAAGCAGAAACGATGAGACAAATGGCTACGTCCTAGAGCATGAGGCAAAAGTGAAAATGAAGCACAGCAACAACAAGAATATGTCATCATTGACATATCCAAAGAATCAACAAAAGTTGTTTCAAAGAAGTAGACTCAAGAAAAAGCACAAATGAAAGCCGACGAAGAAAAAAAAAATTCCAAGCTTCACATCAAAATCTCAACAAACTCAAGATCAAGAGAAGGATAAGGATGCAACAAAAGATCGAGTGTCTCCAACATTGATCAAATTCAGTATATGAGGAGAAACGGGTCTCAAAATCACATGTTCAGTTGTTGTGATAGATCCAATAGCAACAAAGAATCTAATGTCTTATGATACGTGGATAATAATGGAAAAGCAACCAATCACCGAGCTAGAGGAGCTCGTGTACACAAGTTCAAAAATGCCAACTCCTAGCTTTGGCATGGCAAAAGTGGTACTCAAGTTAAGTATTGGGGAGTACAAGGATACTTTCCACATAATTGAATCCCATCATATCAAAGAGCATTTGATCTTGAAAGAAAGCTGGAGGAACATCATCTTTCAACAACAATCAAAAGCTTCAACAACAACAATGGTAAGACTCCACGAAGCTTCTCAAACCCATGCAGAGAATAAATCGCCATCCATCACGGAGAAAGTTAAAGCTAAATCAACCACTCAATTTGATCAACCTTGCAAGATGACTTTACCCTCAACAATATTCCATCAAACTTTCCAGGAAGCCTCTACATGTATATCCACATGTTAGCGGGTCGCTGCAATGGACGTTTGCAGCATAGCTTTTTGGTACTAACATAGTGCCAATATGCAAGGAAGCGACTCAGGATGGGGCACGAAGACTTAATGAGAGTGTCAATCTCACCAAAGTGAACTCAAAGGGCTCTTCATACTACGACAAAAGCAAATCAACCACTTCCTAGTCAAAAAATCAGTTTACGTCCGATCTCACCACTCTAGGTTATCACGCCTTTTCGGCATCCATACGAATTTGGAATGCAACAAAACTTAAAGAGAGGTATCAAAACACCTAATGGTACAATCCTACCAAGTTATGCAGTCATCTCAGAAGGTACATAAATCACAATCCATCACAAAAAGTGTGAAAAAAATTGAAACACAACTATACGAAAAGGTCCTTTCAAGCACAAAAACACTTATCCAAGGTCAAACATAAAAAAACAACCATTTAAGACCACAAATCAATGCATTTTTCTCACAAGAAAGACTTTTGCAAACCACAACAAAATCGAGAATGGTTACACTTAGATTGTAGAGCAAGAGACAAGGAACACAATGTGCTATTCGGAAATAAATCCCGATTACCAAACAAGGAGAAAAATGGATTACAAATTGTAGTAGCAAGAGGCTCTCACAATGAACGTCCAATCCTCCTCTTAGATAATGATAAAGTGTTTTCAAAAACTAAGGGTTTTGACTTAAGAGATAAGGGAACTTTCCCGCGGCCAATTAACCACTTACAAGGGGTGGACACTCGGAGAGGCTAAGAGGGCATGACAAAATACATTACAATTATGAATCCTTATAGCTAAATTACATCACTTGTTTCAAAAAAATGAGCGAGTACTACAAGGTTTGGTGTACATCCTCCTTTACATGTTAGTCCATTGTGTCCACCAAACGTTCTCCCCTTTCTATTCATTGCACATCCTCGTGCAATCGTGCTTTGAATGTCTTTTAGTAGTTGATCGGTCGTTTCTCTAGCATCGCAATGAGGTGCCTAAACTTTTGCACCCTTGCCTCAATCTCAAGTTTTGTCACCATCTCTCTGAAAGGATTATTGTTGAGAGTACTTTGATAGGCTATATGTCCGGCTGGCAGATCTTTAGTCATGGGATTAAATATTGAGGAGTCTACCTCAAAGAATCCGGTCATGAACACCTCCTCAAAAGTCTACATATAGTGGAAGGGTAGGAACATGACTCTCGCATAGAATCCAATGATGACATTTTTGCTTGGAATTTTTGTCTCCATATTCCAGCAGAGATCTCTTGTGCCTTTGACAAAAATCTACCAGAGATGCTCTGCTGCCTCTATATCATTGAATGCCGTTATGCAGGTGATTAGCATCTTGGAAATTTTTATAAGCATTTGGCATGTGAGATCTGGGATCTCCTTCATCATGTTGATGACCCCTTTGAACGTTTGAACCATATAGTTCTTTGAGGGGAGGTTGTTATTGATTGGATTTGTTATAACCGGGTAGTTCAGTACTACCGGTATTTTGCTTTGCCAAGAGTAAAAGCTGTCCCAGGATCTCCGTCTATTGATGGGATAGTAAGTTGGGTCGATCCTAAGATGTTGCGGAGCATTCCTATAGTAGGCTTCATCTTTGCTGCTCAAACCATTTCTTTCACCAGAGGGGTTGATTGTCAATGATAGTCTAGATTTGTATTACTATGACAGGAACATCTCTATAATCCCCTCTGTTGTTTGGCTCTAGGGCAGTATCATTCTTTGTTTCCATAATCTGCCCTCCTACCGCATCAATGGTGACAGGGCGATCATCTCATGCCCAAGGTTTTTTACCACTTCATCTGGAGTGATCATGAGTAGGGCAGCAGATTCCAACACTTTCAATTCATATTGTAGATATTCTTTGTGTGAGGGGTCTTTGACTTATGAGATCCAATGCTGAATTTCTTCCTTGGCCGCATCCATGATGTATGTCATCGCTGGAACTTCAAATTCTTGTGTTACTCTCTCCGTGCTTGTACCTAGGACATCTATTTGGTGAGCTTTAAAAGTGGAATGCTCAAATCCTCCTATTTGATCAGATTTCTCTGGGGTTGTTTGTTTAGGCTTTGATTGTTCTGCCCTCAGAGCCTCCAAATCTCCCCTGGCCTTTGCCAACAACTTTCATAATTCTTCAATCTCCTTGTCTTTGGATTTTTGTAGTGCCCTATACCTTGCAATCATGATTTGTCTGTCATATTTTTCCTGAGCAAGGGATTCTCTTATGTCTTGGACTTCTTTGTTCAACGAGGTTGATCTAGCTGGTAAGCTTGAGGAGCTCGGTGTCTCTTGTAGGGCTAAAAGCCAGGTCAGAGTCTTGCTGACCACCACATAGGACCATTAGGAAGGGAATGGGGTCTAAGGGGGTCTCTTTATTTTCCATGGGATTAAAAAGGAGATTATGGAAGGGGCAAATGGGTGGATGCCATGTGGACTGAAATGGTGGGTATGGCAGGGCCTACAAGTAAGTGGTCAAACTTGTACTCTTTTATAAAATACAAAAATAAAATCTCTTATAAATTCAAAAAAATGAACTTTTCTCTAAATAGTTGAGTAAAATCCAATACTTTCTCTCTCTAGTGGCTGTCAGTTTCTCCCCCCTCTCTCCTAAAAAGGGGTCCCTCCAAAAACGTGTTGATCATTCCCTCCCTCTCTCTCTAATGTACCATCTCTCACTTCTCTTCACTTCACCTTGCAAGCGTTTCTTCTCTTTCCTTCCTTTCAGTTTTCCCTCCCAAAAGCTTTGCAGCAGAAGTTTGAACCTCCTTTCCTCAATCTCACTGCATTCTCCTCAAGCTGAAGTTCTCCATTTCTCCATGAGCCTCACTAAACACCTCTACCTAAAGCTGAAGATCTGCAGCATATCCTTCTGCTAGATCATCCCTCTTTCTTTCCTCAACAGGTTTCCTGCTCCCTTTAAATCCAACAAGCAGGTGGAGCAGTATAGCAGTAAGTGGCATCCTTCATCTGATGTACCATCAAGGATCTTGCTTTTTACAACTGAGAACATGGATGTGCAATATCTAATCATAAGTGTTTGTGTGCAGGTTGTGCCACTATTCTCCATGGCATCATCAGGTACTCAACGACCTAGGAGTGTCATTGACTCCATTTCATGCAGCAATGTACAAGACGACAGTGGATGTTGGGTGACGGTGGAGTTCAAATGATTGATGTGGGTGACGATGCAACCCAGCTCAAGAGGTGCACACAAGGTCTCAAGGAGACACATGGCTTCTCGAGCACACCATTGGAAGGGAAGGATCATGGAGTTCAACCAAACCCATGACGGCAAGCATCTTGCAAAGGTGAAACATGTGTATGTTGCTTCACAACTGAAGCTAGAGACAACAGTGGCTTCATCAAGGTTTCCTGTAAACTATATTTTCACTCCTCTGTCAAGTTTTTAGATTGTATATTTTGTACTTCTTTTGTATATATTGCTTTGATGTCTATAAGGCTTTCATTTCTCGTTCATGTTTGCAGATGTATTCCCATCCAATTTTGTGGAGTGGGATCCAATACAGTCCTTCACAGGAAATTTTGACGCCATCCATGTTGACCTTGGCAGGCTACTCTATGCTTGTTGTCCATCCGTGGAGATTGTCTCATGGGACATTTTTTTTATAACCATACTTATGTAACACCTAGGAAAACTGGGTATGGTAATCTTTCTCCGATTCATCCACAAACCTTGCAGAGTATGGAATGGCCTAAGACTGATAGTGCCTTGATCACAGCAACCAAAAGGAGAATCGAGGCGGATGTGAATTCAGCAATGAAGTGCACCTATGGCTCCCATAAAGCTTCTCTAACTTGGTTTATGTCCCTTCATGTGTTCGTGTTTATCTTTTGACTGCAGAGTGTTCATAGGACACCAACAATGTGGACTTGCAAAGGGGGACATGCGATCAGCAGTTTCCTTGCAGTTGGATGGGAGACTAAGGTGGTCAACCAACAGGGAGATACAATCAAGTGCTCTCTAGTTGCTGAGAATGTGATGTGCAAATACCATATTGCAAAGCAGAGCTTGTCAATTGTGTTTCCCTATAGAAGATGGAAGCTAACACAGGGAGAATGGGAGGCACTAGACTTTGATGTTGCTCCTAGAGAATCAATTGATCTGCAAATATGCCTCCACAATAATGCAGTGCATGACATCTCAGTGAATAACGACTAGAATCTCAGTCACCTTCATGAGTATCTTAATCTTAGATATACCTTGCCAAATCAATATATTTTTGTAATCAATGAAAAGGTTGTTCGTTCCAAAAAAGAGAAGAGCGTTATGTGTGAAAACATCAGTTTTCCATGATGTATTAATGTAAAATCTTGTAACTAAAACGATTTCTCTCCCATTAATACATATGGCATTTTGAATCTTTGTTTCATTTTTAATTTCTTCAAGGTTAAGTTTGAAATATGCAAGTTTTTTAGTTTTGAGTGTGAAGACTTTCAATGTTGGTGCCTTTCAATGCTTTTCGCGTGATTTTATTTATAATTATAGTTCTAATTTAATTTGGTGTTAATTTTAAGTGCTTTAAAAAAGTGACATTGAGTATAAAAATCACTTTGTAGGTTCTAAACTTCATTTCTCACTTCACAAAACACAAGCTTTGAGCTCTCTTCCCATCTTCTTTGCGAACCGACCCATGGCAACATCTTCTGATGCATTTCTCACACAATTACAGAAGATAGGACTTGCAGATCGTGCACATGAATTAGTCAGTGTGTTTGAGGGGACAATCGATATGCATGCCACTGCTAACCTTCATCTAGAGGGATTCCAGAGCTTTCTTGACTACATGATCACTACAAGAGGTTGTGTGCTCTTGTGACGCTGTTAGCGACGGAAATACATTGGGTTTTTATAACCCCCGGCGTCGCTAAAACCGTCGCTACAAGAGCGTCGCTATAGGCGTCGCTATATAGCGACGGTTATAGCGATGTTTACATAGAAGTCTATAGTGACGCTCATAGCGACGCTACAGAGCCATAAATAGCGACGGTTATAGCGACGCCCGAGAGAATTTTTTTTTGGTGACAGGGCATTGAATGCCCTGCCACCCATCAAGCATATTGTACTTGATTCACTTTTTAAAAAAAGTGCAAGGGTAGATAATAGACCCAAACTAGTCACCCACAAGACGCATTGTTTGCAAAATTGACAAGCGTAAAATTGACAATTGTACACATCATAGGCAAAATGAGTTGATTGGCAAATGTAATAATGACAATTGTACAACATCATAGGCATAAAGAATTGATTGCCAAAATGAATTGCGGTGACAAATGTAATAATATACATGGTTCAAAAAGACGTATAAAATCCGTCTCATGATACATAAGCTATGAGAAACCCTAAACTAATGCTATCTAGCTACGGCTAAACTGACGTCGTCTAGTCAGACGTCTCATCGCGTCCAAGCGGCGTATCTGTCGGATTCTGCAAAACAAGACAATAAGACAGCTTTCAGTAAGTATAAACATATAACGACATTTATAAAACAATACAAAAAATAGAAAAGAGTAAACCCTAATACTAACCATGCCGCCGCGAGAACTGAGAATGTCCATCAGGGCGTTTAAGCCCTTCCTGCCTGCGTACTCGCGCTCGTACGGTGTGGGATCACGTCCTGTCATCGACCACTGTCAAAACATACAAAGATTTGATTATGTTAGAATTTAAAAACTCATAAACCCTAAAATATCGAACATAAAGAGAAATGCGAAAACACTTACAAAATCGGCCTCAAATGATGCCCATCCACTGCTCCCCAAGTGGTGCGAGCTCCCTGTCTCTACTCGCTCTCTGGCTGCATCCTTTTGTTGCTTCCACTTGTCGGGATTCTCGCGCGCTGCTTTCTTCGCATTCTTCCAATCTTCTTTGGCCAGCCAATCTGGCCTATTCCACCCATGCTTGATTGCTTTTTACACTTCGGAACACTTGTGTTTGCAGTATTCGCGTATTCGAATCTTCATCACGTCTTCATTGAAGCGCTGATCCCGTGTTGGAACGGGAAACTCATCATGAAGTATGCTGATGACTCTGTTTTTTAAACCACTTGGTACTCCACTCCATTTGTTTAGTATGTAGTGTCTAAAGAGCTGAGAGCAAAGACCACGCATGCGCGAGATCACCTTCTTGCCGTCATCATCCATGATGATGCCGCCGCTGAAGTCGACGGAGTAAGGCAAGCCCTCTGGCCGGTGACGCGTGAACCTAGGTGTCCTGGCAGGGGTCTCTAGCGGCGTGTCGATGGGGGTACGGATGTCAGGTGTCTCCACCGGCGTCTGGGCCCCGAAGCAAGGAGTGTCGAGTGGGGTGGCTCCTGGCGGAGTAGGTAGAGGTGTGTAGCTGCTAGGAACAGTCAGCCGCGCAAAACCTGGCGTAGATGGCGATGCTGTGGCTGGTGTGGGGGCGGGCAAAGAAGGGGATGGTAAAGAGCCTCTTCGAGCATGAGGCGGTGTGGAGGCATCGGCGGCGGAATCCCCACAACAACCGCTACCGTCACCACTAGAGCGCCGGCGTCTAGACGAGTGTGAAGATCGTCTCATCGACGCCGAATGCTCCGAAAGAGAGGGAGATGCGGATGGAGTAGGAACGCGCGATGATACGCCAGAGCGATGACACTCCACGTACCACTGTCTCTGCTGCGGTGACAAAGAAGAAAGAAACTCCTCATCATCCATACCTGCATTAAACACACGAATATTTAAACTTAATATTGAATGAATAGAGTAGACAACGACGCAAAGACCATTAAATACAATGACGTAATGACGCATATAAATACAATGACGCAATGAATTGAGTGATAGAAGAGGCAAGTCGAAAACTCATAATTTTCAATCAAAAGATGTGAGCGCGAGTAGAAAAGAGCGTTATACACCATGGAAGGTACTTAGAGAGCCAGTTCTTTTACAACACGGAGCAAAATTGTTCAAATATAATATTTGTGGCTTTAAGAGATCTCTCTCTCATCCTTGCATAACTCAGCATAACTTCCTATATCTATATAGAGCTCTCCGTTTAAACACATATCCTCTGTTTCATTTTGTAGCTCCTCTGCATGCACCCCATATAGAGTAGTAGCATCTTGATGCTCGTCTGGCACCACCGCAGCGGCTTCTGATTTAGCATCTTCTCTGATCTCCTCCATTGATGTCGTTGTGATTGGCACATGGTAGCCTTCATACGTCCTTGCACTACGAGGGGCTACCTCTATGACGTACCACCAGTTTGATGTAGACTTTGTAGGATGAAATATTACCTGCCAGAGCCACATAACTTACATGAGAGCTTTCAAGCACATAACTTGTAAAAAAGGGATGTTAACTATTTACATACTTACTTGTTCACAATGCTCGGGTAGTACGAAAGTGTCTCTTAGGTCAGTCCATTTCTTAGTAGAATCCACCTCAAGAAAACCAGACTCTCCTCTACGCACAGTAGCGTTGCGACCCTCCATGATTATCTTGAACCATTGCACGTCGAACAAGTCGACAAAAAATCCTCTGTAATCGATCCTCAAAATCTCTTGTAGCGTGCCGAAGTAAGTGAGTTTCGCCACCACAGGATCTGCATCAGAGGAACGTCGTCGACTAGACTGTTCAAATTTTTCCATGATTCCACAATCTTGAGTAAAACGCTTTTTATCGATCCGTTCCACCCTAAAATGTCGACCTTTACACCACGCTGCTGTGTATGACTTATACTACAACGAACAAAGATTATGAGTGGCCGTTCAAATGTTTAGAAATAAAGTCACTAGCTAGTCGTACATTGCAAACTTACCTTGGTCGCGCAACCCCGAGATTACTCCCACTCTTCCTCAGTCACTTCGTCACCGCATTGTTGTGCGCTTTTCAATTGGTTGTGCAACCATCTTAAGCTCATGAATGTTGGTAGGCTCTCCAGACCCGTCGGATAGTGCATCGGTGGTCGTCTTCCCCGTCTCCACTCGATTCGTGCCCTTTGTCGCTCTTGCTTTGCATCCTCATATTGTGAAATCCACTTTTGCATCACTGGATTGTGAAGCATGCAAAATCGGTTGATTTTAACCTCTAGATCTTCCGTCATCTTCTTCTCAACACCTAGATTGCACATGACAATCCCAGATATGCGCTCATCATCTATGGTTCGCCATAGCGTGTCCCGGGATTTATCAAATCCATCTAGCCACTCTCCAATGTACACTAGGGACTCTGGTACCAATCAACCTTCTGCCATGCTACCCTCCGGACGTGCCTTTTGACGCACATATTCCTTAAGCGTTTTCATGAAACGTTCTAAGAAGAACATCCATCTGGAATGAACTGTGCCAGCTATTTCCACCTCATCAACTATGTGAACAAGAAGATGCACTTGAATGGTTAGCATGGTAGTAGGAAAATGTTTCTCAAACATGCACACAAGCTCCGCAGCATTTAGTTTGGCGAATGGTATGGAGTCTAAGTTGATCTCCTTTTGTGAGATCCATTGCACCAGCTTTGCAAGTTTGTAGATTGTGTTACGGATGTCGAGAGACAAACATCCCTCAATGGCAACCGGTAAAATAAACAGTAAAGTATGTGCAGCAATGATATTAAAGTCCACATTTTATGCAATGATATTAAAGTCCACTATGAACGTACCTGACACATTTTATGCCAATCGTGTGACTTCAAACCGGTAAGCTTTCCTTCTTTAGTAAAACACGTTCGGAGCGAGTGCATTACGCCAGTGGGGGTCCGCAAAGATCGAATGGTCTCTTTTACTTTGCGTTCTTGGGCTCCTCTGAAAATCCATGGTGCTTTAGGGAGTTTTATGGATCCATCAAACGCTGTTTGCGGCCAATATTGCTCCATACGATCCACATTTCTAAGGTCAACTCTGGCTTCCAAAGTATCTTTCTTGCCGGTCAGATGGTCCCATAGTAGATTACCCACATTCTTGAATATGTGCATTGGATCGATCAAGTGATTGATCATGAGTCGGGGCCAGTATGGTAACTCGTACCATAGAGATAGTCTCTTCATCCCTGGAGGCAATCCATCATCGCACATCTCCTTCTGCTCTAACCATGCTTGTGCAGACATCCCTGGTGGCTCTCTTCCCAAAAAGCCGTCGCGTAACACATGATTCTCTGGAAGATACGCTTGATGACCTTCGTAGATTTTCTTCTTCAGTGAGGGCGCCCTACGTGCATTCAGTCTAGGTCCACATGTGACACATGCTCTGTATCCGCTTGTTTGAAGCCCTGCATGTATACACATAATAATAGATCAACTATGGGAAAAAAAAAGATTTACAGTGTCTAAGTGAGGAGTGTCAATAGATCACCTGAGCATTCTGTTAGCCCGGGATAGTCATGCATGGTCCACATTAGAATGCCTCTGATCAAATCATTCCGTCGTCTTGTGTGTTGGCTCATATCCACCACCTCTATGCCAATCCACAATTGTTGTAGCTCTTCCAATAGTGGACGAAGATACACATCCATATTCTCCACTTTATATCGCCCTGGCACAATCAAGCTTAGCCATAGGTGCCCCTTCTTCGTAGTCAACCACGGGGGAATGTTGTCGTTGACGATGACAACTGGCCATACACTGTAAGATGTTGATCTTTGACCAAATGTATTTACGCCATCCATAGCCAGGCCTAAGCGCAAATTTCGAGCTTCCCTGGCAAAATCCGACCATGTTCCATCTATATGTTTCCAGACTGCGCAATCTGCAGGAATTCGTAGCACACCATCCGAAGATTTATTCTCCTCATGCCATGATGCTAGGGCGGCCATGGACTTACATTCGAAGAAATGCTTGATGCGAGGAAGCAGAGAAAAATGTCGCAAAACCTTTCGTGGAATTTTTGTCCCGTGGAGATCTACTCGATATCTTTCGGAATCACATTTCGGACACTTCTCCATGTCTATGTATTCCCCTCTGAAAAGAATGCAGTCATTAGGACAAGCGTGGATAGAATTGTAATCCATCCCCAAGTTTCGCAAAATCTTTCTTGCTTCATCTCGGGAATCTGGCATCACATTGTCAGCTGGTAGTATGTGCTCTTTAAGCAATCTACACAACATAAAAATACGATACAGTCGTGTAAAAATCTATCGGATCATTATACATTTAGAGTTTTATTAAAGTAAACTAATTGTAATAGATCACCTGAAAAGCGCTGTGACGCTAGTGTCACTCCATCCAAACTTTGTCTGCATGTTGAGAAGAACCAGGAGTGCTTTCAATCTAGACATACGTGCTCCATTATACAATGGCGTATCGGCTTCACTTTTCATATCATCATAGATAAGCCTTTCTGAATCCATGATCGTCTCGATCATTTCATCAATCTCGGGCTCAAACATTGCCTCGTTGGGAATGTGCTCTGCATGATCATCCCCCGAGCTGTCAGAGGCTACATCTTGTGGCCTCACATATGCTGCTTGACCAAAGCGCCTGCGAACACGTCTATTGGGTTGCAAGATTGCTGCTTGTTGGCCAGCGTCAGAGTCCGACGAGTTATAATTGGCAAAAACTCGATCTATAATAGATGGATCGAACTCGCCAAATTCGCGAACGTGCTGCAAAGAAACACGTCTTTTCCGTCGCACATCATGCTTGCATTGATTACAAGGACATAAGACCCTCGTTGAGAGATAGGTGTTTCGGTTGGACGGTCCCACATCCTCGTCACTACTCATAATGAGGATAAAAATCTTATGACCTGGACAACAAATTTAATATTCTATTGGCATTCTTCGTCTTATCTCTCTCTCTCTCTCTCTCTCTCTCTCTCTCTCTCCCTACCTCACATTCTCTAGTCATGTCCAATCCCCGCACACCTCGGTCTAGAGGTGCACGGAGATCAGAACCACCGGGTTATAATATCGTCTTTATTGGTCAATACCTATATTTGTGGGCACAAGAAATCTACATAATACTGCATGTAGTGGACAAAACCCCTTTGCCTCTTCTCTAGCTGTAGCACTTCACAACATCTTAACATCTTTTCACTGTTCGTCTAACTCTAAACCCTAAACCGTAAGTAATTCTTGCGTGGACTCGATCTAACGTAAATAAGCGTAAATCTAACTAAAAATAAACCTAAATCTAATTTAACGTAAGTCTACATCTAACCTAATCTTTAACGTCTTTTGGGATAGTTTCCTACGACGTTAAAACTCTCTTCTTCTTGTGTGTGTGTGTGTGTGGGTAAACCTAAATAAACCTAAGTCTAATCTAATATAACATAAATCTAAATCTAACGTAAATTATGTTATATTAAAAACAAAGAACTAAACTAAGAGGGATTATAAGAACCTTAAAACTAATTTAACACATAATTTTTCACATAACTCGGCAAGAGTTGGCATTCTCATCACTAAAGATGTGAGAGTTAACTTCCGGCGGTGACGCTGCCTCATCTCCATCCACATCTGATGACAGCAATTGGCCCTTTGGACCGTTCTTGCTCTTGTTACTAACTTTGAAGTTGCTGTTGAATGACTAGAGGTTGTCTAGATGGTCATTGTCGGGGATGTAGTGACTCTTGCCGCCCTGAAGATCCACCTTCTTCCCTATCTTCTGAGGACATTTCACCAGTACTTTTGGATCGACGGAGCCCACCATGAGTGAAGGCAGCAATACCCTATATTCCATTGAGGGCTTTCTTCACCCGCTTCATGCAGGCATCGCAGTCTATGGAGACCTAAATCTAATCTAATATAACGTAAATCTAAATCTAGCATAAATAAACGTAAATCTAAGTAAAAATAAACCTAAATCTAATATAATTTAACTTAAATAAACCTAAATATAATTTAACGTAAGTCTACATCTAACCTAATCTTTAACGTCTTTTAGGATAGTTTCTTACGACGTTATAACTCTCTTCTTCTCGTGTGTGTGCGTGTGTGTGGATGTGTGTGCCAATAAAAAGAGATAAATGGTATAACCTTTCTATCACCCATGCCAAGTATGATAGATTGGTTATGCCATTTCCCTCTTGAATAATAGGTCTTGAGTTCAACTCCTCGTCGGCTAGATCTTTAGGTCTTTTAATTTTAATTAGTTTCCTACGATGTTAAATTAGTTTCTCTCTCTTTGTCTCTCACTGTGTGTGCGCTTTTTTGTTTATGCATGTTTTCTCTCTCTTTTCCTCTCTCAATGTGTGCATTTTTTGTTTATGCATGTTCTCTCTCTCTTTTCCTCTCTCAATGTGTGCGTTTTTTATTTATCCATGCTCTCTCTCTCTTTTCCTCTCTCAATGTGTGTGTGCATTCTTTGTTTATGTATGTGTGTGTGCGTTTTTGTTTATGTTTGTACTCTTTCTCTCTCTCTCTCTCTCTCTCTCTCTCTCTCTCAAAAACACTATGTGTGTGTGTGTGTGTGTGTGTGTGAGAGAGAGAGAGAGAGAGAGAGAGAGAGAGGGAGAGAGAAAGAGGGGAAGGGAACATGAGAGTGAGGAGAGGGAAGGAGCATACCTGGCTCTCCTTCCTCTCCTCGTGTGTGTGTGTGTGTGTGTGTGTGTGTGTGTGTGGAGAAGATGTTGGAGCTATATATGGCTCACTCTACTGAACTTGGTCTCACCTATATATTTGTATCTTGTCCTCAATATGAATCAGTCTTTGGGAGCGTATATGGTGTGTCTCTTGTCTCGTCTCTCTCTCTTTCTCTCTACATCTCAACATGGTATCAGAGCGGTAACGATCACGCGCCGATTCAATTCATGGTGACAACAGTATGTGTATGCGATTAG
Organism: Adiantum capillus-veneris; assembly: GCF_014529385.1. Taxonomy (NCBI): domain Eukaryota; kingdom Viridiplantae; phylum Streptophyta; class Polypodiopsida; order Polypodiales; family Pteridaceae; genus Adiantum; species Adiantum capillus-veneris. Next base: position 90,407,885 of record NC_140940.1, on the reverse strand, counting down.
CATGTAAGATTCAAAATTGTTACAAATTTTATTTTTGAGCGTTGATTCTTGTTAACTGTGGTTGTTTTGTGTTAAGAAGAATATGATTAGTGTTTTATGTGGCGTTTATTTATAATCAATCTAATCGTTGATTACGTTTTCTTGTTAATGACACCCTGAACTTCATCTCAATTTTTCTTGCTGTCACAGCATGGACAGGTGACATTCCTTCTGTATCTCATTTTCGAACCTTTGGATGTATTGCTTATATTCATGTTCCCAAAGAAACACGAACAAAGCTTGATGCTCCTGGTCTTAAAGTTATTTTTATTGGATATTCTGACACTTCCAAAGGCTACAAATTCTATGACCCTTCCTCCAAGAAAGTAACTGTGAATCGTGATGCTACTTTTAACGAACAGCTTATGGGAGGCTCATGGTCCATGGATGATTCTGATGATACTAAATCATTGCTTCAGGCTTTTCCATTTCTTTCAGAAGATGAAACACTTCCTATAGAGCAACTTTCCTCCTCACAACCATCCATTCCAAATGTTGCCAATGATGATATTGATATTTTTGTTGATCTGCCTATTGATTTTGAACATGGCTCATGTCATGTTTATGAGGACGATATTGCTGATAATGTTTTTTCTACTTCTGAAGATCCCGTTACTTATGATGAAGCTATCTCTTCACCACAAAAGGATCAATGGCAAGAGGCTATGGAAGCAGAGTACGATTCTCTTATCTCTAAAGGTACATGGATACTAACTGAATTACCTCCTGGTCGTACAGCTATTAAATGTAAGTGGGTGTATAAAACAAAATTAAAAGCAGATGGATCTTTTGACAAATTCAAGGCGCGTTTAGTTGCAAAAGGTTACTCCCAAGTAGCTGGTGTTGATTATCAAGAGACTTTTTCACCAGTTGTTCGCATTACAAGTGTTCGAGTTTTATTGGCATTTGCTATTCAATTTGATTTAGAAGCTCATCAAATGGATGTGCGAACTGCTTTTCTTAATGGTGACTTGGAAGAGGAAATTTATATGGAACAACCAGAAGGGTTTGTTATTCCAGGTAAAGAAGACCTTGTTGCTCAACTCCATAAGGCACTATATGGTCTCAAACAAGCTTCGCGAGCCTGGTATACAAAATTTGATCTTTTTCTCACCTCTAAAGGATTCATCTCTTGCTCGTCAGACCCCAACTTATACATAAAACACCAAGGTAGCAGTTTTGTGATTCTTGCTCTTTATGTGGATGATACCATCCTTGTTTCCAATGATTTGGGATTTCTTCAGCAAGTGAAAAATTTATTGTCTTCTGCATTCGATATGGTGGATCTTGGAGAGATTCACTCTTGTCTTGGCATTCAAATCCAACGGAACCCTACAAAAGGTATTTTATTCCTTCGACAGTCAAAGTTTATTGCAGATACTATTCAAAAATTTGGTATGGAATCTGCACATTCAGCCAACACACCTTGTCTTGCGAGCTCTACGAAGAATACTTCTGACAATGGCGGTCAGCTTGTCACAAATCAACCTTATGCTAACTTGATTGGATGTCTTCAGTTTGTTGGCATGAACACTCGTCCTAATATTCTGTTTGCTGCTAACTATCTTGGACAACATCTTGCATGTCCTTCTCTTAAGCATTGGTCTGCTGCAAAGCGTGTATTGAAATACTTGAAAGGCACTACAGACTTTGGTTTAGTCTATCGACGACAACTCACATCGGATTCTATGCAATCTCTTTCTCTTTTGGGTTACACAGATGCAGACTGGGCAAGCTCACATTTATCTATGCGATCTACTAGTGGAAATTGCTTCTTTATAAATGGTTGTCTTGTTTCTTGGACCAGCAAGAAACAACGTTGTGTTGCAGTTTCTACGACTGAGTCAGAATATGTTGCGGCATCACTTGCAGCTCGTGAGTTGATTTGGCTTCGACAAATGCTGGTTGATATTGGTCACTCTCCTCTTTCTAGCACACCCTTGCGGTGTGACAACCAAAGTGCTATTAGTCTTGCAAAAGACTATGTTCAACATAATAAGTCAAAGCACATTGCTGTCCATTATCATTATGTCAGGTATGAAGTACGCAAGGGAACCATTATGGTTGAACACTATCCAAGTGACCAGATGATTGCAGACATTTTGACCAAAGGCCTCAATGAGTCACGTTTCATCCTCTTGCGCTCGGAGCTTGGAGTTGCTTTGGCCTCACTCTTTCTAGATTAGCTTCTTTTCTATTGTAATAGCTTTGTACATATGACATTGTAATCTTTTAGGTACCATGCACTATGCACACTCCACATTTGCACCTTGTGATATCTAAGTCACTTGAATATTTGTACATAGATGCACAATTCACTTTCACATCATCACCACTGGTTCATATTTCACATTGTATAGGGGCTTGGGTTTTTCCCTTGAACTCCCCAAGGGTTTTTTCATCCAAAGCTAGAGACCTTTGTTTGAGTGGGGGTGTTGGAGCTATATATGGCTCACTCTACTGAACTTGGTCTCACCTATATATTTGTATCTTGTCCTCAATATGAATCAGTCTTTGGGAGCGTATATGGTGTGTCTCTTGTCTCGTCTCTCTCTCTTTTTCTCTACATCTCAACAGAAGAAAGAGAGAGAGAGAGAGAGAGGGAGAGCGTTACCTGCTCCTTGCTTGAGGGCGCCGAAAAACTCAGATCTGAGATCTGATTTTTTGGGCGCTCTCTACTATTTTTTTTTACCCAGCCGGCGTCGCTATGAGCGTCGCAAATCTACTTGTAAATTTGCGACGCTCATAGCGACGCCGAGAATTTTTTTTTTGAGTGTCGCTGTGTGAGCGTCCTTAATATGAATAGCCTCTTGTAGTGTATGGAGCACACAGAAGAATATGCAATAGTCTTTGAGGGATCCAACATGGCGTGGTTGCCAGTGGATTTTCTCAAACACCTCTATGCAGCCAACAAAAACCATTGTTATCGCTTGTTGAGGTTTATAAACGGTCTTACTGAGCGGGACTATAGGACAGAGGACGAGGATGAGCTCATAGACTTGGGCATGGGGTGCATAGGCACCCAATTCATCTCTTGGGACATGGTTTTGGTATTGCTTGTGCTTGAGGGCATGGAGAAGGAAAAATCAAAGAAAAAGGCCGACCAAAAACCTCCTGTAACCATTGTGGAGGAATCAAATGAATTTATTGAAGAGGTTGATGAGCAGGCTGAAGCATCTATGGCACTTGTCCTCCTTCAAGGTCCCAGCTCCACTAGGGAGGAAGATGGGATGATAGAGGGATACAAGGTGCTGGAGGAAGCTCCTGACCTCCAAATTCTCACTTTGCATGCAGTGGTGGTGGATGGTCGTCACTTCTTGTTCCTTGACGACATTGCAAAGACACTAGGACTCAGAGAAGATGAGTTGCCCTCAGTGCTCGCTATCTATGCAAGCATGAAAGATCCCAGTGGAAAGCAAGAGAAGGTCAACTTTCAAATTGACTTTGAAGAACAAGGTCTCCCACCAAGCCTCACTTCCTCCCTAGTGAAAACGAACAGAATTTGGTACAAACCGTGGCAAATACACTTATGAAAATCAAATCATGTGCCTCATTTTATGAAAGAATCCCTGAAAGCGCTTTTGTTCCACACAAACCGCTGATCATTATGGGTGGAGAAGATCGCTCTAGCATCGACCTTATAAGGAAAATTCTTGAAGAGATGGATGAGGAAACTGAAGTAGCCACTTTTTAACTTTTTAACTGAAGTAAATTATATCCTATAGCAAGTGTTTATTTTTAAAAAAAATTTTGCAGACTGCATACCATGTTGATAAGTTTGCAATGCATACTAGTGGTTCACGCAACAATCCTATGGGTAGAGATAGCTCCCTGTGGCACTACCTTGGCCATCTGGGGCCATCCGGTCTTTCAGTTTCACACACAGAGTTCTCCAAGCATGTTTCTGCGGAGCTGCTCAAGTGCAAGGCATTAAGTGCCATCCTTGCTAAAGATTCCCTTACCCTTAATGCTCACAAGTGTATCTTGGTGGATCGAGAGGCATCATTGTATGCCTTTACAGGAAAGCACCCTGGGTGAGTCCTCTCCCATTGTGCCTTAAGCCTAGGTCAAGGGATGACAAACCCAGAGGATATTGTCAAAACCTTTGGTGTTAAGTGGGCCATTCTCTCTATACCAAAAGATGTAATTTACAAGAAAACCAACCAACCATGATGTAATATTTAGAGCAATATACAATAATTTTGTCTTCTGCATTTTGTTTGTAGCTTCATGTACTTTTTTTTCTATTGTACATATTGGCCAATACATATTTTTCTTCAATGCGTTCACACCTCCTCGACCATCTAAGCACCCGTCTGACGTGGGACGAATATTTTGTGATACAGAGCTGTTTCGAGTGCGTACGGAGGCCATGGGACGACCAAAAGCCACGCCAATGACCAGCGATGTGTGGAACAGGCCAAAAAAAATCTTTGTGTGCCAAAGCATGCATGGGACAATTTTGACTTGGGCGATGCAAAACCCTGTGCGCCACGGCGTGCATGGGGCATTTTTGACCAGTTTTGACTTGGTCAAAACTACCCCATGCGCGCCATGGCGCACATGACATTTTTTGGCCCGTTCCGTGTCGTTGGTCATTGGCGTGGCTTTTGGTCATCCCATGGCCTCCGTACGCACCCAAAATGGCTTTGTTTCACAAAATATTCATCGACAGGCGTTTTACGTCAGACGGGTGCTTGGATGGTCGAGGAGGCGAAATCTAACTACTTGATTGATTCAAATACTTCAACAACAAAAAGTACACAATTAACTACTAAAGTTACACCGAATGAGAGAAAATTGAGTCGTTTACATTATATCAAAAGATTATAAATCTCAGAAACAGAGGTAACATGGGAAAACTAATTCTTATGGAGGCACCCTTCATTCCTTAAATTGAGCGCTAGAGCTAGATATGTATTTTTTAGTGTAACTCGCTTTGCATGCACCATACAAGATACAACCATCTTGTAACCTCGACGGCATCCTGTAAAGCCAAAAGAGCCGGCTACACACTGGATATGTGTAACTGAATCTGAATATTTGTCCATAATTTCTCTTACCACCCGAGAAAAAGCTACCTTTGATATTATTGGCTCTGTGCTCTTTTGATATTTTCGGATCTCACGTAGAGCAATTGATCCAGGCTTCCATTTCCTTTTCTTCTGCGTTGTTGGCGGTGGTGGAGGAGTAACTTGTTTGGCCCATTGAGGAGGGTCATTTTTATACTTTTTCCTCCTCTCTTCTTGGGCTTGTTGCTCTTTAGGTGTGAGCTTGTCATTTTTCTTTTTCGCACATTGTTTTGCTCTTTGAGGAATTTTTGAAGGTCTGGAGCTCCCAACCTTTGCTTGTTGGGTGGCTTGAGCCCTATCCTCTTTCGCTCTCTTCTCGGCGTCTGCTCGTGTTAGTAGCAAGCTAACACAGACACCATTTTTTGGAGTTCTCTTTGTAAAACATTTATTATTTCAATAAATCGGGAATATTATAACTGCTATATTCTCGGATAAACTCTGTAATTGATGAGCCAGGGCTACAAGCTTCCAGATTATTTCAGCCAGTCATTTCCTAGCTTTGGTAGAACTCCAGATTATTAGTTTTGACCACCCAAAAACCTTGACTAAGGTATAAAAATCAATTTTTGTAAGTTTTTTATAAGTTTTGGATAAGAAATACACAATGTGAGCTAACAGCGCCCACTTCTCTCCTTCTCGTGCTTCGTACTTCCTCTCCCGTTGTCACATTGCGATTGCGTTTGTTGCATTGCAACCGCAGATAAGAATTCTACACATTGACGTGAGCAGTTCACAGTATTTTGTAGCTTTTGGCGTCGTTCATCTGCGGCCTAATTTCATTATAACTAGGAATTTACGCTTTTAAATCAAAAACTAAGCATAGGCAGGGTATTGGGACATTATTGCTAAGCATTTAGATGCATTCTGAGTCGAAAACGACTAGGTCAAAAATCCACTACTGTTAATAATCGCGATTTTGGAACTTGACCTAAAGTGGGGTTTGAGACCATAAGCATGTGTGCTTAGGTATTATAAACTTGTCCTAGAAGTTTCCTTATGTTTGGATGTCATTTGATGCTGTAACGGATGTGAATTGTTTGTTGATGAGCAATTGGCTTTTGGTGATTTCAGTCACTTGAGTTAGATGCGAGTTGTTAGTTGTTTTACGAGAGATTGACAACCTCTTGTAGCCTCTATGCACTAGTCGAGTCAGCTTCGTCCCATGGTTTGACAAATTAATCGTGGTTCTCGCTAATACTGCAATAAAATAGGATGGTGAGGTTAGACATGCGCCCCACATCTGGTGCCATTGCTGGGGAACGAAGAGACCTAAACTTGGAAAAAATATGAGCGTCTTGTGTAGTTGTCCTTAAACTTCCTCTAAGTTCGTCTAGAGTTCAAAACTTTCTTTTAGAAACCGCATAGCTTAAGATTGTCGTCTTTTGTTGTGTAGAGGTAGCTTGGAAGTAATCCTACTTGCTGAGTACCTTTAGGATTGTAGGATTTTAGAAGTAGATTAAGATTTTGAGAATGATTGGTAGACAAGAAAAGTCTTAAGATCAATGCTCAGATAAACATATAAAACACAAAAAACGAGTGTTCGTGAACACTTACCACAACCCCATTGAATGAGAATCTAGGAGTAGGGTAAGTAGGATCCGAGGTGGGATTTTAGAACATTGCTCTCTCTGAAAGAATCAAGTGTAAGTTGTTATTGGAAGTTGCAGAATTTCAGGTCTACGGCTAGAAATAGCTAGAAATAGCTCCAAAAGACTCAAAACCACTCGATCCGACTGGAGAGTAAGCCTAAGGGTTGTCTGAACCAATTGGTAAGCTCAAAGACACTTCGACGTAAAAATTTCAAGAGTTGGCCAAAACTCAAATTATTTACTTTTTCTTGACACTTTAGATCAAATTAAGTTTTGACTTGATTGATAGGCTTAAAATAGCTCATATAAAGACTGTCTTTGAAAAAATCACAAAAAAATGCTCATTTCAAGCCTAAAGTTAATAATCACGATTATTAAATTTCTGCTCTAAATTGACCAAGGTTCATACCATTGACTCATTGCATGTGTATAAACAACTTTTGTGAAGGCCCAAGAGATTTGGATCACTAAACTGTCAAAAAACTCAGTAAAAACTAAAGTTTGTATTGACTTTCTGAATCTTGAGTATAAATTGGGATAAAATTAATCCAAAATTGTTGAAATTTGATTCATAGGCTTATGTTGATGTGATAAACATGTGTACATGCTCAATTGACCAAAAATTTGTAAAAATTTGTCAGAAGTAAATAATCGCGATTATTTACATCTGTCCACTTTTTCAACTTTTTTTATCAAGTCAGTATACCACTAGTTTTACCATGTTGTAATAAGTCCACAAACCAAATTTGGTAAGATTCGGATCATTGGATTGAAAATTATGACTAAAATTGCAAAGTTAGTTTGTGGACAGATAATTGATGACCATTTGACAAAAAATTGTCCAAACTTGATGAAACTTGACTAGTGACCTTAACTTAAGGTACTTAACAGATCTGTGTCAAAGTTGGGACAAAAAATTGCAAACTTATAGTTGGAGTAAATAATCGTGATTATTTACATCTGCTTCAAAACTTGGTGATTTTGCAAATTTGAGTACACCACAAGGTCAAGCATATCAAGTAGACCTCAGAAATCCATTTTGGTAAAATTTGGATCCCAAAAGTGAGACTTAAGCCAGAGTCTCGAAATCAGAGTCTGCGGACACAAAACAGTTGATAAACTTGATCAGATTTTGTTCACCCTTGCTGAAACTTGTCCAAAGACTTTCACAAGTTGTATACTTGCCAAACCAATCCAAAAAGTGCAAAAAGCAGACAAAAGTAAATAATCACGATTATTTACTTCTGCTATCTAGAGACATTAATTTTGACTTTTAAACTTATACGGTGATAGACCAACATAATATAAAGCCACATGGCAATTTTGGGTTCAATCTGACCAAAATCAATACATGTACACTCAGTTTACAGGTTGAAGATCAAACCTTTGAATTTTTACTAAAGTCTAATTTAAAAGTCAAATTTTTACTTTCATAGCTCGATTTGAAGTAATACATAGAGACCAATCACAACAGTTGGCCAAAAATCTACTGTCTTTATAGAAGAATAGCTAACTTGATCAAATTTGTACAGGAATCAGGTTGCAGACGAGGAATCAGTGGCTTGACAGTGAGGCGGTCCGGGGCGGGCAACAAGAAGAGCGGCCTTTAAACACCCTTCGAGGCTCCCGTGCTGCTCAATTGGGGCTGGGGCAAGCACAATCACAGACAACAACAACCCACAGCCAGAAAACAAACAATAAAAGGGGCACCACTCAGTTGTAGATGCGAACTAGGACGCACGTGATATCTCCTTGTACTCAAACGTACAAAGAGAGGGGAATGCAAGATAGCCACACACACCAAACACAAACATTCACCACGCCAAAGAGAGGTAAAGAGCACAAATCAACTTGAGCAATTCAGTCTTAGCCTTAAAGACTAGATGCACACAAAGCTTGATGAGAAATAGAGAGACAACACAAAACTTGACCCTATTGCCAATACACAAATTGTCTTAGGGTCACGGGAGCCCTCTCACCAAGCACCCTCTTACAATTGACCTTTTAGGAAAACAATTCAATAAGCCCTCAAACCACCAAGCATGAAGTAGCACAACAAACTTCAAGGACAATATACCTTCAACGACCTGATGAGCCAACTTATCAAGTCAATTTGGAGAGAAGAGTCGTAGTTGCAGCATACAATTGCACCCAAAACTATAAATCTTATTTATGCACAAGAGCAGGCTACAAGTGTGGTGAAGAGAATGGCAAACACTCCACTCCTCTATATGGCATAACTAACTTCAAGCTTCTCCATGCACCTATGTGTAATGATGGAATAGAGCACTCACAATACACACACTCTACACAACTAGGTTTGAAGAGTGGTGTGTTATGTGTTGAGAATGGTGTGGTGTAGTGTGATCATGTGATAATTTACAAGGGAGAGAAGGGCTCTATTTATAGGTTTTAGAAGCCCCGATTAGGATTAGGCCTAATCAAGTTTATTTGAAGGAATAAAAGATTATGCATATTTTTTTTATTTTTTATTTTTAATGAGGGTGGGTCTCTCTTGTCCTTCGAGTCACATGGATGTGGACTCAAGGGAAGAGAATTATTGAGGATGATAGGAAAGAGGATTGAGTGAATACTTTGGGAGTGCCTACTCTAGTAGAGGGTGCATTTTGCAATAAGATTAGTGGTTAGTAGTTAGTAATTATCACTAAAAAATATTTACAAAATCATTCACCAAATGGTGAGATATATGATGAGAAAAGTTAGAGAAGGGATGAGCTTGTAAAGAGAGGTTAAAGCTTTGGAGAAGTTGACATTCACCTCTTTACAGCATCGGAAGAAGAAGCAGTCAGCATGGCAAAGCAGCGCGTGTCGATGAAGCTATGTTATTTCAAACCTTGGAAAATTCATGATAAAATCCTTCATTTGCAGAGGTTATCCTTGGACTTTTCGTGATTTTTTGAAGTTCTTTACAAAGCTGAAGAGAGTATGGTAATATGGACATATATATAGAGAGAAAGGGGGGCACATATGGTGTAGAAATGGAGGATGAAGGCTATGGAGGTGTGAGAGATGTGGCAATGGTGAAGAGGGTGAATTAGGACATGGGAGTTGCAGGTTTGGGAGTGGGAAGGAGAGGGAGGAGTGTGTGTGAAAGAGGAAAATGATAAAGTGGAAGAGGGAGTGTGGCTGCATAGCATGGGCAAACTGGGGTCCACCAATAAAATCATAGCTCACATCTCGTAGCTCAAAAAAATATGAAAAAAATTTGAGGTGAAATTTCAGCTCACGAGCTACAAATTTTGTTTGTATCACCTTTTCAAATTCGGGAAGCATGTGATCTTTACAATTTCAGCAAAACCGACTGTTTTTTCCACTGCACAAGGTCCTTGTGAGGTCCTTCTTTGGATGATTCTTTTGAATACCTCCAAGAGTGAGCTCCCCATGGTGCATGCATGCATTCCACAATACCCTTGATCTTATTTGGTAGGTCTATAATTGAAGATATTGTTGAGATCATGATATAAGTGAACAGTATAACTAAGAAAATCAAATATTGAGGGGTTTAAAAAAATATGTACATGTCAAATATAAATAATATAGGTGGAAAAAATATAAAGGGGTCAAAATAAATCTCTCTCATTATAAGTCTACCATTAAAAGATGAATATTTTTGGTGGTCTAATTTATGAGAGCAATAGAGAATAGATGTAGGAAGGAAAAAATGACAATAGTGAAAAAATATACACATAAATAAACTAGTTTTTTTTGTTTTTTTTGTTGGGATGGAGTTACACCAAAAATAATAGAAGCTTGCATGAAATTATTTTTATATGGAATAAAGAGTACGCAAAATGGTAAGAAAAAATATGGTAATGTTGAGTCAATGTACATAGCATAAATAACACACCATAGGTAGAAATATTTAAATAAATACCAAAATAATTATAAAAAATCCTTTTATTTAGGCTCTATATACAATGAAATATTTACACACAAATGGGCCATAATATGCTTTTTTTTTGTGGCTCAACTAGCCCAGTGACTAGCTAATTAAGGGTTTTTAAGAAGATATGGGAAAAGTCCCCTAACTCACACACACCTATACACAGTGAAATGGTAGGGACAGCCACAGTGTTTGGATGATTTTGGTAGGGTGGGTTAACTCACTATGGCAATTACGGAGAGCCGAAAAACGGCTATCATTAGCCCTCCCCCAGGATGATGGTATATTCATGTACCATCATAGAGCATCTTTTCCAAAGAGAGTGCTTCAGAGTCCTTGACGAGGTCTTCATTGTTTGGCCCCTCAGAATTTTGGTTTAAGTTACACTCATGCTTCATGTAACAATACTTACATGAGACATCTGCCCTTTGACAGATCTTTGGTAGATCCTTTGGTAGAAGGCGACTCAAATAAGGCTTCAAGCGATACCTGTTTACCTTCCTGGAGTGCTCTTTTCCATTCAAGTCCATAAGTTGATAGTAACTTGAATTGAAAGCCTTCTTAACTATGTATGGCCCTTGCCATCTAGTTTCAAATTTGGCATCAAAACGATTATCGAGTCGATTGTCATACCTTATCGATTGTCGATTGTCCTTCATTGATGCCTTTGTCCTTTAGTTTCTTGTCGAGCTTCTCCTTCGCCTGCGTAGCTTTCCTCTTGTAGCACTCGTATGCTGCTTCTCTCTTCCACTCAAGCTCAGCTAAGGTAAGAAGTCAATCCATCCATACTTCTTGATCATCTTGTGCTGCTTTGCCATGAAGTCGCATTGTTGGAATGTTGAGCTCAATTGGTTGTAAAGACTCTTGACCATAGACCAAGTGAAATGGTGTAAACTCCGTGGCTTCCCTATATGTGGTTCGATACACCCACAAGGCACCATCCAAGAAGTCATCCCACAACTTTGTCTTGTTTTTCACCATCTTTCTAATGATGCCTGCAATGACACCATTAGCTTTTTCTACCAGACCATTGGATTGGGGATAGTAGGGTGTACTATGACGATGTAGAATGTGAAGTTCTTCACAGACTTCTATAATCAAGCCCTTTCTAAACCCTGGACCATTATCAGAAACAATCTCCAAAGGTGTGCCAAATCTACAACAAATGTGAGTGTAGACAAATTTGCTCATTGTCCTCTCATTTACCTTTGCCACACTTTGTGCTTCTACCCATCTTGTCATGTATTCTATGGCCACCAAGATATACGATTTCCCATTTTTAGTCCTAGGCAATGGACCCATAGCATCAATGTCCCATTTTTCAAATGGACCATTTGCAAGGACTAACTGACGTGGACCATGTAACAGACGCTTGTTTCCATTAATCTGACAATTGTGACAGCTTTTACACCAATGTTGAACATCAATGTGCAAGCTTGGCCAAACATATCCGGCAAGAAAAATCTTTTTTGCAGTGAGTACCTGTGCAAAATGACCACCACACGCTTCCTCATGCAAACCTTTTAGTATGTCTGGGATTTCCTCAATAGTTGGTACTCTTCTGCACACTTGATCCTTCCCTCTTTGATAAAGGGATCCTTCGAGAAAGAGATACGCACTTGTCTTTTTCATGAGTCTCCTCTTCTGAGCCTTCGTGAAGTCTTGTGGAAACTCACCCTCCAAAATGTACGTAGCTAATAATGGGAGTCAATGACTCCAATCCCTGGTATCTCGGTTGCTTGACAGTTGCTGCCACCATGATGACATGCACTTCTTTCTCAACACATGTAACTGCTTGTTGTGCAAGTAAATTGGCATCTTCATTTTGTTTCCTAGAAATATGATATAGTTGCACTTCTTCAAATTGATTAAACAATCTACGAATGGCATGAACTTTTGTCCTTAAGCTTTTCATTCTTGCATGCCCAAATGCCTAAAATTTGCTTCACAATGAGAAGTGCATCCCCTTTTACCATGAGACGTTGTATACCTTGGCCAATGCATATCTTTAAACCATGAAGTAGTGTGTCGTATTCTGCTTCATTGTTTCTAGTTGAAACTGGTAGATTGACCTTCTCTTTCATGATCACTTCTCCACTTGGGTTGAGCAATACTAGCCCTCCCCTTGCTTTTTCTGTGGCTCGTCAAAAAGCTCCATCAAAGAACAAGGTAAAAGCATTAGGAATACTTTTAGGTGGTGACAATGGTAGGGTCTTTACTTCAGGCACCTTAATCTCCTTCTCATGTACCCTATAAGTAAGGATCCCTGTCAATTGTGCACGCACACTATCTTCTACTTTGAAAGAGTATTGAAACTCTTGCAACTCCATAATCCACTTTGAGATCCTAGTACTAAGATTCATTTGAGATGACACCCAAGGGAACAAATTTTCTGCAGTGAGAATTACAAAAGGTTTTGGTAGCAGGTAGGATCTAAACTTTCTCACCGCAAACATGAGAGAAAGCATCATGAGTTCTGCCTCTGTGTAGCCTCTCTCTAAAGCATTCATGACCCTACTAGCAAAGTAGATGGGTCACATCTTGGTACTGTGGGGATCTTGTTGTAATAAAACTACACCAATTGTTTCCTTCCCAACACTAGAGCTAACAAAGAATGTGTACTCCCAACAAGGAGGCATGAGTATTGGTAGCTCTGACAAAATGAATTTAATGTTACAAAAGTACTCTTCAAGCTCATAAGACCATGCAAATTCTACTTGTTGTGTCAACTTTTGCAAAGGATGAAGCAACTCCGAAGCTAAGTGAATAAAGTGTGACATATACTTCACCTTTTGAATGAATGAGATTACCTCTTTGAGATTCTTGGGTGATGGGAGCTCAATGAGAGCCTTTGACTTTGAAGGATCCACCTCAATGCCTTTATAGGAAACCTTGTGACCAAGCAAGATCACTTCATCCTTACCTATGTGACATTTGTCAGGGTTGAGTTGACCTCCCATGTCATAGAGCTTCTTTAAACCTTCTTCTACCTTTTGTAGATGCAATGATTTTGAGCTATAAATGCAGAAATCATCAATGAACACCCTACCCTAATTGACTTTCCAAAGAATGCTTGAAACACCATGTTCATGAAGCGTTGGAAAGTTGCAGGAGCATTTGTCAGACCGAATGGCATGACTATAAAAGCATAACAACCCCAAGGAGTGATGAAGGTTGTTTTCAACTGATCTTCCAATGCGATACCTATTTGAGAGTAACCCGAGTAGCCATCACACATAGTGTACTTCTCATGACCAGCTACCTCATTTAGTATCTCATCTTGAAATGGGAGGGAAAAGTGATCTCTTTTTGTTGCCTCATTGAGTGGACTGTAATCCACACACACCCTCCACTTGCCATTTTTCTTAGGAGTGACAACAACGGGAGATACCCACTCTGAATTCTCCACTGGATAAATGAAACCTGCTGCTAGAAGCTTTCTTACCTCCTTGAGTAAAGCATGTTCCTTGATGACTCCTAGCCTTCGTAGCTTCTGAGCCTTAGGTGTGGCCTCTGGCTTCAACTCAATTTTGTGTTGAACAGCATCTACTCGACGCACATCGGTGTAGTCTTTAGCAAAAAGCCTAGGAAATTTCCTTATCACACATTTGAACTCCTCTCTTTCGTCCTTTGTAAGTGTTGTAGACAACATACCTTCTAACATTCCTTCATCTTGCACATTTTGGTTCTCTTGGGAACCTACCTCTTCCAAACCTGGGCAAGAGGTCTCTTGGTTGTTTGGATTAAACCGTACCCCTATGACTTCGATGGAAGAGTCCTATTCAGTAATGCTGCCGCTACTTTCTCCTTCTGAAGTGCTATCGGTCCAGCCTTCCTCCATCTCACTTTGAGATGATTCTTCATGGAGCTCCTCTTGGCGTTGCTCCTTCATGTCAAAGACAACCTTCTTATGAATTTCATTCCTGCAAACTAGCTTTCCACTCTCCCAATCCTGCAAAGCTCGCATTTTCATTAGCCATGGTCTCCCTAGGATAAATGGGTAACCATTTCCTCTGGTAGACATGACATAGAAATCCACTGCCTTCTTAATGCAAAGGCCTCCACAGAGACATTTTTACAAACGCCTACGCACCTAGCCTTACTATTGTTTGCCATTTTGACTTTAATTTCAGGTGTCTCATGGATGTGCATGGCTAGTCTTTGCATGAGTCCTTCTGTCATGATGCAAATTTGTGCACCCCCATCCACTAGACCTTTCCTAACCAATCTTCCTTTGATGTAACAATCTAGCACAGGTGTGATATCCTCATTCATTTCAGCATGTGCAATTTTTACAACACGAACACTCTCTTTTATCTTTCTCCTAGTGCTAACTGCCTTTGTTAAATCCCTCCTAACTTGTGGACATAATGCAAGAAACTGAGGCCATGAGATATCAGGACCCTTACCTCTCATGTCTTCCAATAGGTTGTATGGATCCATACCATGTCCAAGAGGTAAGTCTTGGAGATTGATACGACGTCGAGTCCTCTTAGTTTCCTTAGTCTCCTTTGCCTTCTTTTCTCGTCCATGATCACTTTGTGATGTGACACCTTCTTTCTCCTTACCTTTCCCTCGGCCACGCTTAATGCTATTTGCTTCCATGTCGACCTCATTTGAGTTTGTCACCTCTACTACATGCACATTTGGGTCTGGCAAAGGTGGAACTCCTTCCACTGCTTGTGGAGGTGGTCTTGCTCCATTTGGCCTTTGTAGAAGCCTTGGTTGTTGACCAGTTCCTTCACCTGCATTCATCACTGGGTAATTCAAGTTAGGTCTCCCTGCAAGCTAAACTCTGGTAATGGCCATCCATATTACCATGCATAGACTAGAAATTCACTATTTCGTCAGTAATATTGAGAGTTAGAATCATATCAAATACCTCATGCACATTAGTGCATCCCTTGTCAATTTATTCCAGCTGAACTTTCATACTAAAGAAGCATGGAAAACGTGCCCAAACTACACTATCCACAACCGGATAACCAGAACACACACTACCAATCTTAACTTAGGGCCATCTTCTACCTCATTAATTCTAGGTTGTAGGAAATTTAAGTTTCTATTCGTAGGGATTATTTTACTTATTTTTTTCTCTTAATTGTTGTTTAATTTCAACATATTCAATGCACATTGACTGATAACATATTGCCATTGATTCTTTTCATTGAGTAGTTGTAGTACTGTTGTGCACAATACATAAACAAACCACTTGTTTTTCTTTTTAAGTGAGGTGGCAATATCTATTTATAAATTCTCTTGCAATACTTCAAATTTCGTATCATTTTGGTGCTGTGAAAATAATACCAGTTGTTTGAAATCCGCCCTTTTCGTGTATTGTGTCTAGATTTAAAGGGCATGGATATCCAAGGAATTCATTCATGGACGCACTAATAAGCACGACCTTGCATAACAATATAAGCACTTACTATTGAGAAATATTACTTTGTGTAATGACTAACTTTCATAACTCCCATTATCATGTGCTTTTTGTATTAACAAGATGCATATTTTCATTCTAGTGATTTGTAACTCACCCATACCTTCAAAAAGATATGTTTGTAGGTGTCTACGACCATTTCTAATTTTGATATGTAATAGTTTTGAGTTTTTCTATATACATTTGTACCACTTTAGATGTTAAGTCACTGTTTAATTACCCAACCTTAATTAGGATGGAACCCTCTTTTATTTCATGGCCAATTCTTAACACAAAATTGACACATTTTGAATTTATTGACTATACTTTAGTTAAGTTTGACAACTGCAGTTTTTCCTTACTTGTGCTTGTCCCTCCCCCACACACAATGGTAGATACATTTTCAAAAGAAAAAAAAGAGAAACAACAACAAAAGTATATCCTCCTGGTATATCCATCAAATACTTCATTCCTCTTTGCTTATTTCATTTCTCTGCATTGTGTTCTAAGCTGAATACTCAAACACTACTAAGGTCATGGCTTCTGATTGTATTGAAAGGAAATTTTATTGAGATGGTTTGTCAATAAGCTATGCAGCTACTCATGTGAGCTAAGGTGCTTTGGAACAGTGAACAACAGTTTGTAAGTACCCTCCTACTCAAACATGCTCCAAATTGGCCTCACACATGTGATAAACGTTATATTTTATCCCTAGCCTAGTCCATTGGTCACAAACACACAGATTCGCCGATTTAGGCAGTGTGTAGATACTCATCTTGGTGCAGATCCGCCGATTTAGGTAGCACAACCACAAATTGCAAACTCCTGATTTTTTTTAACACTATCAAATGCAGATTCGCCGGTTTAGGCAGCATTAGCGCAAATTTGCCGATTTAGGCAGCACGTCTTATTGGTGTAGATTCGCCGATTTAGGCAACACCATTCACAAAATCATGCTGCAGTGTGGTTGGCCACCACTACAACTGGTATGATTTTGTTACCCGGGTACATAATGAAAGTGATTTGGATTTGGACTTATATTGTGGAATTGATATTGGATTGCGATTTGGTATCTGATGATTATTTATCACGATAGTGTGTATGTGATGAGACTTGACATTATGAGATTGATGATGAGTGTGGCCAATGATATCCTGATTCACCAGGATATGACATATACTGCTTATTCTAGTGGTATGGGACACTAGAATAGGTAGTATGTGGATGATGGCAGGCATAAGCTAATGTTGTTTAGTTTCATATATTATGTGATGTTTTCGACACAACATACTGATCACTGTTTTCGACAAGTATTGTTTGCAGATTTTTATCTTTGCAACCGAGGACAGTTGCTTTTCAACGGAGAGGTATGTTATAGAATTGATATTTTATGATTTACTGCAGAGCTGACAGGTGGAAAAGGCTTGGGCAACCTAGGCCTACACATTCGAAAATATATTTCATGTACATTTTATTATTCAAGTGCTCATTATGAGCTTCGGCCATTTATGTCCGGCCGGCCAGTTTGTACTCATTTTGGGAATTCAAGAAATCTATAAATAAATACGTGCAAGAGGGAAATGCTCACTCTTGCACGGGCGGAGATTGCACCAAGCGTCCGTCTCATTCTTCTCTCCTCTCTTATCTTCTCTCTTGCCGTGCCGGCGTAGCACTCCACTCTAGGAGGTGCATCTGCACGTGCTCTCTCGTTCTATCACTCTCTCTATCTCTCTTTGTTTGCATACGTCGTGGTTATGTGCTATGAGAGTCAGCAGGTACGTAGATTTAGTCGTTTATGTCTTGCTATGTTCTATTTTCTAGTATTTTGCAGGGCAACCAGGCTTCCGGCTGTAGCATCATGTACATGGGAAACAAGTGAAGGATACCATATCTACATTCAAGACTCCTACTGGGTGCATGCGATGTTTGAAACAAGTTTTACTAAAATACATAGACTGATCAACTTGAATACTTTGGCTACATCCAAGAAAATCTTTTACTAGAATACATAGACTGATCAACTTGAATACTTTGGCTGCATCCAAGAAATCTTGAATACTTTTACTAGAATACATAGATTGATCAACTTGAATACTTTGGCTACATCCAAGAAATCTTGAAAATTAACTTTACAAAGTTTGATATCTTTATTTTCAATGTGAAGTGGTTCAAGGTTATTACTAGTGGTCTCAATGCAACTGTGCGCAAAGATATAAGTGGAGTAATTCAAGTGAACTCTAGGTGGGTGTAGATGGATTATCAAGATACATTTGTACTTTTGTAACATTGTGAACAAGTTGTGTTTATCATAGGTTTACTATGGAATGAAAAAGATTTGACTAAAAAAACTGGCTCTTTGTTGTCTAAGTTGCTCCATGGAGTAAATAAGTCTATGAAGGATTTGAGGTTGAGAATGAAGAGACACATGAGTAGCATACACAGTTTACACATGATCAGGATGGGGAGATTGATCTTGAAGTTGGAGCTCTTGGTGAGTAGATGCCTGAACCTGAAGATGAGGGATCATATATACTGAGATAGATGCAAAGATGAATGGAGCCGTAGACTTTGATGAGACGAAGATACTGAAGTTCAGATAGAGATAAATGAATTTGGTGCATCAGCTCTTGTAGAAGATGAGAGATTGACTAGTGATTTTTGTTAAGAAGTCTCTTGTAATGTCTACTTATGATTAACAGATTTTAATTACTGTCCAATAATGAATAGATAATGATTTTTGTTGCCTAATTTGGCTATTTATGATTAAGTGAACTAACGTATTGTATATATGTTTTCAAATTAGTTTTTGCAGCCATGGAAGATGATAACGAGCCATAATCTTTGACCTTTTTTTTCAATTACTTTGGCTGGCATGTTACCTGAGCAAATGGCTACATTTTCTTCACAATTTTTTCATGAGCAATATACATACACATAGTAATTTTTGAGAGCCGGTCCTTCCAAACTAGATATGGCTGCTCCAAATTCTATGACAAACATACCAATTCACTGACTACTAGTGGTGCTAGACCTACACAAACGTACCAATTACACAGATGGGTCAAGCTACACTGGAGACTACACTCTCTTTTTCTTCTTCAAAATGATGCAGCTCTCGTCGTTCTTTTGGTGGTGGTTGTTGTGGTAGTGATGCTACCAATGCATCCACACCACCAAGAGAAATTCACCTCTCTTTTTAGTAGAGAGAACACCGCTTACACACCATATACACCTTGGGAATCACATGAGTTTGATCCTAGAAAGGTGTGCAAGACTAGGAATGTGATACCAGTTATGGATAGGGTTGGAAAGCCCATGCGAGAGAGGGTTTGAAATCTTTGTACGATGTATTTTTGGCACTCTGTGATGGAGCATTGAGATAATCATGATCAGGAGAGAAATAATTATATCATTGATATCATTCACAAAGAGTACATACGATAGTAAAGACACATAGTTAGAGTACACATAGAGTCTGTAGGTTCATCTCATCTTGGGAGTTGGACAGGAGGCTCTGGAGGCTACAAGACTCTTTGAAATGAGTTTTTAAGTGACATACATTATTTAAATAGCGTATTTGCATATATTGTTTTAATATTTATCTTGTGGTAAAGTGCTTAATCTTATAGGAACTTGCCATGAAGCGTCCTCTTACACGTTGAGAAGAAAAATATGGATTCAAGCATGGATTGCAAACTCTAATATGCCATCTTTAGGATGAGGGATAAGTCATTGATTAGGTGGCATTACCTTGACGATTATGGATTATGTATATGTTTTCATCTAGTGTAATTAATGTAAAGCTAGTTACGGTTATGCTTTTGGTTCATGTGTTTACTTAGATGTCGATTCTGGTTATGGTTATATCTATGTATACTCAGTTTTTATTTTGGTTATGATTATGAACATTGTTATGGTTTTGATCGTGGCCATGGTTATGGAATTGCTGTTTGATTATGGTTTTGAAATTTGTTATGAGTATGGTTATGCTTTCAGAATCTTGTGATGGTTATGATTATCGTTTTGAAATCATGTTATAGTTATGATTATGGTTTGAAAATTTGATTATGGTTATGGCTTTGGAATCTGCTTAAGGTTATGGTTATGATTTTGAAGTCATGCTATGGTCATAGTGATGAAATTGCTCTTTGTTTATGGTTCTATAATCGTGTTATGGTTATGGTTTTGGAATCATGTTATGGTTATGGTTTGGAGTCATGTTATGGTCATGGTTATGGAATTACTCTTTGGTTATGGTTTTGGAGTCATGTTATGGTCATAGATATGGAATTTCTCTTTGGTTATGGTTTTGGAATCATGCTATGTTTAGGGTCATGGTTTCAAAAGGTTGTGATGGTTATAGTCATGGTTTTGGAATCATGTTATGGTCATGGTTATGCTTTGAGAATCTATAGGTTATGGTTTGGTAATTTTGTTATGGTTATGGTTTGCGAATCTTGTTATGGTTATGATTTTGGAATCATGATATGGTTATGGTTTGCGAATATTGTTATGATTATGGTTTGTGAATCTTGTCATGGTTATAGTTCTAAAATCTTATTATGGTACTGGTTAAATTGTCAATATGTACTCACAATACTTCTGAATTTGCAGGCCAAAATGTAGATGGAGTGTGGTTTCTTTTTCACTCTTTCTTTTGAGTAGAGAGGATTGGTTTTTGGTGTTGTAGTACATGCAGCACCAAGGACTAGTCCTCGATACTCAATTTTTTTTGCAAGTTTGGCATCGATATAAGCATCTATATAGACGTTCATATGGAGGTCTATATATGTGTTGATATAGACGTCGATATATACCAACATCTATATTAATGTCTTATAAATGATGCCTATTTCGAGGGTACAATATCGATGCACATAACGACGCTCGTACATCCACTTTTCTCTCTCTCTCTCTCTCTTTCACTCTCTCTCTCTCTCTCTCTCTCTCTCTCTCTCTCTCTAGTACACATTGGAAATCCAAGCTAAAAATAAATGGAACCTTACTCAAAGGGGGCTCACCTATTGTAAACACTTAAGATGGATGGGGAAAAATAGAATACGTTAAAAAGAGTTTAAAGATATCGTGAGGTGCATGCCTGACAAGGAATATCTAATAGTTGGCACCTTACACTCATTCTGTATAGCGCATGGTTGTATTGAAGGCATCGAATGGGAAACTGGTGCATGGTAATTATAAAAATGCAAGTCTGCAATACCAAAAATCCACCTAAAGCCGATACGCATAGGCAAAGCGCTAATTACTATACTGTCATACCCAAAGACTCTCATCTAACCTATGCACATAGATGTATCCTCTCACAAGATACACACATGCAAGGCGATTTCTTGCTGCACGGCTCTTCTCTTACACAGTACGTAACCTGCACACACACAATCACATACATCTGGCGGCATACTACCCCATCGCACGAACGCCATTAAATCATCCAAGTATTGGGATCGATAGCAACTTTGGGTGGTGACACGCAATACATAAAGGATTGGTGCTACTCATCATAGGTAATCAGACACTGGTTTTCTCGTTATGTTTTTTTTGAACACTTTGCATTTAATAGATTTTAAAGTTGTGTGAATAGACATGTCCATTAACTTATGGCAAACTGGGAGTAAATATTTGTTCTGCATAACATACCGTATACTTGTTGAGTATTTGTATAAGGGCATAAGATGGGGGAACTATTCAAAATGAAAAAATACGCATAATATGAAACATTGTCGGAATGGTCCGGAATGCTATATAATCCCCATGGTCCGGAACACTGTATAATGAATATTTCATATGCATGATAGTGGACACTAGCTCGGGATACATAGCTAACAGAAAAATAGGCAAGAAGCAGGCCAAAATAGCTTTTAATTTTCCAAAATAAAACATTCAATAAGATAAAGAACACTCTGGTCGGTGAAAAAAAACGAAGTTATGCAAAAGTGATCAGCATGGTGTAACAAGCACTAGGATATATGTTGGTAAATCCATGAACATGCGTATGATATACCAGGTTTTGGTATGATACACGGTCTGAAAGATAGGAAGAATTATTTTGGAGAAGAAATTGGCAATTAAATATATACATAATTTATCGTATTCATAAGGAATTTTTTGAACAGTGGTTGACTGTATGTCACATAATGGTAAACATCTGCTCATGAAATAGTATCTTGTATGGTCTTTTTGGTAGCCTTACATTGGAAATCATGTGACACGGTCTCAACAGAAAGCATACAGATGATGACACTAAGATTTCAGGTAGACTTTCGGTCTACTGAGAGGATGTCCAGCCGAAATATGGCATAAATTCTTTTTAGGTTTTTCTAGACACTATAAGTTTGTAAACAAAAATTACTTTTGAGTATTGGTCTTGAAACATTGAACAAGGTCTGCCTTATATATTTTTTTGAACTAAGAACTTGTAAAGTAAGCTATTGTGGAAATGGTATGCTGACTCGTATGCGCATTGAACAAGAGGTTTCCGGTTTTTTTAAAAGAAAATCCTCATGTGAGGCTCCTCAAAGAGGAGGACATGCTTAAATTGAGAAACTGACCTAATTACAAACAAAACTCTGCCAAAATTTTGGCAAAATAGAAAAGATAGAAAATAAGATTTTTACTTAAAGGTCAAGTGCTGCATAAACCATATCCATAAGTTGAGATAAGTACGATAATAAATTTTGTTAAGTAATTCTGGGTTTATCATTTAAATCCTCATGTGAGGCTCCTAGAGAAAAAGGACCTGTTTACTTTTTTGAAAAATGGGTCTATTTACAATTAAAACTCTACCAAAATTTTGGTAAAATAAAGTACTTTCAGATTAGAAGATAATACACATTGTATTCTTTGACAGAGGCTTCGCCTGTGTAATCCCTTTCTAAGATACACTCTTCTCTTTTTAAGCTCCCGTTTTCTGGAGCTCCGCACATCCAAATAGGATTGTCCATATTCAACCAAGATGGAAGCTTAGTTTCAGCTGAAGAGACTAAATTGAATTCTTGTGTGGGCGTTTTCATGACATCTCTATGAGTGTGATCTTTTAGATTAACCCTTGTTATCGATCCCACTTGCTTCAAGTACAGATAATTGTTCCCCCAATCTTGAATGAGTTGTACTTGTCGCATGAAAGGTCTTCCCAATATGATTTCGTAAGTGAGTTTCTTTCCAATGTCTACTATGGCAAAAGTGTGTTGATATTCAATCCCATAGGAATTAACTATCACTTTTTAAAGCATTCATAATGGTCTTTCAATGTGTCCATTAGCCAATTGCAATTTCATTCGAGTTTGTCTAATGGCTGGTTGTCCCCAGGATTCCCATAGTGCTTTTGTGGCTATGGCTATGTCTGCCCCACTAGCTAGTATTTCCATGGTTTCTATGTCATTATATTTCACTGGAAGGGTTCTGTTTCCTTCTTCCCCTTCGTAGTATTCTCCAACTTTTTTCATTGGAACATATCAAATCTCTTTGTTGTCCATTTCATGTTTCAATTTGCGCAACTTTTTTGTGATTAGCCCCATTATTCCCACCTTCTCTAGGCTTTTCTGTAGATCATTCCATAGATATAGCATGATTTTCCATAGCTCTTCCAAAGTAAGAGTGCATTGGATCGGTGTAGACATGATTGAATGGATGTTGTCTACTTCTAGGGTCTATTCCGCTTTTTTTACTTGAGTGTTTTTACACACTATGGATTCATCTTCGTTATCTCTCAAGTAAGAGGGTAGTGCTCTCAAGGTCAATGGTTTAGACATCCTTGAAGCTTCAGATTCACAATCCCTATACAAGGATTGTACATCCATGTCCATAATAGGAGGTATCTTGTCTAACCATACTTCCTCTATAGGAGCTGACTTCAAAGTTAGGCTCCCATCATTGATCTCTCTAGCTTTTTCCCATAAGTGTCTTGGCCAGTCTTCTTCTACGAATGTAATTCCATCTAAGGCATCTTCGCTATCCGACACTATAAGTTGTGGCTCTTTTGTTTCAAGGTAGGGCTCTACCAACATTTTTGATTTTTCTTTATTGGTTCTTACCACAAGCTCCTCAGGTTTTTCCATATTTTCAAGCTTGGTTTTTTGTTTTTCCATCATCTCTTGCGTGATTTTAAAAAAAATTTGATAAGCTTCAAGCTTAGCTTCTTCCATGTCTGGAGAAGATAGTTTTTCCATTTGTTTTCCAAATTTTGGCCTGCTTTAAGTCCCACTTGGTAGGCTTCCAAGGTTGCATTAATAGGCTCAAATATTTTTTTTACCAAAATTGATCCTCAAAATTTCACGGTGGTCTCTTTGATTTTGCTTCCAGTTTCTTTCACCTTTTCTTGGAATAGCTTCTTTGCTTTCTCCTCGATTTCAACTCTTTGTTTCTATTTCCTCATCTCATACCTTTTGTCTTGCTTCATTTGGTCTTTTGAGAGGAAACTTTTGTACTTTCTGAATCATCAGAAGAGTTATGATTCTTTTTCTTAGCCTGGGCTCTAGTGATTACCTTGATGGGAACAATTGGTTCACTCTTAGATGAGCTACTAGTTATCACCTAGACTACATTCACTACTGTTTTACCCTTGTTTAAAGAATTTTTTGGACAATCTTTCGGGAAGTGTCCTCCCTTTTTGCAAAATTGTATGCAATAAGCTTCAACTGGCTTGAGGTTCTTGTCAGGCTCTGGGCATTCCTTTTTCCAATGATCATCTTCACAATAGTTATGACAATTTCCAGTTCTTGGCTTAATCATGGGTCTTACCATAGGAGGTCTGACAGCTTTATTAGCCACATAGTACACTGGTGCAAGCTCTGGTGTAGCATAATTCACATGTTCTTTGATTGGTTGTGGATGTGAATTATACCAATCTCATTCTACCTATCTAGGGTTGTATGCTTCTTGCTATACAATATCTCATGGAGTTCTTTGTTTAGGAGTCCCTCTAAAAACAATGACTTTAGTCGTTCTTCTGCAGGTATCTCCAGCTCTGGGGATCTGGCAATGTATTGTTTCATTTGAGTTGCACAATCCCTAGCAGACTCACCTTGTTTCTGTTTGAAACTATAGATTTGAGCTACCGTATTGTGTTTGATCCCCATTTTGGAACAAGCAGCTACAAATCCTTGAGCTAATGTGTTCAAGTCCATGTTAATGCTTTTCCTTCTAATGTCATTCCAAACCCCTCGAATTGAGTATGGAAATTGAATATGCATTCTGCTCTTAGCACTTGCTTAAATCTTTCTAGGTGGTCATTGGGATCACCCGATCCACTATATTTTCTAACCCATTTTTGAAAATCAATTGATCTAACACATCTATATGGTTCAACTCCTTGTCTCCTGGAAATTGGTCCGCTCCAAGTCCTTCAAACCAATCTATTGGAAATAGTGACTCATGTAGCCCTGGACTGGCTTTAGTGTCACCATGTTTTCTTTGTGACGAGGTGGTTTTTGGTTTCTTAACATTACTCTCAGAAGATCTCTCATGGTGTTCTTCTCTTGGAATAGTTTCTAGTCCTTGGCCAAATATCCAATCCCTTATGGAATACCCTTTGTATTTGGTTTGTTCCACCTACTCAGAAGTCATTATAACAAAGTTGTTGTTATAAAAATCCCTAAATAAGTAAGTTGATTGATATGTTGAACCCTTGTCTTTGATCTTGAAGATATGGATGATCTTCATAGGTGTTATTTGTCTTGATTTGGCTTGCAAAGTCCACGGAACATCCTTGACATTTCTATCCTCCCAACAGTAGACTCCGATCCTAGGATTGTTTGTACTAATCCGTTTCAAAGGCTTCAAATCAACTTGATCGTATCTCTCAAATTATAAAGTTGGTGGTCCTTCTTTTGCTGCCATATCTGGAATTATGGTGTTTACTTCTAACCCCCACTTGTCTACATCTGGAAAAGTTTTGCATATTTTTCATCAACTGAGTATGTACACATGTCTATCACACCAATATAAGCCTATGAATCAAGTTTCATTCAGTTTGAACAAAATTTTCCCCAATTTACACTCAAGTTCTTGAAAGTCAGTACAGACTTTAATTTTTACCCAATTTTTGGTCAATTTGGTGATCCAAATTCTATGTGCCTTTACAAAGTTTGTTTGTACGCATGCAATGAGTCACTGGTATCAACCCTGGTCAATTTTGAGCTGAAAGTAAATAATCGTGATTATTTACTTTAGGCCCAAAATGAACACTTTTTTGCACTTTTTCAATGGAGAGTCTTTTTATGAGCTATTTTAAGCCTATGTCAAAACTTAATTTGGCCTAAAATGTTAAGAAAAAGTAAATAATCTGAGTTTTTGCTATTTATAACTCAAGGCCTGCTAACTAGCATACTCTGTATGCTACCTAGCAAACTCCATATGATAAACTAGCATAATCACTTTCTGTTAGATAGCATACTTATCATGCAATTTAGCATACTAGTTATGTATGTAGCATACTAGGTATGTAACTAGCATACTAGGTATGTTAACCAGCATAACATGTATGTTAATTACCATACATATTGTGTTAACCAACTAGCTCTATATGATATTTAGAACCCTATACATGCTAACTGGCATACTCCATGTATTAAACTAGCACAATCAATATGCTATTTAGAACCCAAGACATGCTAACTAGCATACTCCATATACTAAACTAGCACAGTCAATATGCTAACTAGCTCAGTCCATATGCTAGCTAGCAAAAGTCTACAAAATAGTATGCTATTGATCAGCATATACAAGTTACTATGCATTAGAGATGCAATGCATAAAATGCATAAGTTATGGTACAAGTATTTTATTGATCACCTGAGGCTCGTCTAGGAGGTATACATGTTGTTCTATGTACCTTTTCCTCCCCATCCTCTTTCAGCAAACATCCTTCTTCTTCTTGGTGAATTGCGAGTCTCCACTTTCCAAAATGTGTAGACCAATTCCTTAATTTCATATGTGATAGGGCTATGATGGTGTTGCTTGTGACATGCAACCAATGAAAACAATCGACCATCGACATCAGGCTTCGCTTGTCGTGATCTTGCCTTGTGCAAGGTGCAACGATTGACATTTAGGACCCTGGAAAATTTTCAATAGGCATGTTTTCCTTTGAATTCAACATCATATGCAATTCTGCATTCTTTAAAAAAAACTCCTCATTGGAACCTGGCTGCTTGACGGTAGCCAGTGTGCTGCGGATATTAGAGACAATTGCTATCTGTTGTGCAACAGCCTCCTCCTCAGAAGACTCATCATGGATCCCCGAGTCATGTGGATGTTGAGCAAGAAGATTCCAGATCTACCACTTTGCTTCTGTACTAAAACCTTCAGTCCTACTCTCGAAATCTATCACAATCTTGGAGGAGATTTTCTCTTTCTCCTCATCATTGAGGGCATGCTGTTGTTGCTCAAATTTGATTTGTTTCTGTTCCAATTGTTTTCTCTTTCTTACTCTTTCATATTCCCTGATTATAGAAAGAGCTGGATCTTGGGAGTTGTAATTCATTGCCTATAGTGGTTCTCTTTTGCTTTTTCCTGAGAACCGTAGACATGCATAATATGTTACTTACTTAAGATCACTTAGTATATAGCTGTCAACAATTGATGCTGTAATAGACACATACTATGAACAAATGCCCTCACAAAAATATAGATGTGACCAACAAAACCAATGAATTCATTTGGAGTGTGTGGGCTACACATAAGATTTGATTACCATCACATTACAGTACGGATCCATTTCCAGCATTGGAGCTAGTGGCAATAATGTTGGCTGCTAGTTCTCCATTTCCGTAGGTTTATGTCGGAACAAGAGAAAGAGCTCAACTTTGACAACTCGTCTTTAAGGCTGAATGCCCAGTGCAAGGAAGGAAGGAACAAGCAAGAGAGATAGATAGATAGAGAGAGAGAGAGAGAGAGAGAGAGAGTCCCCACGTCGTCTTCCTAACTGAAAACATCAGCACATGAGGAGGGAAAATATTTTTTTAATGGAACATTTGAAATTCAAAGGACTTGCCCATCCATTTTCAGTATATGCAACAAGCACAAGTAAGTAGCACTGTCCGGGGCAACATATCCAGTGAAACGTTAACATGCTTCTACGTAGCCATTTCAAGTCTTACAAGAGAATAAACTTTATATTAATGAAAAGAAAAGTGATTTTTTAAAAAAAGAGATTCAGTATTTAGGTCACATTAATCTCAAGATGGCATCCAAATGGATCCATCAAATCTAGAGGTAATAAAAAGATGGCCTAAGCCAAGCAATCTACATGAACTAAGAAGCTTTATAGGTATGTGTGCATACTATAGATGCTTCATAAAAAAGTCCTCACAAATCACGGGACCATTACATGGCCTAACAAAGAAAAATGCTAGGTATACATGGTCTACCAAGGAGAACAATGCTTTCAAGAAGCTTAAAGAAAAGCTTACCTCCCAACCTGTGCTTACACTACCGGACCTCTCAAGGCCATTTGAGGTCCAGTGTGAGTCTTGTGGTGATTTCCTTGGAGCTGTTTTTCTCCAAGAAGGGCACGCCATAGCCTACGAAGGCTAGACCCTGTTGAGCAAGCTCTAGGCATATATGAAAAGGAACTCTTTGCTGTTCTACTTGCCTTAGACTCGTGGAAGCACTATATATGGGGGACTCTTTTCATTCTGTGGACGCATCACCAAAGCCTTTGGTACTTCATGATGTAGACCAAGCTCTCCGACAAACAAATGAGGTGGGGCAATTTCCTTTTGAAATTTCATTTTCATTTTTCTCACATTGATGGCAAGCATAATCAAGTAGCTGATGCAGTCTCAAGACGGACAAGAGTGAATGCGGTTTCCATAGCAACTCACAATGATCTATCTTCTATGATAGATGATTATGGTATTGATCCCAATTCTAGACATGTGATTTCAGCCCTTGCATTAGGGAAGAAAGAGGATCCATTTACCTTACAAGATGGTTAACATCTATATGGCAATAGACTATGC
Organism: Adiantum capillus-veneris; assembly: GCF_014529385.1. Classification (NCBI taxonomy): domain Eukaryota; kingdom Viridiplantae; phylum Streptophyta; class Polypodiopsida; order Polypodiales; family Pteridaceae; genus Adiantum; species Adiantum capillus-veneris. Next base: position 90,378,885 of record NC_140940.1, on the reverse strand, counting down.
GTTACTAACTCACTATGTGAGAAAGTAATGTATGAATCTCATGTTCCTCCTTATGTGGGGAATAGAGGGATTCAGTCTACCCTAAATGGGATTAAAACATATTTCTATTGGCCTGCCATGAAAGCAAACACACAAGAGTATGTTTCTAAATGTGTGGTTTTCCAAAAGACAAAGTTTGATAGAGGGAAGCAACCCGGATTCAACCTTTGCCAATCCCTAATTCACCATTGGAGAGCATATCCATGGATTTTATCTTTGGATTTCCTAAGTCTATCCATGGGAATACGAGAATATGGACGATAGTAGACAGGTTCAACAAAGAAGCTCATTTTATACCTATCAAAAAAAGACTATCAAAGCCCATCAAATGGCAGCCCTCTTCATATCACAAACCTTCACGTACCATGGCTTGCTAATGTCCATAGTGTTGCGGATAGAGATCCTAGAATGATCTGTAATTTTTGAAAGGTTATCTTTGAGAATTTAGGGACAAGGCTAAACTTCGCTTTAGCCTATCACCCTCAAACAGATGGCAAAAGTGAAATAGCTAACCTAACAATTCTTGATCTACTAAAAGCTTACATAACAAAAGTAGATCAAAGTTCCCAATGGGAGAAGTACTTATTGTTAGTGGAGTATGCCTACAATCATATTGTACATAGCGCAAGCCTTCAAAAAAAATGATTGGGTCTTGATTAAATTTCCCAAGGCTCAATTAAGGCACACAACGGGCAAGAATCCTACGGGACACCAAAAGTACTAAGCTAAGTTAGCAAAAAGGTACTATGGTGCCTTCTAGATTCATAGAACAATCAATGAGATGGCCTATCAAATCAAGTTGCCCAATCATTGGCTCATACACAATGCTTTCCATGTGAGCCTACTAAAGCCTTAAAAAGGAGAGTCACCTCAAGAACCAACTATTGAAGACCCATCGGAGATCGAGGACCAAGATGAGGTGCTACAGTCCGAGTCTATTATCCGATATGAGCACAAGTTATCGAGAGGCGGTAAGATTATCCAAAGGCATCTTATTAAGTTTAAAAACTATCCTTTTAAAGATGCTAGATGGATTCAAGGCATACAATTAAAGGATAACATAAACCTTGTCAATTCTTACAATGCTTCCCTAGAGTAAGCAAATGTAAAAATGTTCATAATGAACAATTTTTTTGTCTTATAAGACTCTTTTTCTTTATTGTGCACAAATGTTAAGAAGTATGCATGCTTAGGATCATGTTTGCGGAGACGACGTCTCCGAAACACCAAGTAGACCTTGTCACTCTACTATGGAAGATTGATAGGACTAATGCGCAGACATGCTTGCTGCATCTTAGGCTCTCAAGCACCAGATGGAATAGTCATCCATTCTGGAACGATGTCGTAGGGTAAAATAGGGATCCTCTACCCGCTAGCAAACGCACTAATGAATTGGCTTTATCTTCTCTACCTCATAGTCGAGGACGATTGTGATTCTCAAGAGAAAGCTAATGTCATAATAACTAATATGTAATTCTCCTAAATGATTTTCTCATGATAAACTGATCATTTCAGATGGGGAAGTACCAGGGGAGAAAAGGCTAGAATATTGGTTAGGCTCGCAGACCGGCCACAATAGGGATCCAAAGGATAGAAAATAGGGATACAAAGGGGGGGGCATCTAAAAAAGAGAAATGTGCATCAATGGGATTCGAAGACCCTAAGGTTCAGCCCATTAAGAATTTCAAAATTCTAAGGTTCCAAAATTCAAAGGTAATGTCCAATGGTCAAGCCTTAGGGTAAATTGGATGCTTGTGGGAAGACTCAAAAGTCTTCCCACATGCCTATCCTTGAGGGGCGAGTCTTATTAGTAGGGGATGAGAGAGAAACACACACACACTCTAGCAAGCTCCCTTTACACAAAGGGCAGAGTGGAGACATGTCATCTCCCTAGCCTAGTTTTCCCCAAGGTGCATTCAAATCCTATTGGATGGCCATAGAGGTGGACCAGTGAGAATTAGGCTAGAGTAAATTTAGTTTAATTCGTTTTAAAAAACTTGATAAAAGAACCAATAGAAATTAAGCTCTTTGGAAGACTATTGGACAGTCTCCCAAGGGGTCCAATGAGCATTCAACAGCTCAATGGCTTGCTTGATTCCTATTGGCCAGAAGTCTAAGAGGTCCAATGAGAGTTTAATTGCATTATTTAAATACATAAATCTCTCACAAAAGGGGAAAGGGAGACACATGTCACAAGGCTATCACTTATGCTTCTTAATTGTCATTGACTAAGCTTTGCAGGGGCCAATATGATGCCAGCATGAGAAAATAGCAAGAGGGGTCGACCAAGAGAGAGAGGGGGCTGATTTTTGCAAGGCATTATCGCACACACACTCACACAATCTCATGTGTGGAGTAAAGAAGACTATCTCCTTCTCAAGCTTTAATGGAAAGCTCATCATCTACCCCAAGCTTGTGACAAGGGAGGCCTACACCAACAGCTCTTAGCTTTGTGATGAAAATCCAACCAAGAGCCAAGCTCCAATGCATGCTCATATCCTCTACCATGATAATTACTAAGCTATGCTAAGCTATCAAGAGTGATTATGTGAGAATACATACTTCTTTCTCATAAGAATACTCCTTCCTCCTCTCGATCTACTCTCATACCCCACTAGCTCTCACCATCTTCAAAGGTGTGTGAGGTCTTGGCTTTGAGACCGTGAGGGAATTGATGATGTGTTTTCATGTGTAAGCTTGGTGCTTGAAGCTTCCCTCTTCATTGCACCAGAAAGTTATTGAAGGAACACAAAGTATTGTATTGTAAAATGTCTCCCTTGATAGGAAACCAATAATACAAAGACTTTTGGAGGGGGCATCGCCGCCTCCATGTAAATATAGTCCTCAACTATTGTCAATAGATTAATTTCTCTCTCTTTTTGAAGTATTTTTCATGCCTATTGAGGCGGTCCGGGGCGGGCAACAAGAAGAGTGGCCTCTAAGAACCCTTCTAGGCTCCCATGTTGCTCAATTGGGTTGGGGTTGGAAAAAACAACAAACACACACACAAACCCGCAACCTAACCCTACACAAATTTGGGGCACCACCTAGTTTTGGATGCGAACTAGGACGCGTAAAGAGAGATAGATAGTGCTCGGGCTGCTTTAAAATGTATCGGCAATGATCAAACAAACACAATTATATATGTAAGAAAGAGAGAGAAGAGTGAGGGGGTGCTTGTTGCATTAATACCTTCTTACAAATCTGTCATCACCAATCAAAGTGAGATTAGTATTTGTTCAACATAGCTTGAGTAAATTACACCACAACACATCACAAGAAAAGCCACCCCAATCACTGTCTTAAGGCCAGGGGAGTCCTCTCCACCCTGTCGCCCTCTTGCAATATGTGGGATTTATGGCTAAATTGATGACAACACCCAGAAACAAGCTATCAAGAACTTTAAAAAAACACCTATACACTTACACATCATTCTTGTCCATTACTTCACGTTCGAAGAGAGACAAAGTATCGAAGCTTAGTCCAAATCCACCCTTCTTGATTCAGCATATGTTGGGCTTACACTAGTAGGAGAAATGATAGATTTCCTACTGTCAATTGAATGATCACTCTCTCTTACAATGGCATAGAAATGCCTTGCTAATCACCCCTAATACAACACATGCATATGCATAAGACAATGAGCTTCCACTCAAGAGCTTCTTCTAGAGGGTTTGAGCTTGGCTTCTCCAGCTATGGCATAATGCTATTGCTTATGGCTCTCCCCTTTTGTGCTAGCTACACCCTCCTTTTATAGAAATTTTGATGGCTAGGGTTACTCCTTTAACCTTGGTTGGGTTATATTTTTAGCACTTATCTAATTTCTTTTACTTGGAATTATGAAGAAGTTGGTGGGGATAGATGAAGAAGAGAGAGAGAAGAGACGTGGAGGTGATAGGACTTTTCATAGTAGGTTAGTGTTAATAAATTAGTAGAGTTAGTATTTTTATTGATTTACAAATGGAATTGGATATTTACAATCGCAGTATCCATGTAGGATACAAAGAAGGAAGAAAAAACTCTTAATAGGTAAGAAAATATGGATTTCTTACAATGTTGATGCACCAAGTGTCTTGAGTAGGGTCAATTTTGACGCTTGTTGACGGTCCACTAGCTTTGACGGTACATTTTTTCTCCACTCTTGACCTTCCTTGAGAGCCAAGGTAATTGAATATGAGTAATCAATCAACATGGTGCTGTCTTTCAAGAGAAGAGGCTGAATTTTGTGGTTTTTTTTATAGATATGGATAATATGGAAGAGGAAAAATGAGACTAGGTGGTCAATTTTAGAATGGAAGTGTGTGTAGGAGACATGAGTTCACCATGGTTTCTCTTATTCTTCAAAGTTGAGAAGAAGGTGAGTAGGGTGCAGAGAGGAGTGGTGAGAGAGGTGGGGATGATGAGTGGAGAAGTGTGTGTGAAAGAGGAAAACGAGAAAGTGGAAGAGGGAGTGTGGCAACATGGCATGGGAAAATTGGGGTCCACCAATAAAATTATAGCTCACAGCTCGTAGCTCAAAAAAATATGAAAAAATTTGAGGTAAAAGTTCAGCCCAGGAGCTACAACGTTTGTTTGAATCACGTTTTAAAATCCAGAGAGGAAGTGACATTTAAAAATTCAGCAAAACCGATTGTCTTTTCCCACTGCACAAAGTCCTTGTGGGGTCCTTCTTTGGATGATTCTTTTGAATGCCTCCAAGAGTGAGCCCTCCATAGTGCATGCATGCATGTCACATACCCTTGACCTTATTTGGTAGGTTTATAATTGAAGATATTGATGAGATCATGATATAAATGAATAGTACAACTAAGGAAATCAAATATTGAGGGGTCTAAAAAAAAAATACATGTCAAATATAAATAATATAGGTGAAAAAAATATAAAGGGATCAAAATAAATCTCTCTCATTATAATTCTACCATAAAAAGATGAATATTTTTGGTGTTATAATTTATGAGAGTAATAGAGAATAGATGTAGGAAGGAAAAAAATCACAATAGTGAAAAAATATACACATAAATAAAACTAGTTTTTTTGGATTTTTGTTGGGATGAAGTTACACAAAAAATAAGACAAGCTTTCATGAAATTATTTCTTTATGGAATAAAGAGTATGGTAAGAAAAATTGTGGTAATGGTGAGTCAATGTACATAACTTTAATAACACACACCTAAGTATAAATATTTAAATAAATACCAAAATAATTATAAAAACTCCTTATATTTAGGCCCTATATACAATGAAATATTACACACAAAGAGGCCATATTATACCTATTTTTAATTTATTTTCTTAATTTTTTGGCTCAACTAACCCAGTGACTAGCTAATTGAGGGTTTTTAAGAAAATATGGGGAAAGTCCCCTAACTCACACACGCCTATGTACAATGAAATGGTAGGGATAACCAAAATGTTTGAGTGATTTAATAGGGTGAGGTAGCTTACTATGGCAATTATGGAAGGCCGAAAAACGGCTATCATTAGCCCCCCCCTTAGATAATGGTACATTCATGTACCATTTATCCGATCATACAACATGTAGATTGTGTAATGTCTGTCTTTCTCTGCTCTCATCTTTGAAGAACCTTTGTTGTATGATTAAAAACCTTGTGTGATATGAAAGGTTCTTAGAGTGAATAGCAGGATGTAATGAAGTGACTGAGTAAACCTCCTCCATTGAGAAAGTTTCCATAAGCACCCCCCAGGATCAAAGATCTTGAAATATCTTTCCCAAAGAGAGATGTATGGTATGGAATCACTTACTGATTTCGGTTGAAGAAACTTGTAGATTTTATTATCATCCATCATTGCATCTATCACTATGAATGTGATATAAAAGATTGGTTACTCTTCCTCCTGTGTAAAGTTGATGTATTTGCTACGATCTTCAAGAGCTTGTATGAGCAAATTCCTGAGCTGTAGCTCATAAAATTCATTTAACCTGGGTACGCTCATCAAGTCAAAAAATTCTATGACCTTAATGATTTAGGAAAGCTTGATCCATGCTTCCAATTGCTATTGGAAGATATTGCAAATAATTTACCACATAAGTAGATAATAGACGAAGGTTTCTATTGCTTCCAACACATTGGAAGAGAATAGATTTTGGTACTGATTGATGAAATATCCACATGTAGCAATCAACAAGTTTTTCATCTATGATGAAGACCAGAAGCATCACAATGTGCGACTTCCATACACCAAAGAACCAAATGAATAAGGTTTGGAAACATCCGTTCATCACCAAGTATTCATGTCCTCTTCCACTTAAGAAGGTATGGTGCCTACGATGAAAGGTATATGTGAAGAGAGGAGAAGTTGACATTGAAGAGGTGAAACCCTATGTGAAGATGATTTGGGCTTCAAAAGTTTGTATTTTCTTGCTAAGAGATTGTCACATGAATGAAGAGCCACCCACTAAAACACCATTGGAGAGAATGATACCCTTCTGACATTTTCCTTTTATGATTTTATTTTTTACTACTCTCCCATGTTATTCATCGCCTTCTAAGACCCCCCTTTGGCAAGGTTGTAACTCCTCACATTGTACCACCTCAAAGGTTGATGGATTACTGTTTGATTTTGTGAAAAATTTGGCTTCTTGCATGATAGGTTCCTCCATGCTTAATATACATGGGTCATACCAATGCTTTTCAACATCATCAAACACTTCTTGAAGATTATCCTCACATGGATTCAACTCACACTGTTCTACTTTGTTTTGGAGTTTGCATTCCATGTACACAATCATCTCTTTATGATCAATGTGGTCTATGATCTCCCCACCTATGATTTCATCTTCTTCTTCACACTCTTCTTTTAGACAAGATACATTCTTAGAACATTCCATAAGATCAAGGTTACCTTCAAGGTCTTCATTCTCCATAAAGTCATGTTGCACAAAAGCTTTGTCTGCTCAGACTAGAAATTGATCCTCTGCCAAAAGGTTGGATGTATCCATTATTGAATCATCAATGCCATTTGAGATATCTTGTGTAGATTTTTCATGCTTGTGATAAAGGTAGAAGAAAGAGATTCCACATTTGAATCTTGGCCACACACTTTCTCACTTGAATAATCAGTTGGCATGTAAGTAACTTCTTCAACATTTGTCGGAGTAGAAGGAGACAAGTATGGCAAAGGAGATGACTCCTTGATAGAAACACTTTCATGATGGTTGGTTCTTCCAGCATGATGGAAACCATTTTTGATGTAGAAGTACTTGTGAAACTTCCTTCGGGCAATAGTGACCGCTTCTTTGAAGGTGGAGGGTCTACTACAAGTAACCTTAGTCTTTAGGAAAGGAGACAAACCCGAAACAAATTGCTCCATTTTTACATAATCTAGAAATGTAGAACTAAACCCACAGTCTTCCCATTGACGAGAAAAAATATCCTCATAAGCATAGTAGTCTTCACCATGTTGTTGAAGTCTCCCTACTAATGAAGCCCATGCTTTCTCCATTGTTGGAAATTTAGAGAATATGGTCTTCAAAGCTTTGGAATTTGGGTATACCCATCTTCAATCTGAGAAGGCATACTCCAAAACCATTGCTCAGCGTTGACTCTAAGGCATAGCAATAGAAAATCCCCTTTTTCAATGTCATCCCTTTTACCAAGGATACGACAAACCATTTTAAAATCAGCAAGAAAATCATCAACATCTTCTTCTAGATTTTCGAAGAAGATTGGGATATCATCAAAGGTATAGCGTGTCATAGTCTCTCAATGCTAGAACCACACAAAGATTAGTTCCAAACAATCATTTTCTCTCATGACATTAACTAACTACACAATGTTTTGAAAGATCTTTCAACATGAATTCTAGATTCTTATGTGAAAATGTTTTTTTCCTTTCTTATGTTATGCTAATCCAAACCATATTCTAGATCAATTTTTGTTGCCTTGAAATTAAACTCGGTCATAAAAGTTTTCATTATTCATATAATCTACTTGATTATGCTAAAATCCAAGCATTCATGCAATACAACAACAATAAGCACAAATTTATTCCTCCGTGGGGGCACCAATTTGACGCGGTCCGGGGCAGCAACAAGAAGAGTGGCCTCTAAGAACCCTTCTAGGCTCCCGTGCTGCTCAATTAGATTGGGGTTGGAAAAAACAACAAACACACACACAAATACGTAACCTAACCCTACACAAATTTGGGGCACCACCTAGTTTTGGATGCGAACTAGGACGCATAAAGAGAGAGAGAGAGAGATAGTGCTCGGGCTGCTTTGAAATGTATCGGCAGTGATCAAGCAAACACAATTATATATGTAAGAAAGAGAGAGAAGAGGGAGGGGGTGCTTGTTGCATTAATACCTTCTTACAAATCTGTCATGACCAATCAAAGTGCTTGTTAAACATAGCTTGAGTAAATTACACCACAACACATCACAAGAAAAGAAACCCCAATCACTGTCTTAAGGCCACGGGAATCCTCTCCACCCTATCGCCCTCTTACAGTATGTGGGATTTATGGCTAAATTGATGACAACACCCAAAGACAAACTATCAAGAATTTAAAAAATTGATGACAACAACCAGATACAAGCTATCAAGAACTTTAAAAAAACACCAAGACACTTACACATCATTATTGTCCATTACTTCACGTTGGAAGAGAGACAAAGTATCCAAGCTTAGTCCAAATCCACCATCCTTGATTCGGCATATGTTGGGCTTACACTAGTAGGAGAAATGATAGATTTCCTACTCTCAATTGAATGATCACTATCTCTTACAATGGCATAGAGTTTCCTTGCTAATCACCCCTAATACAACACATGCATATGCATAAGACAATGAGCTTCCACTCAACAGCTCCTTCTAGAGGGGTGGAGCTTGGATTCTCAAGCTAATCACCCCTAATACAACACATGCATATACATAAGACAATGAACTTCCACTCAAGAGCTCCTTCTAGAGGGGTGGATCTTGGCTTCTCAAGCTATTGCATAGTGCTCTTGCTTATGGCTCTCCCCTTTTGTGCTAGCTACACCCTCCTTTTATAGCAATTTTGATGACTAGGGTTACTCCTCTAACCATGGTTGGGTTAGATTTTCAGCACTTATCTAATTTCTTTTGCTTGGAATTATGAAGAAGTTGGTGGGGATAGATGAAGAAGAGAGAGAGAAGAGACGTGGAGGTGATAGGACTTTTCATAGTAGGTTAGTGTTAGCAAATTAGTAGAGTTAGTATTTTTATTGATTTACAAATGGAATTGGATATTTACAATGGGAGTAACCATGTAGGATACAAAGAAGGAAGAAAAAACTCTTAATAGGTAAGAAAATATGGATTTCTTACAATGTTGATGCTCCAAGTTTCTTGAGTAGGGTCAATTTTGACGCTTGTTGACGGTCCACTAGATTTGATGATACGTTTTTTCTCCACTCTTGACCTTCCTTGAGGGCCAAGGTAATTGAATATGAGTAATCAATCAACATGGTGCTGTCTTTCAAGAGAAGAGACTGAATTTTGTGGTTTTTTTTATAGATATGGGTAATATGGAAGAGGAAAAATGAGACTAGGTGGTCAATTTTGGAATGGAAGTGTGTGTAGGAGACATAAGTTCACCATGGTTTCTCTTATTCTTCAAAGTTGAGAAGAAAGTGAGTAGGGTGCAGAGAGGTGGGGATGATGAGTGGATGATAAAGTGGAAGAGGGAGTGTGGAAGCATGGCATGGGCAAACTGGGGTCCATCAATAAAATCATATCTCACAGCGCGTAGCTCAAAAAGTTATGAAAACATTTGAGGCAAATGTTCAGCCCACGAGCTACAACTTTTGTTTGTATCACCTTTTCAAATTCGGAGAGCAAGTGACCTTTAAAAATTCAGCAAAACCGATTGTCTTTTCCCACTGCACAAAGTCCTTGTGGGGTCCTTCTTTGGATGATTCTTTTGAATGCCTCCAAGAGTGAGCCCTCCATAGTGCATGCATGCATGCTACATACCCTTGACCTTATTTGGTAAGTCTATAATTGAAGATATTGTTGAGATCATGATATAAATGAATAGTACAACTAAGGAAATCAAATATTGAGGGGTCTTAAAAAAAATGTACATGTTAAATATAAAAAATATAGGTGGAAAAAGTATAAAGGGATCAAAATAAATCTCTCTCATTATAAGTCTACCATAAAAAGATGAATATTTTTGGCGTTCTAATTTATGAGAGTAATAGAGAATAGATGTAGGAAGGAAAAAAATCACAATAGTGAAAAAATATACACATAAATAAAACTAGTTTTTTTGGATTTTTGTTGGGATGGAGTTACACCAAAAATAAGAGAAGCTTGCATGAAATTATTTCTTTATGTAATAAAAATTATGGTAAGAAAAATTGTGGTAATGGTCAGTCAATGTACATAGCTTTAATAACATACACCTAAGTTTTTTTTTTTTAAAAAAAAACCAAAATAATTACGAAAAAACCTTATATTTAGGCTCTATATACAATAAAATATTCACACAAAGAGGCCATATTATACCTTTTTCTAATTTATTTTTAATTTTTTCTGGCTCAACTACCCCATTGACTAGCTAATTTAGGGTTTTTAAGAAAATATGGGGAAAGTCCCCTAACTCACACACGCCTATGTACACTGAAATGGTAGGGATAACCAAAATGTTTGAGTGATCTAATAGGGTGAGGTAGATTACTATGGCAATTATGGAAGGCCGAAAAACGGCTATCACTATCTAACTAGGTGTTAGGCTTTTGTTGCTCTCTCCATCCAGGCACTCTTGGTATGCTCATGTTAGGAATCTAGTCTTAATGAAATGCTCACTATGTCTATGTTATTTTCCACTACACACAAGTTACTAGACCATTAAATGTTACATTGAAAAATGCAAAAGGTCAAATTACAGCTCTCCAGGGAGGAGGAAAAATATCTCTCCCAATTAGATACACATGTGACCTAAAAGTTACACGGGTGGATTGTAGTATACTAGGGAATAAAGAGCTAGGACCTACCTTTGTGTTAGAATTGTGCACATGATTGGCAACAACAGACCACACCATGAAAGTAATCATCGATGCACGCACACACAGACACACACACACACATGCCTACTAATGAATCCTAAAGCAAAAGCTAATGTGAGGCCAAGTACCTCCTTAATGATAACTTACAATCCTACTACCACGTCATTAACTCACAACATGCTACTCAAAGCACTCATTGTTTGTGATATGTTCTTCTAGAAGGAATAGGAGATGATGCTCTCTTCCCCTCCTCTCTGACTCTCTCTTTTTGTGTGTATGTGTGTGTGTGTTGAAGAGAGTAGGAGTCAAAGTGCAAATATGTTCTTCTAGAAGGAATAGGATATGATGCTCTCTTCCCCTCCTCTCTCTCTCTCTCTCTCTCTCTCTCTCTCTCTCTCTTCATTGAAATGACCATTATATTTAAGGTTGCCCAGGTAGTTGTATGTAGCGTCCCCCCCCCCCATAAATATGATATGAGTATGAAATAATGAGGGTCTACCCCTATTGTATACGCTTATGTACAAAATCCAAAACCCCCCCTCTTGTACACTCACGTGGTACCATATGGAAAAACACAGTGAATTCCCCGGGTTCTTATGATTAATTAAAGTTGTATACATGCTAGCTCACAGTTTGGTCTAAACTGAAAATTTCATTTGAGCTAGTTGGTAGTCAAATTTTTGAGAGCTTTAAATTGTAAAATTTGGTTTTCAAGAGCCACTTCATCTAATCAAAGTTGTAATATTTCTAGATCTTCCCTGGTTTTAAATTGCACATTTAATTTGAGCTAGAAATTAATCAACTTTGAATCATGCATGAGAGGACTTTACATTGCAATATGTGCTTATGAAGAAGCATTATCTCTGTCATTTTTTATGTGTATGCATAGATTTACTACCTTAAAGCATAATGTGCATAACCAAAGTCACCCTTGGGTTTTTTTCCCTTTGGTATATTTGGGTATTTGAGACCCTAGCATTAGGATTTCAATAATGTTTTGTGTGTGTTTTTCTTAGATTTCAATAAATGCACTTTGCATCTTGTGTTTACACTTAGCTTCAAGAAGCTGTCAATAAAGGGAATCAAGAGACTTCTCTACAAAAAAGTGGATTCTTGCTACTCAAAAGAGCATGAATAGGTGAAATCCCCGGTGAAATCCTTCCATGATATTTCTCTTTTGTTTATCTCTCCATTCCCCATGATTGGATTAAGTGATTTTACTTCTAAGTTATGGTCCTTTCATTTTCAAAAACTAGGTATACTAAAGTTTCAACACTTTGCTTTGTGAATATTAAACTCATTGGAAATTTGGTTGTATGCGTGCTAATCATAGGTAATTTTCCTTGACCTTAGGCTAATGTAGGATCACTGCTCATTAGTCCTAGACTCTTAGTGATAGTCTTAATACTCCATTCATTTTTAGCATGACCTAGGGCTATGAACATGCTTTAGTCCATTAGTCCATTTTCCATAAACATCTGATGATAGAAGCAATAAATGAAAGTTCTTTTAAAAAAATGAAACAAAGAAGAAAAAAGTGTTAAGAAAAAGTAGAAAAAATGATACTAGACACATTAAAAGAAAATTTCTATGTTATGTTTGTGTCTTGTGAGCCCTAGCACCTTATTGGCACCAGGCAATGGGAATCACCTTGGTTTGCTTGTTGGTGCAGGACCTAAACCGATGCCCTTGGTTGCTAGGGGTTAGGCGTTGCATTAGTAGGCTAGTAGATTCTTGGAACACCTCCTTCAGGGTTCAAGGAGCCCAGAGTTGTAGATGGACTTGCCTTGGGGTGGTAGCCTTGTACTGTGCTTTACTTTTTTCTACAAAATGTTTTTAAAAAAACTTCCATGAACTTCAAAAAGCTGTAAAAATGTACTAATAGACTATTGAGTTTTTTTATAGCCCGTAGACATGATAGACTTGGATGCTTTATTAAGATTAGTCATATACTTTTTAGGCTAGGAGGTTTATGAACTTGCGTTAGCCCAGGGTCATAATTGATAGCTTGTTTTTCATGCATAAAACTTAAATTTCCAGTGGTTTAATCTTCATAATAGTTTAAATGTTTTTTTTCTTTATGTTGTTTAGTTTCTGACTATGATTGACCCATCTTTTAGAAGAAAGACCCATCTTTGCATGATTATTCATTTTACTTCATGTTTTAATTATCCTTATTGGCCTTTGATACTCATGATCTGTTCTTAGTTTTTGTAGCTCAATATTCTTCCAAGGACGTGCTTTCTACCATGTGATCGTGTTCTGCTTCAGAGACACACAAGGACGTGCGCCAAAGAGTCCACACACATACGGTATGTACCATCTTTCTTTTGCACTAAAAGGACTGGAGAACAAAAGGGAGAGGAGCTAGGCCTCACAATCCCTTTGTCTACCAATTCCTGTACTTGCCTCATGATCTCGTCTTGTTGAGCTTGAGAGACTCAATAAGGAGGCTTGTTAGGCGGTGAGATTCCTAGAAGGAGCTCAATTTGATGTTCATCATCCCCTCATTTTGGAGATAAGTCCATAGGGATATCATCGATGAACACATCTTGGAAACCTTTTAGAAATAGACAAGTCTAACTCTTCTTGATTCCCACCATTTACATTTGATGAAACATTAAAATCTTTTAGAGACTCTCTCACAAAAATCATGTACGCCAAACTGAGCTCTTCATTATTTTATCTCAAAATCTCACTAGCATCTATATACATGTTCTTTCCCCAATAGGTGAAGTAGATTCTCCTTTTAGGGAACTTCATATTGGCAGCCATGTAATCAAACCTTGGCATCCCTAGGATAGCATCTCATGTTGGAGAGGAGAGATAAAAAGTCTTCTTTGTTGACATAGCTTTGGACATGAAGCCTCAACTTTCCACTAAAGGGAGTAACGGAGGCTTGTTGTCCCTTGAAAACTGTGTCAGCCGTCGTTACAATATCTCCCATCCCAAAAGCTTGAATGCCCAACTTGGTGGCCAACTATGTTGATATGAAGTTGTGTGTAGAGCTAGGGTCATCTTAGATGAAGGCATCATGCTCTCTTAATTTTCCCCAAGCATACGAAAGTGATGATGCTTTTCAATGAGTGTAACATTTAATGGCCTAGTAACTTGTGTGTAGCAGAAAATAGCATGAACATAGTGAGCATTTCATTAGAATAGATTCCTAATGAGATTAACAAGAGTGCTTGGGTGGAGAAAGCAACAAAAAGCATAACACCTAGTTAGATAACATGAACAATACTTCAAAAGAGAGAGAAATTAAGGAATTGAAAACAGTTGAGGATCGGATTTGCATGGAGCCGGTCCCCCCTCCAAAAGGCTTTGTATTATGGTTTCTCCCATCAAGGGAGACAATTTACAATACAATTTCTTGTGTTCCTTCAATACTAGCTAGTGCAATGAAGATGGAAACTTCATGCACTAAGAAAAACACTTATCAAACACAACATCAATTCCCTCACGGTCTCAACCCAAGACCTCACACACCTTCAAAGATGGTGAGAGCTAGTGGGGTATGAGAGTATATTGAGAGGAAGAAGGAGTATTCTTACGAGAAAGATGTACATCTACTCACATAATCACTCATATTAGCATAGCTTAGCTTAGTAATTAGCATGGTAGAGGAGATGAGCATGCATTGAAGCTTGGCTCTTGCTTGGATTTGCATCACGAAGCCAAGAGTTGTTGGTGTAGGCCTCCCTTCTTACAAGCTTGGAGTAGGTGGTAAGCTTTCCATTAAAGCTTGAGAAGGGGAGAGAGTCTTATTTTCTTCACACATGAGATTGTGTGAGTGTGTGTGTGATAATGCCCTGCAAAAATCAGCCCCCTCTCTCTCTTGATTGACCCCCCTTCCAATTTGCTCTTGCTACAGTCCTATTGGACCTCCCCAGGCCTAGCCAATGAGAATTAAGCAGTATAAGTGATAGCCTTCTGACATGTGTCCCCCTTTCCCCTTTTGTGAGAGCTTTAGGTAATTATTTAATTCAACTAAACTTTCACTGGACCCCTTTGCCTCCTGGCCAATAGGAGTCAGGCAAGCCATTGGGCTGTTAAATGCTCATTGGTCCCCTAGGGAGACTGTCCAATAGTATTTTAGAGAGCTTAATTCTTATTGGTTCTTCTATTAAGTGTTTTTAATTAGTTATACTAGATTTACTCTAGACTAGTTCTCATTGGTCCACCTCCAAGGCCATCCAATAGGAATTGGGTACACCTTGTGGGCATCTGGGCTAGGGAGATGACATGTGTCCCACATTCCCTTTGTGTAAAGGGATCTTGTGTGTGTGAGAGAGTTTCTCTCTCATTCCCTACTTGCAAGGCTCGCCCTCTCCTATGTAGGGATTGATAAAGACTTTTTGTGACACACACTAAGCATCCAATTTCCCTAGTATTTGACCTTTGGACACAACCTTTGAATTTTGGAACCTTGGCATTTTGGAAGTCTTAATGGGCTGAACCTTAGGGTCTTTCAAGCCCATTGTTTCACATTGATCTGTTTCAGATGGCCCCCCCTTTGGATCCCTACTTTCCCTCCTTTGGATCCCTACTGTTGCCGGTCTGCTAGCTTAACCGAAATTCTAGTTTTTTCTCCCTTGCCACTTTCCCATATTAAATGATTAGTTTAACATAAAAAAATCATTTAGGAGAATTAGATATTGATTATTATGACATTACCTCTCTCTTGAAATCATAGTCGTCCTCGACTATGGAGTAGAGAAGATAAACCATATTCTTTATTGCTTTTTCTAGGAGGTAGAGGAGCCCTATGTTACCCTACGACATCGTTTCCAAAATGGATGACTAGTCCATTTGGAGATTGAGAGCCTAAGCTGCCACAAGCATGTCTGCACATTATTCCTATCAATATTCCATAGTAGAGTGACAAGCTCTACTTGGTGTTCGGGAGACATTGTGAGCAGGATGAAAACACACACAGCGCCTCTATAACGACCCGACACACACTCTTGGGAAGATACACACACACACTATGGGGCACCACTCGGCTTAGACAACATACCTGGCCGAGACAGGGAACACACCTCTGGAGTGAGAGAAGAGAGACTATCCACTTGCCCACTCCACACAGATATACACACACACACACACACACACCCAAAAAACTCAGTTCAAAAGAGAAGAATTTCTGATGTTTAGATACAATTGAGCTTGGGCCAACACCAATGGGGCAAATAGCTCACACAGTATGAGTAAAATAAGCCAGATACAATCACAAACTAGAGCAGAAACTTCGCTCATAGGAGAAACTTACACAGAAAAACAGCAGAAAAAGAGTGAGGAATTTGGCAAAATGGACAGCGCCATCGCGTCCGGAACGGCCCAAAACCCCAGTCTACAATGTCAAGGTGCTCAAATCCGACCTCGGATGAGCAGTTTACGGCCAAAACAGGCTCCAAAAACACCAAAAACACACCTCCGGCTGTTCCTCCTCTCTTCTCCATGTTTTTTCTTGTCTTCTCTCAGTTTTTTCAGTTCCCAAACTTAGCTTTATTATTTGGGCACCCTTGGCCTTTTAGATGACCTCAAACGGACCCCGAATAGGCCAAAAACTGACCTCGCAGTGCATAGTCGTCACCTTTTTGCATCATTCGCACACCTGGCACTCAGCTTTTTTCCAATAATGCATCTCGCCACCACGTGAAGTGGCCCCAAAAAGTGGTCCTAATGATGACCTTTCTGCATAACTCTCACCAGAAAACACCCACGTTGTGTCCGTCTTCATCCGCGTGCAAATATTGACCCCGTTCGCCCTCCTGATGCCACTAGATGCCATCTGACGCACCTGCTTACCTCATGTCGTCGGCCCGCGGATATCTTCCTCGAGAAGTTTTACGGGCTATAAACTCCTCATTATTGTAGAAAAAACATACTAGTACTAGTGATAGTGAAAATCGATGCACTATGTACCTGTTGTCCTACCTGTACACACGTGGGCCCCACATAACCACCTAGCTCTAGAAAATGGGCAATCCTTTATTTGATGCACCATGAATGTATATGTACATATGTGCAATCCCTTGCTCCAAAAAACTCCTGACATAATTTGCCCACCCCCTAGCCTGCTAGATCATTCATGATCAGCAGCAGCAAAAAGAGATATGAGACTCGCCGCATCACAGGTCTCCTCATCCCTCACCAACACTCCTTGATCCACATACAACTCATCCTGCTCGACCATCATCAACCTGGCATGATACAATTTAAGACGCAATCCATTTACCCTTGACTTATGTAGAAACCCATCCAGGTTAGCCAGCTGATATGTGCCATTTGGAAAACACTCCACTACCTTGAAAGGGCCTTCCCACTTAATTTGAAACTTCTTTTGGAAGGTGTTGTCTAGCTTACTGTTGTAGCGCAAAACCAAGTCATGTTTCTTGATACCCTTACTTTTGACCTGTTCATTTATCTTTGCCAAAGCCTTATCCTGCATCTGCCCATACTGCTCCAATGCGCTCATCCTATCCAACTGGACCTCTTGTAACTGCAAGAGCCTCTCTTTGAATGCATCACTAGGCGGCCCAAGCAACTTCTCTAACATCTTGACCGCAGGCAACTCTACCTCCACAGGCAATAGTGCTTCCTTTCCATACACCAAATGAAATGGAGTAAACCCTGTACCTGTCTTCACTGAAGTACGGTAAGCCCATAATGCACTAGGCAATTCTAAATCCCAATTCTTTCCTTGGTGCTCTGTCACTTTTGGAAGAATTTGTACCAACTCACCATTGAACCTTTCATTTAGGCCATTACACTGCGGGTAATAAGGAGTGGTATGCTGGTGCCTAATCTTCATCTTTGTGCATAAGAAGTCTAGCAATTTAGCTCTAAATCCTGGCCCCTTATCTGAAAGTAGCTCTAATGGCACCCCAAACTTGCAAGATATTTCATCATACAGAAATTTTGCCACATCCTTTGCAGTGATCTGTTTTACTGCTATAGCCTCTGCCCATCTAGAGAGATAGTCCACTGCCGTCAAGATATAGCTTTTGCCCCTGCTTGTGATAGGTAACGGGCTTATTGCATCAATCCCCCACTTTTCAAACACATCAAATGCCATAATGGTTTTTCGTAGCTCTGGCTTCAACACTCTCTTCCCAAATGCTTGACACCTATTGCAAGACCTACACCAATGGTGAACATCCTTGTGCAAACTAGGCCATACATACCCCTCTTGCATAATCTTATGCAAGGTGATCTTTAGAGCAAAATGGCCACCACATGCGCCTTCATGATTCTCTTCCAACACTCTGTAAAGCTCCTCCCGCCAAGGTACACGTCTCAACACGAGATCAGCCCCTTTCATGTATAAGACATCACCAATCAATTTGTACCTGTATGCTCTACGCACAAAGCCATACTTCTTAGACTTCTGAATCTCCTTTGAAATGATTCCTGTTAGCAAAAACTCCTCTTCTTGAGCCAAACTTTCCCGGCCATGATAAAGAGGTAAAGTGGTCCTCAACACAAATAGATCCCCAATCATGCCTTGAGCTGCTTCATGTGCCTCTCCATTTAGAGCACGTTGAATGTGTCTGATGATCCATGCTTCGAGCTTTTTTAATAGGCCTTTAATTCTGAATCACATTTCCTTCAATGAGGTGTTCTTGCTCTTCCACACACCCAACACTTGCTTCACCACTAACAAGGCATCACCTTTTATGCTCAACCTTCGAACCCCATGCTTCAAACAAATGTGTAATCCGGCTTCCAATGTAGCATATTCAGCCTCATTGTTACTATGCGCATCCAATTTGAACCCTCTCTTGCATACTAGCTTCCCCTCTGGATCATAAAGTGCTATACCCCCTGAAGCTGCATCGTGGCTCTTTCTGTATGAACCATCAAAGAACAACACATGTGCATTGCTGATCTGTGGCACTTCTTCAACTACCTTTCTCACCACCTCTTCCTTAACAATAAGGGGATTCTCCTTGTAGGTCAACAAATCAGCTAGGGTAGCCCTTGTACTATCTTCCACTAGAAAAGAGAACTCAAACTCTTGCAGCTCAATTACCCATTTCTTCACCACATTTGACATGTTAGTACCATTAATTAACTGTGGCAAAAAGGCATAACTCGTCAAGAAAACAAAAGGCCGTGGTAGCAAGTATTGACGAAATCGTCGACAAGCAAATATTACACTGGCCATCACTAGCTCTACTTCCGATAATTTTCTCTCCGCTACCAACTTCACTCGGCTTGCACAATACACTGGCCTCATATAATGGCTGCCCTTCCCCTTTTGCAATAGCATAGCTCCAATGGCATCATCCCCTACTGATGGATTTACATAAAAAACTTTCTCCCAATCAGGAGCCTGCATGGCTGAAAAACCCCCTAACACCTCTTTCACCTCTTGAAACACTTCTTCACACTTGTCATCCCATTGCAATGGATCATGCTTTGCCACTTGCTGTAATGGATAAAGAAGCTACGAAGACAATGGAATAAACCGTGCCATGTACTTCACTTTGTGTATAAAGGTTGCCAATTGCTTCGTACTCATAGGTGATGGAAGAAGAATAACAGACTTCACCTTATCTGGATCAGCCTCAATGCCATTTTCTGACACCATGTGGCCCAATAACTTCACCCTTGGCTGTGCTAGATGACATTTCTTTGGATTTAGTTGTCCTCCACATTCGTCATATCGAGCCAATACCATCTGCAGCTTCTCATGGTGTTCAGCCCTACTGCTATAAACACAGAAGTCATCCATGAAAGCTTTAACACAACTACCAATGAATGGTTCCAACACCCAATTCGCTCTCTCTTGATAGAAGGAAGGTCCATTTGACAACCCAAACGGCAACACTGTGTAGCAATAGCAGCCCCATGGCGTAATCAAAGTTGTCTTTGTGCGGTCTTTAAGAGCAATCTTCAATTGAAAATAGCCTGAAAAACCATCACACACACTGTACCTCTTATAACCTGCCACTGAATCCAAGATCTGATCGATGAATGGAAGAGGATATGGGTTCTTCTTAGTGGCTGCGTTTAAGGGTTTAAAATCCACACAAATTCTCCACTTCCCATCCTTCTTTGGACTGACTACAACTGGACTCACCCATTCTGTGGTCTCCACAGGGACTATGAACCCTGCCTTCAATAACTTGTCCACCTCTTCTCGCAAGGCTTCCATTTGCTCTTGACCCATCCTTCTTAGCCTTTGCCGCACTGGCTTAGCTCCTTCTTTCAGCTCTATATGAATCTCTTCACCCTTGAACCCTCTGATCTCTTCATATGAAGTAATGAGCAAATCAGGAAAACTAGCCAGCATATGCAAATATATATCCTTCTCCATAGCTGAGAGGTCTCCACTAATCATTTGCGTCATTAATTCTTGCTTCTTTGACAACTCAACCTTGGTTTGCATCAGCCCTTCAATCACTTCATAAGGCCCTTCACTTTCATCTTCAACTTCATTCGCAAATGCGACTAAACCACACTCCTGGATTTCTTTATCCATCAAAAGAAATGCAACATCAGCATCCTCATCACTGCTGGTAGTGCTATCACTGTCCTCATCTGTCACTGTGGAAGAGTCTTCATCACTAGACTCATCCTCATCTTCATAAAGCTCCTCTAATCGTTTCCTTGTGTCCATATTATAAAGCTTCTTGGTACCTGTCTTTCCATAGAGGCTAATCGTACCATGTCGCCAATCTTGAACAGCTCCCACTGCACGTAACCATGGTCTGCCCAGTATAATAGGATATGCTCCCAACCCTGCTGGCATCACATGAAAATCAACCACTTCCTTTGCATCATATGCCTCCACTTCTAAGCTCTTTACAACACCTAAGAATTTTACTTTTTGATGGTTTGCCAATCTGATCCGAAAACCTGACACCCCAGCCACTGTGAGACCCATCTTCTCAACGCATGAGTGTGTTATGACGCATATTTGGGCTCCGCCATCCACATAACCTTGTCCCAAATTTCTCCTTTTATGCCACACATCTACTATTGGACAAATGTCTGGTAGCTCATCCATTGCCAACACCTTTACTGAACCTCTCTCTGGCTCTTTCTCCATTGGGTTAACCATCCTCTTCCACTGTCGCTTTAGCTTAGGCACCATCTCTATAAGCTGCCCAAAAGTAACATCTGCCTTCCTGCTCGTCAGATCCTCCTTCAAGTCATAGCTTAATTTCCCATCCCCTAGTGGAAAATCTGAAGCATGAAACTTTCGACGAGCTCTCCTTTTCCTCTTGGCCTTGACATCCTCGCCTTCATGGCTCTTTCCTTTCTTCTTACTAGGACCTGGGGCACTTCTTCCTTCCTTTTTCTCTGTGGTCCTCTTCCCAATAGGCATCACTAATGTATCCTCTAGCTTTGATGCCTTCTCCAAGGTGACTACACTTAGCACTTTTGTCTTTCCCTTTTCCTCCTGGGTCAGTCCACTGGTTCCTTCGTCTCCCTTAATTTCGATGCCATAATCATTTGACCTAGTTAGCACGTGTCTTGGCAATGGATACATGTCTCCCCCCATCCTTGGTGGCTTATCACATTGCGGGCTGATGTGACCCAACTCTCCACAATTATAACATGTGGGCGTCTGCCTCCAAAACCTACCATTGCTTTGTCCAACACCATTCCTAGGCCTTTCTTCACCTCCTGGCTGATTTTCAAACCTCCCTCGACCTCGATTATTTCCCACTTGACCTAGCATGTTTAGGCTGAGATTCTTCATCAAATCTACCATTTGCCTCATGTCTTGCCTTAGCCCATCATCTTGTACTGCTGTAGTGACCACTGCTGGCATAACCTGAGTAGTAACAGGAACCACTGGTTCATGATGAACCCCTGACATGCGCCCTTGTAAAGACTCTATAGGCTGAAATTCAGACCTCATTGGCAAAGACTCCACCCCTAACTGGCTCATTTTCCTTAGCTTCCACTCTTTGTTCCTTGCTACCTCTAGTGCATCCTCATATGTCCTAGGCTTCTTTAGCTCCACTCTCCAACGTATATTCTCCCAAAGACCAGCCAAGAACCTGTCCTTCTTCATCATGTCAGGCGGGGGTACCTCTGGTGCTAAAGCCTTGCACATTCGCTCCCATGCCAATGAAAACTTACGTATGTACGCATCTACTGGCTCACCTTCCTTTTGCACCAAAGCCTGTACTTCTTGCCACACCTTGTCAGGATCTTCTATCTTCACAAACTCCACTTCCAACCCATGTCGTAGATTGTCCCAACTCAACCTTACAGGTGGATCAGCCACACGCAACTCCTCTTCAAATGCTTTAGACCAAACTCGTGCATCACTCTTCAAACAAATTTGGAGAAGGCGTAACATCTGCGTAGGGTCATGAATCTGGTTGCTAATGCAGGCAACCTCCATCTTTTCCAGAAATTCCTCCACATCTTCATCACTTCTTCCATGAAACTGCGGATAAGAGAAAGCCATGGCTAGAGAACCCCTTCAAACACACGTGCAAGAACCCAAAACTTTTCACTACCCAATCCCCAGAAACTTCAATGGAGCTCAGCTTTAGATGAGAACAAACACATGCACATCAAATGAGTTTTCATAGTTGATCATCGGAATTACAACAGGCAAAGGACATTCCAGGATCTCTCTCAATCTTCTTGGCCCAAACATAAAGACTATGCGCTACTGGAAAAAGATCTTCCTGGACACATGAACATTAATCTGAATTCTTTGAGTTAAATGAAAAGGAGTGACTGAGGGCCATTTTGATCATCCATTAAAGCCAACCATGAAGCTCCCAAGAAGGCACACCTGACTCAACCTCTGATTTTGCCAGAATTTCAGCAGCATAACAGCATAAATGGCTCAAAATACCAAAAAACCAGCCATCATAACTTGGCAAAATTTCGACAGAGTTTCCCCAGAAGTAGAGCAATGAGAACCCAAAATATAGACTGTATCTGTATGCATAAACTGCCAACAATAGAACCCGAGCATCAAATAGGACTCACTAGTACATAGCCTATGGCGAGGTCACAAAAAGGGTGCTCCAGCTACCTGTATCACCGAAAGGATCTCCACATTTGAGAATCCCCCAGCTCCATAAAAACCTCACGCTATCGACCCTCACACGAAGGCTAATGCAAATTGCGTATAGTCAAGTCTCGAAAATGACTATCTTCCAAACCAAGTCTCAAAAATGGTTGGGACTGCCAAATATAACCAAGTATGGATCCACAAATGCGTACAATGGCAGTTTCCACAAGTAACGTACAATCCAGCAGACAATGCGCTCAAATAGGCGCCAAGTGATGCATTCCCACAACAACTGCAAGTGACATCACTGCTAGTATATCACTGTACTCCAGCTACCTGTACCTGTGTGAATCACCTATACCTGTACCTGTCCCTGTAACCTGTAACCTGTAATCTGCAACCTGCAACCTGTAATCCCGAAGCTCAAAGCTCGAAGCTCGAAGCTAAAGGTACTCGAAGAAGATCGTCCGTGGGGGCGCCAAAAGAATGTGAGCGGGATGAAAACACACACAGCGCCTCTATAACGACCCGACACACACTCTTGGGAAGATACACACACACACTATGGGGCACCACTCGGCTTAGACAACATACCTGGCCGAGACAGGGAACACACCTCTGGAGTGAGAGAAGAGAGACTATCCACTTGCCCACTCCACACAGATACACACACACACACACACCCAAAAAACTTAGCTCAAAAGAGAAGAATTTCTGATGTTTAGATACAATTGAGCTTGGGCCAACACCAATGGGGCAAATAGCTCACACAATATGAGTAAAATAAGCCAGATACAATCACAAACTAGAGCAGAAACTTCGCTCATAGGAGAAACTTACACAGAAAAATAGCAGAAAAAGAGTGAGGAATTTGGAAAAATGGACAGCGCCATCGCGTCTGGAACGGCCCAAAACCCCAGTCTACAATGTCAAGGTGCTCAAATCCGACCTCGGATGAGCAGTTTACGACCAAAACAGGCTCCAAAAACACCAAAAACACACCTCCGGCTGTTCCTCCTCTCTTCTCCACGTTTTTTCTGGTCTTCTCTCAATCTTTTCAGTTCCCACACTTAGCTTTATTAGTTGGGCACCCTTGGCCTTTTAGATGACCTCAAACGGACCCCGAACAGGCCAAAAACTGACCTTGCAGTGCATAGTCGTCACCTTTTTGCATCATTCGCACACCTGGCACTCAGCTTTTTTCTAATAATGCATCTCGCCACCACGTGAAGTGGCCCCAAAAAGTGGTCCTAATGATGAACTTTCTGCATAACTCTCACCAGAAATCACCCACGTTGTGTCCGTCCTCATCCGCGTGCAAATATTGACCCCGTTCGCCCTCCTGATGCCACTAGATGCCATCTGACGCACCTGCTTACCTCATGTCGTCGGCCCGCGGATAGCTTCCTCGAGAAGTTTTACGCGCTATAAACTCCTCATTATTGTAGAAAAAACATACTAGTACTAGTGATAGTGAAAATCGATGCACTATGTACATGTTGTCCTACCTGTACACATGTGGGCCCCACATAACCACCTGGCTCTAGAAAATAGGCAATCCTTTATTTGATGCACCATGAATGTATATGTACATATGCGCAATCCCTTGCTCCAAAAAACTCCTGACAACGTCATCTCCGCAAACTTGATCTAAGCATGCATACTACTTCATTTTTGTGCACAATAAAGAAAAAGAGAGTCTTATAAGACACAAACTTTGTTCATTTTAAACATTTGTACATTTGCTTACTCTAGGGAAGCATTGACAAGGTTTAGGTTATCCTTTAATTGTATTCCTTGCATCCATCTAGCACCTTCAAGAGGATAATTCTAAACTTAATAAGATATCATCGGATAGTATTATCGCCTCTTAGTACCTTGTCTTCATGTCAGAGAATGGACTCGAGCAGGAGCACCTCTTCTTGGTCCTCGATCTCCGGTGGGTCTTCAATACTTGGTTTTTGAGGTGGCTCTCCTTTGTGAGGCTTTAGTAGGCTCACATGGAAAGCATTGTGTATGAGACAACGGTTGGGAAACTTGAGTTGATAGGCCATCTCATTGATTGGCCTAAGAATGTGGAAGGGACCATAGTACCTTTTTGATAACTTAGCATAGTACTTTTGATGTCCCGTAGGATTCTTGCCCGTCGTGTGCCTTAATCGAGCCTTGGGAAGTTTGAGTAAGACCCAATCATTTTCTTTAAAGGCTTGGTCTCTTCTTTGCTTGTCAACAACAGCCTTTTGCCTTTGCTGTAAGATAGAGATAGCATCCTTAATCTTTTGGAAAGATTCTGGTAGGTCTCGGCTATACTCATCTGCAAAGCGAAGATCTTCCCGTGTACCATAAGTAGCAAGGGACTTTTTGATCTTCCCTCAATTACCTCAAAAGGTTCTTTTCCCGTGGAAGTATGTACAATGTTATTGTAGGCATACTCCACTAAGGGTAAGTACTTCTCCCATTGGGATCTTTGATCTACTTCCGTTACATAGGCTTTGAGTAGATCGAGAATTGTTAGGTTAGATATTTCACTTTGGCCATCCGTTTGCTGATTATAGGCCGAAGAGAAAATTAGCCTTGTTCCTAAATTCTCAAAGAGACCCTTCCAAAAATTACTGGTCATTCTAGGATCACTATCCGACACTGTGGACATTCATTAGGAGATTTCGGAGGTCTTTTGGAGGGCCTTTTGGTAGAGAGAGGAAAATAAGCTCCTCCAATGAGAGAAGAGCCTACGTTACGTAGAAAAATAGATCGATATTAACAAAAATATAAAAGGTGTCCCTCTCCTCATTTAATAATCTAGTGGTCCTTGAAGACGAGCACTCTCTTTTATTTAATGCGAGCACCTTTTTCAGAAGGTAGATGCGGTGCATTTGATACGGGATACGTCATCACTAGGACTCAAAAAGTCACAAAACTATCAAGTGGTGGAAGATTTTGAAACTTTTGATACTGCCAATGCGTCCAGAACACACATATCTCCTAGAAATGAATGTCCAATTGCCTCGCTTAGACATCCAAAGAGGCCAAAAATGTCAAACACCCCTAAAAGAACATTTTACTAACGGCGCGCGAGGGGGCATTTCAAAATTTTGGAATGCCTCCTCACGCGCCGTTAGTAAAAAGGCCCTTTTTCCCTCTTTTTAGGGAGTTTTTTGAGAGGAAAATGTCCAAAAACCTCTAAAAAGGGGCTTTTTGGAAAGATAAGTGTCCAAAAATCACCAAAAAGAGATTTGTACTAACGACGTGCGAGGGGGCATTCCAAAATTTTGGAATGCCTCCTCGCGCGCCGTTAGTAAAAAGGCCCTTTTTTCCTCTTTTTAGGGAGCTTTTTGAGAGGAAAATGTCCAAAAACCTCTAAATAGGGGCTTTTTGGAAAGATAAGTGTCCAAAAATCACTAAAAAAAGCTTTGTACTAATGGCGTGCGAGGGGGCATTCCAAAATTTTGGAATGCCTCCTCGCGCGCCGTTAGTAAACAGGCCCTTTTTTCTTTTTTTTAGGGAGCTTTTTGAGAGGAAAATGTCCAAAAACCTCTAAAAAGGGGCTTTTAGGAAAGATAAGTGTCAAAAAAACCCCAAATATGGGCTTTGTACTAACGGCGCGCAGAGGGGCATTCTAAAATTTTAGAATGCCTCCTCGCGCGCCTTTAGTAAAAAGCCCATTTTTGGGGGTTTTTTGACATTTTTTGCCTCTCCGGATGTCGGAATGAGACAAGTAGACATTCGTTTTTAAGGTATTTTGGCGTTCCGGATGCATTGGTGGTGTCAAAATCCTCAAAATCTACCACTATTTTACAGTTTGTGACTTTTCAACTTTCAGTGATGACGTAAGCTGCATTGAATGCGCCGCACCTGCCTCCTGAAAAAGACGCTCGCATTAAATAAAAAAGTGACCGTTTTCAAGGACGATTGGGAATATAAATCTACTTTTCAGAGTGTCTGGTTGTCCTTTTGGATGTACTCACAAGGTGCAAGTGAATTTTAAAAAAAATTTCTAGAGAGAGAAATACAATTTCTTACAAGGCCCTCCAAATGACCTCCGAAAGTTTCTAATGAGCAAGCCATGGTACTTGAAGATTTGTGAAATTAAGAGAGTTGCCATTTGATGGGCTTTGATAGTCTTTTTGACGGGTATAAAATGAGCTTGTTTACTGAACCTGTCTACTATCTTCCATATTCCCGTATTCCCATGGACAGACTTAGGCAATCCAAAGATAAAATTTATGGATATGCTCTCCCATGGTGAATTAGGGACTGGCAAAGGTTGAAGCAATCCAGGTTGCTTCCCTCTATCAAACTTCGTCTTTTGGCATACCACACATTTAGAAACATACTCTTGTATGTTTGCTTTCATAGTAGGACAATAGAAATATGTTTCATTTCCCTTTAGAGTAGACTGAATCTCTCTATGACCTACATAAGGAGGAGCATGAGATTCATACATTACTTTCTCACGTAGTGAGCTAGTAATGCATAGTCTATTTCCGTAGAGAAGATAACCATCTTGTAAATTAAATGGTTCCTCTTTCTTCCCTAGTGCAAGGGCTGAAATCACATCCCTAAAATCGGGATCAATAGCATACTCATCTATCATAGAAGATAGATCATTGTGAGTTGCTATAGAAACCGCATTCACTCTCGCCCGTCTTGAGAGTGCATTGGCTACTTGATTATGCTTTCCAGTAATGTGAGCAATATGAAAATGAAATTGCGAAAGAAAGTTTTCCCACCTCATTTGTTTGTCAGAGAGCTTGGTCTGCGTCATGAAGTACTTAACACTTTGGTGATCCATTCACAGAATGAAAGGAGTCCCCAATAAATAGTGCTTCCATGAGTCTAAGGCATGTGGAACTGCAAGGAGTTCCTTTTCATATATGCCTAGAGCTTGCTCAAGAGGCTTGAGCCTTCAACTTTCATAGCCTATGGTGTGCCCTTCTTGAAGCAAAACAACTCCAAGGCAATCACGAAAAGCATCACATTGGACCTCAAATGGCTTTGAGAGATCCGGTAATGTAAGCATAGGTTGAGAGATAAGATTTTCTTTAAGCTTTTCAAAAGAATTGTTCTCCTTGGCAGACCATGTGTACCTAACATTTTTCTTTGTTAGGTCATGTAATGGTCCTGCTATTACTGAGAACTTTTCTATGAAGCATCTATAGTATGCGCATATACCTATAAAGATTCTTAACTCATGAAGATTCCTTGGTTTAGGCTATCCTTTTATTACCTCTAACTTTGATGGATCCATTTAGATGCCATCTTGAGAGATAATGTGACCTAAATACTGAATCTCTTGCAAGAAAAATTCACTTTTCTTTTGATTAACATAAAGTTTATTCTCTCTTAGAACGTGAAATATTACATGGAGGTGTCGCTTGTGTTCGTCTAATGAATGAGAATAGATGATGATATCATCAAAGAACACTCCAGTAAAGGTTCGGTGAGGCCTGAATAGCTTCTCCATCAAGCGGTTGAATGTGGCTGGTGCATTGGTCAAGCCAAAAGGCATGACAATGTATTCGTAAAGACCAAATGAAGTGCAAAATGCAGTCTTTACAATGTCTTGATCAACTATCCTTATTTGATGATAGCCACTTTTTAGGTGAATCCTACTGAAGTAGGTAGACCCTTGAAGCTTATCAAATAGGTCTTCTACCCATGAAACGGGCAACCTATTCTTGATAGTGATCCTATTTAGTGCTCTATAGTTGACACACATACGATATATGCCATCTTTCTTTTGCACTAGTAGCACAGGTGAACAAAATGGAGATGAGCTAGGCCTAACCATGCCATTCTCAACTAACTCATGCACTTGCCGCATAATCTCCTCTTGTTGAGCTTGAGAAACCCTATAAGGAGGTTTGTTAGGCGGTGAACTTACTAGAAGAATTTCAATTGCATGGTCATCATTACCTCGCTTAGGAGGTAGCTCACAAGGGATGTCGTCAATAAAAACATCTTGAAACCCCTTGAGAAAATTGGATAACTCTAATTCCTTTTGATTGTGTATATTTTCTTTTGCTAAAACATTAGGTTCATTTTGAGAATCTTTAACATAAATCATCTACTCGGAAATAGAGCTCTTTATTGACTTGTTGAAAGGTTGTGTATGTACAATGGGTATGGTGTCACCCATTTCCTTAGCATATATATACATATCTTTTTTCCTGAACTTAAAGGATATTCTACTTTCAGGGAATTGAACATTGGCAGCCATACGATCAAACCATGGTGCCCCTAGAATTACATCCGCATGCTTAAGAGGAGAGATAAAGATGTCCTCTTTGTCCACATAGCTTTGTACATGGAGCCTCAATTTATCGATTAAGGGAGTAACTGAAGCTTCCTACCCCTTGAAAGCACCGTCTTTGGGTTGGACATCTCCCATCTCATAGGCTTGTATGCCTAGCTTGGTGGCCAACTCTATAGATATAAAATTGTGAGTAGAACCAGGGTCAAAGAGAATAAAAGAATCATGTTCTCTTACCTTTCCCCAAGCATGGCATAGAGGAGATCCTCTTGGATTTTGACCAAGGTAGCTCTAGGAGATTCATGGTGGGTGTTCTTTTGGGGACAAGCACGGTACACATGCCCTTGCTCGCCGCACTTGAAACAACGGTTATCCTTGCGATAACACTCAAGCTCTTCAGGAGAGAGTTAAGACCATATTAGGTATTTTGGTAAAAATCTCACATTATGGGAATCTCCAAATCGACTAAATTCATGTAATTTGGGAATTTTCCACTTAAAGTGGGAAAAATTGAGGTGTGTGGTTAGTAAATAAAGTGAAAATCTCATAGGATTTTGGTGTTGATAAACACCAAAAGTCAAGAGGATGTACAACACATGGATTTGAATAATAACTATAAATTACATAAAACAAAGGAAGATATAAAGAAGATTTTGTTTACAAACTGACTAGTACAGTGACAATAGAAGCTCCACATAATTCTACTCCACATTTGATACCCTATCTGAACTTTGATCCAAGTGTGGTTGATGTGCACGAGTGAAGCCTTCTTTGGCTTTTATAGCATGCCTTTATGGAATCTTTATTCTAGAAAATGGTCCTTCTTTGTTGGGTCTCCAGGACCAAACAATTGCATCTACAGTTTCCCACACTTGTGGGTCCTTATAGTTGACAGCCCAATAACCCTTCCAACAATTACTGTAAGCTTGAGTATCTGTCATCCCACTTTTTCTCGCGCAAGGTGCCCAATATTGAATCAAGAGTTTTCTGTAGTTTGGTGATGTAGGCTCATTATCAATGTCAGATAAAGCCATTGCAAGCCACACTGGATAGATTTCTGTGTCACTCGGAACAAGCATAAGAAAGTCACCTTGGTGCACATCATACATAGGGTCAAACTCTTCCCTTGGCCTATATCATTGAGGCCCAAAAAAATGATCGTTCAACTCTTCAAGGCCTAGGAATCTTTCTGCTCCTTGTTGAAAATTCATTGTAGTGCTTTGTAGGTGAGAATATTCTTGAGATTTTGGCCAAAACATTTCATACAAGACTCCCTCTGATATGATTGCTTTTCCAATCTCTTCAATTACCTTACTCCAATAATCTATCACGGGTCTATAATATCGCGGAATACTTGAACCATTCCCTAAATTTTTTCAAAATTTTATATAGTTCTTTAGCCCCAAAATGACTTCTTCGTGGGCCTTGACATACTCCGCCATTTGTACTAGAGGTGGATCTCCATGTGGTAACATTGGCTTGCCTTCTGTGTCTGTTTTCCAAAGGCGAATACTTCCACTGCAACTTGATACACCTACATGTGCCTTATATGGAATCATTGGTGTCTCATCCTGCATAAAGAACCTGAACTGAAGCGGTTTGGAATGTCCAACAAGTATGTCTTGTCCATCACAAAGATAGCCATCACAATATTGCTTGAAATCGAGGATCTTTGTGAGAAAAAATGGAGCTGGAGATGAAGATGAGCTGTTTCGTAATGTATCCATCAAATGTGGAAAAGTATAGGTTTGTGTAACTCTCAGCTTCTCTGAAAACCTACTAAACATGGCGTCTATGTCCTCATGTGTATGCCCAACCATTAAAAATCCCAGCTGGATGGTTTGGAAAACACCCCTTGCAACAATCAATAACAAATAGGCAAATAAGTATCGATTTTTGTTTTCCCCTGCACAATTATCCAATTGTAGCAACAAGTTCTCTGGCAATCTGCGAAATGTTGACCCCAATTCCTCTTCTGCAATTTCTGACGACTGCACAATGGGCTATTTTCCATCACTCAAGTTATGGTAGTCCAAAGCATCCCTTGAGTTCAAAGCATGTAGTAGTGAAATATTGCTCCTTGGAAGTCCATTTGTTACTAGATCACCAAGAGGATGCTTATCTATCCTCTCTAGGTTATGTAAACAATTAGCAATTGAGCCAATTGTAAGATTTGGATCAGCTGGCCACAAACCATTCAAGACAAAGTGTCCGTAATGACCTTCTCCATGTCCATGAGTGATCATGCCAATCAATGCCACCTGCAGATTATATCCTGAATCCACACCCTTGGGAACAATGCGTAATCTAGGAATGGCAGTCTTCTTTTGATCCATCTTATCATGGATTATGCATACATATTTTTGTGGTTGAGTTTCTGAATACGTGCGCCATGCATAATATAGGCTTCTGCAACTCTTTTGTTGTGCCATGTGAACTTCTCTCTCCCTCAAGAGAAGAGCTCTCTCTTCAAGAGAAGGTTTAGCTTCTAACCTTGCCTTGATTGAGCTACAAATATTGCACTTAGAGAACTCACTCGTCTTTGTTAAAGTGACATGTGGGTACTCTTTGTTCCAAATTCTACCAAAAGAAGATTGGGATAGCTTCTTCTCATAGCCCATTTGGTCAAGTGTCGTGTTGATTTCACATAAAATATCCGCTTGTTTGTATGTTGATGGAATCACCAATTGAGTCTCTCTTGAGCCATCTAGCAGTGTTCTACTTCTATGTGGCATCTTCTCAGAGTTGTTTTCCACAAACTCATTTAGTAGTGCTCTTGCTAAACTAGTATGTTGAAGTCCCCTTCTCAATGTACATGTGTTCCCATGTACATATTGGCGCACACCATTTTCAAAGTTCTCCTTGTATCGATAAAATGATGTCTTTGGTATTCCATGTAGCTCATACCATGCTCTACAACAAACAATAGAGCCATTTAGCCTGAATTGGTATCGTGACTTCTCATCTTTCTGATAACATATAGAAAGAACATCATAAACATAATTAGTGCGTGATTTTTGAGACTCTCCCCAAAACTGTTGTCGTAACCTTGTCACCATATCACGATCTGCAAACTGGCAACATTTTTGTGCACAACAATCAATGCATGATACCCTTTGAATTGATTTGTTTGAAAGGTAAAAAGTCAAAGCTGGTGCTACTTTTGATTTTTGAGTCCTGTTCATGAAAGTGTATCCTCTCTTCCTTGACAACTGGACAACATTACTCCCATCAAGTTTTTTTCCAACATTGTCATCGTTGGATACATCCTCATATGTAGCATGCATGCCATCAAAAGGAACAAATCGTTGTAATGGGCTCCCATTCAACATTGTTGTCTACTTGATGGGCCACTTTAGCAAAGTGATGCTACCCACTTCAACCACATCATCAATGCTTGAATTTTCTCTTTCAATACCCACACCCACACAATCAAGACCAAGTTCCTGAAAGTTGACATAATCATGTGGAAATACATATAAGATGGTCCCTTCATTCATGGTTTGCATCATTGTGTCATCTTTTAAAAGGACCCTCTGATTTCTCCAAGACTCTCAAATCATTGCTTCAAATTCTGGGCTTGTCATAGGTATTGCATCTGTAACTAGAGGATCAGAATGATCATGTTCTTCATCACCATTGTAGCTTTCTTGTGGATCAATTAAGTTCCCATTTAATACAAAAGATTGCAAAAGAAGCTTTGACCATCGAACTGCACTCCATAATGAGCCTTGGAGAGATGAAGTATCCATTGTAGGAAAAGGTAGGACCACATCCTTCAAGCATTCCTCCACTAGTATGGAGACATTTCCTTGCCCTATCTTTGTACCACCACAAGTGGAATCTGGATCTGTTCTACACACACAACCAATACCAACAATTTCATTGTCAAGTATCATATGTACTTTCTCCCCAGATTCAAAGTCCATCCTGTAAGTGAAAAAGATTACATTGTTAAATCCATAGTTATAGAAAAATACTCTTCAAACAAAAAATCATGCTACAACATGGAAAAGGTTTGCATAGGTTGGACAAGTGGTGAACCTTGAGACCAAATCCTCCTTGCTATATTAATGGAAGCAAGGTTGGAAATTATGGTGGATCTTGAAACCAAAGCATCCTTGCTATATTAGAGCATAGGTTGGACAAGTGGTGGACCTAGTTGTAATACCCACTGCCACCTATCAACTACTATAGGACTATGATTTCCAATGTCCAAGTATCCCTTGAGGCTTTCAAGGTTGAACACGTGGTGGACCTTGAAACGAAAATCCCCTTTCTATATCATAGCATAGCTTGGACAAGTGGTGGACCTAGTTATAATGCCCAATATCCAAGGTGAAATACCTTAGGACCTTGCTACCTTGCTTGCCAATGTTTACGTAGCCCCTCATTTCTTTAATGGAAGCAAGGTTGGACAAGTGGTGGACCTTGAAACCAAAGCCTCTTTGCTATATGAGAGCATAGGTTGGACCTAGTTGTAATACCCACTGCCACCTATCAACTACTATAGGACTATGCTTTCCAATGTCCAAGTATCCCTTGAGTCTTGCAAGGTTGAACACGTGGTGGACCTTGAAACAAAAATGCCCTTTCTATATCTAAGCATAGCTTTGACAAGTGGTGGACCTAGTTATAATGCCCAATATCCAAGGTGAAATACATTAGGACCTTTCTACCTTGCTTGCCAATGTTTACGTAGCCCCTCATTTCTATAATGGAAGCAAGGTTGGACAAGTGGTGGACCTTGAAACCAAAGCCTCTTTGCTATATGAGAGCATAGGTTGGACCTAGTTGCTATACCCACTGCCACCTATCAACTACTATAGGACTATGCTTTCCAATGTCCAAGTATCCCTTGAGTCTTGCAAGGTTGAACATGTGGTGGATTATTGAAACCAAAATCCCCTTTCTATATCAGAGCATATCTGGACAATTGGTGGACCTAGTTATAATGCCCCTCCTTTCTTTAATGAAAGAACGGTTGGAAAAGTGGTGAATCTTGAAACCCAAACCCTTTGGCTATATATAGAGGATAGCTTGGACAAGTGGTGGGCTTAGTTGTAGTATCCAATGTCCAAGGTCCAAGGTGAACTATGTAAAGACCTTACTTCCAAAAACAAAGTCGTACAAGTGGTTCTCCTTCAAAACAAAACCTCCTTAGTGTATTAGAACATAGCTTGGAGAAGTGGTGGACTTAGTTGTAATGGTGAATGTCCAAAGCAAACTATTATAGGACCTTGCTTCCCAAATCAAGTTTGGACAAGTGGTGGATCTTGAAACCAAAACCCCCTTACTGTATTAGAGCATAGCTTAGATAAGTGGTGGACCTAGCTGCCATGGAAAATGTTCAATGTGAACTGCTACAGGACCTTGCTATTAAATGTCTAAGTAGAGCTAGCTTCTTTAATGGAATCAAGGTTGGGAAAGTGGTGCATCTTGAAACCAAAATCCCTTTATTGTATTAGAGCATAGCTTGGACAAGTGAGGGACCTAGTTTTAATGTGTGATGTCCAAAGAAAAGTATTACAAGACCTTGCTTTCCAATATTTGAATCGGTCAAGTGGTTAAAACAAAGTATAAAACTTTGACCATTTTCATCTCGAATTGCCAAAAAGCTAGTTTTAGACATACCTAAATGAAAATGGTTTAGGGTGGCTTTAAACAACGTTTTATCAAAGACTTGAACAAAAGGGTTGCCGAAGAGTAATGAAAATTTATTATTGCTTGAAGTGCCTGAGTATGTGAACACAAGCCTAGGTTTTCCACGAGGCAAAAGGTGACATAATAAGAACATTGGAAACTTAGGATTGACCATGTGGCCTAAACTTTGGCAAGTGAAGTGGTGGCCAAGTTTTGTGGCACAGTGTGCACTTGGTCCTATATGTGTTGACCACTTGGCTAAATCTAGGACCATAAGGCCAAACCTTTGGCACCTTAAATATAGTATGGGACATAATCTAGAACTGCTATAGTAAATTAGTAGTATAGTTAATATGTTAATATTTGTATTATATTTCATTATATGCTAAATATAATTTATGTTCAAAATTTCACTAATGAAGAATGTTCCCATTTAGCACTCCAGATGCGGGGTCTTAGGGCAATGCCACAATGGGGTGACAAGGCAGCGCTTCCACGTGAGGTTTGGGGGTAGCGCTCTTGATGGGGATGTGGAATATAGCACTCTCGATGGCGGGGCTTGGGAGGCTGATTTTGGGATATTGTTTCGGGCGGGGTCCTAGGGAAGCGCCCCGGGCGGGGTCAAGGGGCAGCGCCCAAAGAACTTTTTTTTAAAAAGTGAATTCATAGTATAGAGTTACGCATGTTTTGCATATTTTCAACCATGATTTCTTTAATTTTGACTGTGTGAATTGGTTAATGTTTTATATTGCTTTTGTTTTTTTTAATCCTATGATAAAACATGGACTTGTAGCATACGTGGCATTCTAATAAACCCTATCAAGATTAGGCACAGAGAGAGCCCACGAGCAACGCACACAAAGAAAGCAGGCGAGCAGCAAACACACAGAAAGTGCACACGAATCACACACAGTTGGAGTATACGCGAACGTAGAGAAGCAAGCCCGGCATCGTACACAACACACAGGTGGAGCGCACAGGATTGAAAGTTCACGCACAAGATAAAGAAACAGCAGCGTACGCAACGCTTTCCAGAAGGGAAGTATCGGGCATAGCTTCTTCTCAAGAGACATTGCACACCTCACGAATAGAGAAAAAACAGGTATTTCTCTCTCTCTCACTGTCTGTCTTTCTCCATATAGAGAAGATGGTTCTCTGTAACTCTTCTTGCACACACTCTCTCTCGTCAAAAGATAGAGATACGTACTTTAAAAATATCCCCGCACACATACACATATTCCCACACATCGTCTTCCTCTCTTCCACATACATAACCACAGTGAAATCTGTTATCTTGTTGTCTCTCTTTTTTGAAAATACATGCACATATTCCCACACATCCTCTTCCTCACTTCCACATACATAACCACAGTGAAATCTGTTATCTTGTTGTCTCTCTCTTGAAAATACGTGCACATATTCCCATACATCGTCTTCCTCTCTTCCACATACATAAACACAGTGAAATCTGTTGTCTTTATCTCTCTCCTCTCTCTAGAAAACACGTATTTCTCTCTCTCTCTCTATCTATCTATCTCTGTATCTTGCTATCTCTCTCTTGAAAATACATGCTCATGTATGTGTGTGTCTGTGTTATCTATGTGTATGCATGTATATTTGTGTTATTTCATTGTAATACTCATACATAATGCAGATACACAATTACACTTAATTACGATACGCACACATAGTATATATACATACATAAATATCACAAATAACTAGCACATTGTAATACTAGTAAACTTGAATGGAAGACTTACTTGCATGATCTGTTAAAGTCGATTCTTGTAGCGAGTTCTAGATGTATGCTGAGCTGATTTTCCTCTAATCCATTTGTAGATATGATTGTAACTTATGTTTCTCAAAAATAGTAGTGTTGTTTAGTGATACACATAATGTACATAAATGGTTGAAACTAGGACATGTAGACCAAAAATACGTGTATTTCTTTGGATGAATATATACACATGTTGGTGACCCTTACCACAAGTGGTAGACCTTGAGACCAGTGGACTATAAGGACCTCTAAACAATACCTTGTACACTCAATCCTTCTTGGTATCTAGGTTGGACAAGTGGTGGACCTTGTTCAAATTCTCTAACCACTCTCTCTAACATGGTGACATAATTAAGGTGTGATAAATTCATATCTATGCAAACTAATATCAGTTTAGGCTTGTTACTTTGAATTTGTTTGAATTTATGTACAGTATAATGATTTGAGGTTTGCATATTTGAATTTAGGTGGTATAATGATATCTTTTTGTGGTAAACTTGAATTTAAAATCAATTTCGCGTGGAATATTTTAAATTTAAGTGGTAAAATTTAAATTTTTATAAAAAAGTTTGAATTTTAAAATTTGGGCAAGATATTTTAAAATTTAGGCGGGATGTTTAAAATTTGGGAGGGATATTTTAAATTTAGGCGATCAGATTTTGAATTTAAAATTTAGGTGGGAAGGTTTTGAATTTATAGCGAGATCTCCCTCACATAAGAGAGTATAGGTTGGACAAGTGGTGGACCTTAAAGCTAGAGCATCCATGCTATTGGACATGATAGGTAGGGAATCTAGTTGAATATTGTATGTATAATATATATGTAATAGATCTAGCTTGGACAAGTGGTGGACCTTGGAACAAAACCCCATGTAAAACATATCATGCACATTCCAAGTGGTGAGAAAAAATATCATTTAACACTTGGTTGGTAACCTAATAGGACATAAAAGTGTCCTTTTAGTGTTTTGAAAAAAACCTCCAAAACCATAGTAGATCCACTCATTTTGTAAAATCCTCTCATGAGGTTATATTTCAAGTCCTACTACACATGGAAAAAATAAGAAACTTGTAAAATTTCTCATCTTTTGGTCACACCAAGCCTCCAAAGTTGATGGACCAGTGCATTTTCATCAAAACAGTCATTTCTTACGTTTTGTTGCATAAAAATAAGATTAGGGATTTTTGTAGGACTTAAGATAAATTCCCTACTTAACTTCAATGGGTTGGTGATCAGAACATATGATTGCTTCTCACTCACCATTTTTTGTTTTGCCAAAATAAATAGGTACAAAAAAGTTAAATTTTTACCATTCTGCAAACATATCATCAAAGTTTCTATAGCCACGCTCAATACAAATAATATATGCATGTTTTCTTAGTTCCCTATTGTCCTTTATGTTCATAAGGAGCCATGGAGCATGTCAAAAGAATAATACATCTCTTACCAAGGGGAATCTTGGGGACAAAGATGAAGTGTTAAATACAGCAAACATGAAAAAATTGGGTTCAACATTATGAGTTGTAGAATCCCATAGAAACTATTCAATATCTAGTCAAATTTGATCCTTATGACTAGATATGGTTACTACCTACAAAATTCGTGTAGTTGTCACAAGAAACTAACAATATTGAAAAAGTTATACTTGATATATTAGAATGTTTCGTTTTCTTCTATAATTGAAAAAATCAACCATCGTTGTGTACTATGCAAAATAGGGTATTAGGTGTCCCAAAACTCAAGGAATGTTAGCTTTATGTTACAATATGCGACATAGAAAATCAAAAATGCATTTGGATATCATGAAATCCACCAAAAAAATCATAGAAGAGCTAAAATTGGCTAAAAACCAGGATTTGACAATTTTTGTAATTTGGTCATAAC
Source organism: Adiantum capillus-veneris (assembly GCF_014529385.1). Taxonomy (NCBI): domain Eukaryota; kingdom Viridiplantae; phylum Streptophyta; class Polypodiopsida; order Polypodiales; family Pteridaceae; genus Adiantum; species Adiantum capillus-veneris. Next base: position 90,340,286 of record NC_140940.1, on the reverse strand, counting down.
TTACAATTTTAATATTTATTTCTCCCTAGAAGCATCAGGACATGTTGAGGACTACTAAAGATAGTTCTCTAGCATTATAGACCTCACAAACATGAATTCTAGAGTGGTATAGTTGCAAAAAGTTTAAAAAAACCAAAAATTGGACCCGTTTTTTCACACAGTTTAGGTTGTGAAATGTTGTGCAAGGACAATGTTAAAGATGGAATTGATATTCCAAAAAAATGTCGAGTTTTTTTTCAGATCATGAGACAACTTTCTAGATAGATAACACCTCAAAATCCATTTTGAAACTCTTGACATAATGCAAGGAAAATGGTCACTTAGCAGGACATAAAAGTGTCCCATTACCAACCTAGTGTTAAGATATAGCCTTATAGGTTGGACAAGTGGTGGACCTTAACACCAAGATATTCTTAATGTAATGACATAGAGTGGAAAACTGGTGAATCTTGAGACCAAACCATGCTACTAGCGATAATAGCTTGGACAAGTGGTGGACCTTGAAAGTAATCCCCCCATCTACGAAATATCGTGGGTTTAAGGTATTTTGATGGAGCCTAGCATCTTGGAGACATGGTGCAGCTTGCTTCTCTTCATGTTTCAATGGAGCCTATCTTGGACAAATGGTGGAGCATCCTTCTCTCCATGTTTCAATGGAGCCTAGCTTGGACAAGTGGTGGACCTTTGCTTCTCTCTATGATTCAAGTGGTGGACCTTTGAACAAAACCCCCATGTAAAACCTATCATGGTCACTCCAAGTGGTGAAAAAGAATAACGTTTAAGATATAGCCTTATCGGTTGGACAAGTGGTGGACCTTAACACCCAAATATTCTTAATATAATGGCATAGAGTGAAAAAGTGGTGAATATTGAGATCAAACCACTCAGGCTACTACCAATAATAGCTTGGACAAGTGTTGGACCTTGAATGTAAACCCCTCATCTATGACATATCGTGGGTTTAATGTTTTTCGATGGAGCTTAGCATCTTGGAGACATGGTGCAGCTTGCTTCACGTCATGTTTCAATGGAGTCTATCTTGGACAAATGGTGGAGCATCCTTCTCTCCATGTTTCAATGGAGCCTAGCTTGGTCAAGTGGTGGACCTTTTCTTCTCTCTCTGTTTCAATAGAGTTAGCTTGGACAAGTGGTGGACCTTGGAGCCAAATCCCCATGTAAAACCTATCATGGTCACTCCAAGTGGTAAGAAAGAATAACCTTTAAGATATAGATTTATAAGTTGGACAAGTAGTGGACCTTAACACCCACATATTCTTAATATAATGACATAGAGTGGAAAAGTGGTGAATCTTGAAACAAAACCACTCATGCTACTAGCGATAATAGCTTGGACAGGTGGTGGCCCTTGAGTGTAAACCCCCCATGTACAAAATATCGTGGGTTTAAGGTATTTGGATGAAGCCTAGCATCTTGGAGACATGGTGCAGCTTGCCTCTCTTCATGTTTCAATGGAGTCTATCTTGGACAAATAGTGGAGCATCCTTCTCTCCATGTTTCAATGGACCCTAGCTTGGACAAGTGGTGGACCTTTGCTGATCTCTATGATTCAATAGAGTTAGCTTGGACAAGTGGTGGACCTTGGAACCAAACCCCCATGTAAAACCTATCATGGTCACTCCAAGTGGTGAGAAAGAAAAACCTTTAAGATATAGCCTTATAGGTTGGACAAGTGGTGGACCTTTTCACCCAAATATTCTTAATATAATGACATAGATTGAAAAAGTGGTGAATCTTGAGATAAAACCACTCACGCTACTAGCGATCATAGCTTGCACAAATGGTGGACCTTGAACGTAAACCCCCCATGTTTCAATAGACTTAGCTTCGACAAATGGTGGAGCATCGTTCTCTCCATGTTTCAATGGAGCCTAGCTTGGAAAAGTGGTGGACCTTTGTTTCTCTCTATGTTTCAATAGAGTTAGCTTGGACAAGTGGTGGACCTTGGAACCAAACCCCCATGTAAAACATATCATGGTCACTCCAAGTGGGAAGAAAGAAAAACCTTTAAGATGTAGCCTTATAGGTTGGACAAGTGGTGGACTTTAACACCCACATATTCTTAATAAAAGTGCTGAATCTTGAGACCAAACCACTCAGGCTACTAGCAATAATAGCTTGGAGAAGTGGCGGACCTTGAATGTAAACGCCTCATCTACGAAATATCGTGGGTTTAATGTATTTCGATGGAGCCTAGCATCTTGGAGACATGGTGCAGCTTGCTTCTGGTCATGCTTCAATGGAGCCTATCTTTGACAAATGGTGGAGCATCCTTCTCTCCATGTTTGAATAGAGCCTAGCTTGGACAAGTGGTGGACCTTTGTTTCTCTCTATGTTTCAATAGAGTTAGCTTGGACAAGTGGTGGACCTTGGAACCAAACCCCCATGTAAAACCTATCATGGTCACTCCAAGTGGTAAGAAAGAATAACCTTAAAGATGTAGCCTTATAGGTTGGACAATTGGTGGACATTAACACCCACATATTCTTAATATAATGACATAGAGTGGAAAAGTGGTGAATCTTGAGACGAAACCACTCAGGCTACTACCAATAATAGCTTGGACAAGTGTTGGACCTTGAATGTAAACCCCTCATCTATGACATATCGTAGGTTTAATATTTTTCAATGGAGCCTAGCATCTTGGAAACATGGTGCACCTTGCTTCTCGTCATGTTTCAATGGACTCTATCTTGGACAAATGGTGAAGCATCCTTCTCTCTATCTGTCAATGGAGCCTAGCTTGGACAAGTGGTGGACCTTTGCTTCTCTCTGTATTTCAATAGAGTTAGCTTGGACAAGTGGTGGAGCTTGGAACCAAACCCCCATGTAAAACATATCATGGTCACTCGAGGTGGTAAGAAAGAATAACCTTTAAGATATAGACTTATAGGTTGGACAAGTCGTGGACGTTAACACCCACATATTCTTAATATAATGACCTAGAGTGGAAAAGTGGTGAATCTTGAGACAAAGCCACTCATGCTACTAGCGATAATAGGTTGGACAAGTGGTGCACCTTGAATGTAAACCCCCCATCTACGAAATATCGTGGGTTTAAGGTATTTAGATGGAGCCTAGCATCTTGGAGACATGGGGAACCTTGATTCTCTTCATGTTTCAATGGAGCCTATCTTGGACAAATGGTGGAGCATCCTTCTCTCCATGTTTCAATGGACCGTAGCTTGCACAAGTGGTGGACCTTTGCTTCTCTCTATGTTTCAATAGAGTTAGCTTGGACAAGTGGTGGATGCTAGAACCAAACCCCAATGTAAAACCTATCATGCTCACTCCAAGTAGTGAGAAAGAATAACCTTTAAGATATAGCCTTATCGGTTGAACAAGTGGTGGATCTTAACACCCAGATATCCTTAATATAATGATATAGAGTGATAAAGTGGTGAATCTTGAGACAAAACCACTCATGCTACTAGCGATAATAGCTTGGAGAAGTGGTGGACCTTGAAAGTAAATCCACCATGTTTCAATAGACATAGCTTCTTCAAATGGTGGAGCATCGATATCTCCATGTTTCAATGGAGCCTAGCTTGGACAAGTGGTGGATCTTTGTTTCTCTCTATGTTTCAATAGAGTTAGCTTGGACAAGTGGTGGACCTTGGAACCAAACCCCCATGTAAAACCTATCATGGTCACTCCAAGTGGTGAGAGAGAATAACCGTAATGATATATCGTTATAGGTTGGACAAGTGGTGGACCTTAACACCCAGATATTCTTAATATAATGGCATAGTGTGGAAAAATGGTGAATCTTGAGAGCAAACCACTCATGCTACTAGCGATAATAGGTTGGACAAGTGGTGGACCTTGAGTGTAAACCCCCCATCTACAAAATATCATGGGTTTAAGGTATTTAAATGGAGCCTAGCATCTTGGAGACATGGTGCACCTTCATTCTCTTCATGTTTCAATGGAGCCTATCTTGGACAAATGGTGGAGCATCTTTCTCTCCATGTTTCAATCAACCCTAGCTTGCACAAGTGGTGGACCTTTTCTTCTCTCTATGTTTCAATAGAGTTAGCTTGGACAAGTGGTGAACCCTAGAACCAAACCCCAATGTAAAACCTATCATCGTCACTCCAAGTCGTGAGAAAGAATAACCTTTAAGATATAGCCTTATCGGTTGGACAAGTGGTGGACCTTAACACCCAGATATCCTTCATATAATGATATAGAGTGATAAAGAGGTGAATCTTGAGACAAAACCACTCATGCTACTAGCGGTAATAGCTTGGACAAGTGGTGGACATTGAACGTAAACCCCCCATGTTTCAATAGAGTTAGCTTTGACAAATGATGGAGCATCCTTCTCTCCATGTTTCAATGGAGCCTAGCTTAGACAAGTGGTGGACGTTTGCTTCTTTCTATAATTAAATAGAGTTAGCTTGGATAAGTGGTGGACCTTGGAACCAAACCCCCATGTAAAACCTATCATGGTCACTCCAAGTGGTAATAAAGAATAACCTTTAAGATGAAGCCTTATAGGTTGTACAAGTGGTGGACCTTAACACCCACATATTCTTAATATAATGACATAGAGTGGAAAAGTTGTGAATCTTGAGACCAAACCACTCAGACTACTACCAATAATAGCTTGGACAAGTGTTGGACCTTGAATGTAAACCCCTCATCTACGACATATCATGGGTTTAATGTTTTTCGATGGAGCCTAGCATTTTGGAGACATGGTGCAACTTGCTTCTCGTCATGTTTCAATGGAGCCGATCTTGGACAAATGGTGGAGCATCCTTCTCTCCATGTTTCAATGGAGCCTAGCTTGAACAAGTGGTGGATCTTTGCTTCTCTCTCTGTTTCAATAGAGTTCGCTTGGACAAATGGTGGAGCTTGGAACCAAACCCCCATATAAAACCTATCATGGTTACTCGAAGTCGTGAGAAAGAATAACCTTTAAGATATAGTCTTATAGGTTGGACAAGTGGTGGACCTTTACACCCAAATATTCTTAACATAATGACATAGAGTGAAAAAGTGGTGAATCTTGAGACAAAACCACTCATGCTACTAGTGGTAATAGCTTGGAAAAGTGGTGGACCTTGAACGTAAACCCCGCATGTTTCAATAGAGTTAGCTTCGACAAATGGTGGAGCATCCTTCTCTCCATGTTTCAATGGAGCCTAGCTTGGACAAGTGGTGGAACTTTGCTTCTCTCTATGATTCAATAGAGTTAGCTTGGACAAGTGGTGGACCTTGGAACCCAACCCCCATGTAAAACCTATCATGGTCACTCCAAGTGGTACGAAATAATAACCTTTAAGATGTAGCCTTATAGGTTGGACAAGTAGTGAACCTTAACACCCACATAATTTTCATATAATGACATAGAGTGGAAAAGCGATGAATCTTGAGACCAAACCACTCAGGCTACTACCAATAATAGCTTGGACAAGTGTTGGACCTTGAATGTAAACCCCTCATCTACGACATATCGTGGGTTTAATGTTTTTCGATGGAGCCTAGCATCTTGCAGAGATGGTGCAGCTTGCTTCTCGTCAACTTTCAATGGAGCCTATCTTGGACAAATGTTGGAGGATCCTTCTCTTCATGTTTCAATGGAGCCTAGCTTGGACAAGTGGTGGACCTTTGCTTCTTTCTCTGTTTCAATAGAGTTAGCTTGGACAAGTGGTGGAGCTTGGAACCAAATCCCCATGTAAAACCTATCATGGTCACTCCAAGTGGTAAGAAAGAATAACCTTTAAGATATAGACTTATAGGTTGGACAAGTGGTGAACCTTAACACCCCCATATTCTTAATATAATGACACAGAGTGGAAAAGTGGTGAATCTTGAGATAAAGCCACTCATGCTACTAGTGATAATAGCTTGGACAAGTGGTGGCCCTTGAATGTAAACCCCATATGTACAAAATATCGTGGGTTTAAGGTATTTCGATGAAGCCTAGCATCTTGGAGACATGGTGCAGCTTGCTTCTCTTCATTTTTCGATGGAGCCTATCTTGGACAAATGGTGGAGCATCCTTCTGTCCATGTTTCAATGGACCCTAGCTTGGACAAGTGGTGGACCTTTGCTTCTCTCTATGATTCAATAGAGTTAGCTTGGACAAGTGGTGGACCTTGGAACCAAACCCCCATGTAAAACATATCATGGTCACTCCAAGTGGTGAGAAAGAATAACCTTTAAGATATAGCTTTATAGGTTGGACAAGTGGTGTACCTTAGCACCCAAATATTCTTAATATAATGACATAGAGTGAAAAAGTGGTGAATCTTGAGACAAAACCACTCATGTTACTAGTGATAATAGCTTGGACAAGTGGTGGACCTTGAATGTAAATCCACCATATTTCAATAGACTTAGCTTCGACAAATGGTGGAGCATCGATATCTCCATGTTTAAATGGAGCATAGCTTGGACAAGTGGTGGACCTTTGTTTCTCTCTATGTTTCAATAGAGTTAGCTTGGACAAGTTGTGGACCCTGGAACCAAACCCCCATGTAAAACCTATCATGTTCACTCCAAGTGGTGAGAGAGAATAACCGTAATGATATATCCTTATAGGTTGGACAAGTGGTGGACCTGAACACCCATATATTCTTAATATAATGGCATAGAGTGGAAAAATGGTGAATCTTGAGAGCAAACCACTCATGCTACTAGCGATAATAGGTTGGACAAGTGGTGCACCTTGAATGTAAACCCCCCATCTACGAAATATCGTGGGTTTAAGGTATTTCAATGGAGCCTAGCATCTTGGAGACATGGTGTAGCTTGCTTCTCTTCATGTTTCAATGGAGCCTATCTTTGACAAATGGTAGAGCATCCTTCTCTCCATGTTTCAATGGAGCCTAGCTTAGACAAGTGGTGGACCTTTGCTTCTCTCTATGTTTCAATAGAGTTAGCTTGGACAAGTGGTGTGCCTTGTAACCAAACTCCCATGTAAAACCTATCATGGTAACTCCAAGTGGTGAGAAAGAATTAAGTTTAAGATATATCTTTATAGGTTGGACAAGTGGTGGACCTTAGCACCCAGATATTCTTAATATAATGACATAGAATGGAAAAGTGGTGAATCTTGAGACCAAACCACTCATGCTACTAGAGATAATAGGTTGGACAAGTGGTGGACCTTGAATGTAAATTCACCATGTACGAAATATCATGGGTTTAAGGTATTTCAATGGAGCTTAGCATCTTGGAGACATGGTGCAGCTTGCTTCTCTTCATGTTTCAATGAAGCGTATCTTGGACAAATGGTAGAGAATCCTTCTCTCCATGTTTCAATGGACCCTAGCTTGGACAAGTGGTGGACCTTTGCTTCTCTCTATGTTTCAATAGAGTTATCTTGGACAAGTGGTGGACCTTGGAGCCAAACCCCCATGTAAAACCTATCATGGTCACTCCAAGTAGTGAGAAAGAATAACCCTTAAGATATAGCCTTATATGTTGGACAAGTGGTGGACCTTAACACCCAGATATTCTTAATATAATGACATAGAGTGAAAAAGTGGTGAATCTTGAGACCAAACCACTCATGCTACTAGCGATAATACGTTGGACAAGTGGTGGACCTTGAATGTAAACCCCCCATGTTTCAATAGAGTTAGCTTTGACAAATGGTAGAGCATCCTTCTCTCCATGTTTCAATGGAGCCTAGCTTGGACAAGTGGTGGACCTTTGTTTCTCTCTATGTTTCAATAGAGTTAGCTTGGACAAGTGGTGGACCTTGGAATCAAACCCCCATGTAAAGCATATCATGGACATTTCAAGTGGTGAGAAATAATACCCTTTAAGATATACCCTTATAGGTTAGACAAGTGGTTGACCTTAACACCCAGATCTTCTTAATATAATGACATATAGTGGAAAAGTGGTGAATCTTGAGACCAAACCACTCATGCTACTAAGGATAATAGGTTGGACAAGTTGTGGACCTTGAATGTATACCCCCCATGTACGAAATATCATGGGTTTAAGGTATTTCAATGGAGCCTAGCATCTTGGAGACATGGTGTAGCTTGCTTCTCTTCATGTTTCAATGGAGCCTATCTTGGAAAAATGGTGGAGCATCCTTTTGTCCATGTTTCAATGGACGCTAGCTTGGACAAGTGGTGGACCTTTGCTTCTCTCTATGTTTCAATAGAGTTATCTTGGACAAGTGGTGTGCCTTGGAACCAAACCCCCATGCAAAACCTATCATGGTCAGAAAGAGTAGCCCTATAGGTTGGACAAGTGGTGGACCTTAACACCCAGATCTTCTTAATATAATGACATAGAGTGGAAAAGTGGTGAATCTTGAGACCAAACCACTCATGCTACTAAGGATAATAGGTTGGACAAGTGGTGGACCTTGAATGTATACCCCCCATGTACGAAATATCATGGATTTAAGGTATTTCAATGGAGCCTAGCATCTTGGAGACATGGTGTAGCTTGCTTCTCTTCATGTTTCAATGGAGCCTATCTTGGAAAAATGGTGGAGCATCCTTTTGTCCATGTTTCAATGGACGCTAGCTTGGACAAGTGGTGGACCTTTGCTTCTCTCTATGTTTCAATAGAGTTATCTTGGACAAGTGGTGTGCCTTGGAACCAAACCCCCATGCAAAACCTATCATGGTCATTCCAAGTGGTCAGAAAGAATAGCCCTATAGGTTGGACAAGTGGTGGACCTTAACACCCATATATTCTTAATATAATGACATAGAGTGGAAAAGTGGTGAATCTTGAGACCAAACCACTCATGCTACTAGTGATAATAGGTTGGCCAAGTGGTGGACCTTGAATGTAGACCCCCCATGTACAAAATATCATGGGTTTAAGATATTTCAATGGAGCCTAGCATTTTGGAGACATGGTGCAGCTTGCTTCTCTTCATGTTTCAATCGAACCTGGCTTGGACAAATGGTGGACCATCCTTCTCTCCATGTTTCAATGGAGCCTAGCTTGGACAAGGTGTTGACCTTTGATTCTCTCTTTGTTTCAATAGAGTTAGCTTGGACAAGTGGTGGACCTTGGAACCAGACCCCTATGTTAAACCTATCATGTGCATTCCAAGTGGTGGTAAATAATACCATTTTAGATATAGCCTTATAGGTTGGACAAGTGGTGGACCTTAACACCCATATCTTCTTAAGATAATGACATAGAGTGGAAAAGTGGTGAATCTTGAGACCAAACCACTCATGCTACTAGGGAGAATAGGTTGGACAAGTGGTGGACCTTGAATTTAAACCCCACATATACAAAATATCATGGGTTTAAGGTATTTCAATGGAGCCTAGCATCTCAAAGACATGGTGCATATTGCTTCTCTTCATGTTTCAATGGAGCCTATTTTGGACAAATGGTGGAGCATCCTTCTCTCCATGTTTCAATGGACCCTAGATTGGACAAGTGGTGGACCTTTGCTTCTCTCTATGTTTCAATATAGTTAGCCTATATTAGACAATTAGTAGACCTCGAATCTCTCCATGTTGTCTAGAGCTGAGCTTGGACAAGTGGTGGACCTTACTTCTCCCTTCCCTTAGTTTACTAGCTTAAAAGATACTATGTATACTTGCTTAGATCTAACTTGAACAAGTGGTGGACCTTGTATTCACACAAACTTAATTCATTACAAAAAAGTATATGCTAAAATAACATTTGGTTTTTTTTGTTTCAGGAAAGATGGCTCCAAAAAAACAGGTTGCAAGGGTTGCTGTCTCAGTTGACTATACTTGCAATGATCTTAGGAAATGGTATTTGGACATACATGGTATAGAGGGTGCACAATTTCATAAGGTGCATCTATTTATTGCCAAAAAGGAGAATGACAGCTTGTTTGAAGATGTTGGACAAGTTGTGGAAGCATCTGTCTCTGTAGTTGATAGTCATCCGAGGTGGAATGCATTGACATTCTAGTTCCAATGAATCTAGAATTTCAACTATCTCCAGGAGCATATGCATTGGAGCGCATGTCTAGAAACAAAGAAGAGACAATGTTTTCTCGAGGATGGAAGTTTGCAGAATCAAATCCAAACATCACAGCAGATCAACTTCAAAGCTCCATCATTGCCACACTACAACGAAAAAAGGTGAAAGCTTCACGACCACCATCCACAAAGAAGCAAGCAAAAGTGCAAAAAGTAGCAGCTAAGCGAACTAGTTCCATTTTGGATGTAGACAAGGCATCTTTGGCATCCTCATCAACAGAGGGTTCAATGTCAAAGATGAGAATTGTGGATCCAGATGTTTTAGAAGCTGAGGCCATGAAAGGACAAGAAAAAGATACAGGTGGAATGAATAAGTACATAAATTATTTGCCTTTCCAATATAGGGAATTTGATATCCCTATTCAAAATTGTTGGCTTGCTCCTGATCACTATAATGCACGTATTATGGATAAAAAACACGCTGAAAGTGTGTTATTTGGATTTTCACGGAGTACGACCAAGCCTGCAGCATGTGCATATTTGATGCCTGTTCGAAATGCAAAATCAAAGAAGGGGACTCCTTTGGCAGTAGAAGAGGTAGAGGAGCAAAAAATTAAAGATTATCATTATTGGATTCTTGATGGGCAGCATTCAATCTATGCTGCAAAAGTTTTGCTTCATAATGAACAAGACAAAGAGATATTTGAAAGACTGATTAGCGTGTATAAATTTAGAAAGGCTCGCATTGTTGTGAATGCTCCTCCATTTGTTGCAACTACTATATCTGCCATTGCAAATGAGGAGGCTCAGGCATTGTATGTCAAGCAACCTTACAACCAAATATTGAGACATTTACGGAGTCAATGGATCTTCTCAGGACGACCACCAAAGGCAGCAAGTGGAATTGTAGAGGGACATGCATCTCGTGCCGGATGGGATGTAAGTTATTTTCTTTGTCTTTTTGATAGTGTTTAATTAACAAATCTTGCTCAATAGTTTAATTATTTCTCTATTTATTTTTAGGCTTTTCTTCGATTGGCAAGAATGAGTGCAGCAGCAAGTTGGATTGCTAAACAGGCACACATGGTCACGTACTCTGATTTAGTTTATGATTGCTGGATAGAAATCATTGAAAAGCTAGAAGAGGAGAATAAGAAACCCCCAACAACTGTATTTAGATACCTTTGTGGCCTTGAGGAATCAGAGGTAAAGACTATTCAAGAAGAGATTAGAGATGAGAAGATTTTACTGTCAAAGAGTGCAAAGGATGGTGATGCAACTGACATGTATGATCGAATCAAGCAGTTGAAGCAAGACAAATTGATTCAAGATGCACTTCTTGAAGGCTTCAACAATTTGAATGAGTCTTCACCATGTAAAGACTGGGAGGAGGTGGTCAAAATGTATAACATCAATGATGTTGTTTATAAAACAATTTTAATGCTATGCGAGGAATGGATCAAATCTAGTTTGACGCGTGGAACAAAGAAAATGGCTTTTCCAGATGGAGCAATAAAATACATGCAATGGGCAATTCACCTTCAAAAGGAGAAAACTGAGCCTAGAGATTTGCCATGGTCAATCTATGTGGTGAGCCTACAAATGGAAGGCAATCTCTACTTGATGCGCCACTTCAATAATAAAGTGCCTATTGGCTTATGTGTTTTAGATATGACAAAAAACGTTGGAGGCAATTTGAAGTGGAGTGAGGAGACATTTAACAATGCTTTGGATGGGATCTTGGCTATTGCTGGAGGGTCAACAGATCCTGGATTTGTCTTTCTTGCATTTGTGGATTTCACTAACTTCACAAAATTGCAATGTGCCTTTCACGCCATGGGAGATAATCTGAGCTACCATTGTTGTGGTGCATTGCATCACTTTCCATCAGCTCCTTGCAAAGGAGCAATTCAATTCCTAACAGTTATTGCCTTCTTGGGACAAGGCAATGCATTTGAAGACCTGAGAAGAAGATCAGAGGAACATCCCATGCCAATTGATTGTTCTCTTCTTCAAGTAGCAGATAACGATATGTCAGATTTGCAATATTTGGAGGCCAAAAAAAGAGCTTTGGTCAAGCACTACATTCGTACATATTGTTTTGAAGACCGCAAGCTTGTTGATGTTTTTGGTGATGGCTCCTTGGTTGCACAAGAAGGAATACAACAGAAAAAAGAAGTTATATGCTTAATTGATAGTGTGGAGGAGGCAAAAAACGTGGAGACCATGCTGCTAGACTTTGTTAAGTCTCATGAAGATATAGAAAAATGGGCTGGACTTCAACAATCCACTTCGCAATCAGATGACATTGTGCCTGTTACAGAGGAGTGCTCTCCACAAAGAAGAAGAACAACAACAACATCCTCTGTCAATGGAGGACTTTTTGGAAATGGAGACACGTATGTTTTGAGTTTCTTGTGCATGTTAGTGTTTCTTGTTACTGATTTGATACTCTTAATGTTAGATTTTGCTTTATATAGTATTGATTGAGTTTGTATTTTTTATCTCAAGCATTCAAGGTTTGAATGTAAATAATAAATTACTTGAGTTTTTGAATGGTGGATCTTTAGACTAAAACTATAACATTTAATACTCACAAAGACTTAATTACTTAAGAGCTTGAACTCAATAAGTTTTGGACCTTTTATCAATACCCCCTTGATATGATACATTAGATCGTAGCATGGTTAAATGGTGATGCTTCATAAATTGAACCTAGCTTAGACAGGTGCTGGAGCCTAAATTTAAACTAACCTTGCTAGAAGGGAGCTTATGTTTGGACTTTGAGAACTAGCATAAGTAATCAATTAGAGCATAGATTAGACATGTGGTGGTGGCCTTAGAGACCAAAATCTTAATGAGCTTGGAAAGGTATTTAAGTACTGCAATTTACTTAGTTTTAGTACTCATTAAAGGCATAGCTTGACAAAAGGTGGACCTTACATGGATCCTAATTTCAAGAGGTGTGGTAGACCTTCAAACCAAGCTCATATAGCTTGGACATGTGGTGGACCTTGCATGGAGACTAGTTTAGACAAGTGTGGTACACCTTGTAACCAACACCCATTTGTTATATTAGCTTGGACAAGTGGTGGACCTTGCTTTTATGTTTCAATGGAGCATATTTTGGACAGGTGGTAGACCTTGTTTCTCTCCATGCTTCAATGGAGAGAAACATTAGCTTGGACAAGTGGTGGACCTTGCTTTTATGTTTTAAAGGAGCATATTTCGGACAAGTGGTAGACATTGTTTCTCTCCATGGTTCAATGGAACCCACCTTAGACAAGTGAAGTACCTTGAAACCAAACCCCCATAATACAACCTACTAAATAGGTTGGAAAATTGGTGGATATGAAACCATCCATGATAGAGCATAGTATAGGTGAAAACGTAGTGGTCCTTATATCAATTACCCATGCATAGCTTGGACAAGTGGTGGACCTTGATTCTCTCTATGTTTCAATGGATCCTATCTTGGACTAGAGATATATCTTACTTATTTCCATGCTTCAATGGATTGTAGCTTGGATAAGGAGTGGACTTCAAACAAAACTCCACAGCATAGCATATATTAACAATTCATGGGTTTTATAGAGATTTTCTTGCCTATTTTGGAGAGTTGGTACACCTTTATTCTCCATTCTTCAATGGATCTGAGGTTGGACAAGCGGAGCTGGAGAAGTGGTCAACCTTAAAATGAAACCTCCCATGCTACAACCCATCATAGATCGTATATGTAGTGGACCTTGAAACTCTTTTATGTCCCTAGCTTAGAGAAGCATTGCACTCTTGATTATCTCCATACATGAAGGCAAGGTTGGACAAGTGGTGGACCTTCAAACCAGAATCTCTATGCAATAATAGGCAAGTGGTGGAGCTTGTTTTCTCCATGTTCCAATGGAGCCTAGCTTAGACAAACAATGGAGCTTGCTTCTCTCCATGTTTCAATGGATCCTAGCTTAGAAAAGTGGTGGAGCTTTGATTCTCTCCATGTTCCAATGGACCATAGCTTAGACAAGTGGTAGACCTTGAAAAAACCCCCCGTATACAACATATTATGGGGTTTTCATGTTTCAATGGCACCTAGCTTGGACAAATGGTAGAGCTTGCTTCTCTTTATGTTTCAATGGATCCAATCTTAGCCAAGTGGTGGACCTTGAAACAAGAATCCCCCCCCCCCCCATGTACAACGTATTATGGGTTTTGAAAGCACTGGGAGAAAATAATAGCTTTGATAAGTGGTGGACCTTGCTTCTCTCCATGCTTCAATGGAGCCGAGGTTGGACACATGTTGGAGAGAAGATGGTTGCCCATGAAATAAGACCATGCATGCTATAATCAATCATATGTTGTACACATGGTGGACCTTGCAATTGTTTTATATGCCTAACTTGGACAAGTGGAGGACCCTTGATTACCTCCAGATATCAACAACAAGCCAAGTTTGGACAAGTGTAGTACCACCAAACCAGAATCTCTATGCTACAATAGAGTATAGGTAGGACACGCGATGAACCTTGATATCAAACCATCCATGCTACTAGAGATGATAGGTTTCACATGTGGTGGAACCTTGTATCAATGTTCTATGTGTAGTTTTTGACTAGTGATAGACCTTGAAACTAATCCCTCTAGGCTACAAGAAAAAAGAGATGGATGAGGAGGCTAGACTACTTTTGTTGCATCAATGCATCCCATGTTACCACATATACTATAGGGTTCTTGGATAAGTGTTGGATCTTGTGTCAATGCTCCATGTCTAGCTTGGACAAGTGGTGGACCTTGGTTCTCTCTATGCTTCAAATGGGCAATAGATTGGAGACACAGTGGCCTTTTTTTTCCAATGATTTTATTTTTTGGAAACCTTGGAGGCACCATGTAAGAGGCACTCTAAGTCTTCCATACAATGGACCTATTGGACTATAAAATAATGATATCTTTCTTTGATATTGTCATTATTTTATGCATAATATTTTCTTCTTTTTGCAGACACAAAGGAGTTAAGTGATATAAAAACTAGATGTATTTCACACTATGATTGGCATGAAGATCCTTTTGGGACACCAACTTTTCCTATTCCCAAAGATGTAATTTTCCATATTAACGGTGTGGATTTTGAAGTGCGACTTTCATGTATTGAAGGAGCTGGTTATGGGCTATTTGTGCATACTACCCTGGAAAGTGGTTTGACTATTCTAAACTATGGAGGGCATAAGTATAGATTTCAAGACTGGAAAAAGATATGCAAAATATTTCCAAGAGCTTATAAATATTCTCTTCTAGAGGATCCAAACATAGAAGAAGAGGAAGATCAATCATACATTATTGGTTGTGTAGAAGAAGGAAACGTGTCGGGCTATATAAATAGTTCTCACAGTACAAATGTCTGTCCCAACGTACGCTATACATTTGATCCAAATTTTCCACCTTGGCATAAATGCACCTCTTCACACATCAAGTCAGAAGAATATGGCCATGTATGCATTGAGACTATTTGTCAAGTTGAAGCAGGAGAAGAGTTGTTTGCTGACTATAACTTTACTTGACATTGTAAAGTATTGTACATGGATGGAAATCTCAAGTACATGCATCATTTTCATTTTTCATGGATGAAATCTCAAGTGAATATAACATTTGATTATTGTTTAGTTTATGCTCAACGAGAATCTAGAGTGCTCTTATGCTTTGTGTGTTGTCTAACTTATTTGACTACCTTGGCCATAGAATCTTGATTCTACTCTAGATTTGTGATAAATCTTACCAAAATTTAATCAATGTCTAGGTTGGACAAGTGGTGGGGCTTCAAACATTACTGTCTTAAACAAGTGGAGTTATCTTACTTGAATAAGTGGTGGCCTTTGAATCCAAATCTAAGCCAAATCTCTAATTGTTTTCTTGTAGTCTAGGTTGGACATTTGGTGGACCTTGTATCCATGTTTCCTCAACAAGGGTGGCTTTTAGTTTTCACTTTAAGTACTCATCTTTAATAAAGTGTAGGATGGAAAATGTTGAGTTAGTAGATTGTATTTTAGACAAGTGGTGTTTGGTGTACGAATGCTGAAAATGGTTGCAAGGATTCTAACAACGACTTTACCTTAAATAAATTTCTTACTAGGAGTTCTACATATAAATATGGTGAATAAAATTCTAGTGGTTTTGAGATACCATTTGTGTGTGTGTTTTCTTAGATTCACAAACTGGGATGGATAATGCTCCTATGGTTCAGTCAACAACTATAGAATCCATAGATTCTATGGTTTCTAAAGTGCCCAAGATGGATGATATTTCTATACTAGAGTCTAGTGTTGTGCAACTTGAGCAAGCTTCCAATAATGAGAACCAAGAAATCGATGCTTCAAAAATGCAACATACATCAAAAGAGACTGAAAAGTCCACTCACGAGCTATTGCCAATTGGTACTACGTCATGTAGCGTAGATGTTGAGAAATCCATGCTTACAATTATATTGGATTTAAATGGTCTATTGTTGAAACGTTCCCCTCAACCATCCTCACACCACAACTCAGTGCAAATGGATTCAAAAAGATATATTATACTCAGGCCAGGTTGCATCCAATTCTTGAAGACTATTTTACAAGGTTTAATGTTGCAATTTGGTCGACAGCTACTAGGAATAATGTGTATCAAATCCTTGCAGCACTAAACAACTTAGCTGAGGATACATTGCCTTTCTTTGCAATTTGGTCGCAAGATGTTTGCTACACCGCTCAAACTCAAAAATTTTTAGACCCGACAATCCAAACGTTGAGGCAATGTTCAAGCCTCTAGCCAAAATTGCCATGGGGTTTGAATGTGATCCACAAAGAACAGTGCTTATTGATGACTCTCCTTACAAGGGATGTATTTCACCAGCAAACAATTGCATTTTTCCACCACAATTTGATGCTGAGAAGATGGTTGACAATATGCTCTTGGAGGAGCTACTGCCATACTTGATTCAGCTTGATGAGAGAAGGGATGTGCGTGATTTAATTGCTTCTAATCGTTATGGACAACCTATAGTGACAAATGATAGTGAATACAAACAAATCATGGAGTATTGGAAGCAAAAAAATGATGTTTGGTCAGCTAAGGTGTTCTTTACAAGAAGAATACCACCTGCAAAAGGTGACAGAGATGAAACTATCATTGAAAATGCAAGTGACACAAGCCACCGCAATGAAATGAGAAGAGCCCAAATACAAGAGATCTTGGCAAAGGAGCGTACACCCATTGAAAGCATGAAGGCGTCACAATTGACCACTTTAGCTAGGCAATTGGGTTGTAACACAAAAGGAGTTTTGAAGGCAACCACAGCAAAGGCTTATATAAATAAGGTGAAAGCTGAGAACAATCTTCTAAGGCTGGATAGAAAGCAACCCTAAGGTACTAGTGACATGTCATATATTCTTGATACACATGCTTGAACACTCATGTGCATGGTATCTAACAAATCTTTCTTTTTATTCCTTCTTGCAGGATCTTACAAAGGATACTACTAGATGGAGCTCAATCAATAGAGATTTTGATATTTTTGCTCAAAATAATGAAGCAGTCACCTACATTTTTTGTTTATCAATTTCTTGAGAGACTTTCTTTTAGTTTGTAATCATCAAATGAAATGAAAAGTATCCTTCTTATAAGATTGCTGATCTTTTTCTTGTTCAAAACTTTCAATTGTGATTTATAGTTTTGTTAGCATGAGATTGTGCTTTTTTAGTTTGAAAAAAACTGTCAAAGATCCAAGTCTTTTTGGCTTTACTTAAGTTATTAATTGTGAAAGATCCAAGTCTTTTTGCTTTACTTAAGTTATTGATTGTCTATGTAATAGTCCTTAAAACAATATCGGATGGCTTTCTTGCTCCCATGTCTCACATTGGTCTTTAGGTAAGACAAGTGGTGACCTTGAAAGTATGGTCTCATATCTCGATCAAGTGAAGAGACATGAAGCTTAAATATCACTACTATGTATCTAGTGTTAAACTCCATCAAGACAAAGATACTAGAGTGCCAATTGCAGTCTAGTTTAAGTGAAAATCCATTTGAGCTAAGGTAAAACTTATAGTGCCTCATTTTTCTAGGATTCTACCCCATCAAGGAAGTTAGAATCTAGCACAAACCAATTAAGACTCTTTTGGAGCCTAGATAGGACAATTTGTGGAACTTAAGAGACTTATTGTTGAGTTAGAGTCTAGTCTAGATAAGCAAAAGATCTTCAAACCAGCACTTGAATTTCTTACTATTCAATATTCAAAGTCCCTTGAGGCTAACAAATTACATACCTACTTGTAACCTAACTAATGAGTAATTATATAGATCTAATCAAGTATATATAATGAGTCTTCAAACTACTAAACGAAGGGAAGAGAGTAGCAAGGTCCACTACTTGTCCAAGCTCAGCTCTAGACAACATAGAAAGATGCTAGTTCTACTAATTGTCTAATTATAGGCATGGAGAAATGATAGAAGGTTGACCACTTGTCCAAACTATCATCTCTAGTAAGATGGGAGGTTTGGCCTTAAGATTCACCATGTAATCAACCTATACATCATTGTATTATGAAGAGTAGAAAAGCAAAGCTCCACCACTTGTCCAAGCTAGTTCTAAAATCCACCTGGAGATAAGCAAGCTCCACCATTTGTCAAATCTCTCTTCCATTAAAACATGAAAAAACTCAGCTATGTTGTACAGGGGGGACTTTTTTCCAAGGTCCACCATTTGTCCAAGATAGGATCCATTAAAACATGGAAATAAACAAAGATCCACCACTCGTCCAACCTTTAGAGTTGCAAAGTGTATGGGTTGTCTAAACTAGGTATGGGAAAATAATTGAAGGTCCACCACTTGAAACATGGAGCGAAGCAAGCTCCACCATGTCTCAAATATGCTAGACTCCATTGAAACACCCTAAACCCATGATATTTTGTACATAGGAGATGTACATTCAAGATCCACCACTTGTCCAACCTAGTATCCCTAGTAGCTTGATAGCTTTGGTCTCAAGATTCACCACTTCTCCACTCTATGTCATTGTATTAATAAGGATTGGGTGTTAAGGTCCACCACTTGTCCAACCTATAAGGTTATATTTTAAATGGTTTTTTTTCTCACAACTTGAACTACCCATGATATGTTTTACATGGGAGTTTTGTTTCAATGTCCGCCACTTGTCCAAGCTAACTCTATTGAAACATAGAGAGAACCAAAGATCCACCACTTGTCCAAGCTAAGCTATATTGAAACATGGAGAGAAGGATGCTCCACCATTTCTCCAAGATAGGCTTCATTGAAACATGGAGAGAAGAAAGCTACATCATGTCTCCAAGCTATGATCCATTTAAATTCCCTAAACCCATTTTATTTTGTACATGGGGGGTTTTATTTCAAGGCCCACCACTTGTCTAACCTATTATCGCTAGTAGCACGAGTGGTTTGGTCTCAAGATACACCACTTGTACACTCTATGTCATTATATTAGGAAGAACTATGTATTAAGGTCCACCATTTGTCCAACCTATAAGGTTATATCTTAAATGGTATCCTTTCTCACCACTTGAAATGCCCATGATATGTTTTACATGGGGGTTTCATTCCAAGGTCCACCACTTGTCCAAGCTAACTCTATTCAAACATAGAGAGAAGCAAAGGTCCACCACTTGTCCAAGCGAACTCTATTCAAACATAGAGAGAATTAAAGGTTCACCACTTGTCAAAGCTAGGCTCCATTGAAGCATGGAGAGAAGTAACCTCCATCATTTTTCCAAGATAGGTGCCATTCAAATATGGAAAGAATCAAGATCTACCATGTCTCCAAGATTCTAGGCTCCATTGAAACACCCTAAAACCATGATATTTTGTACATGGGGTGTTTACATTCAAGGTCTATCACCTCTCTAACGTATTATACCTAACTGAATGAGTGGTTTGGTCTTAAGATTCACCACTTATCCACTCTATGTCATTATATTAAGAATAACTGGGTGTTAAGGTCCACCACTTGTCCAACCTATAAGGGTATATCTTAAATGGTATCCTTCAGCACTTGTCAAGGTCCATCACCACTTTTCCAACCTGTAAGGTTATATCTTGAATGATATTTTTCCTCATCACTTGTAATGTCCATGCTATGTTTTACAAAGGGGTTTTGTTCCAAGACCCACCACTTGTCCAAGCTAACTCTATTGAAACATAGAGAGAAGCAAAGGTCCACCACTTGTCCAAGGTAGGCTCCATTGAAACATGGAGCGAAGGATGATCCACAATTTCTCCAAGATAGGTTCCATTGAAACATTGAGAGAAGCAATCTCCACCATGTCTCCAAGCTAGGCTCCATTGAAATACCCTAAACCCATAATTTTGTACATGAGGGGTTTACATTCAAGGTCCACCACTTGTCCAACCTATTATCCCTAGTAGCACGAGTGGTTTGGTCTCAAGATTCACCACTTGTACACTCTATGTCATTATATTAAGAAGAACTATGTGTTAAGGTCCACCACTTGTCCAACCTATAAGGTTATATTTTAAATGGTATCCTTTCTCACCACTTGAAATGCCCATGATATGTTTTACATGGGGGTTTCATTCCAAGGTCCACCACTTGTCCAAGCTAACTCTATTAAAACATATAGAGAAAGAAAGGTCCACCACTTGTCCAAGCTAGGCTCATTGAAACATGGAGAGAAGGAACCTCCAATGTTTCTCCTAGATAGGCTCCATTGAAACATGGAGAGAAATAAGCTCCACCATGTCTCCAAGTTGCTAGGCTCCATTGAAATACCCAATACCCATAATATTTTGTACATGGGGGGTTTACATTCAAGGTTCACCACTTGTCCAACCTATTATCCCTAGTAGGTTTGGTCTCATGATTCACCACTTGTCCACTCTATGTCATTATATTAAGAGGAATTGGGTGTTAAGGTCCACCACTTGTCCAACCTATAATGTTATAGCTTGAATGGTATTTTTTCTCACCACTTGTAATGCCCATGACATGATTTACATGGGGGTTTTGTTCCAAGGTCCACCACTTGTCCAAGCTAAATCTATTGAAACATAGAGAGAAACAAAGGTCCACCACTTTTCCAAGCTAGGTTGCATTGAAACATGGACCTTAATACCAAATTATTTCTAGTAGCATGAGTGATATTTTGTACATGGGGGGTTTACATTTAAGGTCCACCACTTGTCGAACCTATTTCCCTAGTAGGTTTGGTCCCAAGTTCACCACTTATCCACTCTATGTCATTATATTAAGAATAATTGGGTGTTAAGGTCCACCACTTGTCCAACCTATAAGGTTATATATTAAATGGTATTTTTTCTCACCACTTGTAATGCCCATGATATGTTTTACATGGGGGTTTTGTTCCAAGGTCCACCACTTTTCCAAGATAACTCTATTCAAACATAGAGAGAAATAAAGGTCCACCACTTGTCCAAGCTAGGCTCCATTGAAACATGGAGAGAATGATGCTCCACCATTTATCCAAGATAGGCTGCATTGAAACATGGAGAGAAGCAAGCTTTACCATGTTTCCAAGCTAGGGTCCATTGAAACACTCAAGGGGGTTTTATTTCAAGGCCCACCACTTGTTTAACCTATTATCCTTAGTAGCATGAGTGGTTTGGTTTCAAGATTCACCACTTGTACACTCTATGTCATTATATTGTGTTAAGGTCCACCACTTGTCCAACCTATAAGGTTATATCTTAAATGGTATCCTTTCTCGCCACTTGAAATGCCCATGATATGTTTTACATGGGAGTTTCATTCCAAGATCCACCACTTGTCCAAGCTAGGCTCCATTGAAACATGGAGAGAAGGAACCTTCACCATTTCTCCTAGATAGGCTCCATTAAAACATGGACATAAGTAAGTTCCACCATGTCTCCTAGATGCTAGGCTCCATTAAAATACGCAAAACCCATGATATTTTGTACATGGGTGATTTACATTCAAGGTCAACCATTTGTCCACCCTATTATCCCTAGTAGGTTTGGTCTCACAATTCACCACTTTTCCACTCTATGTCATTATAATAAGAGGAATTGGGTGCTAAGGTCCACCACTTGTCCAGCCTATAAGGTTATACCTTGAATGGTATTTTTTCTCACCACTTGTAATGCCCATGACATGCTTTACATGGGGGTTTTGTTCCAGGGTTCACCACTTGTCCAAGCTAATTCTATTGAAACATAGAGAGAAACAAAGGTTCACCACTTTTCCAAGCTAGGCTCCATTGAAACATGGACCTTAATACCAAATTATTCCTAGTAGCATGAGTGATATTTTGTACATGGGGGGTTTGCATTCAAGGTCCACCACTTGTCCAACCTACTTTTCCTAGTAGGTTTGGTCGCAAGATTCACCACTTGTCCACTCTATGTCATTATATTAATAATAATTGGGTGTTAAGGTCCACCACTTGTCCAACCTATAAGGTTATATATTGAATGGTATTTTTTCTCACCACTTGTAATGTCCATGATATGTTTTACATGGGGATTTTGTTCCAAGGTCCACCACTTGTCCAAGCTAAATCTGTTCAAACATAGAGAGAAACAAACGTCCCCCACTTGTCCAAGCTAGGCTCCATTGAAACATGGAGAGAATGATGCTCCACCATTTATCCAAGATAGACTCCATTGAAACATGGAGAGAAGTAAGCTCCACCATGTCTCGAAGATGCTAGAGTCGATTGAAATACCCAAAACTCCTGATACTTTGTACATGGGGGGTTTACATTCAAGGTCCACCACTTGTCCAACCTATTATCCCTAGTAGCATGAGTGGTTTGGTCTCAGGATTCACCACTTGTCCACTCTATATCATTATATTAAGAAAAATTGGGTTTCCATATCTAAATGGATCTTTGCTTGGATAAGTGGTAGACCTTGAGACCTAAATACCCATTCTACACTAGAGCATTGGTTAAGCCTTATGCACTTCAAGCATACCTTTAACAACAAGTAGTAGTTATTAGTTGACTTAAGTCTAGTTGAACTCCATGGTATTGAGACTAAGAGAGAGTGTAGCATAAAAAAGAGTCAGGATTTTAATTTGACTTTCTTTTTATTAATGAGTAGATCATAGATGGATTTTGGTATCTAATAAAACCTTAGGGTAGACAATGTAAAACTCATGTCTATTGTTGTGTTTGCATTAAGTGTTCTTGTTCTTTAATTTCAGAACCATTACAGAAAAATGGATTGGCTATATGCTGGCATAAATTGAAGAAAACTATTGAATTACCCATCCAACCTCCTCCAAGACCTTGTCCAAGGAATGAATCACCTCCTTATCACCTACCACTTGCTTTCAAGGACATCAAAAGAGTACTAATCTTGGATCTAGAGGGGTTACTTCTCAAGACAATTGAAACGAAACATGGAGATTCTATGCCATCTTGTGCTAAACACATGCGACTTGTGGAGGATAAAGATGAATTTTATCATGTGGTGCGACCAGACGCACAAAGTTTTTTGGATTTTTGTGCTGATTACTTTGAGCTATGGATATGGAGTTTCTATAACTTAACAAGGGTGCAACGCATCACACAAAAATGTTTTCCTAAGCAGTATACCAAGTTCAAGGTGTTTATGAGTAACAAAAATTGCCAAAATCCAAATATCATGTTAGGATTTACAAGGGTTTATCACAAAAATTTGAGTGATATTTGGAAGATATTTGAGGATTTGGATGCAAACAATACCTTAATTTTTTATGACACTCCATATAGGGTGATGTGGAACATGTCAGGGACATATCTTATATTTCCAAAGATGTGGAGGCAAACTTCCGAGCAACTTCAAAACTTCTTGCAGAGAACCATAATTCCATGGTTGGTAGGATGGTTGTATGCAAGAGATAAGAGAGTCTACACATACAACACAATTGTAAATCAGTATAGTGATTCTGAGAAAAACTATGTCCTTGGTCTGTACTTGTCAACACGAAAGCATTGAATAAATATGGCCATAAGATGCTTTTTTTATTCTAGTGTGTATCTTTCAACATTTGTATAATTTGATATAGTCTTTTTTATAAAAAAACAAATGTGTGTCAATTTTATGAACACTTGAATGGAGTGCACCCTACTCTAAGGGGACTTCAATGTACTATTGAACTGCATCCTATTGTAAAGGGACTCTGATGTATTCCTAGAGTGCACCCAAATTTTTGGGGACTCATTTTTTATTTGATTGGGGCCTATGTTGGGTCATATAGTAAAAGAAATTCATTTTTTGTCAATTCATATCGAGGTTGCATTTATTTGTAACTATGAGAGAATTGATGTTTGATGTCAAAATAAAACTTGTAAGTATGGATCAGAGAATTCATGGACTTTAAATATGTGAGAGGGATCTTTTTCTTGGGCACAAATGTTTGCTTCAAGAATTTTGTCATTACATACTTTATGTGAAAGAGTTTTAGAACCTAAAAGACTTTGAAAACAAAACTATGGAATCTAAGTGTATGTATTCTTGAATGGCTTGAAAGTTGATGTATACATGCATGTCGCCTTGATGAAGATTTAGATCTGACAAGATGCAAAGCTAGAATTCTTGGACGTTACCTTTGTCAATTTGGTAATAACATATTTAACTTTCTTTTATATGGGTGGAAAATATATTATTATGTGCATTTGGAACCTAATTGCTTGACCTTCAAACCAAGATTCCTATGTTATTTTTTCATATACTTTTTTGTAATGAATTAAGATTGTGGATACAAGGTCCACCACTTGTTCAAGCTAGATCTAAGAAAGTATATATATTGAGTCTTCAAACTAGTAAACCAAGGGAAGAGAGAAGCAGGGTCCATCACTTGTCCAAGCTTATCTCTAGACAACATAGAGAGATGTTAGGTCTACTAATTGTCCAATATAGTCATGGAGAAATGATAGAAGGTTGATCCACTTGTCCAACCTATCATCTCTAGTAAAATGGGAGGTTTGGCCTTAAGATTCACCATGTAACCAACCTATACTTCATTGTATTATGAAGAGTAGAAAAGAAAAGCTCCACCACTTGTCTAAGGTAGTTCCAAAATCAACATGGAGAGAAGCAAGCTTCACCATTTGTCCAAGATAGGTTCCATTAAAACATGAAAAACCTCATATATGTTGTACATGAAAGATTTTTTCCAAGGTCCACCACTTGTCCAAGCTAGGATCCATTAAAACATGGATAGAAACCAAGCTCCACAACTCGTCCAACCTTTATAGCTGCAAAGTGTACCGGTAGTCTAAACTAGGCATGGGAAAATAATAGAAGGTCCACCACTTATCCAATATATTATCTCTAATAGCATGGGAGGTTTGGTCTCAAGATTTAGTAATTACCAATCAAGGGAGTAACGGAGGCTTGTTGTCCCTTGAAAGCTGCATCAGCTGCTACTATATCTCCCATCTCAAAAGCTTGAATGCCCAGCTTGGTGGCCAACTCTATTGATATGAAGTTGAGAGTAGAGCCTGGGTCAAACAAGATGAAGTCATCATGCTCTCTTACCTTTCCCCATGCATAGGAAAGTGATGATCCTTTGCAATGAGCATCCTCTTTTGGAGCTTCGATGGTGGAAGCCCTAGGAGTCTCATTGCGAGTATTCTTCTTGGGGCAAGAACGATAGCCATGTCCTTGCTCCCCACACTTGAAACACTTATGGTCCGTGCAAAGAGCTTCAAGCTCTTTAGGAGAGAGTTTGTTTTTACCTTTGTAAACTCCCTTCTCCTTGGACCGATTGTTGTTGTTGGAAGTGCCTTGGGAATTATTTTGAGCATTGGATTTCCCCTTTGCATCATTTTTATCTTTGTTTTCCATGGGCTTGACATTACGTCTAGCCCATTGATGGAAATCGATGCATGAAGAAACCATGGTGTGGTGGATTACTTCGGTAATAGTACCGGGCCGTTGAGAGTTGATGTATTCAGCCATCTCTTCAGGTAATCCCGCACAGAATTGCTGTCTTTGCTCGGCAAAGTCTATCTTTTGAAAGACAGTAGCTTTGAGATGTAAATCCCCAAATTTGTCTACATACTTGTTGATAGACTCATGAGAGAGCAGCTTCAAGCCGCGTCATTCGGTAAGAACTTTATCTTTAGTATCACTTGGAAGAAATTGCTTCATGATGGAAACTCGTAGAGTTTTCCATGTCTTTGGGGCTTCTCCATTGCCACGAAGGCTAGCCCACCATTCACGAGATGATTTTTGGAAGTGCATAGCTACATGGCGTAGCTTGGAGGACTCTGTGAAGCCCTCATCCCCAAAGGCCACATCAAATTTCTGGATGAAGGCCAACACTTTGTCGGTAGCACCAAAGGTGCCATCATAGGTGAGAAAAGAGATACTCTTTCCTCCCTCCTTGAACTTCTTTAGCTTTTGTGACCTTTGCCATGCAGGAAATGATTTTCGATGTCCTCCCCTCTTGTATTCTCTAGGAGAATAGCCATAACTTTCATCGGAAGAGGAGGAAGGTGAAGAAGAAGGAGAAGAGGGTGACCTCTTCCTAGCCCTTTTTTTACTTTGTTTCCTCTCTTGCCTTTCAGAGTGATGAGGAGAAGGACTATGGGTTGCTCTTTTCCTCTTGGGAGGAGTAGGCGATCGTCTAGACCGCCGTCTTCGTGGAGCCACATCTTCAGAAGAACTTAGACTGTCATTGCTTTCTTTCTCTTTGGATTCCTCCTCTCAAATGGGAGAGAGTCTTCTTTTGGGGGTCTCTTCAAGAGGCCTGCTAAGCTCTCTCTCCTCTGGGAGAGGAAGGGAAATTCCATTAGCACAAAGTTGTTGAGTAACTTCGGCTTGCAAAGCAGGGTTGCCCATAGCTTGTTGCAACCTAGTGATGAGATAATTCACAAACATGGGAGCATCATCATTAGCACCTTCATGTGCAAAATCAAAGCTATCAATGTTCATTCTACTCTCTTGATTATTGTCAGCCATGTTAACAAAATTTATGTTTATACTTAGTGTATGCTTTGGCAATACAAAACCTTAGTTGCCACTCCTCTTAGCCTTTGAAAATCGGCTCTTAAGTATCTACACCCACGGCTCAAAGTGGTTAATTATAGAGAGTAGATGAGTAGGTCTAACACAGCAGAGTTGCCAAGGGCTAGCTCCTTTCGAACTTCTTATGGCTCAATAATGGTAAAGCCGTAGGCAAGTCTAAAAAGACTCCATTATTAAGTCCAAAGCTCCCGAGGTGTGCACCATCCCCCACATAGTGGGCTTAAAAAAACCGATATTAGATCCCAGTTCCACTTACTCTATTATAATTAACAACATCAACCATTTATAGGCTACTTAAGGACCTCTCTTCTTAATCAAGAAAAGAGAAACCAAATGCTCTGATACCAATGTAATGCAATTTGCCTATTCAATTTGAGAGTAGCCGAATTTAATGAGAGTACTTTCAAGAAATGATTTTGTGAGCATAGCGGGTTGACATAATTGAAGATAGAAACATAATCATAGCAATTAGTTAACTTGGCATAGACAATACTTTTGCAAGAGAGAGAATTTAGAGAACATGACAACAGTTGAGGACCGGATTTATGTAGAGCCGGTCCCCCCTCCAATAGGCATTTGTACTATGATTCCTCCCATAAAGAGAGACTTGTTACAATACATTCTTTGTGTTCCTTGTGACCTAGGTGAAGCAATGAAGATAGAAAGCTTCATGCATCACCATCATAGCATAACCTAAACTTGAAGAAAGCTTTAACTATACCAAGCCTCAGTCCCAAGACCTCAAACACCTTCGAAGGTGGAGAGAGCTAGCAGGGAATGAGGGTAGGGAAGAGGAAGAAGAAACATTTCATACGAGAAAGAGCTAGTTCCTCACTTATCATAACTCTTGTGCTAGCATACATAATAGCATAGTAATGAAGAAGAAATAGATGGCAAGCTCAAGCATTGAACCATGTCTCTTGGATGGATTTGCACTCCATAGCCAAGAGTGTTGGTGTAGGCTCTCAACCTCTACTTTCTTGGAGAAAGAGAGGGAGCTCTTGCACTTTGCATAGTACACAATGAGAGTGTTTGTGAGTGTGTGTGGGTGCGTATACCCCCTAAGCACCCCCTAGCTTTCTTGGGTCGATCCCCCCTTGTAGCTCATGCTTGAAGCTCATTGGACCCCTCCAGGCCTAGCCAATCACAAGCAGGAGCCATTACAAGCAACAGGGATAGCCTTGGGACAAGTGTCCCCCTTTCCCCTTTGAGAGAGAGGACTTGATAAATGCAAAATAAATTAATTAAATATCCTTTATTATCATTGGACCCCTTGGGCGGCCAACCAATAGGTTTCAAGCACACCATGAGGGCAACATGAGGAGGAACTTGACAAGTGTCCATGTTGCCTCTTCAAGCTGGGGCTTCCCTTGTGTGTGTGTGTGTGTGTGTTCTCTCTCATCCCCCCCACCCCCCCCCCCCCCCCCCCCCCCCCCCCCCCCCCCCCCCTTGTAGGCTCGCCCCCCTCCTTGTAGGGATATTTTTGACTTTGGATGAGCAAGCCCCTTAGTCATCAAGCATGACTAAGCACTTGAAGTAGGGGGTGTTCCCACAAGCATCTCAGGCAAGCTTCTCAAGGCACTTCAAGCACCTTAATCATGCACCAATTCAAGCACCTCAATCATCTTAATCAAGCACCTCAAGCACGAGAAGCACCTCGAGTTTGGGCCGGGTTCCCACCTCAAGCTCAATCAGCCCTAGCTTACCTAAGGTCAAAGGACTTTTACACACATTATTGGAGGTCTTCAATGAAGCTAACCCTAAGGTCTTATGCTCCATTGGTTAGCCTTGCTCTTGATAGACCATCTCCCATTTTGGGCCCCTTTACTATTGGCCCCTTGTTGAGATAGATCTATAAGCACATATCTATATCTTAACACTTGTTCCCGTTTATTCTCCCACATTAAGTGATCAATTTAATATGAGAAAATCATTTGGGTTGGTTAGATATTAGGTTTTATGAAAATTTATCCTTCCTAGGTGGCTAGAGGGATTTCCCACATGGTGCCACAGGTTGGGCTTACCCTTTTTCTTTTTTCTCCCCATAAGTCAAACTTGGGGTTGTATAAAGACTTCTTTTTTTGGGTTCATATGTTCATGTCATGGTGTACTCTTAGGCTAGTATGATTCATCTACTTTATACATCATGCCCGTTGAATTGGTTTTATCACCATGGTTCAATGTCTCCTAATACATCATAGCGGATCCCAATTGGATTCCTCACTATGGTTCACAAGTGAGAGTGAATAGGTTCACTAGTGGTCCTAGGTAGTACAAGAAATCTTATTCATTCATTTTGTGTGAAGGGGTAATCATGTGTATCCCCTCCAAAATTTGTCTTCATGTATTTGTCATCGTCGTTGGTTGTTATCTTCATCTTCATTTTGTTGCTTTTGTTTGATGATGGTTATCTTCATGTCATCATTTTTTTTCTTCATCTTCCTGATGCGATCTTCACGATGATGTTAATCTTCATTGGTACAATTTGTTGAGAGTGCGGCCTTCTTGGCCGATGGTTCAATGCACACATACATATCATCTTGTGTGCTTGTGGGTGTGCTCATGATCATGGGTGGCCTTACCACGAAGGACTCCTTTGGGTAGTTTCTAAAACCCGTGATTTTGTGCATGGTCATAAAAACATCCTTAAATATTGATATATGTAAACATAAATTTATAGTGTGCAGTTATATTTTTGTGAAGCACCTTCACAAATTCCAAGCTTTGATGTTCTACCTTGAGGACTTCAAGCTTTGAATGTGCCCTTAGCTGCTTGGAACCCCATGGGAATGGCCCTTTGTAAAGAATCTTGAGACTTCAAAGTCTTGATGCAATAAAATCTGTGGAAATTGCCCCTTTTAAGGGTCGTGGAGCTTGTGGGTTTTTTGGTTGGTCCATGGAAAGGAGCCCCTTGAGCTGAGTGAGCCAAGGGTGAGATGGTCGCATGGGAACTGACATAAAACTAGCTTCAAATTTCTTCTTAATTTTGGCTTGTGTCCGCCAATAAGGTGAGGAAGGCCGTGGCATGGGAAATAGCATTAGTGGAGCCAAAATAATTAACATCAAGTTAATGGCCCGATCATCCGGTACTACGCGTGTGGTGTGGGAATTTGGCCCTGCATACCCATCCGAGCTTCATAAGGTGAGTTGGATTTTGAAATTGCGTCCACCTTGGCTGCCCACCAAAAATAGAAAAACCAAATTGAGCTCACGACCTTCAAAGTCAAAGCCCTATTTTGAGTGTGGTA
This sequence comes from Adiantum capillus-veneris, assembly GCF_014529385.1. Classification (NCBI taxonomy): domain Eukaryota; kingdom Viridiplantae; phylum Streptophyta; class Polypodiopsida; order Polypodiales; family Pteridaceae; genus Adiantum; species Adiantum capillus-veneris. The sequence continues at coordinate 90,310,104 of NC_140940.1, read as the reverse complement.
GCCAACCAAGCTTGAGGCTTGGCACATGAGGAATGCAAAAATACAAAATATTGTGCTGACTTTTGCAGTGTAGGCAAACACACAAAATTCCCCCACACACACCTAATCTTGGGATTTGATTAAGTAGGATTAATTACGGATTAATTAAACCCAAAAACAAAGATGAAGGACTCGCTAGAAAGCTCATGCAAAAGGCTATAGGCACATGCCAAATCACACAAATTTTAAAATGTGCTATCTTGATGTAGCTAGCTCCAATTGAAGCAAGTGACAACTCAATGAGAAGGGGCCGGAGAGCACTTCTTACACACATAAATTGCAAAATCAAGAAAATAATAGGATGAGAACAATGATAATGCAAAATGGACTGAAAATGAATGAAAAATGGCACACTAATTGTACACACACACACACACACACACAATTATTATTAGAATTCCGCTAATCAAAAGACACTAATCAAGAAGAGTAGTGGCTCATTGGTATTGCCAAGATGTGTGTGACCTTAATTAAATATGATAGTGATTAGGGAGAGGGAGAGGGAGAGGTTAATTAAATCTACGTGCAAACCATCGGCTTTGATACCACTTGATGGGTTAGTCGATGCGGATGGGTATTCCCTAATCACCAAATGATTAGCCTTAGTCTATGAAAGGTGAAGCCTTAGCTTAACCATGGTAGTAAGGTTAGGGTTAGAGAGTTGGTGATTAGAGTTTTAGCTTATGCCGAATGCAAGAGCATAGAGAGAGAGAGAGAGAGAGAGAGAGAGAGAGAGAGGGGGAGAGTATAGACACAATGATAAGATTAAAAGTACCATTGATTAATAAAAAAATAGCCTCTATATAAGCTTGGTGCATTACAATCATTGGCTAGAAAGGTTGCACCCCCTTGCTATTAAGCCTTCTCATCACTTATCCTTCCTAGGTGCCTAGAGGGCTTCCCCACATGGCTCCACAAGTTGGGCTTACCCTTACACACACCATCACCCGTGCCTAAAAATGGACATGGTTGCACAAATTTGAACAGGGTCTTCAGATCCTTGTCACGTCCAAAATCCTCTATGAGTGCAACAACAAGAAACGTCTCATTTGGTACATGGACAACTTGAGGTGTTGGTGGTGATCAAGTATCAGAAAGAATAGAAAATGAAGCGTCGAGTAGCTCTATCTCTTGGGAGTTAGTGGCATATTTTTTGGCTGTGAAAAAAAATATCCGTATTCTCTTAGCAATAGGTTCATAAATCTTACAAATACGCAAGAGTAGATTTAGAACTCTTTAAAAGTTTTACATTTAAGAGATGGACTCTCTTTATCTTGTCCAAATTTTACATTTGGAAAATTCAACGATCAAGGGAAGCGCTTCTTTAGCATTTTGTAACTTCTAAGTTCTTCAATTTCATGTTTTTTGACAAGATTGCCCTTAAAACCCTAGGGTTAATAGTAATGAAAAATATAATATTATAGACTTGGATAAAAAAATTGACTTGCAATCCCAAATACAATGCCAATTTGTTTCCCAAGGGTATGTCAAAAAGGGTCCAACAAGCACGTCGTTTGTGGTTAGATAAACATTTCCTCCTAAGAAAGATTGCTTATTAATATTTGAATATTTCTTTCATAGGCTGGGTCATAAGACCTATCCAAACATTAACATTTGGAACCTAGTCAAAAAATTTCTATCACCATTTCTAGGTGGAGATTATCCAAATCATAGTAATGGCCTTCAAGGCAATATTCAAAGTATACTATACAAGGTCTCCTATCTTTTCATTTTTCCAATTCTCTCTTTTGGTAGGAAAGATAAGGTAGACAATGTTCTTTATCATGTCCTGTGTTTTTTTTTTCTTGATTTCTTTTATAGAATTTATATCTTTATTTGTTCTTGCACAAACTAAAGAACTTCCTTGTCTCAATATTCCCATGCCATTTTTGCCAATACCTCACTCTCTTCCTACAAAAGTTCATATAAAAAATCTTTATCAACAAAGAATAGAAGTATAAGGTCGACCATGTTCTTTATCATGTCTGTGTTTTTTTGTTCTTGATTTCTTTTATAGAATTTATATCTTAATTGTTTCTTGACAAAACTAAAAGAATTCTTGTCATTATTACCCATGCCATTTTTGCCAATACCTCACTCTCTTCCTACAAAAGTTCATATAAAAAATCTTTATCAACAAAGAATAGAAACTACACTCTCATACCACTTGTAAGGGCCATGGCAAGGACTGCCGACTGCACCATCTCCAAATGGATACACCATGATTCTTGACATCCCTCTCGCTTGAGATCGACCCCAAGATAGGACTCCTACTTCTCTTTGATGCCAACTCAAAGGGGTGATAACATTCACTTTTTCTCATATGGAACCCTTAACCTCAAAATATCTTTCCTTATCAGTTCAACTTTTAAATCGAATCCATTAGACTAAATTTAAACTCTACCTTCTAGGGTCAGATGGTGAGATTTCTCTAGTTCACCCCTCCAAACCATTTGATAAACGCCCCTTTCAAAGGTAGTACTATGATACTAGAAAATAGTATTCCAAACATGTTGATGGATATTTTTATATGCCTAGGCCATGGAGAAGACCCAGACAAGAAAAACCAAGCAAAGATAATACTCAAACCCCCCAACCCAAGCCCATCAACAAGGAACTATGGCTAGCGATGTGCTGTTGAAACCTGCTACCAAGGAATGTGCAATGCAGTCTCAGTGTTAGATCATATCAATGATTGTTCACAAACAAAATGATCACTTCACCATTCATCAAAAGAGAGAGAGAGAGATATTGAATTTAATGTTGTCTTTATTTCAAAAGAGAGAGAGAGAAACGAGACAAGCATAAGATATTGAGAAGTTAATATGAAATTTTGAGTATTGGAATCTTTATTTACAACAAACAAAATAGAACTTATCTTTTGTCTTCAAGAATCGTTTGCCAAGATAGCTTCCAGGATCGAAAAGTGCCGACTCAAGGCTTACACCCTATAGGGCAACGCGAAAATTTTGGCTTATACCTTATAGGACAATGCGGTCTGCTTCTTTCTTTTCTCGTAGGCTTCTAGGATCAAAAAGTGCCGACTCAAGGCTTACACCCTATATGGCAACATGACAATTTTGGCTTATACCTTATAGGACAATGCGGTCTGTTTCTTTCTTCTCTCTCTCTCTCTCCCTCATCTTTATTTTAGGCAAGCGCCCTCATTCTCTCTCTCTTCTCTCTTTGTTTTCTATGGGAAGAGTGGAATACTCTCTCTCCCTTTTGCTTGTTTCAACAACCCAAATCTGAGCCTTCCCTCTCTTAAACCTTTCCAAAGATATACAAGAGGTAGTACCCTTTTGTCATGGGAGGAATACACCCCCACATCATAGCCCCCTCGTCATATCCTTCCACCTTGCAAGTGATGGTGTCCTTTAATCGACATCTTGGCACCCTCCATCTCTCAGGACCTAGAAATATGGTAGCCAGCTCTTTCTCATGCTCTCGGACCTCCCTGCTAGTAACGTGCTTGCAAGAAAACAACCTCCTTGCCTCATTATGGTTCCCTCTACCCCTGGCCTGGCAAATGGTGCTCTCTATCTCAGACGGCACTCTTTTTACCTGCATAACAATGCTACTCGTATTCATCGATACCCCACCTCTATCAACACTCCCCTCTCCAAAATGGAGGTCCTCTCTTGCTCTCACACTCTTGGTGCTCTGCCACTCTGCCGGCCATGCCTCCCTAACATGCTTCCCCTTGTTGAAGTAGCCTGTAGCAACTCTAGCATTGCAACTACTTCCTTCCAACCTCCTCACTGGCTCTGCATGGCCACACCCTTTGCTAATTGGCGGTGCTCCTTATTGAAACAGCCTGCTTGTCTAAATTGACACCCACCATGTCATTTTTCCAGCTTGCCACCCCTCATCATGTTCAACACCCTCCTTGCTGCACAGTAAACAAACATAAAGCACTTTTTTTAAATTTGACAAAGGCTTCTCCAAACTCCCTTTGACAAACATACACACTCTTGCACTCACTAACTCTCACAATACAATAAAATCATAGATATGATATGCAAAAAACAATAAGCGGCCATTGGCGACCATCCTCTTCAAAGTCTTTCCCGGCTTCCATGGTACGCTTCTAGTAGTAATCAATCTCGATCTTCATTCGTCAAGGTCAAGGACTTTATAACAATATTTTCAAGCACGTCATAATTTGTCAAAACAACTCCTCAAGGCAAATCAAGTAAGAGTATCATCATGGAAATTTATAATAAAACAACCTTTCAAACTGGGTTCAAGTGCTCAGTATCTCATACAAGTGTTCTCTTTCTCTATCAAAATCCCCATGCCCTTGGCCCAAAAAAAGTGCAACACTAGCATCTTGCGGGGAAAACTAGCCTACTAGTGTGAACCCAAAATTTCTGGTTAGACCGGTGCCTTATCCATTGGGCTATAGATGATGTATGCTGAAAACAAATTAAAAAAATATGAACAACTAAGAGGCGGACAATATGCAATCACACAAAGATGCAAACTCGTAATCATCCCCTAGCCTTGCACTGATAACTTGACGACTTGCACTCCTAATGATCCTTGATGACTCCTCAATCACATCAAGTGGGTCTTTCTCAATGACCTAAATACCCAGGTTTATGGAAGTTTTCATAGGGATGTATAGGCACTTGGATCGAAGTTTACAAGTACAAGCTAGGCAAATAACAAGAGATAATCTATGTAAAAAGAGAAATAATTTAAAAAAATTAATCTTCTTTTTCGTAAAAGTGCGTGATGGTTTTTTTTAATGGTAAAACAAATTCTCCATTTAGGATGTATGCTTTTTGCTAGAACACCTAAATGTTGCAAGCTAGTCCCACTGGGCATGCCAGTGATGGATATTTTATTAAGCCTCGGCCATGGAGCAGACCCAGACAAGAAAAACCAAGCAGAGATAATACTCAGACCACCCAACCCAAGCCTGCGAATAAGGAACTATGGCTGGAGATGTGCTGCTGAAATATACTACCAAGGAATGTGCAATGCAATCTCAATGTCACTTCACCATCCATCAAGAGAGAGAGAGAGAGAGAGAGAGAGAGAGATTAAATTTAATGTTGCCTTTATTTCAAAAGAGAGAGAAACGAGACAAGCACAAGATATTGAGAAGTTAATAAAAAAAATTTGAGTATTGGTATCTTTTTTTACAACAAACAAAATGTTAGCAGTAAGCTAACATAGACACCATTTTTTGGAGTTCTCTTTGTAAACTATTTATTATTTTGATAAATCGAGAATATTGTAACTCCTATTTTCTCGAATAAACTCTGTAATTAATGAGCCGGGGCTACAAGCTTCCAGATTGTATCAACCTGTCATTACCCAGCTTTGGTATAACTTCAGATTATTAGTTTTGACCACCCAAAAACCTTGACTAAGGTATAAAAGCCAATTTTTGTAAGTTTTTTATAAGTTTTGGATAAGAAATGCACAGGGTGAGCTAACGGCGCTCACTCCTCTCCTTCTCGCACTTCCTAATCCCTCCCTGATTGTCACATTGCAATTGTGTTTGCTGCATTGCAACCGCAGGTAAGAGCTCTATGCATTGACGTAAGCAGTTCACACTATTTTGTAGCTTTTGACGTCACCGACCTGCGGCCTAATCTCATCGTAATTAGGAATTTACACTTTCAAATCAATAACTGAGCATAGGCGGGGGATTGGGGCATCATTGCTAAGCATTTAGATGCATTTTGGGTCGAAAACGACTAGGTCAAAAGTCCATTGTTGTTAATAATCGCAATTTTTGGAACTTGAACTAAAGTGGGGTTTGAGACCATAAGCATGTGTGTTTAGGTCATATAAACTTGTCCTAGAAGTTTCGCTACGTTTAAATGTCATCTGATGCTGAAACGGATGTGATTTGTTTCCAATGAGCGATTGGCTTTTGGTGATTCAGTCACTTGAGTGTAGCCTGAGTTAGATCCGAGTTGTTAGTTGTTTTCCAAGAGATTGACACCCTCTTGTAGCCTCTATGCACTAGTCGATTCAGCTTCATCTCATGGATTGACGAATTAATCTTGGTTCCCGCTAATACTGCAATAAGATAGGATGGTGAGGTTAGACATGCGTCCCACAGCAAAGGTCACTTAGTGTACCTGGGTTTCAGATACAATAAGTGTGGAGCCTCAAAGGTCTTGGGCGTCGGACATTACACATTTTAGATATTGGTTAATGTATAAAAGCCAACTTTGTAAAGTTTTAATCAAGTTTTGGATAATGAAATACACAGCGTGAGCTAACAACGCTCACTCCTCTCATTATTGCGGTTCCTACTCTCGTCCCAGTTGTCATATTGCAGTCATGTTTGTTGCATTGCAACTGGAGATAAGAGCTCTACGCATTGACGTAAACACATCACAATAATTCTTAGTTTTTGGCATCACCGACCCGCGGCCATATTTCATCGTAGCTAGGAATTTACACTTCAAATAAAAAACTAAGCATAGGCGGGGTATTGGGGCATCATTGCTAAGCATTTAGATGCATTCTGGATCGAAAACGACTAGATCAAAAATTCACTACTATTAATAATCGCAATTTTTGAACTTGACCTAAAGTGAGGTTTGAGACCATAAGCATGTGTGCTTAGGTCTTATAAGCATGTCCTAGAAGTTTCGTTACGTTTGGATGGCATTTGATGCTATAACATATGTGATTTGTTTGCGGACGAGCGATTGGTTTTTGGTGATTTCAGTCACTTGATGTAGCTTGAGTTAGATGCGAGTTGTTAGTTGTTTTCCGGAAGATTGACAACCTCTTGTAGCCTCTATGCACTAGTCGAGTCAACTTTGTCCCATGGATTGAAAATTTAATCGTGGTTCTCGCTAATACTGCAATAAGATAGGATGGTGAGGTTAGACATGGGTCCCACATTTGGCGCCATTGCCGGGGACGAATAGACCTAAACTAGTAAAAACATGAGCGTTTTGTGTAGTTGTCCATTAACTTCCTCTAGGTTCACCTAGAGTAAAGATTTTTTATTAGAAACCGCATAGCTTAATATTGTCGTCTTTTGCTGTGTAGAGGTACCTTGGAAGTAATCGTACTTGTCGAGTGCCTTTAGAAGTGTAGGATTGTAGAGATAGAGTAGGATTTTGAAAATTATTGATAGACAAAACAAGTCTTAAGATCAATGATCAGGAAACCATAAAAAACAAGAAAACTAGTGTTTGTGGATACTCTCCACAACTCCATTGCATGAGAATCTAGGAGTAAGGTAAGTAGTATCCGAGGTGGATTTCAGAACATTGCTCTCTTTGAAAGAATCATTGTGATTTGTTATTGGAAGTCACAGAATTTCAGGTATACGGCTAGAAAGAGCACGAAAAGACTCCAAACCACTCAATCTGACTGGAGAGTAAGCTTAAAAGTTGTATGAACCACTAGGTAAGCTCAATGACACTTTGAGGTAAAATTTTCAAGAGCTTACCAAAACTCAAATTATTTGGTTTCTTGACATTTAAGCCAAATTAAGTTTTGACTTGATTCACAGGCTTAAAATAGCTCATGAAAAGACTCTCTAGTGAAAAAGTTCAAAAAAGTGTTCATTTTAGGCCAAAAGTAAATAATCACGATTATATACTTTCAGCTCAAATTTGACCAAGGTTTATACCAGTGTTTCGTTACATGTGTACAAACAACTTTTGTAAAGGCACAATAGATTTCGATCACCAAACTGGCAAAAAAAAAGAAGGTAAAAACTAAAGTTTTTACTGACTTTTTGAAGCTTGAGTGTAAATTGGGAAAAAATATCCAAACTTGATGAAATTTGATTAATAGGCTTAAATTGATGTGATAAACATGTGTACATGATCACTTGACCAAAAAGAAGCAAAAAGTTACCAGCTGTAAATAATCGCGACTATTTACATCTGCTCCATTTTTTAACTTTTTTGACTAAGGTAGCATACCACTAGTTTTACCATGTTGTAATAAGTCCACAAACCAAATTTGATTTGGATCATTGGATTGAAAATTGTGGCCAAATTTGCAAAGTCAATCTACGAATAAAAAATTGATAACCATTTGACCAAAAATTATCCAAACTAGATGAAACTTGGCTAGAGACCTTAAGTTGAGTTCCTTAACAGATCTGTGTCAAGATTGGGACAAAAACTTGCAAAAATTTAGCTGAAGTAAATAATCGCGATTATTTACATCTGCTTCAAAAATTGACAATCTTGCACATTTGAGTATACCAAAGGGTCAAGCATACCAAGTAGACCACACAAATCAATTTTGATCAAATTTAGATCACAAAATTGAGACTTAAGCCAGATTCTTAAAAACTGCGTCTACGGAGAGAAAACTGGTGATAGCTTGAACAAATCTTGTTCAAATTAAGTTTTAACTTGACTCACATGCTTAAAATAGATCATAAAAAGATTGTCCACTGAAAAAGTTGAAGAAATTGTCCGTTTTAGGTCAAAAGTAAATAATCGCGATTATTTACTTTTGGCTCAAAACTGATCAAGGCTGATACTAGAGACTCTATGCATTATTACAAATATCTTTTGTGAAGGCTCATAGAGTTTGGATCACAAAACATGCCAAAAACTTAACAAAAATTGAAATCTGTACTGATTGTCGAGAAATTGAGTGTGACTTGGTAAATCTTGTTCAAATTCAGTTAAACTTGACTCATAGCCTTACATTGATGTGTTAAAAAAGTGTACATGCTCACTTGACCAAAATTATGCAAAAAATTACCAAAAGTAAATAATCATGATTATTTACTTTTGAGGGGGCAAATAAATTTTAAAATTTAATTTTTTTTTTAAAAAATCCCTATAGTAAATAATCGTGATTATTTACCTTTGCGCAAGAATTGAGAAATTTTGCACAACTGAGTATACCACAGGGTCAAGCACATCAAGTAGACTCCACAAATCAAATTTGGTGAAATTTGGATCACAAAATTGAGACTTAAGCGAGATTCTTAGAATCAGAGTCTGCGGAGACTAAACAGTTGATAACTTGGAAAAAACTTGATCAAACTTAGCCAAACTTGTCCAGAGACCACAACAAGGTAATTACTTAGCAAATAAGCCAAAAAAGTATAGAAACTAAGAAAAGAAAATAATCGGGATTATTTACTTTTGAGCTCGAGAAAACAAGATTTTGGACTTTCGCGCTTGTATAGTGCCAGAACAGCATAATACAAGACCATTGGCCAAGTTTGGGTTCCATCAGATCAAAATTAATACATGTTAACTCATTTTTCAAGTTGCAGATTAGTCCTTTATCTCCTTGCAAGGATAGAATTTGGAAATCTCAATTGCTGACTCACTTAGCTGAGATTGAAGAACCAGGTTGCAGGCAAAGTATTGGGAGCTTGACAAGAGCTGCATTCAAGTCAAGTGGACAAAAATGGATAACAATCTAATCTGCCGGTTAGGATGTTCAAGGACTAGATTTTCATCATTTCAAAGACTGCAATCAATTTTGACACTTTCGAGATAGAGTTAATTAACTCTTGTGAGTCTAAGAGAAATCAACTACCAAAAGTACTTTGGCAAAAGCAGTCTTATCAAACCCGAGCAGGAAATGTTTTTTGCTAATCAATACCAAAATCTGCTAGAAGATAGTTTTTACAAAACAAGTCGACATGGACTCATCTCGAGCTGAGACTTCAAGTATAGCAGAGCAATCCAGTAGCAGTGGTAACACAAGTACAAGTGCAACAAAGCAAACTTTACAGCTTTATGGCTACAATGGAGATAAAGTCTTATATGCAGATTCAAAAGGCCATAGATATCTAATGAGCAGCAAAAGCAGCACATGAGCCAAGATCTTATTGATCATAGTAAAGCCAGATTTAGAGATCTCTCATATGTTCATAGACTTCAGTGGAAGCAGGTATTGCAAGATCAAAGATGAAGTGCAGATAGAAGTTCAGATAGTCAGCCCAAGTGTTTATCCATAAATCTGCACAAGCCAGCAAAACATGCAGTTAGTGCATATACAATTAGGGTCATTGTACATGGACTATAGTGGTGAGATCTATAGTCGAGAACCATAATTGAAAGATCCAGCAGATCAACCAATTGAAGCCTGTTTAATTGAAGAATCGAGCCAAAGACGGTACAAAGGTCAAGATGGAGTATTCTACAACTTGATGCTCAGTGTTTTAAAAGAAGACACCGACAACTTGGTTAGCATAGAGACAAAAACTTCTTAGCAAGAGCTTGACATGACAGAGCCAATTGAAATACCACTAGTCATGGCATATTGCTCAGATTGTGGACAGAAAGGTGAACATTTTTCTGAAGATTGTCCAAGAAATCCTAACAACAACACGGATACATCAACTGCCAAGCAAGGCACAGAGAAAATTGGAAATGTGATTCTCGATGTAAGTGCATCTAACTCGTCACTTATCATGAAACTGAATGATTCTGCATTACCAATAGAGACACGAGTAAAAACACTCCAAGTTCAAAATCAACATCAAGATAGACAGGCACCTGAAAAGCTTAAAATCGATTCTTTGAACAACAAGTTCTTGCATGAATTTATTTAAGGTATTGAGATATCACCAAAGGTTAAAAATACTGTTAAATTTGCAAATGATTTTGCATCCACTACCTTAAGTGTGCAATCATTCACGAGTCTAAGGGACACATCAGACAAAATGATGTTAGCTTTGTATGGTACACATAATTGATGTGCACACTATGTAGACCAAAAAGGAAAACTGTACAAAAAGGATCAACTTGTGTTTGAACGGCCCACATAACAACTCATAGAAGTGCGTCCAATGATAGATCAATAAAGATGGTTCATTTAAGAGGAAAGTATCTATTATAGCCCATCCTCTCTAGAGCTGAAGGATATTACCCGAGTGAATCCATAAATTTGTTCAAAGCCAAAACCCTCCTCCATCAAAAATCAAACTTCGATGTTGTGACCAAATGAGCACATACTTTGACCAAAATAGTCGTAGATATAGACGAGAGTCTAGCATCTACTATGCCTTGGGTCTTGAAACCATAGAAGCTCATATCATAGGAGACCCATGGGATAGACAATATCAGGGAAAAGATAATTTTATCTACATCTTGACTTGGGAGATAATTTGTCATGTTTCACAGAGATACATAGGAAACTATGTAGAAGGTTTACAGATGCCAAACGTCAACAATGCTACCCAAAGTGTACCTTCACAATCCCAAAAGGTGAGACTCAACCAGAGCCAAACAATTTTGAGTGCTCACAATGAAGTAGGCTATAGTGATCACCCTAGAAAGAGGGGAGCCACAAATTCATCAAGCTCTGCTCTAGTACGAGAAAATGCTACACCAATTAGAAGCCCAACAACTACTAGCCAACAGACCCCTTCAAAGCAAAAACCATTGGAAGACCATATGGTTGTTTGAAGTTTTCCATGGATCCATAAACCATAAAAATCTACAGAAAGATACTTCTATGAAGATCTATCAAGGACAAAAGTTTCAGTTGATCTCCACAAGTGAAAGTCAAAAGCCAAGAAATCCCATAGTGTTCAAACAATTGCATGAGACCAAGCTCGCATATGCATATTAAGATGCACATGGTAATGAATATCAACAAGATCTTGACCTTATACAAACCCATGTGGATGGTACCACTGAATTCAAAGACTATATGAAGATGATGCAAACCCTCAAGTTTCCAGAACAGGTGACAGAAAAATCAAGATCAACAAAAGCTAAACTCTAGAAAAATACACAAAGGTCACCACGAAAACATTAGGAAATTTTAGAGATCATTTGGAGGGCCTTATTGAAGAGAGAAGAAAGAAGGCGTAGCCAATGAGCAACAACCTTATGTAACGTAGGAATACATGGAAAACAACGCAAAAATGAAAGAAAACATTTTAAAGTATTGAGTTTTGTCCCATTTTTGTAAGGTAACTTCCTTGTCTCACAAAGTAGGGCCCACTGCCAATAGCCGTCAAGTTCATGACACCTGACTAACTCCTACTGATTGATAGCTAACTCTCTCCCTTCATTAAAAGATGTCCACTACCTTTATAAAAGGCTTTCAAACCTCATTCTCCCTCCATTATACCTATGGCTTCGTCTTCTACCCGCCCAAGAAGTTCTAGAGGTTGCTCTACATTGTCCCCAACTAGCCTCACCATTAGTGTGCCAAGAAGACCATGTAGTAGCATAAGCACTATCTCAATCTCAAACTCTCTCACTACAGATAATAGGTGGCAAGAGTAGAGGATAAGCAAAGGTTCCTGGGTTCTTATGTAGCCAAGAAGGAGAAAAAGCTCGAAAGGAACAAACATGTTTCGTTCTGCATGGAAAGCAAGAGTTCCGGATTTCAAAATCAATGTTGGTAAGAAGACTGTTAAATAAGTCTTTGTTCAACATGTTTTCACTCACTCTTATGTGATTGCTAATGGCGGCGATGTATCCATGGTGCATAATCCACGGTGCAACTGTAAGTTAATTATTTAGCACTCCTCTATAAATGCTATTTTACATTTCAAATGTGAATCTTCTTTTTCTTCTCTTATTACAGGCATATAATTAGGTTATACAAATGTTTGTATTTATTTATATTTTCTTACATCTACAGATGTTTATCCTTCCTCATATGAGGAATGGGAGCCACTGGAGTGCATTATAGGTCTCATCTTTGTGACCCATGCTCATATTGGAGTCTTGCAATATGCTGGCAGAACTACCAAAAGCCTGGCAGACGAGGGCATTTTCTTCTATGACCATTTCTACCAATGCAATCAAAGGAATTAGAGAGGAGGGTTGGTAAAGGTTCCACTACCAACCAGCTGGAACTCTGTGGATTGGCGTGTTCTTGACACAACAATGGGTGAGGCATTGAGGAGCAGGCTCTATAGGGATGTTCAGAGGTCTCTCCAAAACTCTGTACCCCCTAAAGTGGTGAAACTTGCAAATTTCTATCCTACTGGTCTCTTTGCTGAGTTATTTCATACCTGCAAAGTACATGTTGCTAAAACTATGCTGCTCTGCAAATAATTTGATTCCCTCTTGTGTGATAAGCTTCTTGATCGAGGGTCGTATGTGGAAGAAAGAGATGGCATATGTTGCGAGATTGATCTTGACACTTTCAATGTCAAGTATATGCTTACGACACAAACATTAATAATCTCCTTTTGGTACAAGAGTTCTTACATTGTTGAAGGTTGCTATTGAGGGCAAGCTTTTTGAAATGGGGCCTCTAAACCCAAAACAATGGGCCTACCCTCACAAAATGTTCGTAAAGAGGTACGCACACTACTTGGGGCACCACCTTTTTTTGGGAGTGGAGAAGGAAACCAATCAAAATAACACTTGCACTCACCCACTCAAGCAACACACTTTGAAAACCCCCTTACTCTATATACACTTTGGACACTTGAACACCATCAACGATTATGCAACCCAATGCCGTGCATCAAAATGAAATATGCAATTTGTGGAAAAGCATTCACCTTCTCCCCATAAGAATACCCATAATACATCCAAACTCTTCCTCTCTCAAGCACTCATCAAAAAATCATGCGCACAAGACTTGCCTCTCAAACACACAAGAGAATCACTTACATCAAACTAACACACTTTGCATAGAGAGCTCATCTCCATCTATGCAATGCCGTGACACAAATAAAATCACCATGAGAGGTAGCCACATGCATATGTAATGAAGCAAAAGAGAGTTGGAGTGAGAAATTTCTTTAGACCAATTGAATAAGTGTGGAGAAACAAACCAATGGTAAATTGAGAATAGAACACTTACTTGATTTCTCGCACACCTTTTAAGGGGACGACAGACGCTGGCTAACCATCACGAATTGCGACACTTGAAAGTTTTAAAGATGATTTCATGATCATTAACATAACCATGAGAGAGATCATGATGTATTTACAAATTATTGAGGTGCTACAAATGATTTATTGGGTTGATGGAGTAAGAGATTGTAGAATGGAAAGAGTGGAGAATAGAGTTGCACTTACTTCAAAGAGGAGGGTTAGGAGGGAGGATGTGAAAGAGGGAGAGTTGGGGTTTTCTCTACTATTGATCAAGAAACAACATGAAGTTGAAAATATAGGTGTGTGTCCTTGAGTCTCTCCAAGGGGGGCTATTTATAGTTGTGTAGGAGTGGGATTATTCTACACTTAATTAGAGTAAGTGATTAGGCCTAATTAAGTGTCCTTTGACCACTCATTGAATATTGGACATAAAAGGGACTATTTATTCACCAAAAATATCATTTTAGACCGTGAAGTCTCCATAGGGGTGCATAATGTAGGTGTGCCCCACCATGAGGCCCTACGGGTGGCTCCTACGGGGTATCTCAACTTGTCTATCTTGGCATTTAGAAAGCATCTTTAGGTTGGTCCCATCACATTCAAGTGACCTTGAACACTCATTGCTCTTCTAGAAGATGAGTAGGGGAAAAATAAGATCTCACCCTCTTGATTTACTTGATTTACAGTTCCCTTTTGCTGCGAATCTGAGAGATTTACACTATTTTGACCATAACTTTTTACCTGTAGCTCGGAATGACATGCTTCAAAAGGCAAAATTGAGCTTCTCAGCATGTTTGATATGAATTTTGACTATTCTTCACGCCCATGCACCAAGGAATTTGGTTTGGAAGGTCCACACTAGGCTAGGGAACCTTTTGCTTCCAAGTCTTCTTGTATGGGCCCTTTGCTTGTATGCATCCAAGGGGAATCATGATTTTTCAAAAGGCTATGATGCTTAAACAAATAGAGGAGGGCCCAATATTATTTTCTTCTGAAAAGAATATACAATTGGAGTCTTTTTGAAAGGAGAGAAACTATATGTATATTCTTAAGAGATATTGGGCCACCTATGTAGGGGGCATAGAAGACTTGTAGAGTGGGACCATAATCTTTGGTAAAGACAAGTGGAGAGTTGATTTCCATGGGAATTTATCTATATGGGGTGGAAGATGGATATATTATTTTTCTACTAATTCACAAGAGGTAAGAAAGTTTGGGGGTATATAGTTGGTTATTGTATGCTTATTATATTTACAAAGAAAAAATGAAAAGGGTGGTAATATAAATATATGACTAAGGTGATATTTTTGGAAAGAGTATAATGTATGTGTCGCCACAAAGGTTAAACGAAGAGGGGGAATTTACTCTAGATAACTTAATAGCGTAGAAAAATATATACACATATGAGGAAGAGGACGTTGAGTAGGCTGACAAATGTTGCAAAAAGATGGTTACCATTTTATGCCACTCACTATGTGCCTATGGATCAAGAGGCAGCAAGTTTAGCAAACAATGTTGTCATAAACGTGGAACTGGTGGACAAAGACCTAAATCTTATGGCAATAATTACGAATTGCGACACTTGAACGTTTTGAAGATGATTTCATGATCATTAACATAACCATGAGAGAGATCATTATGTATTTACAAGTTATTGAGGTGCTACAAATGATTTATTGCGTTGATGGAGTAAGAGATTGTAGAATGGAAAGAGTGGAGAATAGAGTTTGCACTTCCTCCAAAGAGGAGGGTTAGGAGGGAGGATGTGAAAGAGGGAGACTTGGGGTTTTCTCTACTATTGATCAAGAAACAACATGAAGTTGAAAATATAGGTGTGTGTCCTTGAGTCTCTCCAAGGGGGTCTATTTATAGTTGTGTAGGAGTGGGATTATGCTACACTTAATTAGAGTAAGTGATTAGACCTAATTAAGTGTCCTTTGACCACTCATTGAATATTGGACATAAAAGGGACTATTTATTCACCAAAAATATCATTTTAGACCGTGAAGGCTCCATAGGGGTGCATAATGTAGGTGGGCCCCACCATGAGGCCCTACGGGTGGCTCCTGCACGGTATCTCAACTTGTCTGTCTTGGCATTTTAGAAAGCATCTTTAGGTTGGTCCCATCACATGCAAGTGACCTTGAACACTCATTGCTCTTCTAGAAGATGAGTAGGGGAAAAATAAGATCTCACCCTCTTGATTTACTTGATTTACAGTTCCCTTTTGCTGCGAATCTGACAGATTTACACTATTTTGACCATACTTTTTTACCTGTAGCTCGGAATGACATGATTCAAAGGCAAAATTGACCTTCTCAACATGTTTGATATGAATTTGGACTATTCTTCACGCCCATGCACCATGGAATTTGGTTTGGAAGGTCCACACTAGGCTAGGGAACCTTTTGCTTCCAAGTCTTCTTGTATGGGCCCTTTGCTTGTATGCATCCAAGGGGAATCATGCTTTTTCAAAAGGCTATGATGCTTAAACAAATAGAGGAGGGCCCAATATTATTTTCTTGTGAAAAGAATATACAATTGGAGTTTTTTTGAAAGGAGAGAAACTATACGTATATTCTTAAGAGATATTGGGCCACCTATGTAGAGGGCATAGAAGACTTGTAAAGAGGGACCATTATCTTTGGTAAAGACAAGTGGAGAGTTGATTTCCATGAGAATTTATCTATATGGGGTGGAAGATGGATATATTATTTTTCTACTACTAATTCACAAGAGGTAAGAAAGTTTGGGGTATATAGTTGGTTATTGTATGCTTATTCTATTTACAAAGCAAAAAAGAAAAGGGTGATAATATAAATATATGACTAAGGTGACATTTTTGGGACGAGTATAATGTATGTGTCGCCACAAAGGTTAAACGAAGAGGGGGAATTTACTCTAGATAACTTAATAGCGTAGAAAAATATATACACATATGAGGAAGAGGACGTTGAGTAGGCTGACAAATGTTGCAAAAAGATGGTATGCCACTGATATTAGCCCTCCCCCAAGCCTAGAGATATTCATATCTTTAGGAGGACGGTGTTGCTTCTTTTTCTTCTTTTTTTTCCTCTTTTTTTTTGTCATTTTTCCTTTTCCACTTTTTTTTTTTCAATAGGAGGAGCGTCATGCACTCTTTTACTCCATTAGACCTGCTTTTCATTACCTCAATCCCATAAATCGGACATGGGAGGGTTGCCTTGGGTATGTTCAGATTCCAAGGCTGGTTCTTCTTTGCACATCAAAGCTTTAAAAATAGGTGGAGCATTTGCCAAGCCGAAGGGAGACATGTCCATTTGGAGCTTAGACGATGTAGGCAGATGACTGCCTATCAACGGATTGATACGTTGAAAGTAGGGCTTTAATCTACATCCATTGAATCTGGTCTTGTGGAGTTTTCCTGATAAATCTGCTAATCTGTAACTACCATTCCCAAACTTTGTTTTTATCATGAAAGTCCCTCCCATCTTTGCAAAAACTTTTTGTCAAGTCGAGTATCAAGTCGGTTATCATAGCAAAGAACCAACATACCTTCCTTCAATCCTTTCTCCTTGAGCTTCTTGTTGATTTTATCCCTTTGGCTTGTCGCTTTGGTGATGTAGTGATCAATGGACTCTTCTCTATCTAGCTGAAGTCAATGGAGATCTAAGATCCTTTCATGTAGAACCTCTTTTGGTTTTTTTGCCACTCTTGAAAGAACGCACAAGCTTGAGAGCTCTACCTCAATGGGAAGAAGTGCCTCCTGTCCATAAACTAGATGAAAAGGGGTGAATTGGGTAGATACCTTGAAAGATGTCCTATACGCCCAAAGAGCAGCCGTCAAATGGCGATCCCAATCATTAGGCCGGTCCACAACCTGCTTAGAAATGATCTTACATATCATTCCATTCACTTTTTCCACCAATACATTGCATTGAGGATAGTAAGGTGTGGAATGTAGGTGTTTCACTTTTAACCTCCTCAAGAGATCATTCAGAAGGTCAGCCCTAAAACCCGGGCCTCGATCTGATAAGATTTCTAGGGGTGTTCGAAACCTACTACAAATATGATCAAAAATAAACTTTGATACCTCTTCAGCTGTGATTCAGGTTGTGCTTGTTGCTTCCGCCCATCGTGTCATGTAGTCAACACCCATGATGATGAAAACCTTCCCTGTAGAAGTACGAGGTAGGGGACCTATTGCATCCACACCCCACTTTTCAAAAGGGCCATAAGATATTATTGGGACTCGAGGCTCATATGTTAGTCGTCTATCCCCAGCAATTTGGCATGACTTACATGCCTTACACCAATATTGGACATCACTATGTAAGCTCGGCCAAATAAACCCTGCTTGTAAAATCTTCCTACTTGTAATATCTTGAGAAAAGTGACCACCACAGACATCATCATGACATGAAAGAAGAATTTTCTCTATCTCTTGCACACCTGGTACTCTCCTCAAGAACAAATCTTTCCCTTTGTGATATAAATCATCCCCGATCAACTGGTAAGGTGTGGCCTTCTTAACTAGTCTATGTACTTGCACCTTGTCTAAGTGTTTGGGACACTCACCTGCTTGTAGAAAGAAGATAATGTCTTTTAGCTCCTCTTGACCTTGATATTTGGGTTCATATAGTTTCACACCTCCTACCGCCATTTGAATCTTTTCATTTGCGAGTAAGTTTGCTTCCTTGTTATGAGTTCTCACAATGTGTTGTACCTGTGTTGCTTTAAAACCCTTCATCAAAGCTCTTACACTACTAAGCCACTCAAACAATGTACGATTCTTGCACCTCCAAGTCCCTTGGATTTGCCTGACCACTAGCAAAGAATCACCTTTTATAATAAGTCTTTGTATGCCTAATTCTTTGCATTCTTCTAACCCAAGGATTAGAGAAGCATACTCGGCCTCATTGTTAGAGTGAACACTGGGTAGAGTGATATCTTTTCTAACCATTACCTCCTTTTGTGGGTTCAAAATGATGATTCCCCCTGCTGCTTTGTCTTGTTGGCGTTGATAAGCTCCGTCAAAGCATAAAGTATGGGCATTATCAATCTCCTTCACTTTGAACTGTTTTGAGCCTTCCTCTCTTTGTAGTCGTGATCCTTCCCTTTCTCTCACTTTGTAGGTAAGAATGTCTCCAGGTCCTGCTCTTGTGCTATCTTCTACAAGGAAAGTGTGTTCAAATTCTTGGAGTTCAAGCACCCACTTTGCTATTCTAGATGAGAGGCTCATGTGTTGTACTAAGTATGGTAGATTGTACTCTAAGGTGAGAAAAACAAATGGCACAGGGAGAAGATACGATCGAAACTTCATTACCGCAAACAAGATTGCAAAGACCACTTTCTCCATTCAGTGTATCCCTTCTCAGCCGGAGTCATCACCTTGCTTGCAAAATAGATCGGCCTCATGTATGATGTTTTAGGATCTTTTTGCATCAAAACAACACCAATTGCTTCGAAACCTACACTTGGAGTGACATAGTAGGTCTCCTTTGGATCTAGTGGCATTAGGATTGGGAGAGAGCTAAGAATGACCTTCACTTCCTCAAAACATTTTGCATGTTCCCTCCCCCATTCAAATGTAGATTGGCTTGCCAACCTATGCAAAGGGGCGATGGCTTCTGCTAGGAGATGGATGAAGCGAGACATGTACCTCACTTTGTGGTTGAAGGTCATTAGCTCCTTAAGTTGTTGTTGGTGGAGATAATGACAAAAGGGCCTCTACTTTAGAGGGATCCACTTGAATTCCTTGCGAAGAAACCACATGGCCTAGAAAAACCACCTGAGATTCACCGATATGACACTTCTCTGGGTTGAGTTGTCCCCCAAATTGATGGAGCCTCTTAAGCCCCTCTTCAACCTTTTGGCAATGAAGTGATCTACAACTATAAATATAGAAATCATCCATAAAGACTCTTATGGATTTTCCAAAGAATGGCTGAAATACAAATATTGTGAATCTCATGAAGGTGCTAGGAGCATTGGTGAGCCCAAAAGGCATTACTCTGAATGCAAAACATCCCCAAGGTGTGATGAAGGTGGTTTTTGGTTGGTCCTCTTCTGCTATTCTAATTTGAAAATATTCTGAATACCCATCACAATGTAGCATTCGTGACCTGCTACTTCATTCAAAATTTCATCTTGGAAAGGGAGAGGGAAGTGGTCCCTCTTTGTCGCAGCGTTGAGGGGTTTGTAATCCACGCAGACCCTCCACTTACCATTCTTCTCGGGAGTGACTACAATAGGTGATACCCATTCGGAGTTGGATACTGGATAGATGAAGCCAGCCTTCAATATTAGATTCACTTCTTGTAGGAGAGCCTTTTGTGCACAGATCCTAGTCGCCTTAACTTTTGAGCCACGGGTTTGGTCCCTGGTTTCAATTCAATTCGATGCTCTATTACATCTACACCTCCTATTTGTGAGTAGTCAATGATAAACAAATTGGGATACCTCCTTAACATATTGATGTAGGACCTCTTCTCCTCACAAGTAAGATCTTATGCAAGCATCTTCTCAAATCCTTCTTCAAGGTGGTGGCATCTTTCATCCCCTCGTGTGTGATTGTCTGTTGGCTTTTCTTCTACTGGAACATCTTGAGTGTTGGCGTTGAATACAATTCCCATTACCTCCAAAGAAGACTCCTCTTCACTGGTTGATGCACTAGTTGATGCTTCCTCATCACTTGAGTAAGGACTCTCCTCCTCTCTCTCTTCATCTGCCGTGGTTTCATAGTTGATATCTAGTTGCTTTCCTTCTCGCCAATCATACACCACCGGTTGACCCTTCTTAAGAATCAAACGACCACTTCCCAATTTTTGATTTGCATTCACAGCAATGAGCCAAGGCCTCCCTAGGATGATGGGATAGCCCTCCCCCTTAGCTGGCATGACATACATATCCACTCGTGCATCTATGTTACATACAGAGACTTTTACATTTTCAATGATCCCCAAACACTTCACACTTGAGTTGTTGGCTAGCCTAGCTTGACAATTAGAGTACTTTGTAATTTCAAGCCCTAACCTGTTTATTGATTTTTCCGTGATCACACACATTTGAGCTCCACCATCAACATATAAATTAGACACCTTTTTACCCCTTATGTAAGCATCCACAATGGGTTCCACATCTTTTTGTAGCTTTGAGGCCACAACCTTAATGGAAAGATTTGCTTTCTTTTTTGGAATTCTTGTACTTACCAACTTTGGCCATTGCCTTCTTACTTTGGCTGATAGGTGTAGAAGTTGAGGCCATGAAATGTTTGGCTTTTGGGTTTGTAAATCCTCCAGGATGTTGTAGGGCTCTAGCTCCTTTCCCAATGGGAAGTCGTTGATACCAATTTCCCTTCGCCTTGATCTTTTCTTCCTGCTACTTTCAGCTTCTTCCATCTTTGACTTCTTCTTCTTGTCCCTTCTGGCTGAATTTGTTCCTTCACTTCTCATGTATTCATCCTTATCATGTGCTCTTGTGCGTTTTTCTGCCGGCATAACATCAAAGTTTAGAGTATGCTCATCTATTACCTCTTCTAGCTTGATGATGTTGACTCCTCTTTCTTCCTCCTCATGTGGGACGGGAGGTATATTTGCTGGTGGTGGTGGTCGACGAAGGATTTGTGGGCCTTGAGCTTGTTCTTGCTGCACAGTGAGAGGAGTCGGTCTGGGGGGATATATGTCTCCCGGAAGTCGCCTTGGATGTGGACAATTGTACATGCCATGGCCCATTTCATTGCAATTCCAACATCACAACTCTTGAGCTTGTCTTCGTTGATTGCGATTCCCTTCTCTTGGTTGTCGTTGTTGAGGTAGGCCTTGTACTAGATTCAGAGTGAGGTTCTCAAGCTGTTGAGTTAGCCTTTGTAAAACCTCTTGTTGAGAGTTATCTCCTATTTGTGAAGATTGTGCAAGAGGGGCCCTAATTGGTGCTTCCATGGTTTGTGAAGACTCCCTCTCACTCACTTCATTCAAACCCCTTGCTCTATGTGCTTGGAAGTGTAGTTTTCTAAACTTGATGATGGCTACCTCACGTGCTTCTTCGAAGGTGGATGGGAATTTTAGCTCTACTTTAGCCTTTAAAAGTGGATACAAGCCAACCATGAATCTCTCTTTTTTTAGAAAGTTAGGTGCACCACCATGATTTTCTAATGTAGCCTCCCACCTACCCCAAAGGTTGCTTCATAAGAGGGATAGTCTTCAAGTGATACCTGCTTATGTCCAATAAGACATTTCCATAGTCCTTCAGAAGTATCACCTTGCCCGAACTTGGAGAGGAAGCTTGCTCGCAGTCTCTCCCAATTGGACTTGATTTGGGGTCGCAAGGTCTCATACCATGCTTTAGCTTCTGCTTTTAGAAGCAACGGGAAGGCTCGTAGCTTACTTCTTCTTCATCTCTCCCGGATATGAGATGTGCCATCTCCAAGTTGTCAAGAAACTCTTGCGCATCTTCCCCACTTCTTGCATAGAACGTGGGAAAAGAACTTGACATTTTTTTTAGACTTTTTGAAATCTCTTTTTTTTTAAGAAACTTTTCTCTTATGGGCCGCACAAGATTATTGACACTATAAATCTGATTACATTAAAATGAAGATGTACACATCCATTGTTAATTCGTACTTTATCATAGGTAGAATAAATGGATTAATTGAAGCATTGATTTCATTGAGGCGAGTGGATCCAAATATCCTCCTTATGATAGATTGAAACCTAAACTTAGTTGCAATGATTATATGAATGGATTGCCGAGCAATAGGCCTAAAAGGTTCATTGTTTTGATCGTGATTCATGTGCTACTCCTCGTTGTTGGTTTGAAGACCTCGTTCCTTCATATGGCCCTTGAGCACCCCTTCACCACTCCTTGTTCGTGCCTTTAAAACAAAATGAAAACGTGAACATCAAAAGAAGTTTCATAATCGATGATTGGAAGTATAATTGGATTGGGTGATGCCAGTATTTCTCTAAGTCTTTCTCCACCAAACATAAAAACAATGCGTTGCTGGAAAACGACTTTTCTATCTATGTGAACATTTACTCTAATGTGTTGTGCAAAATGAAATGGATAGATGGTAACTCCATTGTTCATCACTAAAAAATTTGAAGGTAACTTGAAACTATGTTCCTACGTGGGGGCACCACTTTATGAGGGCGAGCTTTTTGAAATGGGGCCTCTAAACCCAAACCAATGGGCCTACCCTCACAAAATGTTCGTAAAGAGGTACGCACACTACTTGGGGCACCACCTTCTTTTGGGAGTGGAGAAGGAAACCAATCAAAATAACACTTGCACTCACCCACTCAAGCAACACACTTTGAAAACCACCTTACTCTATATACACTTTCGACACTTGAACACCATCAATGATTATGCAACCCAATGTTGTGCATCAAAATGAAATATGCAATTTGTGGAATAGCATTCACCTTCTCCCCATAAGAATACCCATAATACATCCAAACTCTTCCTCTCTCAAGCACTCATCAAAAAAATCATGCGCACAAGACTTGCCTCTCAAAAACACAAGAGAATCACTTACATCAAACTAACACACTTTGCATAGAGAGCTCATCTCCATCTATGCAATGCCGTGACACAAATAAAATCACCATGAGAGGTAGCCACATGCATATGTAATGAAGCAAAAGAGAGTTGGAGTGAGAAATTTCTTTAGACCAATTGAATAAGTGTGGAGAAACAAACCAATGGTAAATTGAGAATAGAACCTTACTTGATTTCTCGCGCACCTTTTAAGGGGACGACAGACGCTGGCTAACCATCACGAATTGCGACACTTGAAAGTTTTGAAGATGATTTCATGATCATTAACATAACCATGAGAGAGATCATGATGTATTTACAAGTTATTGAGGTGCTACAAATGATTTATTGGGTTGATGGAGTAAGAGATTGTAGAATGGAAAGAGTGGAGAATAGAGTTTGCACTTCCTCCAAAGAGGAGGGTTAGGAGGGAGGATGTGAAAGAGGGAGACTTGGGGTTTTCTCTACTATTGATCAAGAAACAACATGAAGTTAAAAATATAGGTGTGTGTCCTTGAGTCTCTCCAAGGGGGGCTATTTATAGTTGTGTAGGAGTGGGATTATGCTACACTTAATTAGAGTAAGTGATTAGACCTAATTAAGTGTCCTTTGACCACTCATTGAATATTGGACATAAAAGGGACTATTTATTCACCAAAAATATCATTCTAGACCATGAAGGCTCCATAGGTGTGCATAATGTAGGTGGGCCCCACCATGAGGCCCTACGGGTGGCTCCTGCAGGGTATCTCAACTTGTCTATCTTGGCATTTTAGAAAGAATCTTTAGGTTGGTCCCATCACATGCAAGTGACCTTGAACACTCATTGCTCTTCTAGAAGATGAGTAGGTGAAAAATAAGATCTCACCTACTTGATTTACTTGATTTACAGTTCCCTTTTGCTGCGAATCTGACAGATTTACACTATTTTGACCATAACTTTTTACCTGTACCTCGGAATGACATGCTTCAAAGGGAAAAATTGACCTTCTCAACATGTTTGATATGAATTTGGACTATTCTTCACACCCATGCACCAAGGAATTCGGTTTGGAAGGTCCATACTAGGCTAGGGAACCTTTTGCTTCCAAGTCTTCTTGTATGGGCCATTTGCTTATATGCATCAAAGGGGAATCATGCTTTTTCAAAAGGCTATGATGCTTAAACAAATAGAGGAGGGATCAATATTATTTGATTGTGAAAAGAATATACAATTTGAGTTTTTTTTAAAGGAGAGAAACTATACGTATATTCTTAAGAGATATTGGGCCACCTATGTAGGGGGCATAGAAGACTTGTAGAGAGGGACCATAATCTTTGGTAAAGACAAGTGGAGAGTTGATTTCCATGGGAATTTATCTATATGGGGTGGAAGATGGATATATTATTTTTCTACTACTAATTCATAAGAGGTAAGAAAGTTTGGGGTATATAGTTGGTTATTGTATGCTTATTCTATTTACAAAGCAAAAAAGAAAAGGGTGGTAATATAAATATATGACTAAGGTGACATTTTTGGGAAGATTATAATGTATGTGTCACCAAAAAGGATAAACGAAGAGGGGGAATTTACTCTAGATAACTTAATAGCGTAGAAAAATATATACACATATAAGGAAGAGGACGTTGAGTAGGCTGACAAATGTTGCAAAAAGATGGTTACCATTTTATGCCACTCACTATGTGCCTATGGATCAAGAGGCAGCAAGTTTGGCAAACAATGTTGTCATAAACGTGGAACTGGTGGACAAAGACCTAAATCTTATGACAGTAATTACAATAAGGCAACAATGCAATCTTTAATAGCTTCGACATGACATAGTGGAGAAGACTGCCGACATTGACTCCGTAAAATTTTATTTCTTGTTGCTGGGCGAATGAAGAGTAATGCAACAAAGGGAGAAGCATTTTTTTAATGGAGATCTTTCTGACCGTATCCAAATTGTGCCCATGGAGTTAGGCCTCAATGGCTTCAACGAAATGTAACTTTTTTGACTAGTTTAATCATTATATCAAGTGTTTGCTCAACTCTCTCTCTCTCTCTCTCTCTCTCTCTCTCTCTCTCTCTCTCTCTCTCTGAGTATTCGAAACACGTAGGCAGATAGACACTATCAATTTAAGGTATAAACAATGAATTACTAAGTACATTTGTAAGTATAAATTGCGATGTGCTCAATGGGCTTAAGTACATTGCTCACAGGTATGGGACCAAAATGTCCTCTAGGTAAAAATCGGAAAATAGTAGTGCTGGGTGGATTAACTAAACCCTTATGTGGTGTTTCATCAATCAACAAAGTATTGAGAGCATCATAAGACACATTGATATGTTCAAAGGGCTTGTAGAAAAGTGGTACATTAGCTTTGATTGGGTGGAAATGTCTCGCAATGGTATTACAATTTAATTGACTATACACAAAATAAAAATCTGATATCTGAATTTCAGCCAAATTGCAAACTATGGTAACAAGGGGATTCAGGTTTTGGGCGTGCATTGAAGACCAGATAGCAACCCTAAACCGTGGAAACAAAAAATTCAAAAATTCCTTAGTGCCTGGTCGAATTAATACTCTGACATTTCCCAAGCAAAAACTACGTAAATCGAAGAACTCTATATGTACATTGTATGGCTGTCGTAGTAACAACAATCCATTGAGATCCAAGATAATCAGTCTCTGCAATCATTGTGTGCATACATATAAGTAGTTAGAAACAAAAAAGAGTATTATATTTAAGTACAATGGATATTACCGGAACAACCATATCTACTTGAAGCAAGAGTCCATACTAGTCATTTCTAATGTTGACATTCTGTTGTTGAGTGTTGATGTTCCCTTCTGTATTACCAAGGGTATCCACCTCTTCTAGTTGTGCAGTACATGACTCTTGTGTTTCCATGGCCGAATGATTAACTTGTCCTGTTGTCTGTTCTTGGCCTTGATTTGCATGTTGGCCTCCTCCTCTACATGGTCAAGACACTCTGTATCTTCTCTCGGCTCTGAAGAGCTCTTCACATCAGCAATTACAGGAGATTGGCCTCCCTCATTTTGATCATTTGCTGCATCCTATGCCACAATAATAGGCACTCCCTTATCCTCCTCTACTTGGCCTAGAACCTCTATTGTGTTCCTCGCCTCTGAGGAGCATTTTACATCTGCATTTTCAAGGGCATGGCCTACTTCACATTGATCAACCACAACTTTGGATTCAACCGCTCCAACTGCAAAGCATACTGGTGTCTGTTCCTCTAATATGCAGTCATTTTTAGGGATTTGGTTTCCAGTGGTGGAAACTGGCATGACTTCCTCTTCACCGGTCATTGTTAAAGTTATTCTATGGTCATTGACAAAACTCTCTTCTACATCTTAAACACTTGGGGTTGAAAGAGATAGTAGATGTTGAATCATTGAAGCGCGGTACCTTTGTAAATATTCCAAGGTATAATTTTCCATAGCATTCTGCAAAATTAGGGTAACTTGTGGTCAATACTTTAATTAACAATAGCACCAAGTTGGTCAAAACCATAGCAAGGAAATACCTTTGACGTAAATGGATTCAAAGGAAAAAAACTTTGTAGTATGTACTCTGTATGGAGAAGACATTTCCAACCAAAGAAATTTGGATCTGTCTGATTAGGCACTTTGACAGTTTTAAAGGTTGACTTGTAGAGTTCATGATTTCCACAAAGCCTTCCATAGACATGAAGTAATCTTTTTACACATCTATGAACAGTGAAGGTTATTTGTTATTAACAATATTCGGGTCATCAACCATACCCCAAATAAACACTGAAGGTTTTATCAACACTCACGCTCTTATCTCTGAATGTGTTCCTTGTATGGAGTTGATAGTCCATACCACTTGTTTGTCCAATTCAATGCATACAAGGCTTTAATGATTATTTGATTCGTATGGCAGCACTAGAGTTGTGACTTGAAGAATTGGACAGTGGACAAACTATCTCTCCAATGTGCCATGAGGGGTGTTTTTTATTTGGAGTGGTACAAACAACTGTGGATCTAAAACATATATTTCAGTATGGGTTTCTTGAGGGAGCTGGCTCTTTATTGAGCTACAATAAAAAACAAGGATTTAATTAGAGACCAAGTACAAAAAAAAAGGATCTTAAAGGTAGAGAAGAGCACTTAATCTAAGCATAAATAAGCAATAGATTCTGTAATTTGTGCATTGGGATCTTTCAAAATCCCAATATCAACAGAATCCAGTGCTAATTGCCTAGTACCATCAGCAAGGGGAATGGTTTCTAACAGTCCTTTCATGGAATGTAAAATATCAATTGTTTCTTTCATTTAAGTCTGTGGTAACTTGCCCATAATTTCTCCTCCGGGCCTCTTCATCAGCAGCAGAAGACTGTATCCTCTTTAATTTCTCTGCTTCCAGGTGACTTCTTTCTTCTTGCTCATCTTTGGCTCTGGTGTTCACATCATGAGTAACCTCATGAATCTTAACCCCATGATCCTGGCGGGCTCGTGGTATTAGCAATATATCTTTCATTTTGGGGTCAATAAACTCATTAGGATAAGGAGCTTATCGTATCTCCAACGTACTCTCTTGAGAGTCTTATTGTCCTTATCCATTATTGTCACCCAGTGAGCATGAGTAGCAACAATGGTGATATCATTAAAATACTCCAGTAAAAAAGCTTTTGCTGCTTCTTGAAGACAGAGCAGGGTAAAAGCCTTCCATATCATTGTACCAGCACATGCTTCCTCACAAATTTTCCTACTGCTCTTTGTAAAGGATGTTTAGGGACACGAAGATCAATACATTTCTGACCTTTTTTTATCTCCTTGAATAAACCCATGTTTCTTTGAATATTCTTCATTCTTGGTCCCTTCAATATCTTCATTGGTTTACCTAAAGTTTTCTTCTTACTAGCAGACCTTCCACATGCTTTCTTTGCAAGCCTTGGTCCTTTCCCTGCCTTGCTTGCTGTTGCCTTGGTTCTTTCCATTCCACAGGAAGAAAAAATTGCAAAGGATCTCTCTCTCTCTCTCTCTCTCTCTCTCTCTCTCTCTTTTTCGGTGGATCACGGCACGTGTGCTCAAATTTGAGATGGGATAATAGCCTATTGCACGTCGTGATCCACAAGTGGATGGAGAAAGATTTGAAATCTAGTTCATGACTTTTAAGCAACAAACCTCAATTTTGTTGATGATGAATAATGTGTAAAATAGTAACCTTGAGATAAAGTACACTATCTCTGTCTCTCTCTCTCTCCTCTCTCTCTCTCTCTCCTCTGTACTCTGTGTGTGTGTGTGTGTGTGTGTGTGTGTGTGTGTGTGGATCACGGCGCGTGGGCTCAACTTTCAGTAGGATAATAGATTATTGCACGTCATGATCCACAAGTGGATTGTTGGAGCCCCATTGGTCTAACTGTTGTAATGAGCCCATCTTGTAAAGCATATCAAATTCCATTTTTTATGTCAAAGACATCTTATCATTTTGATCCATTCGTCTGGATTATTTAAATATTAGTCAGTTAGTCAGGACTCAGATTTATTCCCACTTTGTAATCATGAGCAAGAGAACCCCATGTACATTCTTGAGCTAAGGTGACTAAAGTATAAAAGTCACCTTAGAACCATTTTTTGAACAACATTTTTTTGGAACATTAATCCTATGTCGTACGAGTCTGAGAGGGAGAGAGAGAGAGTGAGTGTGTCTTATCCTCTTCGCTATGCGCTTCTCCCTCACCGGATTCTCGAAACGACCACAATATCGCGGTAGTCTCTCCGAGAACTATGCGCCCACGCCACGCATTTGCTGTTTCGAGTTGATCGCGATCGGTTCTTCCTCGAGCTTGTTTTGCTTGTAAGTAGCACAAACGGTGTCTGTTTTCAATAATCAAGTGCTTCATGGAATGAGAAAGAGATTAGCTACACATAGATACTGATAAACTTAAGTTTTGCCCACTTTTGGATTATGACTTGTTGGTCTATCGCGACAGTATTCGAGATAGCTAGGGTTCAAATCTGGTGAGATTAGACTTATAGGTAAGTATGTCCTAGTGAGAGGATGATGCCTAGTAAGTTTGATGCGATTTTGAGTTCATTGGACGTGTAAACGGTGTTGTGATTTTTTAGGGATAGAGTGGGTTGCATTCTACCTAGGTTAGTGATTGATGCATCATAAAAGTGCGTATGTGTAGATTGGTCTCAGCCTGACAAGCTAACGAGATTGCCTAGTGCACCTACGGGTTATTCGTGTCATCGGATGATAAGTATGTTGTCTGTGTCGTGCTCGTGAGTATGAACAGGGGAGTAGTTTTGCCCTAAAACATTGGCACCGCTGCCCGAGACACAAGACCTTAAGTAGGGAGATCTACGTCACTCCTGTGATGGTTAGCTTACTTTATTTTTGACTAGAGAGAGCTTAAACTTTTAAAACAAGATCCAGGATAGAGTATCCTGAGGTCTAGTGGATAGCTAGGAAGCCTGTGTCTTCCCGAAGGTCTGCGACTAGTTGGATTTAGTTAAATAGGATAATGTGGAGTTATGGTTTTTGGTTTTGAGTGCTTGTTATACTTGTGAAGAAATAGAGTAGAAAAACGCTATAAAACCGCAAAAAAAAGAAAAAAAAAAGAAACAAGTGATTGTCATAAGGAAACACTAAGTGAACCTAAAGAGGCCAAGATGAGATATAACCATTAGCCAAGGGTAAACTGACTGTGTCATGAGGTATGACTGATGCGCACAAGTTTAAGATGCAGTGTCATCAAATTTGCATCACTTCAAGTGCAACGGAGTTGTGAAATGTCAGAGAAAAGTGATATTTGTGAAGTGCTTGAGTTTGAGGTCAAAATAAGTCCAAACTTCATAAAATTTGGGGGATAGACTTATATGGACACAGGGAACAAGACTATGCAAAAACAGAAAAAAAATTAAATCCCCATTGCTCACTACCTGGTCTATCGCGATAGACTGGTGAAGGTGGTGTTTGTCTAGCAACAAGCAAAAAACCCTTATACCACAAGCTTAACACATCAATACAAGAGTACTCACAAAAATTGAGTGAATTTGAACACCAATTTTGACCCCAAAACTTCAAAACTGGTGTTTGGAGTCTGAATTCAGAGACAAGGGCAAGAGGTCTTTGACCAAATGTCCAAACATTGCCAAAATTGGTCAATGCACTACACAAGGGGAGGCTAAACCAACTGTGGAGAAAACTTTGGAAAAAAGCTGAAAATGGAGAACGTGCTCAGTCTATCGTGATAGACCAAGGAAATTTCTGCTGGGGAACTTTTCTTTCAAATTTTCCCTAGGGAGAGCTTTATCAAGGCCTAAATAGCAGACACACCAAAATTCAAGGCATTTAGATCACTGAAGGTCAAGCTGAGGGTCAGATAGAGAATCAAGCTCCGACTGAAATACTAAAATGGGACCAAAACCCAACCCAAGTGTCCAAACTTCACAAAACTTGGGGGATATGCTATAGAGGGTAACTGGAACTCAAGGGTAAAGTCACAATTTTGAATTGACTTGTGCCAGAGCAAACTGTTAGTCTATCATGATAGACTAAGGAAGTAGTGATTCAGACACTTTTTTCAATTTGTGACTATACTGCTAGGACATACTCTCTATACAAATCCCAGCTGTCATTTCATAATTGAAATTGGACCACCAGAAGACTGACTAAGTGGTTGCTGTATATACTTGAAAGATTTTTTGGTAATTTAGGGAAAACACTTGTGAACAAACTAACCATCCTTGTGTAGATCCTAGAAGGAGGTCATCACAAAGCTATACAGGAAGAAGGAGTCCAGGTAAGCTTTAAGTTTGCAACAAAACTTTCATTCTTATGTATTTAAGGTCAGGAGCCTTTGTTAAGTCGGGAGCTAAAAGTGTCAAAAGTCAAATTAGCACCACGTCCACAGAAGAGAGTGTAACTCAGACGAGACTAGACCCATTGGCACCAACCATTGAAGAGGGTAGTGATACAGACACTTCTTCGGAAAAGTCCTTCTTCATGATGGGGAGTCAACAGCCAGTAGGTTTCAACAGTGAAGGACCAATGCCAAGAGGGAACACCTCCCTACATCCTTTAAACGAAACCCGGTTCACTATAATCTTCTTGGAAGGAACTAACTCAAGGGGAGCCCTAGTCTATTCTGAGTATCGGGGACGCAAGTGTATTTGTATTGAAGAAAGACCGGCTCAGAGACTAGAGATAATTCGAGTCTACGATGATGGAGACAGAATCAGAGACGAAAAGGGAAACCACTATCTGATAGTGAGTAACCCTGAGGATTACAACAGATATGAGGATAACGTGGCAAAAGGGAAAATGGTTTCAGAAACCCAAGAACCGCCTCCTAACATTGATCGACCTGTAGCGCTTTTTATGTATGATAAGAAAACAACCAGGGTCCCAACCTATAATGAGAATGTAGGGATTTACAAGCATGAAAGCGAGGGAATATTCTCTTCCTTTCGATGCAAGGAACCCTACCCAAATGAATTAAGCAAAGACAAGGTTCTTTACTTATTTTCTTATGAAACTGCTATGGGGAAGGATATTGTTTTTGTTGACAGATACGGGCGAGAATACAAACGTTGTCATAATAATCAATATCTAATTCTCCTAAATGATTTTCTCATATTAAACTGATCATTTAATGTGGGGAAGTGCCAAGGAGAAAAAGCTAGAATATTGGTTAAGCTAGCAGACCGGCCACAGTAGGGATCCAAAGGAGGGAAAATAGGGATCCAAAGGGGGGGCCATCTGCAAAAGAGCCATG
This sequence comes from Adiantum capillus-veneris, assembly GCF_014529385.1. Lineage (NCBI taxonomy): Eukaryota > Viridiplantae > Streptophyta > Polypodiopsida > Polypodiales > Pteridaceae > Adiantum > Adiantum capillus-veneris. The sequence goes on along the minus strand of NC_140940.1, from coordinate 90,278,013 downwards.
TGAAACAATGGGCCAAAAAGACCCTAAGGTTCAGCCCATTAAGACTTCCAAAATGCTAAGGTTCCAAAATTCAAAGGTTGTGTCCAAAGGTCAACCCTAGGGAAAATTGGATGCTTAGTGTGTGCCCTAAAAGTCTTTGCACATCCCTACATGGGAGGGGGCGAGCCCCAAAGGTAGGAGATGAGAGAGAAAGCCACACACACACACACAGGCTCCCTTTACACAAAGGGAATGAGGGACACATGTCAGCTCCCTAGGCCAGATGCCCACAAGGTGTGCCCAATTCCTATTGGAAGACCCTTGAAGTGGACCAATGAGAATTAAGCTAGAGTAAATCTAGTTTAATTAATTTAAAAACATTTAATAAAAGAAACCAATGAGAATTAAGTCTCCTAGAAGACTATTGGGCAGTCTCCCAAGGGGTCCAATGAGCATTCAGGAGCCCCATGGCTTGCCTGATTCCTATTGGCCAGGAGGCAAAGGGGTCCAATGAGAGTTTAGTTTAATTATTTAATTACCTGAAGCTCTCACAAAAGGGGAAAGGGGGACACATGTCAGAAGGCTATCACTTATGCTGCTTAATTCCTATTGGCTTGACCTGGGGAGGTCCAATGAGGCAAAAGCCAGACCTATTTAGCAGCTAGGGATCGCCCAAGAGAGAGGGGGGGCTGATTTTTGCTTGGCATTGACACACACACACTCACACTTGACCATGTGTGAAGGAAGAATACTCTATCTCCTCCCAAGCTTTAATGGAGAGCTCATCACCTACTCCAAGCTTGTGAGATAGAAGCCTACATCAACACTCTCTTGGCATGTGGATGCAAATCCAACCAAGAGCCAAGCTTCAATGCATGCTCATCTTCTCTACCAAGCTAATTACTAAGCTAAGCTATGCTAATATGAGTGATTATGTGAGGAGATGTACATCTTTCTCGTAAGATACTTCTTTTTCCTCTCAATCTACTCTCATACCCTGCTAGCTCTCACCATCTTCGAAGGTGTGTGAGGTCTTGGGTCTGAGAACGGGGATAATTCAAGTTGTGTTTGATTAAGTGTTTTGCTTGGTGTATGAAGCTTCCATCTTCATTGCACTAGCTAGTCTTGAAGGAACACAAAGAATTGTATTGTACAATGTCTCTCTTGATGGGAGAAACCATAATACAAAGCCTTTTGGAGGGGGGACCGGCTCCATGCAAATCCGGTCCTCAACTGTTGTCAATAGCTTAATATCTCTCTCTTTTGAAAGTATTGTCGATGCTATCTAACTAGGTGTTATGATTTTTGTTGCTCTCTCCACCCAAGCACTCTTCTAATTCTCATTAGGAATCTATTCTTATAAAATGCCCACTATGTTCATGCTAATTTCCGCTACACATAAGATTTTAGTCCATTAAATGTTACATTGGTATCAGAGCTCAAGGTTTCTCTTTTCTTGCTCAAGAAGGGAGGTCCTCAAGCTAGCTACAAATGGTTGGTATTATTAATTGCCTGTGAGTAAGTAGAATAGGGATTTTTCAGCCTTGCAGTGCGCCTGCCTTTGTGCAGTTAACGGGGCATCACCGTCGAGAGCTATGGTCTTAATAGTGGAGTCCTACGGGGCTTGCCTATGGCTTAACCACTATTGAGCTATTAGAAGCTTGACAGGAGCCGGTGCTGTCTGGGTGTCGAAAGACCCTCTCTTCTATTCCTTGCAATTAATGGTATTCGAGCCGCGGGTACAGTAGCTTGAGTGCTTTTTCTAAAGGGGTAAAGAGGAGTAGCAACTAGGGCTTGAAGTGCCAAAGTACACCTAAAAAGTTTACACCTAAAAGTTGTTAGAATGGCTGACAATAGTAAAGAGAGTGAAATTAATGTTGATAACTTTGATTTTGCTCATGAGCAAGCTACTAATGATGCTTCAATGCTTGTTAACTATCTTGTTTCTAGGCTTCAACAAGCCATGGGCAATCCATCTCTCCAAAGTGAAGTGCAACGGCAGCTCCGTGCTCACGGGATTCTCCAAGCTCATCACCATGACGAGAGAACACCTAGGAAGCCTCCTTGTGAGACTACCAAAAGAGGTCTCTCTCCGATTTGGGAAGAAGAAGAGAATCCATATGAAGGGCTCAAGAACTTACTTCTTGATGATGCATCTCCTTCCCAAAGGAGAACTCAAGAGCCTCCACCGAAGGAACGAGAAAGAAGCGAGTCTCCCGCCACCTAGGCGGAGATGGCTCCACGAAGACGGCGGGCTAAACGCTCTCCATCACCACCAAAGCGGAGAAGACCATCACACTCTTCTCCACGCCATAATTCAAAGAGGGATGATAAAAAGCAAGAGAAGAAAAAGGCGAGAAAGAGGACACCCTCTTCTCCATGTTCTTCATCCTCTTCCTCTTATGAAATCTATCGTGAAGACGACAAAGATCAAGACAAGAAAAAGGCGAGAAAGAGGTCACCCTCTTCTCCACCTTCTTCAAATTCCTCATCTTCTGAAGAAAGTGATGGTGCAACTTTTGAACCATCAAAAAGAAGAGGCCATAGGAAATCTTATGCCGCATGGAAGAGGTCGTCCAAGCTGAAGAAATTCAAAGAGGGAGGGAAGAGCATCTCTTTCCTTACCTATGATGGCACCTTCGGTGCTACAGACAAAGTTTTGGCCTTTATCCAACAATTCGATGCGGCGTTTGGAGATGAGGGCTTCACAGAGTCCTCTAAGCTACGCCATGTAGCTATGCACTTTCAAAAGTCCGCCAGACAATGGTGGTCTAGCCTACGAGCCAACGGTGAAGCTCCACGAACATGGAAGGCTTTAAGAGCTTCCATTATGAAGCAGTTTTTGGCCACCGATGCCAAAGACAAAGTACTCACCGAATGGCGAAGCTTAAAGCTCTCTCCCAATGAATCCATCCACAAATATGTAGACAAGTTTTGGGACCTACAACTCAAAGCCACTGTCTTCAAAAAGTTGGATTTTGGAGAGCAAAAGCAACAATTTTGTGCGGGCTTAACCGAAGAAATGGCGGAGTATGTCAACTCCCAAAGGCCACGTACCATATCGGCGGTAATACACCATACTATGGTGGCCTCGCGAATCAATTTCCAAACGGGGGGTAAAAGAAATAATAAGCCCCCGGAAAACAAGGGTTCCAATGAGCCTAAGGGGAAGGACAATGTCCAAAAGTCTCCTAAGGGCAATTCCAACAAAGCTAAAGAGAAGGGAGTTTACAAAGGAAAGAATAAAATCTCTCATGAAGAGCTTGAGCGTTATCGTAAAGATAACCGGTGTTTCAAGTGCGGCGAACAAGGGCATGCGTACCGCGCTTGTCCCCACAAGAACAACCGCCAAGATCCTCCTAGAGCTTCTTTGGTTGAAATCCAAGAGGAGGAGATTCATCAAACTCACCACAAAGGATCTCCTCTATGCCATGCTTGGGGAAAGGTAAGAGAACATGATGCTTTTATTCTCTTTGACCCTGGTTCTACTCACAATTTCATATCTATGGAGTTAGCCACCAAGCTAGGCATACAATCCTACGAGATGGGAGATATCCTACCCGCAGACAGTGCCTTCAAGGGGCAAGAAGCTTCAGTCACTCCCTTAATCGGGAAATTGAGGCTTCATGTCCAAGGCTATGTGGACAAAGAGGACTTCTTTATCTGTCCTCTCAAGCATGAGGATGTAATCCTAGGGGCACCATGGTTTGACCGCCTAGCTGCCCATGTTAAATTTCCTGAAAGGAGAATCTCCTTTAAGTTCAGGGAAAAGGACATGTATATAGATGCTAAGGAGATGGGTAACACCATCCCCATTGTACATACACCAGCTTTCAACAAGTCAATAAAGAGCTCTATTTCCGTGTACATGATTTTTGTTAAAGATTCTCAAAATGAACCTAATGCTTTAGCAAAAGAAAATAAAAGCAACCAAAAGGAATTAGAGTTATCCAATTTTCTCAAGGGGTTTCAAGATGTCTTTATTGACGACATCCCTTGTGAGCTACCTCCTAAACGAGGTAATGACGACCATGCAATTGAACTTCTTCCAGGAAGTTCACCGCCTAACAAACCTCCTTATAGAGTTTCTCAAGCTCAACAAGAGGAGATTATGCGGCAAGTGCATGAGTTAGTTGAGAAGGGCATGGTTAGGCCTAGCTCATCTCCATTTTGCTCACCTGTGCTATTAGTGCAAAAGAAAGACGGCACATATCGTATGTGTGTCGACTATAGAGCACTAAATAGGATCACTATCAAGAATAGGTTTCCCGTTCCACGGGTAGAAGACCTATTTGATAAGCTACAAGGATCGACCTACTTCAGTAGGATTGACCTAGAAAGTGGCTATCATCAGATAAGGATAGTTGATCAAGACATTGTAAAGACCGCATTTCGTACTACATTTGGTCTTTACGAATACATTGTCATGCCTTTTGGCTTGACTAATGCACCAGCCACATTCAACCGCTTGATGGAGAAGCTGTTCAGGCCTCATCGAACCTTCACTGGAGTGTTCTTTGATGATATTATCATCTACTCTAATTCATTGGAGGAACACAAGCAACACCTCCAGGTAATATTTCAAGTTTTGAGAGAGAATAAACTTTATGTTAATCGAAAGAAAAGTTAATTTTTCTTGCAAGAGATTCAATATTTAGGTCACATTATCTCTCAAGATGGAATCGAAATGGATCCATCTAAGTTAGAGGTAATAAAAGGATGGCCTAAACCAAGGAATCTTCATGAACTAAGAAGCTTTATAGGTATGTGTGCATACTATAGACGCTTCATAGAAAAGTTCTCACAAATTGCGGGACCATTACATGACCTAACAAAGAAAAATGTTAGGTATACGTGGTCTGCTAAGGAGAACAATGCTTTCGAAAAGCTTAAAGAAAAGCTTATCTCTCAACCTGTGCTTACACTACCGAATCTCTCAAAACCATTTGAGGTCCAATGTGATGCTTGTGGTGATTGCCTTGGGGCTGTTTTGCTCCAAGAAGGGCACGCCATAGGCTATGAGAGTCGAAGGCTCGACCCTATTGAGCAAGCTCTAGGCATATACGAAAAAGAACTCCTTGCAGTTCTACATGCCTTAGACTCATGGAAGCACTATTTATTGGGGACTCCTTTCATTCTGCGAACGGATCACCAAAGTCTTAAGTACTTCATGACGCAGACCAAGCTCTCCGACAAACAAATGAGGTGGGCAAATTTCCTTTCGCAATTTCATTTTCATATTGCTCACATTGCTGGCAAGCATAATCAAGTAGCCGATGCACTCTCAAGACGACCGAGAGTGAATGCGGTTTCCATAGCAACTCACAATGATCTATCTTCAATGATAGATGAGTATGCTATTGATCCCGATTTTAGAGATGTGATTTCAGCCCTTGCATTAGGGAAGAAAGAAGAACCATTTACTTTACAAGATGGTTATCTTCTCTATGGCAATAGACTATGCGTTACTAACTCACTACGTGAGAAAGTAATTTATGAATCTCATGCTCCCCCATATGCGGGGCATAGAGGGATTCAGTCTACCCTAAAGGGAATTGAAACATATTTCTATTGGCCTACCATGAGAGTGAACATACACGAGTATGTTTCCAAATGTGTGGTATGTCAAAAGACAAAATTTGATAGAGGGAAGCAACTTGGATTGCTTCAACCCTTGCCAATCCCTAATTCACCTTGGGAGAGCATATCCATGGATTTTATCTTTGGATTGCCTAAGTCTATCCATGGGAATACGGGAATATGGACGATAGTAGACAGGTTCAGTAAACAAGCTCATTTTATACCTGTCAAAAAGACTATCAAAGCCCATCAAATGGCAACCCTCTTCATTTCACAAATTTTTAAGTACCGTGGCTTGCCAATGTCCATAGTGTCGGATAGAGATCCTAGAATGACCAGTAATTTCTGGAAGGGTCTCTTTGAGAATTTAGGAACAAGGCTAAACTTCTCTTCGGCCTATCATCCACAAACTGATGGCCAAAGTGAAATAGCTAACCTAACCATTCTTGATCTACTAAAAGCCTATGTAACGGAAGTAGATCAAAGATCCCAATGGGAGAAGTACTTACCTTTAGTAGAGTATGCTTACAATAACACTGTACATACTTCCACAGGAAAAGCACCTTTCGAAGTAATTGAGGGAAGATCAAAAAGTCCCTTGCTACTTAAGGTACATGGGAAGATCTTCGCTGCAGATGAGTATAGCCGAGACCTACAAGAATCTTTCCAAAAGATTAAGGATGCTATCTCTATCTCACAGCAAAGGCAAAAGGCTGCTGCTGACAAGCACAGAAGAGCCCAAGCCTTTAAAGAAAATGATTGGGTCTTGTTAAAGTTTCCCAAGGCTCGATTAAGGCACACGACGGGCAAGAATCCTACGGGCCACCAAAAGTACTATGCTAAACTAGCAAAAAGGTACTATGGTCCCTTCCAGATTCTTAGGCCAATCAATGAGATGGCCTATCAACTTATGTTGCCCAATCATTGGCTCATACACAATGCTTTTCATGTGAGCCTCTTAAAGACTTACAAAGGAGAGCCACCTCAAGAACCAACTATTGAAGACCCACCGGAGATCGAGGACCACGAGGAGGTGCTGCAGCCCGAGTCCATTCTCCGACATGAAGACAAGGTATTAAGAGGCGGTAAGACTATCCGACGATATCTTATTAAGTTTAAGAATTATCCTTTTGAAGATGCTAGATGGATGCAAGGCATACAATTAAAGGATAACCTAAACCTTGTCAATGCTTACAATGCTTCCCAAGAGTAAGCAAATGTACAAAATGTTAAAAATGAACAAAAAATTTTGTCTTATAAGACTCTCTTTTTCTTTATTTGTGCACAAAAATGAAGTAGTATGCATGCTTAGATCAAGTTTGCGGAGACGACGTCTCCCAAACACCAAGTAGAGCTTGTCACTCTACTATGGAAGACTGATAGGACTAATGTGCAGACATGCTTGCGGCAGCCTCAGGCTCTCAAGCGCCAAATGGAATGTCATCCATTATGGAATGATGTCGTAGGGTAACATAGGGATCCTCTACCCGCTAAGAAAAGGACTCATGCATATGCTTTATCTTCTCTACACCATAGTCGAGGACGACTATGATTTCAAGAGAGAGGTAATGTCATAATAATCAATATCTAATTCTCCTAAATGATTTTCTCATATTAAACTGATCATTTAATGTGGGGAAGTGCCAAGGAGAAAAAGCTAGAATATTGGTTAAGCTAGCAGACCGGCCACAGTAGGGATCCAAAGGAGGGAAAATAGGGATCCAAAGGGGGGGCCATCTGCAAAAGAGCCATGTGAAACAATGGGCCAAAAAGACCCTAAGGTTCAGCCCATTAAGACTTCCAAAATGCTAAGGTTCCAAAATTCAAAGGTTGTGTCCAAAGGTCAACCCTAGGGAAAATTGGATGCTTAGTGTGTGCCCTAAAAGTCTTTGCACATCCCTACATGGGAGGGGGCGAGCCCCAAAGGTAGGAGATGAGAGAGAAAGCCACACACACACACACAGGCTCCCTTTACACAAAGGGAATGAGGGACACATGTCAGCTCCCTAGGCCAGATGCCCACAAGGTGTGCCCAATTCCTATTGGAAGACCCTTGAAGTGGACCAATGAGAATTAAGCTAGAGTAAATCTAGTTTAATTAATTTAAAAACATTTAATAAAAGAAACCAATGAGAATTAAGTCTCCTAGAAGACTATTGGGCAGTCTCCCAAGGGGTCCAATGAGCATTCAGGAGCCCCATGGCTTGCCTGATTCCTATTGGCCAGGAGGCAAAGGGGTCCAATGAGAGTTTAGTTTAATTATTTAATTACCTGAAGCTCTCACAAAAGGGGAAAGGGGGACACATGTCAGAAGGCTATCACTTATGCTGCTTAATTCCTATTGGCTTGACCTGGGGAGGTCCAATGAGGCAAAAGCCAGACCTATTTAGCAGCTAGGGCTCGCCCAAGAGAGAGGGGGGGCTGATTTTTGCTTGGCATTGACACACACACACTCACACTTGACCATGTGTGAAGGAAGAATACTCTATCTCCTCCCAAGCTTTAATGGAGAGCTCATCACCTACTCCAAGCTTGTGAGATAGAAGCCTACATCAACACTCTCTTGGCATGTGGATGCAAATCCAACCAAGAGCCAAGCTTCAATGCATGCTCATCTTCTCTACCAAGCTAATTACTAAGCTAAGCTATGCTAATATGAGTGATTATGTGAGGAGATGTACATCTTTCTCGTAAGATACTTCTTTTTCCTCTCAATCTACTCTCATACCCTGCTAGCTCTCACCATCTTCGAAGGTGTGTGAGGTCTTGGGTCTGAGAACGGGGATAATTCAAGTTGTGTTTGATTAAGTGTTTTGCTTGGTGTATGAAGCTTCCATCTTCATTGCACTAGCTAGTCTTGAAGGAACACAAAGAATTGTATTGTACAATGTCTCTCTTGATGGGAGAAACCATAATACAAAGCCTTTTGGAGGGGGGACCGGCTCCATGCAAATCCGGTCCTCAACTGTTGTCAATAGCTTAATATCTCTCTCTTTTGAAAGTATTGTCGATGCTATCTAACTAGGTGTTATGCTTTTTGTTGCTCTCTCCACCCAAGCACTCTTGTAATTCTCATTAGGAATCTATTCTTATGAAATGCCCACTATGTTCATGCTAATTTCCGCTACACATAAGATTTTAGGCCATTAAATGTTACAAACGTATTCTCCCATAAGATGTTGAAAAGGAAACAGTTCCGGGAGCATCGACCTATGGCCCCGACAAGGTACCAAGAGCCACCTACACCCCTAGCAAGTCGACTAGACCCTTTTCAGAAGAGTATGACATTACCTCACATTCTACCCGACCACCGACGTCCAACTACCAGAACCAACCAGCTACTTAGCCATCACTGCAGGCATGGCTTTGACAGAGTGCTACATTAGAACAAGACCGAACCCGAGAGGGTTATCAAATCGCACGAGGGTTAACACTAGGTTGGTAACCTAACAGGACATAAAAGTGTCCTTTCAGGGTTTTGAAAAAAACCTCCAAAACCAGAGTAGATCCACTCATTTTGTAAAATCCTTTCATGAGGTTATAGTTCAAGGCCTAATACACATGGGAAAAAAAAGAAACTTGTAAAATTTCTTATCTTTTGGTCACACCAAGCCTCCAAAGTTGATGGACCAGTACATTTTCATCAAAACAGTCATTTCTTACGTTTTGTTGCATAAAAATAAGATTAGGGATTTTTGTAGGACTTGAGATAAATTCCCTAGTTAACTTCAATGGGTTGGTGATCAGAACATATGATTTCTTCTCACTCACTATTTTCTGTTTTGCCAAAAGAAATAGGTACAAAAAAGTTGAATTTTTACCATTCTGCAAACCTATCATCAAAGTTTCTATAGCCACGCTCAATACAAATAATATATGCATGTTTTCTTAGTTCCCTATTGTCCTTTAGGTTCATAAGGAGCCATGGAGCATGTCAAAATAATAATACATCTCTTACCAAGGGGAATCTTGGGGACAAAGATGAAGTGCTAAATACAGCAAACATGAAAAAACTGGGTTCAACATTACGAGTTGTAGAATTCCATAGAAACTATTCAATATCTAGCCAAATTTGATCCTTATGACTAGATATGGTTACTACCTACAAAATGCATGTAGTTGTCACAAGAAACTAACAATATTGAAAAAGCTGTACTTGATATACTAGAATGTTTCGTTTTCTTCTATAATTGAAAAAATCAACCATTGTTGTCTACTATGCAAAATAGGGTATTAGGTGCCCCAAAACTCAAGGAATATTAGCTTTATGTTACAATATGCGACATAGAAAATCAAAACTGCATTTGGATATCATGAAAGCCACAAAAAAAATCATAGAAGAGCTAAAATTGGCTAAAAAACAGGATTTGACAATTTTTGTAATTTTGTCATAACTTACAACTTTAACATTTATTTCTCCCTAGAAGCATCAGGACATGTTGAGGACTACTAAAGATAGTTCTCTAGCATTATAGACCTCACAAACATGAATTCTAGAGTGGTATAGTTGCAAAAAGTTGAAAAAAAGCCAAAAACAGGACCCGTTTTTTCACACAGTTTAGGTTGTGAAATGTTGTGCAAGGACAAGGTTAAAGATGGAATTGATATTCCAAAAAAATGTCGAGTTTTTTTCAGCTCATGAGACAACTTTCTAGACAGATAGCACCTCAAAATCCATTTTGAAACTCTTGACATAATTCAAGGAAAATGGTCACTTAACAGGACATAAAAGTGTCCCAGGACATAAAAGTGTCCCATTACCAACCTAGTGTTAAGGGATTTACAAGAACCACCACTCTATGCACAGTATCAAGGAGAGAGTAAGCCAAAGACTCGAGGGTCAACTAAGCTTGGAAGAACAAACGAGTTCAGAGAGATGAACCATCTCTCACGAGCGCTGCTAGAAATTATGGATTAGGAGCACCATTGGGAGAGGAACCTGGCCACTACAGGAGACCAGAGGAGGTATATCGACTAGGACAGGGAAATCCCATGATGAGATTTGGAGACCATCGTAGAATTAGACCTTCTCAAGTGCAAAAATGGGTAAACAAGAAATATACGGGAAGCAGGGATCCAAGAGATCATGTAGAAGCCTTTGTGCGTGTAATTAGAGCTAAAGAGGTGCTAGACTTTCCTACCCAATTTGCAGGATTCGGTTTAACCTTAGAGGATGATGGGGCTACATGGTTTGACTCGGTGGAGCGAAGAGACTTTGAGTCTATGGAGGAAGTGTTTGACGAGTTTATTGAGGAATTCTCACAAAGGAGGATAGCTCATAATACACTCTCGCAAATCCATAAATTCAAACAGAAAGATGGAGAGTCCGTGCGGAAGGCCGCCCTCCGATTAAAAAGATATGTTAAGTTCTGTCCCGTGGAAGAACTACCAACTCAGTCCAGACTTACGCTTATATTTATCCAAGGACTAAGGAATGCAGATCTTCAAAAGGACTTACATATGAAAAGGAGCACTACGTTGAATGATTTAACCAAGGAAGCTCTATACCTTGTGGACAATTGTGCGGTCTACAAAGAGGGTGAGTTCAAGGATCTTGACGGTGATTCTTCCTCACAACAAAGTGGAGGCAAGTCTGCTAAGACAACACTGAAGGGGGAAGTAGCTGTAAGCCAAGAGCAGCTTGTAGAGGAAGTGCTTAAAAAGATTAACTTGTATTCCAAACCACAAGCTAAACAACCAAAATGGTGTGCGATTGAACAAAAATGGACAAACCATGGGACGAAGCCTATTGTTATTACAACAAGGGATATGTGAGAGAACGACCATATGCTCCACAAGCTCAGGCAACATCTCCTCAAGTCCCACCGGTGCCTAGATATCAAACGGGCACCCTACCAGGACCTGTAGGCGTAGAAAGACCACAACTAGTGTTGGGACAACAACCACCTCTACCAGGATTACGACCAGTCGGCATAAGATACACACCCACAGTAACTGAGTCGGACAAGAAGGCTTTGGTACCTATACATGCATACTACGACGAGCCCAATGGATATGCGGCGAACTCTGTCTATTATCCATCGAACGAATCCTCTACACCAAAACCATGGAGCATGATAGGAAATACAGGACCACCAACTGCTGCACAGGCAACGGGAGAAGGACGATATAGCCTGGATGAAAGAACACTGTTTTTTATAGCCAACGGAGGCATGAGCAGGCAAAGAATTGCACAACAACAGCCTAAAGGACCATGCTACAAGTGTGGAGGAAACCATTAGCTGAGGGACTGCCCTCATGACGAAATCATTAGGGTCAACGCATATTGCACGAAGTGTGAAATTGCTCACTTGATCCCTGATTGCCCTAAAAACTCGAGCAAAGGAGCAAAAACTACCTTGAATATGCTGGGAGCGCTACCGTCCAGTGGAGGGTTAGAAAACGAAACTCCGATTCCTGTTAAGGTCTTGACGAGATCCCAAGCAAGGAAAAATGACAATCAGCCCAAGAGTAACGATCAAAATCAAGAATAAATCAAGACTGACAAGTCTAGCATCAGTCGTGATAATCCTTGGAAAGAACGAAGAGCGAAAATGAAAGCTAGACATGAGCGAAAACAAAAAGATGTAGAAGCTGAGCTAACGATAGCTCGAGAGCAACTTAAAGAGCAAAGAGAGTCCGACTCTCTAAAATCAATGGAAGGACCAAAGAGTGCAAGCTCAGGAGGGTCGGTATTGGTAGATAAGATCAATGAACCCTTAGATGCAATCTTGCAAGCATATGAAGTAAGATTGAGGAACAGACAGACCCTAGAGCAAAGGTGGATGACATATCCATATCCAGATATAGAAAAACAGAGACTAGAGATGTGCAAACAGCTGATTGAAACTGCACATGCTTTACTGGAGCCTCCACCTATGGAAGCAGGAGATAGAGTAATATGAAGCAAGATTGAAGAACAGACAGACCCTAGAGCAAAGGTGGATGACATATCCATATCCAGAGATAGAAAAACAGAGACTAGAGATGTGAAAACAGCTGATTGAAACTGCACAAGCTTTACTGGAGCCTCCACCTATGGAAGCAGGAGATAGAGTAATCAAACCACCAAACAATGAAACACCTCACAAAACCGAACAAAGGATACCCGACAAGATAGAAAACATTAAATCCTTGCCGGATGTAGAGGATGCAAAAGACGTACCTAATAGCACTGATGAATCACTGAAAGATTTTCCACCATATTCCCCTATTGTGGAAGAAAATTGGCCTGAAGAGCTATGGGAAACAGTGCGAAAAGCTCAAGAAAATTATGAGACAAAAACAGTCAAGCTAGCGCCTTTCTCGGAGCTGAACTTGAATAAGACTCCATGAGATTTGGACGTTAAATCATTTCAAGGGGATAATGGTTCAATTGCATCCGAAGATAGTAGACCACAATCTCTCAGAACTTTGCCATCATATATGGGGGACTATGAGGGAAGGTCATAAATTGGAAGAGTACCTTCTCAGAGAATAGGCGGTTTGAATCAATTGGACACTAAAATCCTGACAGACTTGTTGACCACTCCGGTCAAGTGCACAATCACATTGCCAGAATTGTTAAAAATTAGGCCAAGCATGTGGACGGAAGTGGGCAAATGTCTTGAAGAATTTGGCATAAGGACGCCTCTTAAGTTCTTCGAAACCGAGCTTAATGACACAGAACCGAAGAAAGTCAACACTATACCAGTGCCACTCAACAAGGTAGGAGAGTATTGTGAGGGTGAAGACGGCAACATGACCCTACCAGTTGAGTATAATGGCATAGAGACTAAGGCAATACTTGATAGTGGAGCTGGCATTGCCATTGCGACCAAATTGCTATGGAAAAAATGGGAAAAATCAGCAATACGAACAACTAGAATGAAATTGCAACTGGCGGATGGGCACATAGAAAGGCCTATAGGATTGCTTGAGGCAATTGTGGTATCTTCCTATGGCATAGAGTATGAACATACCTTTGCCATAGTAGATTTCGGCAAGAAGAACAACTATGAAATTATCCTTGGTAGGCCGTTCATGAGGCAACTGAAAATGGTGCAGGACTGGGGGTATGATTATTTGTATCTAAGACATGCTGAAACTACTACACGCGTAAACATGAAAAATCATAGCTACCATGATGTCACGAGAACCTTGGTGGAAGAATTTGACTCAGCCACCATTAGTGGATCAAAAGTCCCAGCGTCGCTTTGTAAGAAAAAAGAGATATGGATGTGTGGAGCATCTCAATGTAGTGAATTTGACCACCATGAAAGGATACTAGAGAGGGTCTTGGAAGACAATGCCTATATACGAGAACCTTTTCCTAAAGAGAAGCTCGAACCCCTAGAATGGTCTCAAATTTTGGCTACATTGGATGTATGCGTCAATGAAGTCACTCCCACCAAATTTTGTGATGAGAATGGCTACAATATCATACCATACTACATGTTGAGCAAAATCGTGGAGGAGGACGAGAACGAGATAGATAATGAGAATATGAGGATCCATAAAACAGAAACAAAACTTGAGATTAAGATAGTGGGCTATGTGGACATCCCCACTAAAGAAATCAAGCAGGTAGGAGAAGAATTTTATGATTCTTCTGATCAAAGTGAAAACAAGGATAACGCGGATGACGAGAAGTCGGAAAATACAGAGGGAGACGACAATCAAGATCAAGACAATGACGTCTTCTACAATTTCCCAAACCAAAGTGAGAGACGCCAAAAAAGATACAAGAGTAAACGACACCACATCAGTACACCAACCAGGTTGAGATCCATGTCAGAGTTTAAGGGTAAGACACATTTCCTTATGAACATTCATGCTGTTGATTATGCTAAGGATAAAGTGTCACGAAGATTTCTTAAGGTTGCTGAAGACTCAGGATTTAAGTCTAGACTGTTGAAACCTAAGAAAACCAGCAAACCAAAAAAAAAGAGTTGCAACAGAAAAAATGAATGTCTGTGGTAGTCCAATTATGACGAAAATTGAATGGAAAACGAGATACAATGAGTTGAAACAAAAAATTAAAAATGTATGGACAACTGAAATGGAAAGTAGCGATGAAACGAACGCTAGTGATGGGAGTAAAAAGATAGATGTACCTCCTCACTATTGTAAGTACACCATTCAGGAAAGAAAATTGGTGGTTCAGCAACCAATGAGGGAGCCTAAATCAAACGAGTCCTACGATGGGCCAGAGAACGCCAAGAAAATAGACTTAGCAGAGCCAGGAGAAAATCCTTGACCTACTTACATTGCCACAGATCTAGGTCGAGAAGAAGAGGACTTACTGATCAAAACACTTAAGGAATTTCGAGATGTATTTGCATGGTCGTACAAAGATTTGAAGGGAGTGGATCCTAACATTTGTGAAAATTCAATCCCTCCGAAGTCTGATGCAAAGCCAAGCAAACAACGTCCCTACACGTATACTAAGACATTCGCCAAAAGGATAAAAGAGGAGATAGAAAAACTTATGGAGGCTGAATTTATTTATGAGATAGAACACACGGACTGGGTGTCCCCGATAGTGGTGGTACCCAAGAAAAATGGGAAATTACGAGTGTGTGTGAATCTCAAGAAGGTAAACGCAGCAACAATAAGAGAAAACTACCCTCTTCCTATCACTGAACACGTCCTGGAACGAGTGGCAGGCAAGCAAGCCTATAGCTTTATGGACGGATTCTCTGGCTATAACCAATTGGGGGTCAAACTAGAAGATCAATACAAAACAGCATTTGCAACAAAATGGGGCATATATGCGTTTAGGGTAATGCCATTTGGCTTGACCAATGATCCAGCCACATTTCAGAGATTAATGACACACGCTTTTAAAGAATACTTGAGAAAATTCTTGGATATTTACATGGACGACTTGTGTGTCTATTCTCTATTGAGAGAAGACAATATAGATCATCTGAGAAAGGTATTCGAAAAATGCAGAACGTATAGGATTTGCCTCAACCCAGAAAAATGTGTATGCATGGTACGACAAGGTAAAATCTTAGGCCACATAGTGTCGGCTAATGGAATTACCATTGATGAATACAAGTTAAAGGTGATCATAGAATTTCCAAGACCAAACACCGTACGAGAGGTACGATCATTTATGGGACATTGTGGATACTACCGACGTTTTATCTACATGTACGCGGTAATCGCAAAACCCTTGTATAGTCTAATCACGCTCTTCATTTGGACAAATGAATATGAGGAGTCATTCCAGAAACTAAAAGATGCACTGGTATCTGCACCAATTCTAAAAGCACCAGATTGGTCAAAGATCTTCCATGTACATGTAGATGCTTCGGCATTTGCAATAGGCTGTATATTAGCACAACCAGATGAGGGAAAGACGGATTTTCCAATCAGTTATGCTAGTAGACAACTCAACAATGCAAAAAAGAATTATACTACCACTGAAAGAGAAGGATTGGGTATGATATATGCTGTAAAGAAATTTCGGCATTACTTACTCGCGAACAAATTCACATTCTTTGTGGATCATCAGGCACTCTTGTACTTAGTAAACAAACCTTGCAACACGGGACGAATTGTAAGATGGTTCATTGTGTTGCTGGAGTTTGATTTTACGGTAGTAGTTAAGAAAGGAAAAACTCATCAAAGAGCAGACAACCTTTCTCGATTACTACATGGTGAAAAAGCTACCGGAGTAGATGATGATCTCCTAGACACATACCTGTTTAATATAGAGATGGTATCGAAATGGTCAGAGCAAATTATTCCGTTGCTGACATATGGAATGAATCTTGACGACAAACACACGGTAGAAGACATTAGACAAGCACGAAATTACACAATGCTTGCGGGAAGAATGTACCATCATGGAAACGATGGGATTCTAAGGTTGTGTATAGGTCCAGAGGAGTATGAAGCATATCTAGAGGAGACCCACACACAAACAGGGGGATTCCATAGAGGAAATCAAATCATGTATGAACAATTAAGAAGACTTGGAGTGTATTGGCCAGGAACGGCGGGCGATGTAGCAAATTACATCAAGAAATGCGACTTTTTCACATCCAATACCACTGTGGATTATGCCACATTATACCAAGTAACAGTAGCACCCGCATGGAGTCATGCTATTGTGGATTATTTGACTAACAAGGAGCTACCAAGAGATTGTTCTAAAGCCAGACAAAAGGCTTTACAAATCTAAGAAAATAGGTATACCCTCATTAGTGACCAATTGTACAAAAGAGGAACTGATGACCATCTGATGTTAGTTCCTCATGAAAATGACTACTTTCCATTATTGGAACAGGCTCATGCAGGCATAGCAGGTGGTCATTTTTTAGCAGAGAGAACCGTAAAAATAATTATGGTTGCAGGTATATGGTGGCCGACCATGATTCAAGATGTAACAGAATTCGTGAAAAGGTGTGATGAATGTCAACGCACTAAGGTACCAGTTAAAAGAGACGAAAAGCCTTTAAGACCAATGATGAGTGCTAGAGCATTTGCCAAATGGGGATTGGACTTTGTTGGTCCTATCACTCCACCAGTGTATCGTTCACAAGCACAATATATCATAGTGGCCACGGACTACATGACCAAATGGGTGGAAGCAAAAGCCACAACGAAAACAGACGCTAGAACCACGACACAATTCTTATATGAATATGTGTTTACACGTTATGGCCTTCCAATTGAGCTGGTGAGTGATAGAGGGACACACTTTGTAAACGAAGTTATCCAACATATCTTAAATGAGTTTATGGTAATTCATCGCAAATCTGCACCCTATCATCCACAAGCCAATGGCCAAGCGGAAGCGACCAACAAAATATTGTGCACGGTTCTTACGAAACTGGTTAGTGAAACAAGAACAGATTGGGATCAGATGCTCTATTTGGCATTGTGGGCCTATCGAGTTTCATATAAAACAACACTCAATGCTACATCATTTAATATGGTATATGGGTTAAATGCAATATTGCCTATTGACTTTTTAATCCCCACACTAAGGGTAGCAAAACAATTGGACTGGACGGGGCATGAACTTTCAGAACGGTTAGTGGACCTTGAAAAATTAGATGAGTTACGACTCAATGCTGTAGCGGCCATCTATGCAAAAAAAAGACAACAGAAAGAGTTTTTTGACAAACATGTCAAGAACAAGAACTTTAAAATGGGCGACTATGTCTTAGTATACACCCTTAAACAGCATGCCAATAAGCTAAAGAAAAGGGGCATGGGGCCTTATTTGATCCAAGAAATATCGTCCAACGGAGCAGTAAAACTGTCGACACTAGATGGAAAAGAAATACCGAACTGGATTAGTGGGTGTCGTTTAAAAAAATATCATCTACCTTTAACACCGAAAATGTTGTTTCAACTGCATTATGGAAAAACCTATAGACAGGAACAACAAAGAATTCAGGACCAGGCACAACAAGAAGCAAAGGAACGGATTGCTAAATGAAAGCAGTTTCTTAGGACAATAAACATGGTCACCCCAATGATGACTGACAAATATCCTCTTTCAACATCCCAAACAATCGAAGCGGATATACAAAGCGACGAATTAGAAAAGACCATGATAGACCTTAGGGCTCAGGACGATAGCATCATCGACGACTTGGAAGATACATGGTGTAGTCCTTACATAAAAGCTTATGCAGGCACAAAACAAGTTGAAATCTATGCATTACTTGACACTGGGGCAAAAATGAGTGTCATCAGCTTTGAGCTCTTTCAGAAACTTGGACCAATGAAGACGATCCCAGAGACACACATATTGAAAGTAGCATCAGGTGCAGAGGTGACCACGTTGTGGTCTATTATAATACCAATCACAGTGCAGGCACACCCGTACACTACAAAATTCCATGTACTGCCACCAAGTAGGTCAGCAACTCCGTGTATCTTAGCAGTGTCATGGATGAAAGCTAACAGGGTATTCATTGATTTGGATATGAATGAGGCACTGTTCAGAAAGGAAAACTTTTCAGAACCCTTCTTATCATATAACCAATTCATGTCAAGGAGGAAACAAAAGTTAATACAACCGCAAAAATCTACCCAACAACAAACAAAGTTTACAAGTCCAGCAACGTCTTATTAAAAATTAGCAACCATGCAGGGAACCAGGCAAGTTTGGGTATGGCGTACAGAGCTGACCGAGGCACAATTACATCAAAAGCGGAAATAAAAAGTTTGGATAAGGCATGACAGCCTAATTCCTATAAAAAAAGAGTCAGAAGAATAGACAAAACACCGAAAACAAGCCCAACTTCAAAGAAACATAGTCAATCTGTCAAATATGCAACGGACTATATTGGTATGGCGGCCAAAATTGCCAATTCAAAACGAGCCAACAACACAAGAAGGACGGACAAAGATGACAATCATGCAGCTATCTACAACTGTCAAGGTCAAGCAACATCATGCAAACAGCACAAGGAAACAAACAGAATCCACAAAAAAAACTACAAGGATGTATCAGACACAAGTCATCAAGGTAGAAAGAAAGAATGTTCCACCAGATACGACAATATCGACTTCAAAGGAACCACATATGCCAATTCAAAACCAGTGGAAAACAATCAAACAACGAGCGGCAGAGTTACAACTACTACTTGCAAAGAAAATCTGCCAACCAATTCAAGATATCACAGGAAACCTCAACGACAAATGCCAATAAGCGCATCGCTTATACCTTCCTCATGCACCGCAAAATTCTTTCTACATGCATTGACTGCACATGCATATAGGGCTATATTACAAGGCTTGCATTAGCATGAGTTCAAACCCATGCATAACACATACCCTTGACGATACCTTGTCGTCCGGGAGGACTCCAATTAGGAGGGGGGGAGGCATTCCAATGCGGACTCATGTCATATATTAGAGGGCAATGTTTGTGAGCAATTTTTCAACCATTTTTGCGTTTCATTGTGTGATTTTGGGAAAAAGAATATTCCCTTGTAATTAATTAGAACTGGGGACCAAATCATCATTCATGAGCCCCTACGGATGTGTATAGACTACAAAGAGAGTCAAATCTGGCCAAAAACTGTCTAAAAACAGCAAAAAAATAGGCCAAGGTTGAAGATAATGAGCGAGATTGTACATAGACGAGAGAAAAGTGAGCTACAAAGTGTTTTGCTTTTCATTGGTATTTTTCTAGGTTAGAATTGCTATTTTTGGGTTATTTTGGGATTTATTTGCTTTATTTTAACCATTTTCTAGCAAAAATTATAGAAAAAATCCGTAATCCAGATGGAAACACAAAAGAAGAGACGCCTGATCAGAGCAAGGTAAAGAAGACACAGAAAAAATAAGGACTGCAAAGGTGACAGGGCAAAATGACCGCCGTCATGAAGGGACCTCCAACTCGAGAAATCTGCAAAAGTGGTAAAACTGAAGCAACCGAAATCCAAATCAGGAAATTTTCGAGCCTAAACCGCATCTCGCAAAAATTTATGGCCACAGGTAAAAGATGGGAAAATTTGGTGGTGGAGTCTCGATTACATAGATAGAGGCTAGGCTAGAAATCCCTCATTTGAGTCATTTTCCATAGTGAGAGAGAGAGAGCTCCCTACAGTAGTTGAGACTTCCAGGAGCTCATCCATCGTGCATGGTCACCAGATCGACATCAGATATGAGAGGTATGCTCGTCAACACTGACTCTAAGTGTTGTTTACTTCAGTTAGTCGCAAAACCTCACCGGCATCACAATCACAACCTGTGCACACATACGGTAGAATGGTTGTTAGGGAGACCTAGAGGCCACCAAATGGGACCAAAAGTGAAAGGCACAATGCTTATAGCTTAGGGTTGGAGCCTATGACCTCGGAAAGCGTGAAGGAGGCCGCTCAAAAAACCCTAATTTAGCAGGACCTGCAAAAGGGCGACAAAACCAAGGTGATCGGAAATGAGCCAAAATTCATAGACAGCAAGCCAATAACCTCGACAAACTGACTGAAGGGTTAGACTAGGAAAAAGTTCGTCAAAGCGGAGCCTAAAGTCCCTATCTGACGAAAACCGCACAAAGCGTCACGATACTCTAACGGGCCGACCAAGTGACAAAATTACACCAAATTCAACAAGGAACAGGGATTTCAAAATGCCGTGATCACACTATAATTTCAGGTTAATAACAATAGAAATGCAAAATAACAAATATTATGTTAATTGACATTCATCTTTTTTGACCTGCAAGGAGACTTGGAGACCGGCTAAAGGCCCGCCGGGCTAAGTAGTTAACCCGCCGGGCCCGCCGGGTAAAGCCACTTCCCCGCCGGGCCCGCCGTGGCTATATAAAGACGACGCCGGTGCTTGTCTTTTTCACAAGAGAGGTACATTGAAAAGTCTTCTTCACCAAAATTTCTGGCAGCTTTCCACATTCTCAAAGCAGTGTAGCGGTAATTTTTTAATCCCTTCCTTATTTTATAGATGTTTTTTTGAGTTTTTTGCGTTAAAACTAAAAGGTATAAAATTTCTTTTATCAAATCATCGTACGTGGATGCACTGGCATATGGTTGCAATTGCAGCTAGGTGTGTCATTGCAAAAGCGTACGATCATTATGTTTTATATTGCTCCTAGTCATTCATGCTTCAGCACATGGTTGCAATTGCAACTAGGTGTGTTGCTGCTAGATTGATGGTAGCATCTATTTGAAAGAATTCACCGTGCGTGGATGCACTGGAACATGGTTGCAATTGCAGCTAGGTGTGTCATTGCAAAAGCGTAGGGTGACTATGTTTTATGTTGCTCCTAGTCATTCATGCTTCGGCACATGGTTGCAAATGCGACTAGGTGTGTTGCTACTAGAATGACAGGAGCATCTGTTAGAAAGAACTCACCGTGCGTGGATGCACTGGCACATGGTTGCAATTGCGGCTAGGTGTGTCATTGCAAAAATGCAAGATGACTATGTTTTATGTTGCTTCCCGTCATTCATGCTTCGGCACATGGTTGCAATTATGACTAGGTGTGTTGCTGCTAGAATGACGGTAGCATCTAATGCATGAATGTGTGCTCAAATAATTTCATAATGTTTCATATGCTTGAATCTTGAAAGAAGACATCGTGCGTGGATGCATTGGCACATGGTTGCAATTGCGACTAGGTGTGTCATTGCAAAAGCGTAGGATGACTATGTTTTATGTTGCTCCTAGTCATTCATGCTTCGGCACATGGTTGCAATTGCGACTAGGTGTGTTGCTGCTAGATTGACGGTAGCTTCTGTTTGAAAGAAGTCACCGTGCGTGGATGCACTGGCACATGGTTGCAATTGCGGCTAGGTGTGTCATTGCAAAAGCGTAGGGTGACTATGTTTTATGTTGCTCCCAGTCATTCATGCTTCGGCACATGGTTGCAATTGCAACTAGGTGTGTTGCTGCTAGAATGACAGGAGCATCTGTTTGAAAGAACTCACCGTGCGTGGATGCACTGGCACATGGTTGCAATTGCGGCTAGGTGTGTCATTGCAAAAGCGTAGGGTGACTATGTTTTATGTTGCTCCCAGTCATTCATGCTTCGGCACATGGTTGCAATTGCGACTAGGTGTGTTGCTGCTAGAATGACAGGAGCATCTGTTTGTAAGTTGTTGTACGGTGAGGCATACTGCACTTTTTCTATACTGCACCTTTTTTTTCACGTAGAAAAGATCCAAATGGAGTGGCACATAGTTATATTTCACAATGTGTTGTTTGCAATAATACCATTGCAGGCAAAATGGATCCTTCTGCTAATTCAGTGATAGAGTTCAAAAAGAAAATTAGACAATTGTTGATTACAATCGTCAGTGCACTAGATCTCGATGATATAGCGCAGATTGTTGCAGATGAGTCTAGATTGCAATCATTATACAGTGAGATTGCCCACAAAATTTTGTTGTTATATCCAGACAAAACAACCGAATCAATAATCTCATTACTGAGCAGTTGGGTGGGCAATTTTCCCAAGGTGGCCTCTAATTTGAAAGAGGAATGCCCTCAAGAAGTAGACAAGGGTAAGCTAGAGCATTGGAACGCGAGATGGAGAGTTGAAAAGGAGAGGTCAAGGCGAGCATCCCACATAGACACACAGTTTGGCCTAGGCAAGAAAATGCGAATGGCTATCATGAGAGTTATGGGGAGCAGCCAAGTTGGAGAACCGTTTATTGAGGAGGATGCCATTGAGGGGACATCGGGTGCTATTGCTTCTGCCAGTCACCTGGAGAGCAGTATATACAATTCTGAATGTAGTATGACTTTGGGCATTCCAAATAAGTCCATTAAGAAGATCACGAAACTTGGGTCAGGAGCTTATGGCACAAGGTGGCAAGTTCAAATCAAAGGGATCAGTTTCCTTCCTGCAACGAATACTTATTGTGCCAAGGTGTTCAAAGGGCAGGCCAAGCATCAGTGGAAAAACTTTGCATTAGAAAGTGGAGTAGATCTCAACCATAGAGGGATTGTGAGG
This sequence comes from Adiantum capillus-veneris, assembly GCF_014529385.1. Taxonomy (NCBI): domain Eukaryota; kingdom Viridiplantae; phylum Streptophyta; class Polypodiopsida; order Polypodiales; family Pteridaceae; genus Adiantum; species Adiantum capillus-veneris. Next base: position 90,255,023 of record NC_140940.1, on the reverse strand, counting down.
AGTATTGCCCAATCTGTAATGTTCCCATGGTTTATGATATTCCCCTACTTCAATGGGGTGACTTTAGGTGATCTTATGGAGACAGTGCCCCTTCCACATGGCTCTTTCACGACGCTTGTAGCGCATCAAGAGGGGAAAGGAAAGATCCTTGAAGACTTTAAATGGGATCAGCCCTCTGAAGACAAGAAAAAACGTATCAAGAGCCTGTGCAATCATGCTCCCTCGTTGATCCATGCCTTGGTGAAGGCATTGTGATTCGCACATGACGAGGGAGTGATCCACAATGATCTCCATCCATGGAACATCATGTTGGACTTTACCAAGGATCTCACTCCCCGTATTGGAATAATTGATTGGGGATTGGCTCTGCGTGTTGGCTTAGAGACACAAAAGACCAACAATACCGATGAAAACTGGCAAAAGCTTCATCCTTGGCGAGCTCCTGAGTTACTAGATGGCAAGAATTTATGCCCATGGACCAAGGCCACAGATGTGTACGCCATAGGATGGGTGATATGGCAATTTTGTAAGTTTTGTGGAGAGTTCTCTGACTACTACAGCACAGATTGGTTCAAACATAAGGTTTCAGTGGAGGTACAAGCCATATCTAGGATTGTTGTGGAAGGTTGGGTGAGGAAGAAATCCACAGACAGAAAGACCTTGGCACTTTTGGACGAAGAATTAGAAAGATTTGAAGCCCAGACAAAACGATGCTTATGCCCTCCCTCTGAAATGAGTGTAGCCTTTTTTTTATGGATATATGATATGCTTTATTAAGCAGGGTTTTCTGAGACTTGTGACTTATAAAAGCACTTTTAAAAATTGGGTTTTATGCGCAATGGATGATGTATGAGTAATAAAAACACTTTGTTATATCTCAATAGACAACAAATTTTCTATGAGTTTTGTTTTTTCTCTTAAGTTTTAAGCAATAAGCCACGTGGAGTCACTGATTGTCATTCATTGATTTTAAAAATGGTGGTTACTCTTATATCAATTGATTGTCGTAAGATGGTGGTTATTCTAATATCAATTGATTGACGTAAAATGGTGGTTACTCTTATAGCAATTGATTATCATTAAGTTTGTATGCCATAACTGAAGTATAGTGTTTAATCAGGATATGGATAATGATAATCAAAGGGCTAAGCGCGCTTTTGAGCGTCTCAGATCCATGTGTCAAGGCGGTGGAGTGAACAACACCGCTCGAATTGTTGCTCGTTGCTCCCAGTGGGCCAACCCGGTGCGTACACAATGGAAAGAGGTGAACACTAGGATTGACCGAGAAATGGTGAAATCCATATGGCCAGGCGTTGCAGATGACAACATCAAGAAAGGCCGACTCAAGCTATCACAATGCATTAATGCAGACATACGAGACAATGGAGAGAACATATATCTCGATGTTATGGGTCATCCTATGCATCATATGGATTGTCCATTGTGGTTTGCCAAGATGTTATACATGCATTATGTCTTGGGTGAAGCAGTGGACTTTAGCTCAAGGACACCTCACATGACGGTTGAGGACATTCGCAGTACTGCAATCACCGTCACACGGCAAGAGATGTCATTGGCACTAGAAGGTGCATCAATGGAAGTGCATCAAGTTAAGGAGGAGCTTCAAACTCAACTCAGGCAAGCATCACAAGCTACACAAGGCTCTCATGCAGAAGAAACCCTAAATAGAGACTTGCAAAGGGAGGTGAAGGTGCTATCTCGCCATGTAAAAGAGTTAGAGGCGACTATAAAAAAACAAAATGCTGCCACATTGATTGAGCACCCAACATCTATTGAGGCCCCTCCAGCTTCTGGTGAGCACAGTGGTCCTTGCCCCATATGTAGATCATTCTTTCATGAGTGGTGTGGTCACTTCAGCTTGCCATGCGGACATATGTATCATATATCATGCTTGATGCAAAGCATGATGAATAACTTTCATTGTGCTATATGTGAGTTTGAGATATCCAAAAAGCTATATGAAATGTTTAAAATGTACGAAGACTATAATAAGCTTAAATGTCAGCGTGAACAGGAGAATGAAGATATTCTCACAAATATTTCACTATCACTTGGATAGTTTTTGTAACATTTGATAACATTGACTCGTTGTCTTGCGAGAATTTATTAGTGAATTGTGAATTGTCTTCTCTTCAGCTTCAATTATGATATGTGATAATGCAACGATTTGTTAGGGCTTTGTATATTATGAAGCTTTAATAGTGATTTGTGGCCTTGTATAGGTTTTTAAGGGCTTCGTTTATTGTTAAGCAAATGTCTAAACCTTAAACTAAATATAAAAAAAAGCTTATAAGATAAACAGTTTCTGAACTTAAGCAGAAGTAACTCAATGGATTCAATAATCTATTAATTAAACCACCGTCGCTTGCTGCGACGGGTCAAAGTTGGTTCAATTTCCAAATTCTCTTCAATCTCTTCTAAAGTACATGTAGTTTCTACTTCGTGAGATTCCCCTTGTAGCTCACTGTCTTCGTCCACCTCATCATTGGTTACATCATAAGTCCAGCGCCGCATCTTCTCTTTGTAGTTCTCAGCTTGCACTCTTGCCAATAGCCGATGGTTGCAGTACATATACACCAATTTTTTAGCTCTTGAATTTAGAAGGCGGTTTTTGATGGTGGAATGTACATATTTATATGTACTCCAGTTTCTCTCAAAACTTGAATTGGATGCACATTGGGCTAGGATTCTAACAGTTAGGCGTTTAAGGGTGGGTGCACTACCACCATTCATCATCCACCACTTCCACGCTGGTTGCTCCGTGGCAAGTTTCTGCAAAAATTCTGTACCAAACTTACCCTCTTTGAGTTTAAACTTCGTAAGATCAGTAACAACTGATGCATGCTCATCAGGATCATCATAAAACCTGCCTATCACATCATAAAAGTCTTCCAGCACCTCCTCATCAAGTTTGTCTATTTCCATTGCCCAATACTCTGGATCCAATAAGAAAGATACGCTATGTAGTGGACTATGTGCTCCAACCCATCGACCATGCACATACTTTCTCAAAATTTCTCTCCTCTTTTGAGTGAATGGTGTCTTCCAAGGCTTCACAATTGGCTCCTGGGGCTCCTCTGGATTTGCAAGGTTTTCTTGAACAGTCCACCAAGCCATCCACACCTTACCTATGTTAGGCAAGGCAGAATCCAGTTGGCGTAATGCGAGCATAATGGGCATCATGACATTGTGCACATCCACCACATCATCCCAGAAGTGGCGATCAGCTAGTAGATCTCTGATCACCCCTATTTTGCTTTTTATCTTCTCCCTTTGACCAACCTCCCATTCTGAAAAAGTGGCACAAACAAATGTCTCCATCACAGCATTCTTATTTTTTATTAGTGATTCTATCGTATAGTAGTTGGTGCAAAATCTAGTTTCGCACGGCAGTTTTAACATAGTAGACATCCTCTGACGGTACATGTCAAGAACCCTCTGACGCTTCAAAACAAAATTGACTATTAAGCGAGCATTGTCTACTATCCATTTGAACCACTCTGTGTCCTCCCTCTTGTACCAATCTTGCAATACCAAGTGCAAGCTGTGTGTACTGCAACCAGCACTATATAGGTGAGAGAAGCGACTTTCAAGTATTCTACCTGCAGCCCTGTAATTTTTGGCATTTTCCATGATTACTTGGACAACATTTTCTTTTCCAAGTACCTCAATTGCGTCGCCAATGATATCAGCTATAAAACTGCTAGACTTTATTTGACCAGAGCTATCCACAGCTTTGATAAAACATTCACCACGAGGACATACAAGCATGATGTTGATCAATGGCCGCCTTTGAACGTTGGACCAACCATCACTAACTATGGTGTATCCAGATTGTTCTGTTGCATTTAATATTACCCTTTGAATATCCTGTTGTGCGCTTGTGTAACATTTATCCAACAGTTGGTTTCTCATATGGTGATATGTTGGAGGGGTAAATCCAACACCATACTCCCCAATGCGTTTCCAAGCTGACTTCCATGCATCACGGGTGACAATGGCCAATGATCCCCCAGTGAAATAGACAGCTTTAGCTAGTGCAAGTTGTGCTTCTTCTAAGGCAAGTGTTTTGAAGCTCGTCTTTAAGCTAACCTGTCTACTTTCTGACGAACCTACCTGAAATTCAGGAGATCCATGGTTTGGAGGAGTACTTCCATCGATATGAGAAGTTGGTTCCCTACTTTGAGTGCTTCCATTGGTGGGCGTTACACCCAATGATCCCTCATACTGGTTTGATCTTATCGATATGGGGGTGTGATGGTCGAAAGTAGAGAGTTTTGATATTTTGCTCGTGGAAATTAGCTTACCAATTAAAGCTTTTAAGCGCATAGCTACTTCTTCTGCACCTAAGCCCTTGCACTTTCCTCCTTGAATTCTGGTATTGCCACCTAGCAAATGATCCCTTATTCTTGGTGCTCCTCCAGATTTCTCTTCGCCACAAAAGTTACATTTCCAATCTTGATACTTATTTAAATTTGTGGCAAAATTCCACTCGGGTCCTAGACTTTTTCCACCTGCCTTTCGCTTGCCCTGCGAAGTGGTGCCCTAAGAAGCAGGACCTGGCATCGAGGTAGGAGGTCTCCTCAAGGAAGCCAGGCTTGGGACACCAACACCACCACTGACATTCCCGGTGGAAGACATACTTATTGGATGCCTGCAATACCAATAAACATAGCTCAGTATGCTATCTCTTCTTTCAAGTATTATTCAAACCAAACATTAGTGTTATAATCAATATCACACACAAGCATAGTAGTGAAGCCTGAAGGGAATAACCTCAATCTACTCAAACATGAGCAAGCAAATACAACGGTGAATCAAATATGTGATCAGTCCATCCCAAAAGTAGAGATATCGACCCAAAGATTCACCTTCCTACCCCTTTCATGAATCAGTCCAGTCCAAAAAAGAACTAATGACCCATGATTGGATCTCTAATCGAAATAGCAAGCAAATACAGCGGTGAATCAAACATGTGATCAATCCATCCCAAAAGTAGAGATATCGACCCAAAGATTCACCTTCCTACCTCCTTTCATGAATTAGTCCAGTCCAAAAAAGAACTAATGACCCATGATTGGAGCTCTAATCGGAATAGCAAGCAAATACAACGGTGAATCAAACATGTGATCAGTCCATCCCAAAAGTAGAGATATCGACCCAAAGATTCACCTTTCTATCTCTTTTCAAGAATCAGTTCAGTCCAAAAAAGAACTAATGACCCATGGTAGAAGTTCTAATCAATATAGCAATCAATTTAGCAAATATAACGGTGAACCAAACATGAGATTAGTCCATCCCAAATGTAGAGATACCGACCCAAAGATTCACCTTTCTACCTCCTTTCAAGAATCAGTTCAGTCCAAAAAAGAACTAATGATCCATGATCAGAGTTTCATTAAGTTTTAATTTTTTTTAAAGACTATTCATTCTTTTACCTTTAGTTTTTCTTCTAAATTTTAAAGGATGACCAAATTTAGAGGAAGCGGTGATGTGATGTGATCTCTACTATAGGGTTATATAGAGCCACCAAATATGGAGGGGGTACATGACGGAGCCGGCGGGATTCTTGCTTTGCCCACCGGGCCCGCCGGGATTCATAAAATGCCCGCCGGGCTTGCCGGGGTTTGTGGTTGCCCCACCGGTTCTACATTTTCTACCGGTTTTCATAATTCATGACATTAGATATGTTATTAACATGAAAAAAATAGTGATAATAACAACAATAATTAACATTTAACAAAATGCGTCATCGCGTAATTAAAATCCCTGACAAGGAACATCCAAAGGAGGTCAACTACAAGATGGAATGTGTCCACTCAGGAAAAAAGTTCTTCCACTAGGGCAAATGCCGGCAACAGGCTAGATAGACGTCCAAATGGTCGTTCTTGGTGTTTCAAACACCAAAACAACAACTGACTGCTTGGATGGAAGGTCAAAAGGAAGTAAAAGACGGCCGGAATCATACAAAGACCAAAATGAACCGCGACAATCACCTAAGTGGTCTACTTCGACTTCAGGACCAGCTAAGTGCTGCAAACACGGAGTACATTCTGCTAAATTGATTAAAACTTGATGTGTGTGTCTAGGAGGGCCTATTAAAACCATGATTGTCAACTAACATCAAAAAACTGGTAAAAATGACAAAGTGCCCAGTCTATCGCGATAGACTTGAACTTACACTTAGACAAGGGAAACTTTGACTTTGGCTTCATGAGGGGTGCTAACAAGGAATGCTAACCACCAATATCAAGTCAAAGTGCAAGAAAAATCTTTTTTGGCCAAAAACTCAGTCTATCGCGATAGACTTGCTACAACAATTATTGGGGGGAAAGACTTTTCAAATTTTTACAAGCTAGACTTGGGGAAGCAAATGAAGGCAGTACACCAAATTTGGTGCCAAGATGGACTCATATGGCAAGCTGAGAAAGAAATGCAGACAAATTAGAGTCAGAACAGGACATCTCAAGGGCAGAAAGGTAAAATTTACATGTGAGGGGTCAAGAAACCTTGCATCAACTGGGAGAAGGCAGACAGATGGTCACAAAGCCATAATGACAAACTGGCACTAAGTCCCAGTCTATCGCGATAGACCAAGCAGAGGGATACTGGACCATCTTATCAAAAATTTGAATTAGCAGTTGTCTTCGACATGATGCAAGATGACCACCCACTAAGTTTGAGCCCAAAACAACACAAAATGAAGGAGATAGACCAACATCTCCTTGAAGGGAATCTGGAAAAATGGGATTTGATCCAAAAAGGGGTCACTTGACATTCATTTGAGGTAGAAATGGGGTCAAATCATGTGTAAGGTATGGGAAACCAATTGGTGGAGTCATAACTGCAAAAAAGGACCCAGATCAAAAAAATGCTAGTCTATCGCGATAGACTGAGAAAAAGTAGCAAATGGACAGATTTTGAGCTTTGGCTTATGGAGTGACCTTACATGCCATGAGAGCATACACCACACAAAATTTCAAGGCATTTGGACTTGTTTTCCTTCACCAACAATATCAATTTGAAGCCGCCAAAGTCGCACAATGGAAGAGCTTGTCTATCTGCTAACATTTTATCTTAACTAATCTTGGGATTAAGAAGGCTCATCTAGATGCATGATTAAGTGGTAATCAATTTAGGAGAGTATTACTATGTTTGTGCATTAACTGATAATTGGGATGATAGGATCAATGGAGGCTTCTCCGGGAAAAAGAAAAGGCAAGAACCTGGCAACGGAAGGGGCAGTACCCTATGCACTTCTACCCAATTCTTTAAAGCCAGCAGCCACCTAGATACCTGCAGATGTGCAACAGGCAGCGGCCTTTCAGATATATCAAGGTTCATATGTGGATGACAAAAGAAACTTAGTGGATACAGTGATGATTCCCAAAGAGGCAGATAATTACTTGAAAAGATCACCGCAAAGGTCATGGCTCAAAAAATTCGTCTTGTGGAACTTCGTATCACTACCACCAGTAGGGATAGATTTCAAGAGGGTACAACATTTGATAGAGACTATCCAAGAAGATGGAACTTGCAGAGTGGCAGGCATGGATAATGAAGTGATGGAGATCTAGATCACTAAAGAGATCATTAAAGAGGCATAGAAATTGTCAGATCAAGGAGAAAACATGAGAGAAAGAAGGAAAAACCTCACAGTTTACTTGAAAAAGTCCAAACTACCTTCTTTCGAACTCAAAGCAAACCCGGAAGTAAGAGAACTGACACAGATCTACAGTCAGTGTTTGTTGAGCTACAACAAAAGGCCGCCAAGATACACTACACTGCATGGGAGCATCTCAACCACGCTGACATGGGCTATGGGAATGACCCGTGAGTTCTATATAGATCACGTGTCATATCTGTTTGAAGAAATGACAAAGCTAAGGTAGGATAGACCCAATTACATTGCAGGAGGAGAAGTCCTAACCAGATTAATATACCATGCCATAGGCGCGGCAGATCAGTTGCCACCTGCCCCTCATCAGAACGACTGGCTGGTATTAAGGGAAAATAGCAAAGACAGATCACAAAGGAAAGTACTGGCATCTATTAACACCATTGGAGGACACAAGCTGGAAAGAGTGACAAGAAGTACACAAGAAAAGATGGAAGAAGAAAAAAGAACAACACCAGGTTGCAGAAGATAGCAAAAATGGAAAGGATGCTAGAAGGGTTTTCTCTAGAAAGATCTCTACGAGGCGATGTAGGCGCCACTTGGAAACCTTCTAGTAGCACTTTCACACTGAGAACGAAGAATAGAAACAACCCAGTTTTTGAGCTAGATTGGTTAGAGAGGTACATCCAAGAAAGTAATGTTAGGGATGAACCAGAATTGCTACTAGAAGAGGAGGATCTCCAAACTTTGAGAGATCAGCTGAGGCCAACTTCACGCGATCAGGAAACACCGCCGCCATCTCCAAGGCCAGATACAAGTGAAAGGCAATCTAGCCCATCTGTTGAATCTACTTCGCATTCAAAAAACTCACATCGTGATGACAGAGTTCACACACCGCCTAGTGAACAGGAAGAAGAAGAAGAAGGAACAGATAGACACCCAAACACTGGAGCCATATCACAAAGTGATAAAGGCAAGAAAAAGGAGGTGGATCAGACTAAAGATAAATCTTCTTTCTCTCAAGAAATTGAGCTGGAAGCTACTATAGATGAAGATTTTCAGTCAATGGTGACAATACTAAATCGAACAAGACTGCACAATCAATGCTTAACTGATCAAAACCGGTCCAACAAAATGAAGCTACAAAAAACTGATGAGAAAGTTCTGAGACTGCAAGAGCAAAGGGAGGACACTCTAAAGCTGATCAGCATTAGAGATGCTGAAATATTGGGGCTCAAAGGCACAGTAAATCTTCTCAAAGACAATTTACAGGAGTCGGAAGACTTCAATGCCATATGTGAAGATAAAATAAACGTATTCCTTGAAGATGTCAGTGATAGAGACGAACACATCCAAAAGTTGGAAAAGGAAAAGCAAGATGCGCTGGAGACCATCAAAAGTTTGCAAGTCATCATCGATGACTTACAAATTGAAGTCAAAGATTTGAGAGTAGTAACAGATATCCAATCAAGAGAAATCGAACGCGCTAAGAAGCAAAAAACGTCGCTACCAACAACATCAGTAGTCCACCCGAAAGAAGAAGTGGCTGCACTAAAGAGGGAGCTGGAGTTGGAAAGAAAACAGCGTTTAATGATTGCTGAAAGTGCGCTTAGAGCAGAAGATCAACTACAAAGACAAATTTCAGACTTGCAAAGTGAACAACAACAAGGACCAGCTCCTCACAGTGAAATGGAAAGCATTGTTTCCAAATCACTCAAAGAAGAAAATGAAAACATGCACATCAGGTTAAAACAGTTAGAGGAATCTGCCGCTAAAAAAGAAATGGAATTTCAAGCTCTACAAATCAATAGTAGAACAATGGCCGCACAAATCGCAAGTCTACAAAGTACAAGGCAGTACCAAGGACAGGTACGAGTGCACATGGAGCCAGCAACAAAGAATTTGGCTGGACTCGCCGAAGTATATGGGGGTCAAGATGAGTACGAGGATGATTCAGATGAATAGGAGGCACCAGATACACAGACGGATCAAACCGGCTCCAAAGACCAAGAGACACATACAGTCACGAAATTGGAAGAGCAGAGGCTGGCCGAGCAGATGGAAAAACAAACAGAAATGATATGGTACAAGGCTATGCAACTCGAAAAGGAGTTGCTACAAGGGCTTTCCAGATCGGGAAAAACAGCAGCAGAGCTACGGAAGGAATGGAATGCACCTATGTTACCCTATGCTCTGCTGAAGTACGAAACTCTAACACATCAACGGCAGCTCAAAAAAGAAGAACAAGTGCCAGTGTTTGAAGGAGAAGTACAAGATAGGGAACAACAAAATAGAATAGTGGACAGCCAGCCAAAGTGGAGGCGTCAATGGCTATTGGATCACCTTAATAATCGGATCCACTTAGTCAACGCACCACCTGAGCTGAGAAATGACAGAACGTTTTGCCCCACTCCCCGAACATACACCTACAGCCAACATAAAGCACTACAAAGAAGAAATCCAACATGGCTGAATTATCCAGCAATGCCAGGGCCAGCAGACGGAGAAAGAATATCCGGTTCTTACATGGTGAAAACCCAGCAGGGTGCCATAGCAGAATTCGGAGGCTCTCCTGACCTATCTTGCAAGATGCTATGTAAGATAGCTCGAACATTTTTGGCTTGTCTCACAGTCTTCTCAGAAAGCTGGACATCAGAGTATATGAATACTAAAAGAAGCATCTCAGAGTTGTCATATGATCTAAGTGGGCCAGCGACAGAGCCAGTATTGTATGCCTATTTCAAACGGCTGATGTTTCTGCCAAGCTACCATCTCCAAACCTTTGAAGAAGAATTTTACACGGGCTTCTTCATGTACAAGTCAAAAAATTTTGGCCCATTAATGGCAAGTGAGTCTATGCGCTATGATCCATTTCTACATCAAATCACCCAAGAAAGGCGACAACGACAATTGAGACAAAGACGATCATGTCATGGTAGACATGAATTAGGAGGGGGGGAGTGTTGGAGCCCCATTGGTCTAACTGTTGTAATGAGCCCATCTTGTAAAGCATATCAAATTCCATTTTTTATGTCAAAGACGTCTTATCATTTTGATCCATTCGTCTGGATTATGTAAATATTAGTCAGTTAGTCAGGACTCACATTTATTCCCACTTTGTAATCATGAGCAAGAGAACCCCATGTACATTTTTTAGCTAAGGTGACTAAAGTATAAAAGTCACCTTAGAACCATTTTTTGAACAACATTTTTTTGGAACATTAATCCTGTGTCGTACGAGTCTGAGAGGGAGAGAGAGAGAGTGAGTCTGTCTTATCCTCTTCGCTACGCGCTTCTCCCTCACCAAATTCATGACGCGACCACACCATCGCGGTAGTCTCTCCGAGAGCTATGCGCCTACGCCACGCATTTGCCGTTTCGAGTTGATCGCGATCGATTCTTCCTCGAACTTGTTTTTCTTGTAAGTAGCACAAACGGTGTCTGTTTTCAATAATCAAGTGCTTCATGGAATGAGAAAGAGATTAGCTACACATAGATACTGATAAACTTAAGTTTCGCCCACTTTTGGATTATGACCTGTTGGTCTATCGTGACAGTATTCGAGATAGCTAGGGTTCAAATCTGGTGAGATTAGACTTATAGGTAAGTATGTCCTAGTGAGAGTATGATGCCTAGTAAGATTGATGCGATTCCGAGTTCATTGGACGTGTAAACGGTGTTGTGAGCGTTTAGGGATAGAGTGGGTTGCATTCTACTAGGGTTAGTGATTGATGCATCATAAAAGTGCGTATGTGTAGATTGGTCTCAGCCTGACAAGCTAACGAGATTTCCTACGTGCACCTATGGGTTAGTCGTGTCATCGGATGATAAGTATGTTGTCTGTGTCGTGCTCGTGAGTATGAACAGGGGAGTAGTTTTGCCCTAAAACATGGATGGAGAAATATTTGTAATCTATTTCATGCCTTTTAAGCAACAAGTTTTAATTGTATTGATGATGAAATAGTGTGTAAAATAGTAATCTTGAGATGTAGTACACTATCTCTCTCTCTCTCTCTCTCTCTCTCTCTCTCTCTCTCTCTCTCTCTCTCTCTCTCTCTCTCTCTCTCTCTCTCTCTCTCTCTCTCTCTGTGGATCATGGCACGTGGGCTCAAAACCAAGCAAAGAAAATAGTCCATCGCGTGCCGTGATCCATTTTGTGGCATCTCTCTCTCTCTCTCTCTCTCTCTCTCTCTCTCTCTCTCTCTCTCTCTCTCTCTCTCTCTCTCTCTCTCAGTCTCTCTCTCTTTCTCTTTCAAACCCAATAGATATCAGAAACTCTAGCTCTCTCTCTCTCTCTCTCTCTCTCTGTCTCTGTCTCTGTCTCTCTCTCTCTCTCTCTCTCTCTCTCTCTCTCTCTCTCTCTCTCTCTCTCTCTCATCATGAATTCAAGTGTGCATTTGTTACTATAAATGTACACGTATTTTTGGGTTGTTAAAAAATACCCATTGTGGTTGTACCACCCATAAAATGTAGGTCCTTGTAACATGTGTACAATAATATTGGGCTCGCTTCGTTAAAAATGCCAATGGCAATGTCTATTATTGCATTGAGGCGGTCCGGGGCGGGCAACAAGAGAGGAGACCTCTAAACACCTCTCAAGGCTCCCGTGCTGCTCAATTGGGGCTGGGGCAACCACAAGCAAGAAAAAACAACAACAAACCCACAGCCAAACAAGTGAAAGGGCACCACCTAGTTAGAGAGCGAACTAGGACGCAAAAGAGGAGAATCCCTTAGCAATACAAGCGAGAAGGAAGGGTACACTATCACTAATTTAAATGCTACAAATACACACACACACAAAAAAAAACAAAAACAAAAAAAAGAGAGATCTTTGTGCAAGAATTTAGCTTCAATTTTAATGATTGACGTGGGTGTATGAACAGCTTGGAGGAGTGTCAAGAGACACGATTAAGTTTGATGATGCTGCAATCTACACATTATCTTAGGGTTATGGGAGACCTCTCACCATACAACCCTCTTATAATGTTTTCCCAAGCAACAAAAACAAACACAAGAGCTCTTAAGTCACATACAAGAAGATACTACAAAAAAATCTCAAAATGAAAACGCGGCACCTTAAACCAAACGAGATGAGGTTGCCAATGAATCGGAGAGACTCAAGAGAGTTTTGACCCATGATTTGCACCCAACTTATTGATTAAATTGATGTGCAAGAGTAGGTACAAATTTGATTGGCAGTTATGAATCACTCACTCCCTTGCAATGCTACAACTAGCTTAAAGAAGCTTTCCTATACACCACATGTAATGGTGCATAGAGAGCTCACTCTCACTCCCTAAAACTAAGATGGTGAATGGCATGCTCAAAGTAGTGAGCAATAGTGTAGGGATCCTGTCATTTACAAAGGGAGAAGGGATCTATTTATAGGTGAGGAGAGCCCTACTTAGGATTATACCTAATCAACATTTTCATAGAAAACCATGTTTATGAAAATTTTTATATGTTCTTATGAGAGTGGGGCTCTCTTGTCTCTTGAGTCACATGGATGTGGGCTCAAGAGGAGAGAATTATTGAGGTGAAAGAGAGAAGATTCTAGAGAGGTGAGTGATTTTTTGTGTGAGGTTGCCTACTCCACGGTAGAGTAGAGTGAGTGCAATTTACAAAAAAGGGTTAGCAGTTAGTGTTAGTAGTTTGAAGTTAGTAGGATGGGGTAAAATTACATGGCATATGCACTCAAGGTGCATTATATGATTTATACAATGATAAAAAGTAAGAGAAGGATGAGAATATACACAATTTGGTGGAAACTAGAAGATGTAAATGAAATTTTCCACCTTCTCCTCCAGTGAATGAAGCGGTTGTAGAACTTTGTCGGTGCAGTTCTTGTGACCATGGGGAAGTTGAATTATCCATGATCAAACTCCTCCTTTTGCAGGGATTGAGCTTGGTTATTTGCTGATTTTTTCTCTTTTTATGAAAGGATGAAGAGGTTATGGTAATATGAATTTGATATCTTTTGAGCTATGGAGTAAGGAGAGATGGAAATGGTGGAGAAGATGAAGTAATCCATGAATGTTGTAGGTTTGAGTGAGGGATGGAGAGGAATGAGTATATGTGTGTGGAAGTGGGAAAGGAGGTGAGAGAAGACTATGGGTTACTTTGTGAGAAAAGTGGGCAGCACTCAAAAAATCCTATCTCACCACCGCTGGTAGCTCCAAAAATCATGAAACAATTTGAGGTGATTATTCAGATTGTGGTCTACATTTTCTCTGTTGATTACTTCTTCAAATTCCGAGCGAAAATAGGTGCCAAAATTCTCACCAAAAACCCTGTTTTGTATGCCTGCAAAAGTCTTTTAGTGGCCCCCTCCTTTGTTGAATTTGTACAATGTATCCAAGAGTGAGCCCCTCTTTTGTCATATCATAATACAAAGCATCCAAGTTGCCCTTTACACATGCATGGAGGAGGATTATTGGTGAATAAAGCAATATATACATGGTGGGACTAGTGTATGGACCATTCATGGATTTTAGCTCAATAAGGACATGGTGTTAGAATAATGAGTAAAAATAATAATAATAATATGGAGAAATTATGGATATGGAAAGATATTGGAATCATATGATATGGTCCCTCTTTGTATTATTTTGGGTGAAAGAGGAAAAGGTATGCAAGTAAATAAAAATAATATAATAAACATGACTAAGAAAGTAGAAATCAATTTTTTTTGTTTTCACGAGGGTGAGGGTGAAAATGTGGGGGTGATTTGTATAAAAGAAAAATATGAGGTTAGAGTATGTACACATTGGCAAAAAATACACTTATGGTGCAAGAGAATGAAAGAAGGCATACATAAGTTTAATAAAACACACACCTAGGTATAAATATTTAAATAAAATATAAAAAATCCCTATATTTAGGCCATATATATAAAGAAATATTTACACACAAAGGCCATAATATAACTTGTTTTAATTATTTTTTTATTTTTTTGGCTCAAGTAGCCCTAGTGACTAGCTAATGGAGGGTTTTTAAGAAAATATGGAAAAAGTCCCCTAATTCACACACGCCTATGTACATTGAAATGGTAGGGATAGCCATAGTGTTTGGGTGAATTTGGTAGGGTGAGGTAGCTCACTATGAAAATTTTGAATAGCCGAAAAACGGCTATCAGCATGAAAAGGGAAGAGAGAGAGAGAGAGAGAGAGAGAGAGAGAGAGAGAGAGAGAGAGAGAGAGAGAGAGAGAGAATAACTCGGTGTGGTCAAGCTAAATACAGACATCAAGAGAGAGATAGAGGCTAGAGAGAGAGAGAGAGAGAGAGAGAGAGAGAGAGACAGAGAGATAGAAAGAGAGAGAGAGAGAGAGAGAGAGAGAGAGAGAGAGAGAGAATAACTTGTGTGGTCAAGCTAAATACAGACAGAGAGAGAGAGAGAGAGAGAGAGAGAGAGAGAGAGAGAGGCTAGAGATAGATAGATAGTTCTATTATCATCCTCGGAGGTCAAATATGACCTATGGGACCAAATGAACATGTCACGTGGTGTGAGTGGAGGTCATAAGTGACTCTCGATGCTCAAAAATGGCTGAAATGAGCGTCGCAATAGAGAGTCCACATCATGATTGGGAGAGAAAGGTATGTAGGGAGAGCTCATGAATGAATATAGGGGGAAAAGAGGACCTAATGTGGTCAACAGCTAAGCACTCAAGTAGTGTGTGGTACTCACTTTCTCGCACTTGATGAGGGCATAAGGTGCAAAATTGATGACACTCCTTGCCAGTGCCTCAACGTCCTGTCTCGTAGCGTAGAGAATGGGAGCTAAGACGACTGGAGGCAATGGTGCAGATCACACTCAATGGGATGGGCTCAAGGATGTAGGGATGGGTTCGGTTACCTCATTCGGAGAAGAAGAGATATTTGTAGTTTGGGGCAACGTGTGTGGTGTAAAGGCTGAAGCGATAACCTCCGGATTTCTCCCAAGCCGTGATACATTGGCGTTGTAAGAAGGCCTCATTAACTTGGGAGTCGATCGACGCATCCTTGACCAAGTGACATGCATCCCATCTTCCAAACCATTTCTTAATGTCAAGCATCAACCCCGGACTTAGTATTTTGCTCTTGCATGTCTTTTGAACCTTTTGACTTGCTTCATATGCGATTCTAAGAAGTCAATGCAAAGGGCTACGTTGTGTCTTACGCATGTACTCCACAACCCTTTGCATGCCCAAGACCTCAATGGGAAGTAAGAGCATGTAGGGTGTTTGTGTCTTGACTTGGAGAAAGTAAGAATTAAGAGCAGTAAGGTGTAGGGTGTTTGTGTCTTGACTTGGAGAAAGTTGGTGAGAAAACGCTTTTGGACATCCTCAAACTCTTTTCAAGTAGACTTCCCGATGCTACCTCCACTCCATAAAGAAGCACCGGTGTCACCAATGTGTCAAAGAGGTACTTTTTGAGAGCCCAATACTTGATCTCTTCAGCATTGCACCACTACAAGAGGCTATTCATATTAGCGACGCTCACACAGCGACGCTCCAAAAAAAAATTCCCGGCGTGGCTATGAGCGTCGCAAATTTCTTTGTAAATTTGTGACGCTCATAGCGACGTCGACTGGGCTAAAAAAATAACCGAGCACGCCTAAAAACTCAGATCTCAGATCTCAGTTTTTCGGCGCCCTCAAGCAAGGAGCAGGTAACGCTCTCCCTCTCTCTCTCTCTCTCTCTCTCTCTCTCTCTCTCTCTCTCTCTCTCTCTCTTTTTCTTCTCCACACACACACACACACACGAGGAGAGGAAGGAGAGCCAGGTATGCTCCTTCCCTCTCCTCATTCTCATGTTCCCTTCCCCTCTTTCTCTCTCCCTCTATCTCTCTCTCACACACACACATAGTGTTTTTGAGAGAGAGAGAGAGAGAGAGAGAGAGAGAGAGAGAGAGAGAGAGAGAGAGTACAAACATAAACAAAAACGCACACACACATACATAAACAAAGAATGCACACACACATTGAGAGAGGAAAAGAGAGAGAGAGCATGCATAAACAAAAAACGCACGCATTGAGAGAGGAAAAGAGAGAGAGAACATGCATAAACAAAAAACGCACACATTGAGAGAGGAAAAAAGAGAGAAAACATGCATACGATCCAAAAAAACGCACACACATTGAGAGAGAAAGAGAGAGAAACTAATTTAACGTCGTAGGAAACTAATTAAAATTAAAAGACCTAAAGATCTAGCCCACGAGGAGTTGAACTCAAGACCTATTATTCAAGAGGGAAATGGCATAATCAATCTATCATACTTGGCATGGGTGATAGAAAGGTTATACCATTTATCTCTTTTTATTGGCACACACATCCACACACGCGCACACACACAAGAAGAAGAGAGTTATAACGTCGTAGGAAACTATCTTAAAAGACGTTAAAGATTAGGTTAGATGTAGACTTACGTTAAATTAGATTTAGGTTTATTTAAGTTAAATTAGATTAGATTTAGGTTTATTTTTAACTAGATTTACGTCTATTTACGCTAGATTTAGATTTACGTTATATTAGATTAGATTTAGGTCTCCATAGACTGCCATGCCTGCATGAAGCGGGTGAAGAAAGCCCTCAATGGAATATAGGGTATTGCTGCCTTCACTCATGGTGGGCTCCGTCGATCCAAAAGTACTGGTGAAATGTCTTCAGAAGATAGGGAAGAAGGTGGATCTTCAGGGCGGCAAGAGTCACTACATCCCCGACACAATGACCATCTAGACAACCTCTAGTCATTCAGCAGCAACTTCAAAGTTAGTAACAAGAGCAAGAACGGTCTAAAGGGCCAATTGCTGTCGTCAGATGTGGATGGAGATGAGGCAGCGTCACTGCCGGAAGTTAACTCTCACATCTTTAGTGATGAGAATGCCAACTCTTGCCGAGTTATGTGTTAAATCAGTTTTAAGGTTCTTATAATCCCTGTTAGTTTAGTTCTTTGTTTTTAATATAACATAATTTACGTTAGATTTAGATTTATGTTATATTAGATTAGACTTAGGTTTATTTAGGTTTACCCACACACACACACACACACACACACACACACACACAAGAAGAAGAGAGTTTTAACATCGTAGGAAACTATCCCAAAAGACGTTAAAGATTAGGTTAGATGTAAACTTACGTTAAATTAGATTTAGGTTTATTTTTAGTTAAATTTACGTTTATTTAGATTTACGCTTATTTATGTTAGATCGAGTCCACGCAAGAATTACTTACGGTTTAGGGTTTAGAGTTAGACGAACAGTGAAAAGATCTACTGTGAAAAGATGTTAAGATGCTGTGAAGTGCTACAGCTAGAGAAGAGGCAAAGGGGTTTTGTCCACTACATGCAGTATCATGTAGACGTGGGTGTGTAGATTTCTTGTACCCACAAATATAGGTATTGACCAATAAAGACGAGATTATAACCCGGTGGTTCTGATCTCCGTGCACCTCTAGACCGAGGTGTGCGGGGATTGGACATGACTAGAGAATGTGAGGTAAAGAGAGAGAGAGAGAGAGAGAGAGAGAGAGAGAGAGAGAGAGATAAGATGAAGAATGCCAATAGAATATTAAATTTGTTTTCCAGGTTATAAGATTTTTATCCTCATTATGAGTAGTGACGAGGATGTGGGACCGTCCAACCGAAACACCTATCTCTCAACGAGGGTCTTATGTCCTTGTAATCAATGCAAGCATGCTGTGCTATGGACAAGACGTGTTTCTTTGCAGCACGTTCGCGAATTTGGCGAGTTCGATCCATCTATTACAGATCGAGTTGTTGCCAATTATAACTCGTCGGACTCTGACGCTGGCCAACAAGCAGCAATCTTGCAACCCAATAGACGTGTTCGCAGGCGCTTTGGGCAAGCAGCATATGTGAGGCCACAAGATGTAGCCTCTGACAGCTCAGGGGATGATCATGCAGAGCACATTCCCAACGAGGCAATGTTTGAGCCCGAGATTGATGAAATGATCGAGACGATCATGGATTCAGAAAGGCTTATCTATGATGATATGAAAAGTGAAGCCGATACGCCATTGTATAATGGAGCACGTATGTTTAGATTGAAAGCACTCCTGGTTCTTCTCAACATGCAGGCAAAGTTTGGATGGAGTGACACTAGCGTCACAGCGCTTTTCAGGTGATCTATTACAATTAGTTTACTTTAATAAAACTCTAAATGTATAATGATCTGATAGAGTTTTACACGACTGTATCGTATTTTTATGTTGTGTAGATTGCTGAAAGAGCACATACTACCAGCTGACAATGTGATGCCAGATTCCCGAGATGAAGTAAGAAAGATTTTGCGAAACTTGGGGATGGATTACAATTCTATCCACGCTTGTCCTAATGACTGCATTCTTTTCAGAGGGGAATACATAGACATGGAGAAGTGTCCGAAATGTGATTCCGAAAGATATCGAGTAGATCTCCACGAGACAAAAATTCCACAAAAGGTTTTGCGACATTTTCCTCTGCTTCCTCGCATCAAGCATTTCTTCGAATGTAAGTCCATGGCCGCCCTAGCATCATGGCATGAGGAGAATAAATCTTTGGATGGTGTGATACGAAGTCCTGCAGATTGCGCAGCCTGGAAACATATAGATGGAACATGGTCGGATTTTGCCAGGGAAGCTCGAAATTTGTGCTTAGGCCTGGCTATGGATGGCGTAAATCCATTTGGTCAAAGATCAACATCTTATAGTGTATGGCCCGTTGTCATCGTCAACTACAACATTCCCCCGTGGTTGACTACGAAGAAGGGGCACCTATGGCTAAGCTTGATTGTGCCAGGGCGATATAAAGTGGGGAATATGGATGTGTATCTTCGTCCACTATTAGAAGAGCTACAACAATTGTGGGTTGGCATAGAGGTGGTGGATATGAGCCGACACATAGGACGACGGAATGCTTTGATCAGAGGCATTCTAATGTGGACCATGCATGACTATCCCGGGCTAACAGAATGCTCAGGTGATCTATTGACACTCCTCACTCAGACACTGTAAATCTTGTTTTTTCCCATAGTTGATCTATTATCATGTGTATACATGCAGGGCTTCAAACAAGCGGATACAGAGCATGTGTCACATGTGGACCTAGACTAAATGCACGTAGTAGGGCACCCTCACTGAAGAAGCAAATCTACAAAGGTCATCAAGCGTATCTTCCAGAGAATCATGTGTTACACGACGGCTTTTTGGGAAGAGAGCCACCAAGGATGTCTGCACAAGCATGGTTAGAGCAGAAGGACATGTGCGATGACGGATTGCCTCCAGGGATGAAGAGACTATCTCTATGGTATGAGTTACCATACTGGCCCCGACTCATGATCAATCACTTGCTCGATCCAATGCACATATTCAAGAATGTGGGTAATCTACTATGGGACCATCTGACCGGCAAGAAAGATACTTTGGGAGCCAGAGTTGACCTTAGAAATGTGGATTGTATGGAGCAATATTGGCCGCAAACAGCGTCTGATGGATCGATGAAACTCCCTAAAGCACCATGGATTTTCACAGGAGCCCAAGAACGCAAAGTAAAAGAGACCATTCGATCTTTGCGGACCCCCACTGGCGTAATGCACTCGCTCCGAACGTGTTTTACTAAAGAAGGAAAGCTTACCGGTTTGAAGTCACACGATTGGCATAAAATGTGTCAGGTACCAGACGAGCATCAAGATGCTACTACTCTATATGGGGTGCATGCAGAGGAGCTACAAAATGAAACAAAGGATATGTGTTTAAACGGAGAGCTCTATATAGATATAGGAAGTTATATTGAGTTATGCGAGGATGAGAGAGAGACTCTTAAAGCCACAAATATTGTATTTCAACAATTTTGCTCCATGTTGTAAAAGCTCTGCCTCTCTAAGTACCTTCCATGGTGTATATACTTCTTTTCTACTCGCGCTCACATCTTTTGATTGAAAATTCTGAGTTTTCGACTTGTCTCTTCTATCACTCAATTCATTGCGTCATTACGTCATTGTATTTAATGGTCTTTGCGTCATTGTCTACTCTATTCATTCAATATTAAGTTTAAATATTTGTGTGTTTAATGCAGGTATGGATGATGAGGAGTTTCTTTCTTCTTTGTCACCGCAGCAGAGACAGTGGTACGTGGAGCGTCATCGCTCTAGCGCATCATCGCGCGTTCCTACTCCATCCGCATCTCCCTCTCTTTCGGAGCATTCGGCGCGCTCTGAAGCTTCGGCGTCGACGAGACGAGCTTCACACTCGTCTAGACACCGGCGCTCTAGTGGTGGCGGTGGCGGTTGTTGTGGGGATTCCGCCACCGATGCCTCCACACCGCCTCGTGTTCGACGAGGCTCTTTACCCTCCCCTTCTTTGCCCGCCCCCACACCAGCCACAGCATCGCCATCTACGCCAGGTTTTGCACGGCTGACTGTTCCTAGAAGCTACACACCTCTACCTACTCCGCCAGGAGCCACCCCACTCGACACTCCTCGCTTCGGGGCCCAGACGTCGGTGGAGACACCTGACGTCCGTACCCCCATCGACACGCCGCTAGAGACCCCTGCCGGGACACCCAGGTTCATGCGTCACCGGCTAGAGGGTTTGTCTTACTCCGTCGACTTCAGCGGCGGCATCATCATGGATGATGACGGCAAGAAGGTGATCTCGCACATGCGTGGTCTTTGCTCTCAGCTGTTTAGACACTACATACTAAACAAATGGAGTGAAGTACCAAGTGATTTAAAAAACAGAGTCATCAGCATACTTCATGATGGGTTTCCCGTTCCAACACGGGATCAGCGCTTCAATGAAGACCTGATGAAGATTCGAATGCGCAAATACTGCAAACACAAGCGTTCCGAAGTGCAAAAAGCAATCAAGAATGGGTGGAACAGGCCAGATTGGCTGGCCAAAGAAGATTGGAAGAATGCGAAGAAAGCAGCGCGCGAGAATCCCGACAAGTGGAAGCAACAAAAGGATGCAGCCAGAGCGCGAGTAGAGGCAGGGAGCTCGCACCACTTGAGGAGCGCTGGATGGGCATCATTTGAGGCCGATTTTGTAAGTGTTTTCGCATTGCTCTTTATGTTCGATAGTTTAGGGTTTATGAGTTTTTTAATTCTAACATAATGAAATCTTTGTATGTTTTGACAGTGGTCGATGACAGGACGTGATCCCACACCGTACAAGCGCGAGTACGCAAGCAGGAAGGGCTTAAACGCCCTGATGGACATTCTCAGTTCTCGCGGCGGCATGGTTAGTATTAGGGTTTACTCTTTTCTATTTTTTGTATTGTTTTATAAATGTTGTTATATGTTTATACTTAGTGAAAGCTGTCTTATTGTCTTTTTTTGTAGAATCCGACAGATACGCCGCTTGGACGCGATGAGACGTCTGACTAGACGACGTCAGTTTAGCCGTAGCTAGATAGCATTAGTTTAGGGTTTCTCATAGCTTATGTATCATGAGACGGATTTTATACGTCTTTTTGAACCATGTATATTATTACATTTGTCACCGCAGTTCCTTTTGCCAATCAATTCTTTATGCCTATGATGTTGTACAATTGTCATTATTACATTTGCCAATCAATTCATTATGCCTATGATGTGTACAATTGTCAATTTTGCAAACAATGCGTCTTGTGGGTGACTATTTTGGGTCTATTAGCTACCCTTGTACTTTTTTTAAAAAGTGAATCAAGTACAATATGGTTGATGGGTGGCAGGGCATTCAATGCCCTGCCACCAAAAAAAAATTCTCTCGGGCGTCGCTATAACCGTCGCTATTTATGGCTCTGTAGCGTCGCTATGAGCGTCGCTATAGTCTTCTGTGTAAACGTCGCTATAACCGTCGCTATAACCGTCGCTATGAGCGACGCTTATAGTGACGCCTATAGCGACGCTATTAGCGACGGTTTTAGCGACGCCGGGGGTTATAAAAACCCAGTGTATTTCCATCGCTAACAGCGTCACAAGAGCACACAACCTCTTGTAGTGCACATGTTCTCAAATGCATAATAAGCCCTCTTTCCGTCTTCCAAGCGACGCATTGCACAATCCTTCCATTTATGATTGGATGGAACCTAAAGGCCAAGGTACTTGAAGTGATCTACCACTTCAAGTTTCTCATTGTTGTATACAATGCATGGATTTTCGTCATTGAGGGTCTTTACAATCATAACCTTGGTTTTGGATCCATTCATGATCAGGCCGCTATGTAGGCAAAAGCGTTCCAAGAAACTCATAAGCTTTTGTGCATCTTCTAAGGTATGTGCCAAGAGCACTACATCATTTGCATAAAGCAAAAGCATGATCACCACATTTCCAATCTTAACCTCTTCTATGCCTTCTTTTGCTGCATAAAATCAAAAGCCATACATTCCAATTCATCAATGAGTAGCCCAAAGAGGGTTGGGGAAAGTGGGCATCCTTGTTTGACACCAATGGTGCTTGCAAAAAATTCTGAAATTCCATCTCCCATACGTAATCAACATATCACTTTTTGGTAGATGTGAAAGACTGCATGCATAAAATCTCTCGGCACTTGAAGGCTTTGCATACGTCTCCAAACATTTCCTCGCGGTACCATCTCAAAAAATTTCTTGAAATCCACAAAGCAACAATACAAATTTTTTCCTTTCAATCGAGACTCTTCCATAAGAACTCGAAGAGTGACAAGGTGATCAATAGTGCTATGATGCTTTCAAAAACCTGCTTAGCCAAGCACACGTTTGCCATTCTTTTCATCCCATTCACTTATCTTCGTGTCCATGATACATCCAACTAACTTTTCCATCAAAGAACCAACCATTATAGTGCGATAGTTGTTCACATTGTTTACATATCCTCCTTTGTGCAAAGGTTTGATCCAATTTGCACTCCAATCATGAGGCATGCCATACTGAAGTGCAAGGTTAAACATATCGCATATCCAATATCGTGTTTTCTTGCTTGTCCATTTAATCATTTCGACAGCCTTGACACCTTGGAGGTCACCTGCCTTGCGAGTAGCAAGTTTCTCAAGCACGCGGCATACATCTTCAATGGTAAAGAAGGGAGACATAAACGGAAGGGAGCTACAACACTCCATCTTATCAACATTGGGCTACTCATAGAGGTTCTTTCAATGCATATACATATCCTCAAGAGTCAAGTCACCAAAGCTCTCAACGCGCTTGCCTTTTAGATTTTTCCAAAATTTGCCACATGCATGTGCTTTCTCTTGCGCTAAAAGAAGTTGGTTTTTGAATTCCCACCTTCTCCTCTTCTTTTGAACAAGTGCTTTGTATGTGTGTGAACATTTCAAGTAAACTTCCTTGTCTTTGATTGCATCCAATCTTAGCAAGTGTTTTTGGGCTTGACTACATTCCATGTCAAACCATTTCTTCTTGGTGCTACCCTTCTTAGACCTTTTGCAAGACATGTGTTTCATGGAAAAGCATTCCTTCGCACAAGAGCAAATTACTTCTTTGAAAACTTTCCACTTGCATTCTAATGCTGGGCTCTCTTGATGCTCTATCATGCTTAACATTTGGTCCACCATATCAGCATATATAAGTGCTCGTTTGAAGCCTAGACGTAGGTACAAATGATTCACATAATGATTGGAGGCTATATGCTCGGGCCGTTTACCACACTTGACGTCAATACATAAAATCCTATGATCCGATTCTGGATTCCATTCACCAAGTGTAAAGCTTTGTCTGCATTCTAGAGTGGCTTCCGAGAACAACATATAGTCAATCACGCTATCACCATTGTGCTTTCTACATGTAAAGTCATTGGTGCCTTGCCATAGAGATACACCATTTTCAATGAGCATTCCGGTACTATTGCACATATGTAGAAGTGGATTTCCATAGTGATCCAGTTCTTTTGTATTATTAGAACTTCGATTATATATGTATGAGTCATCCATTCTTCTTGAGACATGCGGCATGTTGACTTGTTGTGTGTCGTGTTGTAACATATTTGTGCGAGCATTCATGTCTCCAAAAACAATGACTTCACCTTGATCCTTGTAATGAGAAATGTCTTCCTCTAGTTCAACAAAGGGCTGATCTCTATCCATATTCAAGCAAGCATAAAAGTTGGATTCATAGTGAGGAATGTAGCAACCAGCCACAAACATGACTTGACCATTTGGTGGGCTGATTTTCAGCCATAAGTAGCGTTTATACGTATCTTCTTTGACAAGGGAAACATCTTTCAAACCCTTTTTGGTCATACATGCTACACCTCCTTGGCCTCTTTGTTGCTTGGAATTTTTGGCCCACATCAAAGAATGCACATCGTATTTGTCAAATCCAAGAATTCGTTGCGCATCATGCTCCCATGTTTCGACAAGAAGTATCACATCGGAGTCATTGGTAAGCTTATCAATGTCAATTCCCACATTCCATGGATACCCATTACAATTCCAAAATCTTATTCGCAAGCATTAGTTGGTCTCATAGATCATGTGTCCCTATTTGTTGGGTGGACTTGCATCCTCCTCAAGTGGATTTTCTTCTTGAGATGATACCTTAACCTTCTTGCTTCTTTCCTCATATGCTTTGCGACGTACATTTTGTTGCATAAGAGTGCGAGGGAGAGAGAGTGAGAGAGAGAGAGAGACTTAAGAAGGCCTCTGCCTCCTTCAAGGTGCAGGAATCAGAAGCTTGAAGACCCAAAACAACATTCCCAGTCCTGAACCTCTACTCAAACAGCAATGTCTAGTCCTGGCAAAGGTAAAGTCAATCTCTTCACTTTCATTTGATCCATCACTACAAGAGGTTGTGTGCTCTTGTGACGCTGTTAGCGACGGAAATACACTGGGTTTTTATAACCCCCGGCGTCGCTAAAACCATCGCTACGAGCGTTGCTACGAGAGCGTCGCTATATACGTCGCTATAGGCGTCGCTATATGCGTCGCTATAAGCGTCGCTATATGCGTCGCTATAAGCGTCGCTATATAGCGACGGTTATAGCGACGTTTACACAGAAGACTATAGCGACGCTCATAGCGACGCTACAGAGCCATAAATAGCGACGCTTATAGCGACGCCCGAGAGAATTTTTTTTTGGTGGCAGGGCATTGAATGCCCTGCCACCCATCAACCATATTTTACTTGATTCACTTTTTAAAAAAAGTGCAAGGGTAGATAATAGACCCAAAATAGTCACCCACAAGACGCATTGTTTGCAAAATTGACAATTGTACACATCATAGGCAAAATGAATTGATTGGCAAATGTAATAATGACAATTGTACAACATCATAGGCATAAAGAATTGATTGGCAAAAGGAACTGCGGTGACAAATGTAATAATATACATGGTTCAAAAAGACGTATAAAATCCGTCTCATGATACATAAGCTATGAGAAACCCTAAACTAATGCTATCTAGCTACGGCTAAACTGATGTCGTCTAGTCAGACGTCTCATCGCGTCCAAGCGGCGTATCTGTCGGATTCTGCAAAAAAAGACAATAAGACAGCTTTCAGTAAGTATAAACATATAACGACATTTATAAAACAATACAAAAAATAGAAAAGAGTAAACCCTAATACTAACCATGCCGCCGTGAGAACTGAGAATGTCCATCAGGGCGTTTAAGCCCTTCCTGCCTGCGTACTCGCGCTCGTATGGTGTGGGATCACGTCCTGTCATCGACCACTGTCAAAACATACAAAGATTTCATTATGTTAGAATTAAAAAACTCATAAACCCTAAACTATCGAACATAAAGAGCAATGTGAAAACACTTACAAAATCGGCCTCAAATGATGCCCATCCACCGCTCCCCAAGTGGTGCAAGCTCCCTGCCTCTACTCGCGCTCTGGCTGCATCCTTTTGTTGCTTCCACTTTTCGGGATTCTCGCGCGCTGCTTTCTTCGCATTCTTCCAATCTTCTTTGGCCAGCCAATCTGGCCTGTTCCACCCATTCTTGATTGCTTTTTGCACTTCGGAACGCTTGTGTTTGCAGTATTTGCGCATTTGAATCTTCATCAGGTCTTCATTGAAGCGATGATCCCGTGTTGGAACGGGAAACTCATCATGAAGTATGCTGATGACTCTGTTTTTTAAATCACTTGGTACTTCACTCCATTTGTTTAGTATGTCGTGTCTAAACAGCTGAGAGCAAAGACCACGCATGCGCGAGATCACCTTCTTGCCGTCATCATCCATGATGATTCCGCCGCTGATGTCGACGGAGTAACGCAAGGCCTCTAGCCGGTGACGCATAAACCTGGGTGTCCCGGCAGGGGTCTCTAGCGGCGTGTCGATGGGGGTACGGACGTCAGGTGTCTCCACCGGCGTCTGGGCCCCGAAGCGAGGAGTGTCGAGTGGGGTGGCTCCTGGCGGAGTAGGTAGAGGTGTGTAGCTTCTAGGAACAGTCAGCCGTGCAAAACCTGGCGTAGATGGCGATGCTGTGGCTGGTGTGGGGGCGGGCAAAGAAGGGGAGGGTAAAGAGCCTCGTCCAACACGAGGCGGTGTGGAGGCATCGATGGCGGAATCCCCACAACAACCGCCACCGCCACCACTAGAGCGCCGGTGTCTAGACGAGTGTGAAGCTCGTTTCGTCGACGCCAAAGCTTCGGAGCGCGCCAAATGCTCCGAAAGAGAGGGAGATGCGGATGGAGTAGGAACGCGCGATGATGCGCCAGAGCGATGACGCTCCACGTACCACTATCTCTGCTGCGGTGACAAAGAAGAAAGAAACTCCTCATCATCCATACCTGCATTAAACACACGAATATTTAAACTTAATATTGAATGAATAGAGTAGACAATGACGCAAAGACCATTAAATACAATGACGTAATGACGCATATAAAGACAATGACGCAATGAATTGAGTGATAGAAGAGGCAAGTCGAAAACTCAGAATTTTCAATCAAAAGATGTGAGCACGAGTAGAAAAGAGCATTATACCCCATGGAAAGTACTTAGAGAGCCAGAGCTTTTACAACACGGAGCAAAATTGTTCAAATACAATATTTGTGGCTTTAAGAGATCTCTCTCTCATCCTCGCATAACTCAGCATAACTTCCTATATCTATATAGAGCTGTCCATTTAAACACATATCCTCTGTTTCATTTTGTAGCTCCTCTGCATGCACCCCATATACAGTAGTAGCATCTTGATGCTCGTCTGGCACCACCGCAGCGGCTTCTGATTGAGCATCTTCTCTGATCTCCTCCATTGATGCCGTTGTGATTGGCACATGGTAGCCTTCATACGTCCTTGCACTACGAGGGGCTACCTCTATGACGTACCACCAGTTTGATGTAGACTTTGTAGGATGAAATATTACCTGCCAGAGCCACATAACTTACATGAGAGCTTTCAAGCACATAACTTGTAAAAGGGGGATGTTAACTACTTACATACTTACTTGTTCACAATGCTCGGGTAGTACGAAAGTGTCTCTTAGGTCAGTCCATTTCTTAGTAGAATCCACCTCAAGAAAACCAGACTCTCCTCTACGCACAGTAGCGTTGCGACCCTCCATGATTATCTTGAACCATTGCACGTCGAACAAGTCGATAAAAAATCCTCTGTAATTGATCCTCAAAATCTCATGCAGCGTGCCGAAGTAAGTGAGTTCCACCACCACAGGATCTACATCAGAGGAACGTCGTCGACTAGACTGTTCAAATTTTTCCATGATTCCACAATCTTGAGTAAAACGCTTTTTGTCGATTCGTTCCACCCTAAAATGTCGACCTTTACACCATGCTGCTGTGTATGACTTATACTACAACGAACAAAGATTATGAGTGGCGTTCAAACGTTTATAAATAAAGTCACTTGCTAGCCGTACATTGCAAACTTACCTTGGTCGCGCAACCCCGAGAGTACTCCCACTCTTCTTCAGTCACTTCGTCACCGCATTGTTGTGCACTTTTCAATTGGTTGTGCAACCATCTTAAGCTCATGAAGGTTGGTAGGCTCTCCAGAACCGCTGGATAGTGCATCGGTGGTCGTCTTCCCCGTCTCCACTCGATTCGTGCCCTTTGTCGCTCTTGCTTTGCATCCTCATATTGTGGAATCCACTTTTGCATCACTGGATTGTGAAGCATGCAAAATCGGTTGATTTTAGCCTCTAGATCTTCCGTCATCTTCTTCTCAACACCGAGATTTCACATGACAATCCGAGATATGCGCTCATCATCTATGGTTCGCCATAGCGTGTCCCGGGATTTATCAATTCCGTCTAGCCACTCTCCAATGTACACTAGGGACTCTAATACCAACCAACCTTCTACCATGCTACCCTCCGGACGTGCCTTTTGACGCACATATCCCTTAAGCGTTTTCATGAAACGCTCTAAGAAGAACATCCATCTGGAATGAACTGTGCCAGCTATTTCCACCTCATCAACTATGTGAACAAGAAGATGCACCTGAATGGTTAGCATTGTAGTAGGAAAATGTTTCTCAAACATGCGCACAAGCTCCGCAGCATTTAGTTTGGCGAATGGTATGGAGTCTACGTTGATCTCCTTTTGTGAGATCCATTGCACCAGCTTTGCAAGTTTGTAGATTGTGTTACGGATGTCGAGAGACAAACATCCCTCAATGGCAACCGGTAAAATAAACTGTAAAGTATGTGCAGCAATGATATTAAAGGCCACATTTTATGCAATGACATTAAAGTCCACTATGAACGTACCTGACACATTTTATGCCAATCGTGTGACTTCAAACCGGTAAGCTTTCCTTCTTTAGTAAAACACGTTCAGAGCGAGTGCATTACGCCAGTGGGGGTCCGCAAAGATCGAATGGTCTCTTTTACTTTGCGTTCTTGGGCTCTTGTGAAAATCCTTGGTGCTTTAGGGAGTTTTATCGATCCATCAGACGCTGTTTACGGCCAATATTGCTCCATACGATCCACATTTCTAAGGTCAACTCTGGCTCCCAAAGTATCTTTCTTGCCGGTCAGATGGTCCCATAGTAGATTACCCACATTCTTGAATATGTGCATTGGATCGAGCAAGTGATTGATCATGAGTCGGGGCCAGTATGGTAACTCGTACCATAGAGATAGTCTCTTCATCCCTGGAGGCAATCTGTCATCGCACATCTCCTTCTGCTCTAACCATGCTTGTGCAGACATCCTTGGTGGCTCTCTTCCCAAAAAGCCATCGCGTAACACATGATTCTCTGGAAGATATGCTTGATGACCTTCGTAGATTTGCTTCTTCAGTGAGGGTGCCCTACGTGCATTCAGTCTAGGTCCACATGTGACACATGCTCTGTATCCGCTTGTTTGAAGCCCTGCATATATACACATGATAATAGATCAACTATGGGAAAAAACAAGATTTACAGTGTCTGAGTGAGGAGTGTCAATAGATCACCTGAGCATTCTGTTAGCCCGGGATAGTCATGCATGGTCCACATTAGAATGCCTCTGATCAAAGCATTCCGTCGTCCTGTGTGTCGGCTCATATCAACCAGCTCTATGCCAATCCACAATTGTTGTAGCTCTTCCAATAGTGGACGAAGATACACATCCATATTCCCGGCCACTTTATATCGCCCTGGCACAATCAAGCTTAGCCATAGGTGCCCCTTCTTCGTAGTCAACCACGGGGGAATGTTGTAGTTGACGATGACAACGGGCCATACACTGTAAGATGTTGATCTTTTACCAAATGGATTTACGCCATCCATAGCCAGGCCTAAGCGCAAATTTCAAGCTTCCCTGGAAAAATCCGACCATGTTCCATCTATATGTTTCCACGCTACGCAATCTGCAGGAATTCGTAGCACACCATCCGAAGATTTATTCTCCTCATGCCATGATGCTAGGGCGGCCATGGACTTACATTCGAAGAAATTCTTGATGCGAGGAAGTAGAGGGAAATGTCGCAAAACCTTTTGTGGAATTTTTGTCCCATGGAGATCTACTCGATATCTTTCGGAATCACATTTCGGACACTTCTCCATGTCTATGTATTCCCCTCTGAAAAGAATGCAGTCATTAGGACAAGCGTGGATAGAATTGTAATCCATCCCCAAGTTTCGCAAAATCTTTCTTGCTTCATCTCGGGAATCTGGCATCACATTGTCAGCTGGTAGTATGTGCTCTTTCAGCAATCTACACAACATAAAAATATCATACAGTCGTGTAAAAATCTATCAGATCATTATACATTTAGAGTTTTATTAAAGTAAACTAATTGTAATAGATCACCTGAAAAGCGCTGTGACGCTAGTGTCACTCCATCCAAACTTTGCCTGCATGTTGAGAAGAACCAGGAGTGCTTTCAATCTAGACATACGTGCTCCATTATACAATGGCGTATCGGCTTCACTTTTCATATCATCATAGATAAGCCTTTCTGAATTCATGATCGTCTCGATCATTTCATCAATCTCGGGCTCAAACATTGCCTCGTTGGGAATGTGCTCTGCATGATCATCCCCCGAGCTGTCAGAGGCTACATCTTGTGGCCTCACATATGCTGCTTGACCAAAGCGCCTGCGAACACGTCTATTGGGTTGCAAGATTGCTGCCTGTTGGCCAGCGTCAGAGTCCGACGAGTTATAATTGGCAACAACTCGATCTATAATAGATGGATTGAACTCGCCAAATTCACGAACGTGCTGCAAAGAAACACGTCTTGTCCGTCGCACAGCATGCTTGCATTGATTACAAGGACATAAGACCCTCGTTGAGAGATAGGTGTTTTGGTTGGACGGTCCCACATCCTCGTCGCTACTCATAATGAGGATAAAAAACTTATAACCTGGACAACAAATTTAATATTCTATTGGCATTCTTCGTCTTATCTCTCTCTCTCTCTCTCTCTCTCTCTCTCTCTCTCTCTCTCTCTACCTCACATTCTCTAGTCATGTCCAATCCCCGCACACCTCGGTCTAGAGGTGCACGGAGATCAGAACCACCGGGTTATAATCTCGTCTTTATTGGTCAATACCTATATTTGTGGGTACAAGAAATCTACACACCCACGTCTAGATGATACTGCATGTAGTGGACAAAACCCCTTTGCCTCTTCTGTAGCTGTAGCACTTCACAGCATCTTAACATCTTTTCACAGTAGATCTTTTCACTGTTCGTCTAACTCTAAACCCTAAACCGTAAGTAATTCTTGCGTGGACTCGATCTAACATAAATAAGCGTAAATCTAAATAAACGTAAATTTAACTAAAAATAAACCTAAATCTAATTTAACGTAAGTTTACATCTAACCTAATCTTTAACGTCTTTTGGGATAGTTTCCTACGATGTTAAAACTCTCTTCTTCTTGTGTGTGTGTGTGTGTGTGTGTGTGGGTAAACCTAAATAAACCTAAGTCTAATCTAATATAACATAAATCTAAATCTAACGTAAGTTATGTTATATTAAAAACAAAGAACTAAACTAACAGGGATTATAAGAACCTTAAAACTGATTTAACACATAATTTTTCACATAACTCGGCAAGAGTTGGCATTCTCATCACTAAAGATGTGAGAGTTAACTTCCGACGGTGACGCTGCCTCATCTCCATCCACATCTGACGACAGCAATTGGCCCTTTAGACCGTTCTTGCTCTTGTTACTAACTTTGAAGTTGCTGTTGAATGACTAGAGGTTGTCTAGATGGTCATTGTGTCGGGGATGTAGTGACTCTTGCCGCCTTGAAGATCCACCTTCTTCCCTATCTTCTGAAGACATTTCACCAGTACTTTTGGATCGACGGAGCCCACCATGAGTGAAGGCAGGAATACCCTATATTCCATTGAGGGCTTTCTTCACCCGCTTCATGCAGGCATCGCAGTCTATGGAGACCTAAATCTAATCTAATATAACGTAAATCTAAATCTAGCGTAAATAAACGTAAATCTAGTTAAAAATAAACCTAAATCTAATTTAATGTAAGTCTACATATAACCTAATCTTTAACGTCTTTTAAGATAGTTTTCTACGACGTTATAACTCTCTTCTTCTTGTGTGTGTGCACGTGTGTGGATGTGTGTGCCAATAAAAAGAGATAAATGGTATAACCTTTCTATCACCCATGCCAAGTATGATAGATTGATTATGCCATTTCCCTCTTGAATAATAGGTCTTGAGTTCAACTCCTTGTCGGCTAGATCTTTAGTTCTTTTAATTTTAATTAGTTTCCTACGACGTTAAACTAGTTTCTCTCTCTTTCTCTCTCAATGTGTGTGCGTTTTTTTGGATCGTATGCATGTTTTCTCTCTCTTTTCCTCTCTCAATGTGTGCGTTTTTTGTTTATGCATGTTCTCTCTCTCTTTTTCTCTCTCAATACGTGCGTTTTTTGTTTATGCATGCTCTCTCTCTCTTTTCCTCTCTCAATGTGTGTGTGCATTCTCTGTTTATGTATGTGTGTGTGCGTTTTTGTTTATGTTTGTACTCTCTCTCTCTCTCAAAAACACTATGTGTGTGTGTGTATGTGTGTGTGTGAGAGAGAGAGGGAGAGAGGGAGAGAGAAAGAGGGGAAGGGAACATGAGAATGAGGAGAGGGAAGGAGCATACCTGGCTCTCCTTCCTCTCCTCGTGTGTGTGTGTGTGTGTGTGTGTGGAGAAGAAAAAGAGAGAGAGAGAGAGAGGGAGAGAGAAAGAGGGGAAGGGAACATGAGAATGAGGAGAGGGAAGGAGCATACCTGGCTCTCCTTCCTCTCCTCGTGTGTGTGTGTGTGTGTGTGTGTGGAGAAGAAAAAGAGAGAGAGAGAGAGAGAGAGAGAGAGTGAGGGAGAGCGTTACCTGCTCCTTGCTTGAGGGCGCCGAAAAACTCAGATCTGAGATCTGAGTTTTTGGGCGCGCTCGGTTATTTTTTTAGCCCAGCCAGCGTCGCTATGAGCGTCGCAAATTTCCCGGGAATTTTTTTTTTGAGTGTCGTTGTGTGAGCGTCGCTAATATGAATAGCCTCTTGTAGTGCATAGTTTATTTGTGTCTAAGGATTGTGCTTCAAAATGTAAAAGACGATTTCATAATTCACCAACCAACATTGGATCACGGTGTGCCACTAACGTTATAGGGATTCGTTTACATACTCCGCGTGCCGTGATCCTCTTTTGATATTTACAAACGTTTTTTTTTAAGAATAATATCGTAGGTATTCCATTGTATGAAAGCCCGTTAAGTGGATCACGACACGCCAGTAGAGTTGTGGACGTTTATTATACACTCCACACATCGTGATCTTCTTTTTAAATTGTACAAACTTTTTTTCTGAAAAAAAATATTCTTTGATGTTCTGGTAGCTATTCTATTTTATGAAAGCCCATTGAGTGGATCACGGCGCGCCTGTAGCTGTGTGGATTTTGGTTTATGTACTCTGCATGCTGTGATCCACTTGTATGGCTTTTTCTCTTCACAAAAACTATAAAGTAGTTTTTTATTTTATCCATACTAATCATCTTATGTTATAGTCTATATGATTAGTTGGGAATAACTATGAGATACCTAGCTATAGTTTGTTCAAAACTTATATGATCATTTGGTGCTCTCCTTTTTATTTATGTTTGTTGATGAAACTTATATTTGTGAGTATGAAATAAATGGCAGGATTAAGATCACATAGGCAGAAAATAGATCCAGAGCGCATTGTTGGCCAAGCAAACCTCCAGAGAAGGCTGCGGGAGCTGTTAAAAACATTAATGAAGAGGAATGTAGACTTCACAGAGACGATATATCTGTTGCAGAGCCTGCCATGAGTTTGGAGGAGCTTGCCCTGACTTTGGAGGAGCCTGCTCTAGGATTGGAGGAGCCTAATACTGATCCATTTGTAGAATTGGAGTCTCCTTCTACTCCAAAATTTACTTTACCGAACTCACTTAAGAGAGAAGTGGATTTTTCAGCACCTACTTTGCAGAGTGCTCAATCTGTTGCAACAATCCAAAAGAAAAAGAGACAGTTATTTATGAAGACCCTACAGTGATTGATGAAAGGCTTTTAGATTTTGCAATTTCGTCTAGGAATGGTGATAAGTTTGATTTGGTCTCCTGCATTTTTAATGCTCCATTTAATCTTGATGTGTTTATAGCTGAACAGAGTGAACACTTGAAGCTGGAATGAGAGAAGTTTAAGCTTCACACTCAAGAGCACAGGGTTAATGCTGGTGAAATGGTGGTATTCCATTTAAAATACTGTGATCCTAAAAGATAGTCTTACAAGAAGTATAATCAGCTGCCTCTTATGTACAGGCCCCATTGGTACAGCTTACATGAACGAGAGTGCAAGATGATTCAAGAATCCTTTGGATTTCTAATGATTTTTTAAATGGATTATTTACAAGTCTTATGAAAGATCCTAAGGAGGTCATGGAGGAACATGATTTATCAGCAGAGATGAAAAAGAGGAAAAGAATGAGGAATATATTGAAGTGACAGAGATAGAGGAGTCTATTGATCTTGAAGAAGAAGCAAAAGAGGTGAAATGAAGCGATCTTCTCTCAATGAAAACCTCAGATATCAAGCTACCTCTAGATGTGCAAGGTTTCAATGAGCGACAAGCCACCTTAATGCTACCAGGAGTGCCAGAGTTTAAATTTGGAGATAGGTCATACATTTTCCTTCATGATATACAAAGTATTTTTTGTTTGCGGGAGGACTTTGCACTAGCCACTATCTCCAAGTATTAGGAGGAGAGGAATGGATTTGTTTCAGATGATAGTAGTGATGACAAGGAAATGAAGATCTCCAGTAACCCACTGGACTGCCTTAAACTCTGCTTTTAGAAGGCAAAAAAGTATAAAGAAAGCCTTCCTGATGAAGCCACATTTTAAACTATTCAAAATAATCTTAAGCCATCAACTAGTAAACAGGATATGGAGGATTGGTTTAAGTGATCAGCGTAGAAGTCAACCGGATCAGTCAACCTATGGAAGGATGAGCTTTTTTTGCAAGATGAGAGTTTCATGGTATAAAAGCATGCGCCCCCCCCACCCCCACCCCCACATCTCTCTCTCTCTCTCTCACACACACACACATACACAAACACTTCTTTTGTTTACAGTCATGGATTGCTGAAAAGAACGACTTTATTCATTGTCGAAGAAGACAGTTCTGTGGTAGGGATGCATCTCTAGGACAATATATTCCTAGTTTATGTGAGGCACCCATCCTAATCTTCCACAACGGAATGTCACAAGAGGGGAATACTACAAGCTATGCTTTCCAGACATTATCTTGCTTCTTAGGTGGTCCAATGCTGCCACAAAATGCTAACAAATTTATCCTCATTGACAAGGTTTTTGCAAGAGAATGTTTTGGTTACTCACCAAGATATACTGAGGGCCGTGCAGCATATTACTACACATACACAACAATGGAATTATCTTTAGGGAAAGAAAGCCCTACTGAACTCTTAAGAGTATGGCAAACATTTAATGATCAGATAAGAGGGCAAGATTCTAAATGATATTTGCAAATCATCCAAATGTTGAAATAGTTGTGTTACATATTGAATTTAATTCTGCAGGCATTTGTGGTACATCCGATCATGTAAACTCTAACTCTCTTGTTTCATCGATGATTGGCATATTGCATTGTCTCTCTCCACCTGATTTGACTTTCAAAAGCACTTGAGTTGTTGAATGTGTCTGCTCACTTTCTTTTTTGAAGTTGCAAATGTTTGATTGCCTGTATGATTGCTGAAGAGGCCAATACTTGCTTTTGTTGCATGGTATGAATGATTATGTGACAAAACAACTGAAATAACTCCTTCAGACTGTTTGCCTTATTTCGAGAGCCTCCATGCTGTGTGTGTCTGAAGTAGGCATTTCTAGCCATGTAATGAGACTTCTCCAAGCCCTGGATGTTCCATATACCTGGATTCCCATACGTTTGGATGAAGTATGGAAAATAATTAAAAATAATGTGTTCCAAAACAAGAAATTTATTTAGAAATTTAAACACAAACTTAGTACTAAGACTATTTGAGGTGCTTTTAATTTACCATGTAATGAGTGATTTGAGTGTCAGTCCATGCTGTCTTGAAGGATTTTTTCAGTAGTAACTAAATGTTCTGTTTCAACTTGCTAAGATTATCCTGTGACCAATCATCATTCTCACACATTTGAAATAAAATATCAATGGAACACCACACATCACCCTTTGCATTGCGAGTTGTTGGCTCTTGGTCTTTCACTACTAAATGAAGTTTTTTTCAGTGCATATACTCAACTTTGCTAACATAGGTAGAGTGATATACTCTCCCTCGCTTTGTTAGCTTCACATCTTTCACACCTTGAGGTTTAGATAGAAAACGGCATGCCTTGACCCCACCTATGGATGGTTTGCAGGGTACATCTTTCTCAATGGTTGACCTTTTTTCATCCCGCTGTATTTTCACATTGCCCCCATGTAGACCAATATGTGGCAAAACTAGTTCCAAAGCCTCTAGAGCGACTTGTCGTTCAGATGACTTTTTGATTTTCCAAGCAAACCCAATGTATAGATATACCAACTTCTCTACAATTCAGCAGATACCATGCATTGTACAAATATAGACATTAACAAGTGGTATATCTCGGAACTAATTAGAGTCCTGATTGTGATGAGTAGGGGCCTTTCGCCACCAATTTGGGTCCATCACTTTTGCAGGCTCCATACAATACAAGCATGGAGACTTTTCCATGGCACTCATTCCACAGTTATACATACACTTCAATGTTTTGAGGTCACCTGCAAGATGCCATTGAACTTGAAAGTCTCCTCTCCCATCTAGAGCCAATACCTCTCCTCGTTTCATTTGCCTATCAATGATATCTGGAATAGGGGTTTGATGGAACACCCAAAATAAAATGTCATGGTCTTATTTCTTTACCTGCAAGATCAATCCTTATGAGATACGAAAAATAAATCTAAAATTTAGGTACAATAGAGGGCTTGCTAGAGCTGCAAAATTGGAGATAACTGGATTACCTAAAATGCACCAAGCCACCATATGTTTGTTTCTGATTGAACACTAAAGTATGAAGAGTGATCAGTGGGACATTTGGAAAGATCCATTTTCATTAATGTGATTGTAACTCGCTCTAGCTTTTTCTTCTTAAGAATCTCACACTCATCTAGCTTCAAAACAAAATGTAGAATGCCACCTGTCTCTTCGAATGTGATATTGTAGAACTCTACCATTTTAGTTTGCAACAAAGTGAGGTCCATGAAGATATTGTTGTACTCATCATAAGTGACAGTAGTTCCCTGTGAGCTATAAATATCTTGAATATGAAATGGACATCCAATGAAGTCTGTCTGTTCATTATTGAGCTGTAGTCTTTCCTTCCAAACACTTGCAGCTGTTGGTAAAAGCTTAGAATTTATTCCCTTCTTCACAAACATGGAAGAGATAGATTGTTGAATAGCTGAGTAACCTCTTTTACTAACTCCAAGGGAGTCCAATGTACCCTGTATATGCTTGGCAGTCACTGCATTCTTTGAAATGAATTTTTCAATGACATCCCATTGTAAAACCTTAAACTTTTTGTCATGCATGATATCCTTTGCAAGACCACTAGTTATCAATGGCTTTAACTGCTTTCCTACATTGGCCTTCGGGTCTATGTTGAGTCTTTGTCTGGATAGATGGAATCTCTACAAAGAAAGCATAACTAACATAAACAAAAACTTAGATTAGTTTAAATTAATTAGATAGTTTACAATGCTCACCTCAATGCTTGGATTCTTTTCATAAGGCCGCCAGAGCCTACCTTGAACGTTTCAAGATTACGTAGTTTCTTCTTTCGCACATGAGTGCCTAACATTGTCTCTTTGTTTTGTAATGACTGTACCTTTGTTCATAAGACCTGTGATTCATGTGTGCGCTGCATTATAGTCTTTTGGTCCTCATGATGCAAGTTTGAAAGTCTCTGAATCTCATTTACTTGATGCTTCACCATGTCTTTATAAGTTTCTCATTTGTTGTTTAGAGCTTTACAGTAGCCAAGAAATCCATTCTCTCCATTACCTGCAAAGGTAAATAAGTTAGTGGGATTTGAAAATGTTGGGAAATCATTGGTCATGGTATTCAATGGATAGAGTGAGCCTTTTGTCCAAATATCTAAGTGTTTTGCTCCCTCTGCTATGAGTCTCTCTATCATGATCGGTGTCACTTTGATGTTAGTTTTGTCTCGCTTACATAGTGGCATATATTGGGGATCTAGGTCAATGTGTAGATGATAGAAGGGTATTTTAAGGGAAATTTGTGGGGGTGGAAGAAGAAGCCATGTATGCAACAGGGAAAGAAAGGGAGGATTTCTTTAAGGTCAATGCACAAATAGTGAGAGAGTAAGGAGAGAGCAGGTTTGGAAGGATACGTCCTATTTCCTTTATTCATACATTCCATCTACAAGAAACTCCCTCCAATTCTAGGATGTTTATTAAATGCAACTAAAAACAATTTATTCTTTAATCATCACGGGCGGCCGTTATGACACTGTGGCAAGAATCTACTTGTAAGTGCACTTTTCGAATGGTTATTCCAAGTTTACAATTGTTTTTACCACACCTATTTTCTAGAGAGAGAAAGGCAAAATTCCATTTTTCTTAGAAGGTCCTCCAAATGACCTCCAAAATTTCCTAATGTCTCCTCCGAAGAGACAGATTCTGCTAGAAAGTACAGTGGATCTTCTAAGATCAAAAGTTACTCAAATGCAGGCACACAATGCTCAACAATTGCAAAAAAAAGGTGCGGTATTACAACAAACAAGCCAACATCAATTGAAGCAAGTGATCAAAGCAAAGAAGATGCAGATAAAGCTCAACCAAAGGACATTGCCACAACAAAAGCAGTCAATAAAGAAAGAAATCTTGAGACGATCAAGTGCAACATCGTTGGTGAGAATGAAGAAAAGTTGTCAAAAGAAGTAAAGCTAGATTTTCAGCTAGATAAGAACCTCATGTCCTTTCGCACTTGGAAAAGATGTGGTCAACCACAACTGGAAGATGCTCCTAAATTTGTGAGCATATCAGAAAACAAACGAGCAAAATGCTGGGGAATCATCTCCACTACCATTGAAGTAGGTTCACAGCTCATCATAGCTCAGTTCTATGTGATCATAGTAAAAGATATGCCAGACAACATCATAATGGGAATGCCAATGGCCCAGAAGATGTTAGAGATATAGGATGTAAATAGGATACAGTTTTCAGAGACAACAAAGAATGAAGACCAAGACTGGTCACCCGCGGGGACAACAGTACAAAGTCCTCAAGCACAATTAAAATGGAGACTGATGCCAAAGCAAATCTCATTGAATATGATTCATCTCCATCATTTAAAACTTCAAAAGAGCTTAAATCAAATCAGGCAATAGCAAGTGCAGATCAAACAGAACAAAAATCAACCATGATAGCTATTGAGAAAAGAATGCCACTAGAGCCAAAAGTTAAGAAAAATGAGGTTGCAAACAACAAGGAAGAAATAGGAAGTCCAAAGATCAATCAGACAGTGCTAGTCGAATCAGTTGATGCAAGCCAGATTGGAACACAAAGTCTCAAGCTACTCTCCATAGAGACACAATCAGATCAAGATGAGACCATGGAAAAAGAAAAACAAATACAAAGATCTTTAATACAACCAACAATGAGAATAGCTATAGTTCTCACCAGTACAAAAGGAGCAAGTGTCAGATGCAATGCTCTACTAGATAAAGAAGCAAAATACAATATGGTTGCAGAGAACATCCAAAGGATACTCCAGATCACTCGATGCAAACATGATAGCAAAACAATGCGAGGTTTTCATACAAGTAAAAAAGAAATGCTTGCTACCCTTAGTATCCAAAATCATGAAGAGCAGGTGAAGTTTCAGGTGAAGACTTCAAAGGAATTTCTTGCAAATGTCATCCTTGGACATCAATGGTTAAACCAACACAAGGCGTACAAAGAAGACAAAATGTTAATACTCTCTTCTCCAAGAGGTAGCCAGCAACAATCATAGGTACCGTTAATGCTAGATTCAGAGTTGCAAGAGTCACTAGAATCAAAGACAAATTGTTTAGACAAAGGTAAAGCTAAAGTGGAACTTCCACCGATTAGCAAAGAAGGTGTGAAAGCATATGCCTCTACATCAAAGAACCCTCATGGATCATCTTCTTCAAGCAAGTTAGGCTTTCAAAACTTCAAGTCAATTGCTGACCCAATTGAAACCTCAATTGAAACACCCGGAAAAGCAAAGGCATATCAACCAAAGTACTCAAGAAAGCAAAGAAAAATTAATCAAGTGTTTGTTTCGATCAGTTTAGTTGAATTCAATGATCCGATTTGGGTTAACAGTAGAATGGTAACCTAACAGGACATAAAAGTGTCCTTTCAGGGTTTTGGGAAAAATTTCCAAAACCATAGTAGATCCACTCATTTTGAAAAATCCTTTCATGAGCTTATAGTTCAATAACTACTACATATGGAAAAAATGAGAAACTAGTAATTTTTCTCATCCCTTGGTCACTACAAGCCTCCAAAGTTGATGGACCAGTGCATTTTGCCCAAAAAAGACATATTTAGGAATTTTGGGAATTATTCAAGTCCCATTTTTCTAAGGCTCACTTGTAATTTCATGTTTTTTGGTCTTTTCACCTCTAGATTGGGGGTAGGTAGAGCTTGTTCCATGTAGCCTTAAGGTACTAGAATGTGGCTAGGATACACGTTTCTTATCACAATTGAGCATACTAAGCGGAGGCCATATTGAAGTTTGATGCTCAACCACCTCACATTAGCGTTAAAATGGTGGTACAACATGAATATGTATTCACACATACATGCATGTTACAATGGTTTTCAAGGGCAACAAAGCTTAGGTTTGAGCCTCTCGTGCTCCACATGACTCAGCAAGTGACTACATATACTATTTGGAGAGAGAGTGATGCTAAGGGAGAGAGGCGTCCCAAGTATTTCCTAGAGCAATTGTAGATTTCTTGCTCCACGTGACTTGCCATGTTACTACTCTTTGTCCAAGAACTCAAGATCATGGGCCCATGCACTAGTTGTCTCATGTACAAATGAGCCACTTGCACATGGATGTGAGTCTCATACTTATTATTTTTCTTATGTGGCGGATGTGTACAATATTTAGATGAGATTCATACTAACATTTCAGCCTTACTAGTTCCACTTGAGCCACTAAGTGTGCATGAGGTTCTAGTCCAAACATGCAAGTCACTATTTTTTTCTAGCTTTATCAAAATTGAGTTTGAACTTCTTTTACATCATGTGGCCATGCATGATTACTTAGTTTGAGCCATGAGTCTCTTTTAGTGACACTTTCATCATTGCATAATGTAGGCAAAGCATACAACTACATTTTTATGTCTGTATACATGGGAGACACATTGAGAGCATGGGGTTATGATTATTCATATGTGAAAACATGTTCTTAAATATTGGCACTTCCATTACACATGGCACTGATTGCAATCATGCCTATTAGAGAAATTTTGCTGGCGTCCTACATAGATGTGTGCAATTGAGAAGATCTCACAAGAATGTGGTGTTAAGAAACATCGCATTAAGATTTGGAAAATAGAAAAAAAGACAATAACAATACCTAATTGTTTCTAGTATATTACTTTTATATGTTGCATTGATCAACATAGAAAATTTTGCAAAGCACAAGACATCTAACACAAGATTCTTGAAATTCATGTGATCTTAAATGATTCCGGCGTGACATCAAGATAACAAATGAAAAAAAATTGAGTTTTTTGCAAAATGGAAACCTTGCAATGTAAATTTTAATTGTATTCCATCCACACAAGAGACAAAATGCATTTTGGAATACACAATCAAGGGCTTCAATGCACAAGCTCTTAATCATTGGACTTTGTTCAAGTATGTACTTTGTCTCTCTACCACAAGTCGCTTCATTGACAAGCGTGCTATAAGTGTATTCTCACTTGTGCTTAGTATACATGGGACTTGCAATCTTAATATGTTATTGTAGTTTGACCTCAAGATTATTTACAGGCGACCTTTGTGCTATATAACATCAAGTAACTATGGAATTGACATGAACGTGAAGCTTAACTTTAAATCTCACTTGTTGGTTCTAGGTAGGATATTGAAAAGAGGATCAAAATATCCCAACTAGCAAGTGAGCAAGGGGCTTCAACATACTCTGGGCCAAACCTGCAAGTTCTTATTAGGGACTAGTTCTTCATTTCCTAATTGAAAGCATCTTAAAGAACATAATAAAAAATGAGACGATCTTAAAAGAGTGTGGTGTTTAGAAATGACAAGATAACACACAAAAAACAATTAATTTCCAAGCTAGCTTTGTTGTGATAACATACCATTTATACAAAAGCAAAATCTTGCCTTGAATACATTCTCAAGACTCGGTTTAATCAATGCATGCGTGTACATCCTTAAACAATATGTTGCCTTTTGTACTACTCAAATACATACTCTCTTTCTCTATTGCAAGTGAATTCACTTATGTGAGTACTGCATGTATATTTTCACTTATCTTTAATATAT
This sequence comes from Adiantum capillus-veneris, assembly GCF_014529385.1. Lineage (NCBI taxonomy): Eukaryota > Viridiplantae > Streptophyta > Polypodiopsida > Polypodiales > Pteridaceae > Adiantum > Adiantum capillus-veneris. The sequence goes on along the minus strand of NC_140940.1, from coordinate 90,211,978 downwards.
ATGCAGCCAAGTAACCATGTAGTGATTGTTCCTCTTAAAAATGCTTCTAGATTAGAGCTTTGTTGAATCCATATTTATAGGAAAATCAAGGATTTTTTTGAAATATTTCACATTATGCTATAGAAGATATCCTTTAGATTAGGGAAGCTTTTCAACCAAGTCATCAAAGATTTTTAACACTTGCTTTACATTCTTGGTACACAAAAAAAATACAACACATGCTCTACAACCAATTAGTGATTTAGTTCAACATTTGAAACTTTTTTGCATGCAAATCAAAAACAAATAATACATCATTGCAAAACCCAAATAGTTAGGAACTTCTAGTCTCCACAACTAGATGATGGATATGCTTCCCTCAATTTGGAGATAAATCACCATGTTGGATCTCGTTGATCTTAAGAAAAATACCATTCATTTTAGCAAGACCAATACTCTTTTGCAATTTCAGTATATAATGATGGTGGAGTCCTTTTTCCTTCTAGAGGTTTTTCAATCCCCAAGGATAGGTGCCATTGTTAATAGTAAAAAGTTTAGGTCACTTGAATTCCAAAAAGAAAGCTCCAAATTTCTCTGTGCCATAGAAAATTCATGGTCAATGGATCGTTTTAAAGTTTTTATTACGTGGTACCTTTAACAAAAGAAGTCCAAAAAATAGTAGATTACATACACAGAAAGAATTGAGAGACTAATACTAACATTGAACTTTACTTTGATCCCAATAAATGAAAGTATAGGTATGCAAGTTTCCTTTATGTTCAAACAAAAATTGAACCTGCCAAAGCACAATGTGCCTAACCACAATGTCTTGACATGAGTCAAATTTAGGTGATAAGCCGATCAACACAAACTAGCCCAAATTGCTATATGACTTAGTAGCCAAAGGTTGTGGAAATTTCTAAAAGTCAAAGTGCATGTTTACACCTTGTTGATGGTTTTTTTGACTTACAACACCAAGTAATACATAGATTAGAGCATACTTTGAGTATTATAATGTTTTCTAGACATATTATCACCTAATATCTCATAACAAATAGATTGTCACCCATAAGCTTATAACCTTTTGTAGCTTTTACATGTGGCCTATTACTGCAACACCAATTTTGAAAAGCCCACTGGGATCATATCCCAAGCGACTAGCATAAGAATTATCATGCCATTACTCAAGTTTCTCTGCTTCATAATCTGAACTCAAATCCTCATAGAATGTCATCATAAATAAGATAATGCAAGTCATTTAGACAAATCCTTTCTACAATGTGTTCTCTAAAGCCTCTTCAAAATCCTGAAAATTCTTTAAAATCTTTTTATTAATAGTTCAATGCACAATGATGAAAAGTACTATCATAAATCTCATTGGATAAGTTTTCTAAACTTCCTTCAATGGATTTACATCAATGTATTGCAAACTGTGTGGCCAAAGATGAATAAAAAGAGGTCATAGATCCCTTGTGAGCTTACATGTTTTAGAACATGAAGCTCAAAGTCAAGCTCGAACCTCAAATAAAATTGCACCAACAACAAGAGTGCCTATAGGTTATACTTGAACTTTTATGAGAACCATTTGGAGTGAAACTTGAACAGTCTAAGTGTCACATGCAAGCATCCCAAGTGGCATGTGTAGCTTGGTCTCAAGCTTAAGTTCGAGCCTCAACCCCTTCTCTCCCATATTGAAGTTAGTTTTGGTATGAAAATAGTATGTTTGTGAATGACATATTTAAAAGTCTCAGTAAATGAGGCTCCAACTAAAGTTCGAGCCTCAAATAAAATTGCACCAACAAAAGTACCTACAAGTTGTGCCCTTCAAGTTTTCAAGGTTGTTGCCCCATGTTAGTTTAAAAGAGGCCATAGATCACTTGTGAGCTTACAGGTTTTAGCACATGAGCCTCAAACTTAAGCGCGAACCTCAAATAGAATTGCACCAACAACAAGAGTGCCTATAGTTTCTACTTGAACTTTTATGAGAACTATTTCGAGTGAACTTTGAAGAGTTTGTCTCTCCTCATGCAAGCATCCCAAGTGGCATGTGTAGACTAGGATCAAGCTTAAGTTGGAGCCTCAACCCCTTCTCTCCCATATTGAAGTTAGTTTTGGTAAGAAAATAGTATGTGTAAACGACATATTTACAAGTTTCAAAAAATGAGGCTTGAACTAAAGTTCAAGCCTCAAATAAAATTGCACCAACAAAAGTGCCTACAAGTTGTGTCCTTCAAGTTTCCAAGGTGGTTGACCCATGTTACTTTAAAAGGGGCCATAGATCACTTGTGAGCTTATAAGTTTTAGCACATGAGGCTCAAACTTAAACTTGTACCTCAAATATAGTTGCACCAACGACAAGAGTGACTATAGGTTATACTTGAACTTTTATGAGAACCATTTGGAGTGAACTTTGAAGAGTTTAAGTCTCACATGCAAGCATCCCAAGTCGCATGTGTAGATTGGGCTCAAGCTTAAGTTAGAACCTCAACCTTTTCTCTCCCATATTGAAGTTAGTTTTGGCAAGAAAATAGTATGTTTGTGAATGACATATTTACAAGTTTCAATAAATGAGGCTCGAACTAAAGTTTGAGCCTCAAATAAAATTGCACCAACAAGTGCCTACAAGTTGTGCCCTTCGACGTTTCAAGGTGGTTGACCCATGTTAGTTTAAAAGAGGCCATAGATTACTTGTGAGCTTACCGATTTTAGCAGATGAGGCTCAAACTTAAGTTTGAACCTCATATGCAAGTTGCTTGATTTGCATGTGTAGTTCCACAAGTTCAAGCCTCGCTCCCGTTTTTGGCATATAATTTAGTGAAAGGTCGGACAACAATATATGTGTGAGATGCATGTATACAAATTTGAGTACATAAGACTTGAGATATATTCAAGCATAAATATAAGTGTTCTTGAAGTTTCATATCTGATTAGCATTTGCACAAAATACACATTATATCCATAGCCCATTATCCTAGTACATTCTAAGTAAGAGGCAAAACAAAGGGAAACAACAAGATCAAAGATGAAATCTGCATTCAAGTAATGGAGAGCTCAACTACTTACTAGGTAAGTGCACTTCTCTTTTAGTTCTCGATGAAAATCTTCGGGTAATTGCACATCAATTAGGTACAAACCATAGAGCGGCCAAGGAGAATAAATTTGAAGAATTAAGTTTTAGATTAGAGACATTAGATAGATATAAAACTTAGATATCACATTAGAGAGAGGGATAGCAATTATAGAGAATAGATAGAGAGATTAGAGAAAGAGAGACTGGAGTGATTTGAGAGATTAGTAATTTTTAAAATCGGTTAGATAGCATAGAAAGTGATTAGAAAGGAAAGATAGGGAGATTGGTAAGACATTATAGAGAGATTTGGGTGATTAGAGAGACACGTGACAGTTTAACCAAGATTGAAGATCAATTGCAAAGAGATTAGAGGGCTCAAAAAACAATCACACAAACTACATATTTCGAATTAGAGATACTTGAGGAATAGAGAGTTCATTAGTACTCATGTTAGATTAAACATAAAAAATGTTGATAATTAGAGGCTTGGGGGAGAGATTAGCACACAATGATGTGTGTATGTGTGTGTGAGAGAGAGAGAGAGACAGAGAGAGCTCCACCATCCTAGTTTGATAAAAATTTGAATTAGCTGCTCCTTATGTCCCTAGCTGCGTTATCAATGCAGATTCCTTATATTGGAGCGGGCTGGGAGCGGCTTACTCAATTTGAAATTTGAAAAATTATTAAATAGGAATTGCTCGCTACTGCTGCTCGCCCCCCCCTTGCTGCGCCATCGCTGCCCCCCCCCCCCCCCCCCCCCCCCCCACTCGCTGCCCCTGCGCGCTAACCTCTCCCCCCCCCCCCCCCACCCGCTGCCCGTGCGCGCTGCTGCCCGTCCGCTGCCCCCCCCTGTTTTCGCGCTGCCCCACAGGCTGCCCGCTGCCCTCCTCTCGCGCTGCCATCCCCACCCCACCCCCCCCGCCCTCTTTGCTCCCGAAGCTCTTCTACACCTGGCTCGGCAACGCTTTCTCTTCGGACAAGTGCTTGGCGTACTCGTTCGCAGATTTTCTTCATCGCCCGCTTCTCGACTCAGCAGTAGACACAGATGGAGGCTCCAGCTCCACCTTAGAGGGACTCGCCTGAAGCCCCCTCACCCGACCCCGCTGAGCCCACCATTCGACTTGCTCTTACGCCGGCAGAGCAAGCGAGCCTTGCCACAGAGGTAGAACGCTTGCAGGCGACTTCTGTCATCTGCAAGGTTCTCGGCACTCGTCCCAGCAGAGGAGAGCTGCGAGATCTTCTCCAGGCCCGCCTCCTCGCATAGGTGGGCAAGATCTTGGATATCCAGATTCTCGGACGGGGGTACTACCAGATTGAGTTCGAGAGTTCCGAGATGGCCTCCAAGGTCATAGCTATGAGTCCATTGGCCATCCGAGCAGCACGCGCCCACTTTCGACAGTGGCAACATGGTTTTGACCCGTCTTCGGATGTGCTAGTAGAGGAGGCGGACATCCCCATATCAGTCTGCTTTCCGGGTTTACGGAGGGAGTACCTTCCACTTCTCTCCAGGATTGGCTCCGCCATCGGAACTGTCCTGGAGACACCTCGTACGACAGCATCAGTAGCTGCCAAGGCGGCTGGCATCCCTTCAGTTCGAGTTTTGGTCAGAGATACCCACACGCTCCCGAAGGTCATCCTTCTGCCTCGGGTGAGTGGGGGTTGGTTTAGACAGAGTGTGGAGTACTCGGGTCTCCCGAACCAGTGTTTCATTTGCAGACATATGGGCCACCTAGCGAAGGCCTGTCCACGGAGGAGACCACGACCCGCACCGCAGCCTCAGCCCCAGCCTGCCAAGGCTGGGCCGCAGCCACAGCGAGCGACGCAGAGCACAGATCCAGCGCCACCCTCCGAGCCTGGGGCTCCAGCGGAGGAGGGGTGGCAGCAGGCCCGTGGCCGTCGACGCCAGGGGCCACAGCGACAGCCTGGCACTCAGAGTGGCCCCTAGGTGCCTACTCAGCAGCAGTGGGTTCCCACGGGGAACCGCTTTGGTCCTCTTGAGCAGGGGGAGCCCCCTACGCTAGCCTCCACCTCCGCTTCACCCTCGCCAGCCGCTCCGCCTTCCGATCTCCCCTCCTCCTCCTCATGCCCTCCCCCGCCCTCTGCTACCGCTCTCTCCCCACCTCGCCCCACCCCGCTTCTCCTCTCCCCCGTCCCCCCCAGCCCCTTCTCCCTCTCCTCCTGCTTCAGTACCACAGTCGGCTCTGGAGACTGGACCCTTGTCGGCGGCCAGGAGATCTCTTGGCAGCGCCTTCGCCACGAGTCGCCTAGCGAGAGAGGGTCAGCCCTTCTTGCGGCCCCCACTGCAGATTCAGACATCTCCTCTTGCAGCTATCCCTCGTGGTTTGACGAGCCTTGACCTCCGACGCCGCTGGGATTTCTTCGATTACGGGTTTACTCATTTTCTTGGCGATTCCGCAGCAGATCACGAGGCAGCCTGCTTCAGAGTCCACGCTCTGTTCCTCGCCGCTAGGGGGACAGAGGCCTTGGACTCAGCAGTTGGTTTCTCCTTCCCCCTCTGTGGCAGGACTGAGACAGAGTGGTCCCTCGACTCAGTGGTGGGATGGTTGCATACACAGGCTCTCGAGTTCTCTCACCACATGGGAGAACTTGGCGTTACAGATCTGCTGCAGACTTTGTGGCCACTGGCCAAGTTTGCGGTGACACCACCAGATTCAGCAGGATGTAGACACATTGTGGTATACTTTTTTGCTGATACGCAGTGTTTGCCTTGCTATGTATTCATTCATGAGGACTCCTGGACAGAGGAGGTTGCTTTACGCACGGCTCGCTCTACTTGGGCTTGGACCAGGCACTCACTGCAGTCTCGCCTATCTAGAGGACGCTCGGATGCGGATTACTCCCCATCCAAGCCTGCTTCGAAGATAGCTCGTCTTGCTGCTGCGGCAGCATCTGTTCTCTCTCGCTCCCCATGAGGATCGTCTCGTGGAACGTGCAAGGACTCGGTGGGCTCTAGTTTCAGCGACAGCGGGGCCGATTGCATCAAGAGCTTCAGCGATGCCTTGTGGGAGGAGAGATTGATCTCCTTATGCTTCAGGAGCACCATTTGTCTGAGAGCCGCATTCGGCGATGTGGTCAGATTTTGCGTGGACGCTATGATACCTTTTGGTCAGCTGATTTTGGACCTGGAGGCATCCAGGGTGGGGTATGTATGACTATTGCGGACTCATTACAGCAGGCCATTGTGGGCAGAGGGATTATTGTACCAGGCAGGGCTCAGTGGATTACTATGCAGGTTCAGGGTAGCCTTGTGGGTTTCTTGAACATCTATGCGCCCAATGTGGCGAGTGCTCGTGCAGAGTTTTGGTCACAGATGGTTGAGTCTTTTCCACAGGTTGACCAGTGGTGTGTAGGAGGGGACTTCAACATGTTGAAGGACCCTTCTGACAGAATCGGAGGCAGCCATGCTACTGTGCATGGAGTCGAGTTAGCAGCTTGGGAGAGGTTTTGTATGACGTTGAGGGTCTCGGATACATGGCAGCATTCTGGCTTTGTGAGGCCTCCAGAGAGTCTTGCCTTCTCTAGATCGGACCGCCGAGTGGGAGGAGTGAATCTATCGCGCATAGATCGCTTCTACACTAGTGACCACTTCAGTGACTTGGGGGGATCAGTGGGCATCCTGGCAGGAACATCCTTCTCGGACCATGCACCAGTGATCCTCACAGTGGCAGACAGGCAGAGGAGTGGGAGCACGATGCTTCGCATCCCAGAGCGGGTCTTGTTGGACTCAGCACTCAGAGAGAGGGTCGAGGCTCTATGGACAGAGGGCATGGACAGCCAGGCTCCACCTGCAGACAGAGTGGCCTCAGGCCTAGCTCATCTCAGCCACTTCTTTCTCCAGGAGTCTTTGGCTCGACGGGCTGCAGCGAGAGAGGAGGAGCAGCGTCTCAGACGAGGCATTGCTTCACTACAGAGGATGCAGGAGCAGCATCCAGACAGTCCATGGTTGGAGGAGCAGCTTCAGTAGGCTCGACAGGAGCTTGCTTGCACAGAGGAGAGGCGCCATGAGTTTGCCTTCCATCGGCATGCATCTTAGTGGACTCAGGTGGGTGACAGAGTGACAGGTGTTTTTTTTGAGACAGTGGGACCTCGGCACTCGCATGCCAAGGTCAATCAGTTGAGGAGACCCGATGGGTCAGTTGTTTGCGAGCCAAAGGATGTGCGTGCAGTTGCTACTGACTTTTACCGTGAGCTTCTGTCGGCTGAGCCTGAGTCAGAGAGGCAGGATGCATGCAGGGAGCAGGTTTGGGCACAGATGCCTTGTCTTGTGACTGAGGAGATGCGGCAGAGGCTTGAGTTACCTCTTCAGCTTGAGGAGCTGCACACGGCTCTTAGGGCCCTCCCTCGTGGTAGCTGTCCAGATGAGGATGGGCTAACTCCCAGCTTCTTCTTGGAGTACTGGGACCTGCTTGGCCCAGATCTTTGTAGTGCCTTTCAGTACATTCTGCACACAGGAGTGATGCCGGATAGCATGAGTGAGGGCCTGATTTACCTCATTCCTAAGGAGGGCGGCTCCTTGGATGAGATTCGACAGTGGCGTCCCATCACCATTCTCAACTCAGCCTACAAAATTCTTGCCAAGGCTCTGAGTTTGAGGATTCGGCCACTTTTGGAGAGCCTTATACATGGGACTCGGACAGGTTTTGTCAAGGAACGTAGTATCCTTGACAACATCTTCACTTTTTGGGAGGCTTTTGCCCTTGCACGGCTCCGTGGGGAGGACCTTGTGATTCTTCTTCTCGATTTTGAGAAGGCATACGACAGAGTTGACTGGGACTTTCTAGAGGGCACGCTACGTAGGATGGGCTTCTCAGAGGCTTGGATCAGAGGGGTGTCAGCTTTGTACAGACAGGCCCACAGTCAGGTGCTTTTGGCAGGAGGTAGAGGTGAGCGCTTCATGCTCACACGATCGGTCAGACAGGGTTGTCCTCTTGCCCCCTTTCTCTTTCTGTTCTATGCGGAGGCGATGAGAAGATTTTTGGTGTCACAGCAGGTTGGTTTGAGGGGCTTAGCACTCCCTATACGGGGAGATGAGCTTCTGGACGCTGAGTTTGCCGACGACTCAGCCTTGTACTTAGAGGGCCAGGAGGCCAATTTACACAGATGTGGGCAGGCTTTGGAGACCTTCTGCTGTGCATTGGGCGCACTGATCAACTGGAGAAAGACAGTGGCTTTCTCAGTTGGTAGTGCTCCTGTGCCAGATTGGATGCCAGGAGAGGGTTTCAGGTGGATTCCTCCAGGGACTGCAGCTCGGTACCTGGGTTGTCAGGTTGGTTTGGGTTTGTCCCCTGAGCAGCAGATTGCTCCTCTTCTCCTGTCCATCAAGAGAAAGCTGTTACATTGGAGCTCAGCACGACTTTCGCTGGCTGGTAGAGTAGTAGTTGCCAACCAGGTGTTGTTGGCGACTATGTGGTACATCACTTCTTGCTGGATCTTCTCGAGTTCTTGTATCAACCAGGTAGAGAGGCTGATCAGGAACTTCCTTTGGTCTGGTCGCGACACTCAGATTGCCCGAGCCAAGGTGGCTTGGTCGGTCATCACACTTCCTTGTTCTCAGGGAGGGCTTGGGATCATTGATCCAGCACAGCAGAGCAGAGCCCTTCTTGGGAAGTTCGTCGTCAGAGGACTTCTTCCAGGCAAGGAGCCCTGGAAGGAGTTCTTCATGCAGAGGCTTCGTGCCAGGGTGCCTCAGGCAGGAGGCCCTTGGCAACCTTCGACCAGATGGATCTTTACAGAGTTGCGCCGAGTTGGTTTGAGCAGGAGACTGGAGGACCGATTCGCTGTGAGTTTGCTTCGGTCTTGGGAGCTATTGCGGCGTGGCCTAGAGCAGCGATAGCCGACGTGCACGGAGGAGCGCCTACGGCAGCCCCTCGTCTGGAACCCCATGGTTAGCACTCAGAGAGGCCACTTGGTTGGGAGTAGGCCTCATGTTTCTTGGGGTCCCATGGCAGCAGGTCCAGCGCGCTCTCTAGGTGACTGGCTAGAGTTCACAGGTCTGTCAGAGGAGGTGCAGGTTGTCCAGCTACAGGGCATGAGAGGGGTTCAGAGCATGTGTCAGGACATCTCAGAGTCAGTTCCAGCTGATTGGCTCACGCCTCTCGAGCCAGTAGCACCCCGGTGGATGGGAGCCTTCACACGACTGGAGGTTCTCATTTCAGTCAGGGCTTGCTCAGAGACTGTCCCAGCCCTGTTCTTCGAGCTTCAGGGTGGGGGACGATTACAGAGAGTTGCAGTAGAGGCCCCGCAGGTAGCAGAGTGTTGTTTCCAGAGGATCCGAGTTGTGGGCATCTGTGGGAGGACTTGCGTCATAGACCCTGACCCAGCAGCTCTTGAGACAGGACACTGGAGGCTATGGGCTTGGGAGTGCTGTCCACTGGCACGAGTACAGTGGGATCTTGGTGAGTGGCTATGGAGGGACCCATTCTCTTCTGCAGACCGCCCAGGAGTCTCTTTCTTTCAGTACACTGTTCGGCTTGGACGTCATATACTTGCAGCACAGAGAGAGGCCCACCCCGCTGCAGCACGTCATTGGCAGGAGGAGGGTCTCACAGTTGAGTTCTTGGCAGCTTTTTGGCAGAGGCTGTGGGACTCCAGACAGCCGAGGCGCGTCACCTTGTTCCAGTGGTTGGTTGCACACAGAGCCACAGCAGTAGGGAGCTGGCTTGTACATTGTGGTCTCTCGGTCGCATATACAGCCTATGACCAGTTGGTGGAGAGTCAACGACACTGTCTTTGGGACTGTCCCTCGGCCCAGCAGGTGTGGCTACGAGTTCTTCGGCTGATGCCTGCCCTCTCCACGGCTCGACAGTTCACTTGGGGGGCGGCGGCTTGGTCCACCCTCACGGGCCCGACACTTCAGTTTGAGCTATCTTCCACCAGCAGGATGATAGTGATACAGGGGGGTCGACCTACACTCCAGCCTGCTACAGACCTTACTCCACAGGAGTGGAGCAGTGAGAGAGCGGAGTGTTGGGAGCTCATCGGCGGCCTAGCTCTCTGGTTCATCTGGCGGGCCCGTTGTTTCCGCATCTTTGAGGCTCGCCTTGTACCACCAGCAGAGACTGTTCGTGACTTTTGGCTAGAGCTGATCCATACTCTCGGAGGACAGCTTGAGGGACTACAGGGCTGCTCCGATCGCATGCGGGAGCGCCGCGAGGCTTTCCTTCGTCTCTGGCGCCCTGGGCCGTTTTACTCCATGGTCCAGGGGGTGCTCAGATGGCACTACTGTCCACCTGTGTGGCTTTTCCCTCCTCCCATCTCTTGATTTAGCCCTATTGTATATATGCTGTTTTTTCATTGGGAGAGTCTCCCCATCATGTTTGTTGTAGCCCTCTCCTGCAGAGGTGGATGTAGCCCTATGGGCAGCTTTCATTAACTAATAGAAGGATCTTTTTCTCGGAAAAAAAGAAAAAAAAATTATTAAATACTTCATTAAAGTCCAATTTCTAGAATCTAGCGCGCGCGCGCGCGAGAGAGAGAGAGAGAGAGAGAGAGAGAGAGAGAGAAGGCAGTCTACGTTAAAACATGTGGGCCAGTGTGTGTGTGCACTGTGTACTATCCTACGCTAGAGAGAGAAAGAGGAGAGAGATTCAAGTCCCTATCGTGTTGCGCGCGCCATGAATTCTGGGAGTTGGCTGCACCCGAAACCCATACCTGCAGGCTGCCAGGCCAGCGCGACAGTGAAAGTGCCCCTACGGGCCCTACCTTCCAGGGTGCAATGATATTCATTGTTTCCAGACCTGCAGTGTGCTGCCATGTTATTCTTACCATAATTATCAATAAGGCTCGAAATTGGCTGCCACGTTCTAACTTTGTTTTGAGCTTTAAAGCTTTTAAATTTAGAAGCTAGTGCTGCTAGAGTTTGGAAAAAATGATTTTTCAAACCATCCAAAAATCCATTCTTAAAAGGAATTTGAGCAAATTTAATAGGTAATTTTGCAAATTTACTTTATTTTTTAATATTTTAAGTGGAATTTTCACCTTTTCCCCCTCCTCTCAACCGGTAGTAACACGAGCAAGATGAGAGGATCGACCACCCCCATCTTGCCACGTGTCAATGGATGGGGTAGGGGTAAAATTGACAGGCCCCAGCGTGTCCGGCGAAGCTGGAACCCACGGCCTCTTGCTTCCCACTCTCCTACTCTATCCACATGCACGCATGAGTCTTGTTGGAGACATTACACGGCTAGGGGGTAAAGGTTTCCCTGTAGCAGGATTGTTGATTCTACAACTGCCACACACTCCCCCGACTATTGTGCTTCTCCGACGTAGATCCCTTCCCCCCCACCCCGTGTGATTTATAAACGAGGCCGGCTCAAGGATGAATTGAGACACACTTTTCCTGAACGTGAGTGCTATCAAGTTCTAGTAATTATCCTAACCTTTCAATTTAAAAGGTTTATTTTAAGAAATCCTCATTCTTGGATAATTTAAGTATATATTTTGTTCTAAATATGTCCTATATAAATGAGAAAAATTTGCTTAAAATGATAGAAAATTAGTGTAAATTTGCAAAATTTTTGGCTTAATTTGCTCATATTTCTCCTAGGTTATGTCCAAACAGATTTTTGGATGTTTCAAAACATGATTTCCAAAGGCAATACAATGTGAGCTCTCCTACATATTGCTTCAAACTGGTGAGCTCTCAAACGTATTGCTTCAAACTCAAGTTCGAGCCTCGAACTCGAATTCGACACAAGTTTGAGCCTCCATGCCAGACATTGGAGGCCATGGCCCTCTTGTAAAGCCCCTATGACTCTACTTAATGCCTTGTATCTCACCAATAGTTTTGAATGGTGATGTGTAATGCGTCTGTGCTTTGAGGAGATTGGATTTCAAAATAGAAGCCCTATACATTATGACACATAGCCAAGTCCTACTTGATGGGCGGTAGAGGCCCACATTTTTCTTTGACTTGAAAGGGGGTTGCCTGGTTCCTCCCTTGCTCTTCCTAGTCTTTGCAAAGGTTTTGAGTATGTATCCATCATCACAAGAATTTGGTTGCAAGTTTTATAGCTTCTTATTTAGGGAGAGCTTTTGGATTCAAGGTTTGCAAATGACATAGATTTATACTTACATGGCTAAGAGGCCAACTTGATTCACGCTCAGCATGCTTTGTAGATCTTTTGTGGTGCTTTAGGGCACTGACTATTGATTGATGCAAGTCAATGGCCTCTTGGATTGGTTGCTCCCCATGCCTTAGTGGATGTCCAACCCAAGTTTTATATGAATTCCTCTCGGCACAATGTGTGATATTTGGGTTGCAAGATAGGTTTCTATTTGTCATTCACGTAGCAGATTACACCCCTCCTCCAAAGCCTTTGGAGTAAGTTGGTTCGCTGGAGCTCTGCACGCTTATCTCTAACAGGGTGGATTGTTGTGTGACAAATCAGGTCCTCCTAGCAACTAAGTGGTACATCACCTCCTACTGGATTTTCTCAAGTTCTTGCATTAGCGAGGTTCAATGGTTGGTCAAGATTTTTCTATGGTCTAGGTGTGTTTGTTAGTTGGCTCGGTTTGAGGACTTCTTTGAGGGGTTTCCCCTTGAAAGAAGCTTGTTCTACATCCAATCGAGGTTAGGGCTTCCCCTACTAGTAGACCCTAGCCCACAGAGATTTGGTGGATCTTCACGGAGATGAGGAAGATTGGCCTTAGCAAAGGCTGAGAGGGTGCCTTTTCATTCCATATTTTTCATCCTTAGAAGTTGTTGTGACCAAGCTAAGCTACATGGCTTGAGGAGCATCTGCATCACAAATTAGTTATGTGGAACATCGTGCTATGTATTGAGTAGGGTCACATGCTCGATAGATTTCCCTATTTAGAGTGGATCCCCCTGATCGATGGTCAAACATACAACTATGGGGATTGGATTCAATTTTCTAGCATGTTGGAAGAGGTGCAATAGAACAGACTAAGACAATTTCAAGGAGGCTTGATCATGAGCCAAAACATTCAAGAAGCACTCCATGAGGCCTAGCAAATAACTTTATAGCTAGAAGCACCTAGTTGCATATACACAACTAGATGTCTTGATTCCAATTAGATCAAGAATGGAGAAGGGATGTGGTCTATTCTTTGAGATTTAGGTTAAAGGCAGACTTACAAGAGTAGAGGCCAATGCTCCGGTGGCAAAGTGTATTTTTCAGCGAGTCAAGTAGTAGTAGCTCCTTCTTGATAGAGGCATATTGATCTCAACTCAACAGTTTTTTAACATGATTGAGGACTTTGGGCCTTTGGAGTGTGATCACTAGCACAATTCCAATGGGATCCAAGGGAGTGTCTCTGGCATGATCTTTTTGACCCTCCAAATTCTTGGGGAAGACAATTTTTCAAATACACAAAGAGGCTTCACCACCACATCTTGATAGCCAAGAGGACAACCATTCCTAGCATAGCGTTGGAGATGATAGAGGCTCTCAATAGTGTTTATGAATTTGTCAACATGGCTATTGCAAGCCGATAAACTCATATGTTGTCTACCTTCCATTGGCTCGTTGCTCACAAAGGGATTGTAGTGGGTCCTTGGCTAGTATATAGTGCACACTCCCCAGCATGGCTAGGATGCAGCCACCCTATCAAGTCACAACGACATTGTTCTAGGAGTGCCCTCAAACCCAATAGATTTGGCTTTGGAATTTGAGGCCATGTCTACCTTTATGTTGGTGACGATGAATTTACTTGGGGTGCAACAGCCTAGTGGACATTATTTGGCCCTGCCTTGGGATACAAGTCTAAGCCAAGTTGCCAAGCTATAGAGGCATCAACATGCATACCATGCCTATGTCATACTTTAGATTGTGGCACTACCTCTTAGGATACAAGTCTAAGCCAGGTGGCCCCACTATAGAGGCATCAATATGCAGACCATGCCTGTGTGATACTTTTGATTGTAGCACTACCACTTGGACTCAAAAAATAGCGGTTTGAGATGGGAGCTGATCAACTATCTTACAATTTTGTTCATTTGAAGAGCCAAGAGCTTTTGAGATTTTGAGGGGTATTTGGAGCCTCCCAGCTTTCTAGAAAAACTTGATACATACGCTTTGTGGATTGTATGATTGGATTTTAGGCTCAAATTGAGCAGAGCAATGATGTCAATCTTCATTAGCACAAGGGGAGTTGGCTTCTTCCCCCATCTTTAGTAGAATTTTTGCTGGTACTATTGGCCTCCTGTATGGTGTGTGTGTGTGCATGCGCATGTGTGTGTGTGTGTACGTGTGTACTAGCATGGTGGGTTCAGAAAAGTGTTCCCACTTGGGTTGTTGCAACCTACATTAGTAGATCATTCAATCTCATAGATATTTTCTTAAGAATGTGCCATGACTTTCCCAAGTGCAACAACTTAACACCATGCAACTTCAAGTGCAACAACCTACTAGCACCATGTAACCTCTCAACTTGTGACACAAAGAATGTACCACGACTTCCTCAAGTGCCACAACTTATCACCACACAACCTCTCTATGCAAACTTGTGACACAAAGGACATGGCATAGCTTCCTCAAGTGCAAAAAACTAGTACAATGCAACCTCTTTGTGTGAATTGGTGATACATACTGTGTGCCACAACTTCCTTGAGACTTGCAACAACCGAGCACATGCAACCTCTCTACAAGAACTTGCAACAACCCAGCACATGCAACCTCTCTACAAGAACTAGTGACACAAACAACGTGATATAAGTTCCTCACTAGCACAATGCAACGGCCTGTTTGAATGAAGGGGTGACATAAAGAATGTGCCACAGCTTCCTCAAGACTTGCAAAAACCTAGCACAATGGAATCTCTCCGCAATAGCTACTGACACAAAGAACATGCCACAACTTCCTTGAGTGCAACAACCTAAAACAACACAATCTCTTTACAAGAACTTGAGACACAAACAATTGTCCCGAATTTGTGCATTTTTTCCCAAATTCCGAAATATGTCTTAAAACAGCAATTTCTTACGGTAGGACATGAGATAAAATGCCCCGTTAACTTCAATGGGTTGGTGACCAAAACATATGGTTGCTTTTACCTCACTAATTTTTTTTGGGCAAAAAAAATAGGTACAAAAAAGTTGCATTTTTGCCATTCTACGGACCTATCATCAAAGTTTCTATAATCACGCTCAATACAAATACTATATACATGTTTTCTTAGTTCCCTTTGGACCTTTTAAATACAAAAGGAGCCATGGAGCATGTCAAAAGGATAATGTATCTCTTACAACTGGACCCTTGGGGGCAATGATAAAGTGCTAAATACAGCAAACATGAAAAAACTGGGTTTAGCATTATGACCTCTAGAAACCCATAAAAACTACTTAAAAACTACTCAATATCTAGCCAAGTTTGTAGTCTATGATTAGATATGGTTACTACCTACAAAATACACACAAATGGCCTAAGAAACTAGCAATATTGAGAAAGTTATACTTGCTACTCTAAAATGTATCGTATTCTTCAGCACAATCAAAAAACTCAACCATCATCATATACTATGCTATATAGCATATTAGGTCCCCCAAAACTCAAGGAATATTAGCTTTATGTTATACATTACACTTACACAATAAAAATTGAATTTGGATATCAAGAAAGCCACCAAAAAAATCATAAAAGTGCTAATTTTGGCCAAAAAACAGGATTATGCAATTCTTGTAAATTGGTCATAACTTTCAATTCTAACACTTAGCTCTCCCTACAAGCATCAAAACATGCTAAGAACTATGAAGGCCTAACCTCTATCCATCTAAACGTCACAAATATGAAGTTTAGAGTGGTATAGTTGCCAAAAAGTGAAAAAAAGCCAAAAACAGGACCCGGTTTTTTCACACAATTTAGGTTCAAAAATGTTGTGCAAGAGTAAGGTTAATGGTGAGATCAATACTCCAAAAAAAATGCTAAGTTTTTTTCAGCTCATAAGGCAACTTTGTGGATATATAGCACCTAGAAAATCATTTTCATACTCTTCAAATAATTCAAGCAAAATGGTCACTTAACAGGACGCAAAAGTGTCCAAGGACATAAAAGTGTCATGTTACCATGCTAGTGTTAAAGACGGGAAATCAACACAGAAAGACAAACAGATGGGATGGATAGCATCACACTGGAGTGTAAAGGAACAGGAGTACTATGGAGGTAACAAACAGATATGGGTGCCAAAATCCCAGGTTAGGGAATATGAAGTAACTTCAAGTCCCTCCTAAGAAAGAAGGCCCACAAGGTATCAACCTCGACAATATCCTAGAATACCTAAGAAGCAGGTATACAACAGAACAACATCAAAAGAGGCTAAAGTCTACCACAACTTTCAAGAGGATACAGAAAAAGGATGGATCTCAAAGAGTCTTCCCCTTGGACAAGGATTTTACACAAGGCTACCAATCAACCACAAGACAACTACAACTACATTAGACCTGCATGAAGATCTCAAGAGCTCAACAAGACCTAGAGCTCAACAAAGTCAACAAAGGAGATACAAAGGTCAAGAGATTTGGATTCCTAAGTCTTTCAATGCTCCTAGTCAAAAGCCAGATGCCGATAGCAAACAGAGGCCTACAACAACATCAAAGACTCCTATCAATAGGACTACTTGGAGAATCAAACGGATAATGGAGTCTTCATAGTCAAAGAAGGACACTCCAACCAACAATAATGCAGATTCAAAGATGATAAAATAGGTATGGCAAAAGAAACCTTCAATGCCAACTTGGTCCTTCACTAGTCCTCTTCTTGAGGATTCAAGCTTACTTTTACCTGAATAAATATTTGTAGTAAGCACAAGAATGTGAAAATTCAAGTCACCAAGGTGCAAAAAACACTCTTTCGCATAGTTAGAGTGGAGCTGCTGAGCCATAAAATGAGCAAAGCATTAGTCCCAAAGATTCAATTCATATTAAACTCCGTGCTAAGAGTCGTAGTTATTAGGCTTACACTCAAGTTGGAAGAGTTGAGCATATCTAAAGTCATGTTGCTCATGTTGGATGAGATGAGCATAAGAGTCAAAGTCTATTAACTTACAAGGCGTTCGTAGAGTCCAACACTCACGCACAATGCACAGTAAGATGAGAGCACACATCCTCATCAAGGAAAACCATTTTTAAAGAGGTGCCAGCTTGCAAATCCAAGTCATATGCTTTTATAGCTACACCATCTTTCTGAAGAACCCCTCAAAATATTTCTTGCACAGCATATTGTTTTCCATGCATTTATGTGTATGCATAAATAGGATGTACGACCATTGCACATATGCATTAGACACTCTTTTTTTCTTCCACCTATGCACCTTGAGTGCCCTACTACATGAAAACCAATGTTCCATCATGCTACTCTTTCATATTTGCTGCCTTTTTTATCCATATCTATCAGCAAATAATCCATTGAGTACTTTATTAATATTTCCCATGCTAATAAGTAATCTAATAATGCGCTTATCCCAAAGGCACTTTTTTCCCACTGGCTTTTTTCCCTTTGGTCATCCAAGTATTAGGCCCTAATTTAAAACCTCATCCTTCTACTTCCCTTGTACATACTTTTCATCAATAAACAGTAGCCTCATCATTATGCTATTACAATGGACAAATGCAACATCATCACTCACAATCGACATATTTTGACCAATGAAGATGTTGCAACAAATTGAACCTCATCAACAAATTCAAAGACAAATGCACACGATTAGCCCATCAACAACCAATCAAAACCTTCCATAGCCTCTACGGACACTTTTCAACAGTGCCCGAGGACAGGCACTAAAATCAGAAAGGGGTAATGTTAGCTGAGCCGACGTCAGTTAACAGGACCTGCTAAAGATCAAAGCCTTACGAATGCACATCAAAGATGAATATGAAGAAGGAATGAGATTGGAGTTACACACTTTTCACATTTTTCCAAAATGGCCATGTATTGTAATTTCCCGATTTATTTAGCCATTGTGATAATTGTAACATATTATAGGCTCAATAAGAGTTCCAAGATGTAGAGCATAGGTCACTTAGTGTACCTGGGTTGCAGATACAATAAGTGTGGAGCCTCAAAGGTCTTGGACGCCGGACATTACACATTTTAGACCTTGGCTAAGATATAAAAGCCAATTTTTTTAAGTTTTAATCAAGTTTTGGATAATGAAATACATAGCGTGAGCTAATGGCGCTCATTTCTCTCCTTCTTGCACTTCCTATTTGCTCCCCGATTTTCACATTGCAGTCGCGTTTGTTGCATTGCAACTGCAGGTAAGAGATCTACGCATTGACGTAAACACATCAAAGTAATTCGTAGTTCTTGGCATCGCCGACTTGCGGCCTAATTTTATCATAACTAGGAATTTACACTTTCAAATAAAAAACTAAGCATAGGTGGGGTATTGAGGCATCATTGCTAGGCATTTAGATGCATTCAGGGTCGAAAACGATTAGGTCAAAAATCCACTGTTGTTAATAATCACAATTTTGGAACTTGACCTAAAGTGGGATTTGAGACCATAAGCATGTGTGCTTAGGTCTTATAAACATGTCCTAGAAGTTTCATTACATTTGGATGTCATTTGATGCTGTAACAGATGTGATTTGTTTGTTGATGAGCGATTGGATTTTGGTGATTTCAGTCACTTGAGTGTAGCTTGAGTTAGATGCAAGTTGGTAGTTGTTTTTCGAGAGATTGACAACCTCTTGTAGCCTCTATGCACTAGTCGAGTCAGCTTCGTCCCATGGATTGACAATTTAATCGTGGTTCTCGCTAATACTGCAATAAGATAGGATGGTGAGGTTAGACATGCGTCCCACACACCCACCACTCCATTTTGCCATCCCTCCACCCCTTTCAGGTTCAACACCCCCCCCCCTCCCCCTGCAACACATTAAACAAACATATTAAAGCACTTTTTTATATATTTGACAAAGGCTTCTCCGACCTCCTTTTGACAAACACACACACTCTCGCACTCTCACACTCGCGTAGTACGATGAAATCACAGATGTGGTATGCAAAAACAAAAAAAGTGGCCATTGGTCACCATCCTCTTCAAAGTCTTGCCCGGCTTCCACGGTATGCTTTGAGCAATGATTGATCTTGATCTTTAGTCGTCGTCAAGATCGAGGGATTTATAACAATATTTTCAAGCACGTCAGAATTTTTCAAAACAACTTCCCAAGGTAAATCAAGTGAGAGTATCATCATGGAAATATATAATAAAAAAACCTTTCAAGCTCGCTTCAAGTGCTCAATATCTCATAAAAATGTTCTCTTTCTCAATCAAAATCCCCATACCCTTGCCCAAAAAAAGTGCAGCACATATTAAACCAAGAATATATTTCAAGCATTTGAAAGCAGCATACAAATTGTTGCATACCCTTGCAAGTTTGCATTTATCAGGTTGTTCCCACCAGTTTCTTTTTTAGTATTTTACTTTATTTCTCCTTTAGCTTTATTAAAGTTAACTAGTTATCTTTCAAGCAGTCATCTATACTTCTCAAGGCATATCCATGTCCTTGCCCCACCACTAGGGTATTCTTTCTCCTTCGCCATATGTGGAGGTGGTGCCTTTACACAATTTCCAGTTCTTATTTTTCTTTATTTTGTTTGGGAAAGGCTTAAAATTAATATACCTTAAGTTACTTTTAGATAATTATTTTGAGAAGCAAAGCAAAGGTTCCGTTGATGAGGATAATTACGGGATAGCCCATTTAAATTCCTAGCCTTTCCAAGGTTCCTTTCTACCAAACAATTATAAGAGTTTCTTCATTAAATCACATCTTCCTCCCTTATCCGATCCCACCCTTGATCCATTTTTCTTCTCCCATTTTTGTTGACATTAGGCCTACCCAGACTAGGCTGATTTCCAGACGCATCCGTACGTCTCACCACCCAATTGAAACTCACTCCCATCCAATCCCAATTCTAGGACATTGAATGAACTTGATCTCAGAATATAGATCAATGATTATAAGTCCTAGCCAAAAAGGAACATCGCTTGTTGCATCTCATAGGTAAACACCTTCATTAGCCTTTTGCAAACATGTAAGAAAAAATTCACACTTAAAACCTATATATTATGCTAGGGCTATCCACGCCCAATCTCCTCGGTAAAGTTTTCATCTTTGTTTAAATTAAGATAAAATATCTTGAGTTATAATTCTTACAGTTCCTAGTTCATATTAATCTTTACTTAAACGAAACCTTCAAAAACAATGAGTCTCTTGGAAGTTAAGGTTTTGTCTTGATGCAAGTTTCAAGTTAACCCTGTCTTGGACAAACCCCATTTGTTTTGTTTTCATCATTTGTCATCCATGGGGCTTCTCCATGAGAGCCAACACAATCGTCACTTTTGTGAAGCTATCCCCTTACTCCTCCCTTGTTTGTAGTTGCAAAACAAACTTGAAAGCAAAAAAACTTAAATTGAACAATGCATATGCTCTATACAATGACCTTTTCTTAAGTGTGAACCATGGGTAGTAAGCACAAAATTTTATAATGTACCAAATTGTAATCTTAAGGAAAATAGTTCCATCCACCACTTGTAAATTGCATATAAATATAAAGAGGATAATAAATAATTCAACACTTCAATCATCATCAGTTGGCCATAGACCAGAAAGCATTACAATGTCATAGCACTCCTTTGGCCATGGTGGCTTGGCCAATTGGTCATACGTGCTACACGCGGTGCTCTTACCCTATCACATGGTTGAACAACTATACCCCATAGGACCTCACACGCATGGACTCCCTATATGGATCCCACTCTCATGGATCGAGGAATTTTGAGGGAGAGAGTGGTGTGCAAGGATGATAGGGCATCCTTCACACATGATCCCTCTCTCTCTCTCTCATCTTGCATCTTGAATCTTGACTTTAAGTGCCTTGATTTTCTCTAGGGATATGTTGGATAAGAGGGATGTTGACTCAAAGGAGGCTCCCATCATGACTTCTCAGTCGAGCTCTTGGATTGAGTGTAGTGGTACTATCACTACCATGATGCCTATGAGAGACTCGTTAATCTCTCTACAATATTTGGAGGGCCATATCAACCCTTTGGGGGACTCATAGGTGCTTCTTCTCTTCCACACAGCTTTTGAAACATTATCCTTGGTTCAAGTGTGAGTTCTCTTTCACATAGAGAGAGAGAGAGAGAGAGAGAGAGAGAGAGAGAGAGAGAGAGAGAGAGAGAGAGAGAGAGAGAGAGAGAGAGAGAGAGAGAGAGAGAGATAGATAGATAGATAGATAGAGAGAGAGAGAGAACCGATTCGTACTACTTAGGAGGTAGGCCGTTTTGTGCCTCTCCTAGGGCCTCATCTACTCCATATTAAAAACGTGTTGGATTCATTGTAGTCAACATAGCCCTAGGAGAAAGGGCATGCTTTCAAACTCTATGCTCCTATGCATCCTCCCTCACTATGTGCGGTTCACAGAGACGCAACCTGCCATCAAAGCCACTCTCTTGTCCTCTTGCACTAAATACATAATTTGCTATCACGATTAGACAACTTAATTGACCATAGAGAATTGAGAAGCTTTCCGATGGTATTCATAGTTAACCTCTAGTCCCTTTCGGTCGTTATATTAGAGACCCCAGACTTGTTTGGTTTTTGACCTTTACAACTGCTTATGTGCTTGATTATATGACAGTTTAATGTTTATGCTGACAAATTGTTTAATATTCTGTTATCAATCAATTTGTGTGCCTACACATTAGGAAGAGGATGGGGTGTAGGAGGCCTTCTTTATTTTCCATGAGCTTATGGAGGTGATTAAAATTTTGACGAATAGGTGTATACCATGTGTGCAACAATGGTGGGTGTGTAAGAGATGTGTAATAGTGGTCAAAGGATGCACTTTTCTCCCCAAAAAGAAGGTGGAAAATTTTATGATTGTTGGCCTTCCATAACTCCCACATATGATCTTTGATTTGAGCGGAGATTATAGATCTATAATCTACGCGTCGAGCTCTTTCCATAGATATGCTACATGATATGGTTTTACCCGCTAGATTTTAAATTCCATTCTGGGGGAAATTTTAAATTCCAATAAACTAGCCATTTTTCTTGTTTAAATTTAAAAGATGTCCTTTGATTACTTTCTTAATACTAAAGGTTTGACTTCCTTAAACTGCCAAATAAAGAGGCCCTCCTAAACCCCATTCTCTTCCTAATGATTGCATATGATTTTTAATTGTATATGAGAATGCAATTACTGTGCCAATTTTGGTTTATTTTGCAGTAATTGAAGAAGGCTAAAGACATTCAAACTCAGATGCTCTTGAATCTTGACAAATGAGCTTCATCTCAATAGCTTCTGAGGATGGAATCTACATTAGGAAGGGGGGCATGTTAATCCTCACAGACATCCTATCACCTTCGAGAAGGATGGACGCCTTATTATTTATTTGATTGATTCATGGACCAAGCTTGTTGGTCTAATAGGTGTGTAGATGATTGCCAATGAGAGGTGCACTAATTATCTTATTTTTACAGTAATTTTGCAGCGGCCGGCCATTGTGGGCACCCATGTGTGAATGGGTCAAACTCTTATAAAAGGTCCATTTCACCTAAAAATCCTCATTCTCTGAGGTGCAAGCTAAGAAATGCTCTTGCTCCATCTCTCTCCTTCTCCTTGTGTGCTCATGTGTGTGCGTATGCGAGAGAGAGAGAGAGAGAGAGAGAGAGAGAGAGAGAGAGAATTGTAGTAGCATCGGTGATGGCAAGGAGGTTGAGTGCGGTGGCGGTGGAATCTCCTTCTTCTTCGTGGCATAATATCCTTCACAATGGATGCATTGAGTGGTGAGTGGAACATCCTTGCCCCTTTGAGATTGCTAGGATCTTCTAGTTGTGTGCTTGCAACCTTTTGAGGCTCGCACATAGTGCACAAACAAGTTCCCAGCCTTCGACACGTGTGGAAAAGAGCACATCTACCAAACACTAAACCCACATCTAGATACTTTACTGCTAAGGTGTAAATTGAATGGATAAAAAATATTTGAAAAAGAAGGATCTAAATACTAATAGGCTACTCACCACCTAAGGACAATGCCCTGACAATGGTGCAATGTTAGTGGGTCACTATGACACACTTCTGTAGCATAACTATATGGCAGTAAAATAATATCAATTCTCAGTGAAGTGACTTAGATGGGACATGGAGACTCTTTAAGGGTGTCACCCTCAAGAAGTGAACCTAGTAAGCTAACCTATCAACCCAGCAAGCAAAGTACCACTCTCAAACCTAAAAAATTGCCTATGTCCTATCTTGCGGCTCTAGGTCATCATGTCATTTTGTCAACTAAATGGACTTAGACCATCAAAAATATTTAAGGAAAGTTGTATTAGGCCTAAGGGCACATGTCTACAAAGTTTGGTGGTCTTTGTTAGTGGGTCCCCGCGACGAACGTCTATAGCATAGCTATCAGGCGCACTAACATAATGTCAATACTCAGGGAAGTGGCTCTGATGGGGCACGGAGACTCTTTGAGGTTGTCAATCTCAAGAATTGAACCTTAACAATCAAACATACCAACTCAACAAGCAAACCAGCACTCAATGATCAAGGAAATTTTCCTATGTCCTTTTTCACCACTCTAGGTCATCACGCCATTTCAACACTTGAACGGACTCAAAATGCAATGAAACTTTAGGAGGAGGTCTATGACACGCGACACTATCTTACCAAGTTTGGCCAATTTTTTTGGAGGAACATGGATCACGATCCATGTACCTCAGAGACCATTTTTGTAGAAAAATCACCAGCAAGCATCAGTGGGATATTGCTCTGATCAAGTTGCCTAAAAGAAAAACTCAAAAATCACATCAAAATTGGCTAATAGGGCAAAAATAACAAAACTGACAATGCTTACACTTAATTGAAAGAGCATGGAAAGAGGAACACAATGCAAGTTTTGAAATTGAAATTGATTACCGAATCGTTAGAAAAGTTGATTACAAGCTGGAGAAGCTTTGTAGCTTGATCGTACTTTTTCAAAGCTCCTTTCTACTTTTAAAGATAAGCCTCCTTTCACATTAAATTTTTTGACCTTTATACCTAGGGCATTCTAAATGGCCAGTGACCAGTTACAATTATCACGACATCATTAAAAATGAGGGAATTGACCTATTACTTTGGAATTAGGGAATTGACCTACTACTTTGGAATCAGGATTAGCACAGAGTCTCACTACACTAGCTCGACAAAATAATAAGAGTGCAAATGTGGTGTTCGGCTACGTGTCCGATCAAGTGGGTGCTCGTACAGTCAATCACATAAACTTACCCCCTTCCTAGCTTGTGTCATCCCTTGACACAACCATGTGCAATCTTGTCATAGGGTTGTCTGCAGCTTTTTCTTTCATGTTGGTCTTTTGTTGGGAAGTGGTTTGTCATTGATGACACCCCCCCTTCCTTGAGTGATTCATATCTGTCGTGTTGTTAATATAGGATTTGAGCTTTGATTGTCGAGCTATCTTTTCTTCTTATTTTGCATTCTTCTCTTTTTTGCCAGTCTTGGCCGTCGTGCAGATGTATATTGATGTGTTTGAGTTTGTAGAATCGGTCATCTTTGTGGCATGGACTTGATGATGGGTTTGCTTTTAAGGTCCGGTCCCTCTAGAATTCTTCTCTGCAGGTGTCAGTACCTTGCTTGCATAGTAAATTGGTCTAAACGAACCTCTTCTCGTTTCTAACATCAATGATGCACCCACCGCCACATGAGATGCATCCAAAAAAATATGGAATGGTAATTTCCAATCAGAAACAATTAAAATTGGTGCTACAGTCAACATCTTCTTTAGAATCTTGAATGCTCTACCCTGCTCTTCTCCCCATTCAAATACTGCATCTTTCTTTGTAAGCTTTGTTAGTGGTGTATAGACATGTGCTAAATATCTCAAAAATCAGTTATGCCACTTCACTTGACCCAAAAATCTACCCAATTGCTTAATTGTCCTTGGTTCTAGTGCTTTACTGATTTTGCTTCCACCTTCCTTGGATCTATAGATACTCCTTCTTTAGAAATTACATGTCCCAAGAGAACTCCTCTCTTAACTGCAAATGCACACTTGGCTGGGTTTAATGACAGTCTGAATTCCCTGCATTTTTGGAAACACAATCTCAAGTGCTCAGGATGCTCCTACTTCTTTCTAAAAACACTAAAATCATTCAAAAAACCCTCATAAATGATGTAAGGAATTCAACAAACACACGTTGTATCACCTTTTGAAATGTTGCCAGGAGCATTCTTTAAGCCAAATGTCATCACATTGCTCGCATAAACTCCCTACTCAATGAAAAAATCTATTTTCTCCCTGTCTTCAAGTGCCATAAAGGTATAATTGTATCCACTAAAACCATCTAGAAAACTATAAAACTCATGTCCAACTACTGCATCCAATAGTGTATCACAAAAAGGTAATGGAAATGGATTAGTCATTGTAGCAGCATTCAGTTTCTTGTAATCTACACATGCCCTGATCTTTCCATTCTTCTTGGGAACAACAACAATTGGTGACAACCAAGTGGCCTCATCCAATGGGTAAATGAAACCTATATCCAACAGTTTGTCAATCTCATCTTTAACCTATTTGGCATAGTTAGGATTCATCCTGTACCTTTGTTGTACAACTGGAACTGCATCTGTTTTCAAGTTCATTTTGTGTTGGCAAAAGCTAGCATCTACTTCCTTTATATCTCTATATTTTCATGCAAAAACATCTTTGAATTATAGCAACAACACCTTCAGTTTCTCCCTAAACTCCTCATCCAGTTCTGCTGATACCTTCACTGTTTGTGGTTCCTCCTGAGTGTTCAAGTTCGGTTCTTGCAGTTCATCCTTAGTGACTCTAGCAATTCTTTCCATATGATGTTCAAAAGCTATTTATTTTTGCTTTACTGCCTCAATAGCTTCCAATTTCTCTTTGTTTCCAATCTGCAAATTTTTCAACAACTCATTACCAAATTTAGTAGTTGATTGATTACCCTGAGCAATCAGTGTTTCATGAGTCAAAGACTTCAACCCATTATCTTGATGCTGCAAAACATACTTAGTTGCTATCTTTTGCACATCCACTTAAAAAATAGGTACCACTGATGAATTGGTTCTCAGAAATTCTTCTTCTACATCCTCTCCAATTTCTTGTACCATATTCAGTCCTTGTGCATGTAGTGCCCTGAAACTTGGTGGTATTACCTTTCTAGAATCCATTTGCATTTTGAATTGCTTATTTCCTCTTTTGCTCACAATGGAGTCTGCTCCCCATAACTATGTTACTCTTGTTGCTCTTAACCATGGTCTTCCCAACATTATTGTATAAGAACGAGCAGATTCTTCTAACCTAGGTACTACAAAGTTGGCTACAAACTGCAGTTCCCCAACTGAGATCTGCAAATTTCTCAAAATTCTCAAAGGTTGAACTCGCCTCTGGTCTGCCATTTTCACCTGAAAAGGAGTTGGATCCCACTTCAAGAGATTCAAACGTTTGCAGGTTGACTACAAGAGGATATTAACTCCTAACCCCCCATCCAAGAGTACACCAGAAAAAAACACCTTTCCAATAGAAGCCCCAACTAGTGGTACCTTGTAATCAACATCCAAAGGTTGAACTTCAAAGTTCCCAAGCTTCCCCGCAAATAGTTTCCTCATTATACATTCATGTTTCCTTATTGTTTCTTCTACTTCCTTAGTAGGTCTCTTTAACACTAGAATGGTAACCTAACAGGACATAAAAGTGTCCTTTCAGGGTTTTGGGAAAAAATTCCAAAACCATAGTAGATCCACTCATTTTGAAAAATCCTTTCATGAGCTTATAGTTCAATAACTACTACATATGGAAAAAATGAGAAACTTTTAATTTTTCTTATCCCTTGGTCACTACAAGCCTCCAAAGTTGATGGACCGGTGCATTTTGCCGAAAACAACAATTTCTTACGGTTGATTGCATATAAATAAGATTGCGGATTTTTGTAGGACATGAGATAAAATGCCCAGTTAACTTCAATGGGTTGGTGACCAAAACATATGGTTGCTTTTACCTCACTAATTTTTTTTTGGTCAAAAAACAATAGGTACAAAAAAGTTGCATTTTTGCCATTCTGCGGATCTATCATCAAAGTTTCTATAGTCACGCTCAATACAGATACTATATACATGTTTTCTTAGTTTCCTTTGGGCCTTTGGATTCAAAAGGAGCCATGGAGCATGTCAAAAGGATAATGGATCTCTTACAATTGGAACCTTGGGGGCAATGATGAAGTGCTAAATACAGCAAACATGAAAAAACTGGGTTTAGCATTATGACCTCTAGAAACCCATAAAAACTACTCAATATCTAGCCAAGTTTGTAGTCTATGATTAGATATGGTTACTACCTACAAAATACACACAAATGGCCTAAGAAACTAGCAATATTGAGAAAGTTATACTTGCTACTCTAAAATGTATCGTATTCTTCAGCAGCAATAAAAAAACTCAACCATCATCATATACTATGCTATATAGCATATTAGGTCCCCCAAAACTCAAGGAAGATTAGCTTTATGTTATACATTACACTTACACAATCAAAATTGAATTTGGATATCAAGAAAGCAACCAAAAAAATCATAAAAGTGCTAATTTTGGCCAAAAAACAGGATTATGCAATTCTTATAAATTGGTCATAACTTTCAATTTTAACACTTAGCTCTCCCTACAAGCATCAAAACATGTTGAGAACTATGAAGGCCTAACATCTAGCCATCCAAACCTCACAAACATGAAGTTTAGAGTGGTATAATTGCCAAAAATTGAAAGAAGGCCAAAAATAGGACCCGTTTTTTCACGCAGTTTAGGTTCAAAAATGTTGTGCAAGAGTAAGGTAAATGGTGAGATCGATACTCAAAAGAAAATGATAAGTTTTTTTCAGCTCATAAGACAACTTTATGGATATATAGCACCTAGAAATTCATTTTCATACTCTTCAAATAATTCAAGAAAAATGGTCACTTAACAGGACACAAAAGTGTCCAAGGACATAAAAGTGTCCTGTTACCATTCTAGTGTTAACATTTTTTGTGAAAATGCAGCCTCAATATTTGCTTTATTGTGATGGTTAATGGAACTGATAACAAAGCTTTATAAAATTCATCATCACCAACCTATTCTTGCAGTACAACTGGACTGTGGTTTGAAGTTCTTCTTCCCTGGTCATTGATCTTATAAAAAAATTCCAATCCTCAGGTGGTACACCCCCTCTCTCTGAGAGTCTTGTACTTCCTTCAGTGCCCCTGTCCTTACTGCTTTTTGATCTTTCCAATTCAAGCTATCCGAGTTGTCCACTTCTTCCAAGGTATATTTTCCAGCCTTGGCCTTTTTCATAATGACCACCATGGCATCAGTACATCCACTAGGTTTTGGAACACTTCTTCCAAGGTATATTTTCCAGCCTTGGCCTTTTCCATAATGACCACCATGGCATCAGTACATGCACTGGGTTTTGGAACATCCTCAATTACGATACAAGCTATGTAGTCCACATTTACAATGCCTAGGTGTTTGTTGAGTCAAGTTGCTCTCCTGCATCTACTGATCATTGTTTTGTTTCTTTTTGGGAAACTTTGCCTTTTTCTCAATCCATTCCTCATCAGTCCATGCTTCTTCAGTCCATTCTTCCAAAATCACTAAATTAGCCCCACTTGGAGGTCTTTGCTACTATTGTGGTGGAAGTGGTTGATTTTGTTTTAGAGGTCAATTATTATTGTTATTATTGTTATTTTTGTACCTGATAATATGGCTTTCCCTATCATTCCAATGTCTACACTAGAGTTCACAATCAGGTCCTTGCGTGTGTCCCATGACCCCACAATAATTGCATGGTGTGACTGTTGCATATTGTTCTGATTTCTCTTATGATATTCCCAATTATTGGGATTCTAGAACCTTCTCTAAGGTGCAATGTAGACATGTAGTAGTGTTAGTGTGTATACGCGCTTCACCAGGGGCACTTTTCTCCCACTGGGTTTTTTCCCCTGGACATCTGGTGTGAAAGGATACCTTATCTCTTAGGGTTTCATATAAGCTTTGTAGCTCTGAGTTTGTATACTCTATTATTCTAATACAGAGAGATAGACTACAGAGATCTCGTACACAAGCTCTGTGTCTTCTCCTTCTCCATCTTCTTCCTACTCTGAGTTGTTGTCTTCCTTTTGTTTCCTGTTTCATCATCTTCAACAATTGGTATCAGAGCAAGGTGATTTCCAGAGCCTCTACTTGCGTTTTTGCGTCCGCGCGTGCAATCGCAGTTTTTAGGCAGTTTTTTGAAAATTTGCTCGTGGGAGCATCCTCGACGTTCCGGGAGTATTCTGAGCAGGTGACCTGCGGTTTTACCCCCCTTTCGAAGCCGTTCGAGCCCTCAGAATTTTTTTCTGAGCAGCGTAGCAGAAGTTACTTTTCGGAGGCGTTTAGATCAAGAGGGTGTGCTTTTTGACAGATTTTCTTCAGGTAAACAGTTCTTTTGGGAAGCAGCTTGTCTTAGCTTTGTGCTGAGATTTTGTGTAGAGTTTTGCTTGCATTAGAGAGGAGATTTTTGAATCTCTTGGAGGTTCTTTTTCTCTCTTGTGTGCATCCACAGTATGGCTCAATCTACGGAGAAAGAGATTTTTGGTGCGTTTACATCCGAAGACAAATTGGATGGTACCAACTATTCTCTTTGGTCTTTTATGGCCAAAAATGTTTTGGTTGGTAAAGGATTGTGGGATTATGTATCTGGAGATGAAGTTCGTCCAGGTAGCATTGCACCTTCCACGCCTGGTCGTGGTGCAGTTGTTGGTGCAGGACCCTCACAAGTCACTCCAGAGCAAAAGAGATGGGATACTAAAAATGCACAAGCTATGGCTGTGATTGCCTTAACCATAAAGAGGACAATCACACCACATATCAGATCTTGCAGAACTTTTGAGGATGCTTGGAACACTCTGCAAGCTATGTTTGGAGGAAGAAATGCTGCCAGAATAGAGTTTTTGAAGAAACAACTTGACAAAATACAGATGGACAAAGGTGACGATATCGTCGAGCATCTTACAAAAATCACGGATCTTAAAGAGCAATTTCTTAGCATTGATGAAGTGATTCCAGAGAAGGACTTGGTTTCCAAAACACTCAATTCACTACCACCATTTTATTTGACTTTTCAGACTTCTTTGACTCTGTCTTTGCGAGCTAATCCTGAGCCTCTTCATTTTGAAGAGTTAGTGGCTTTGCTATTGCAGGAGGATCAATCACATAAGAACAAGTCTTTACAGGTGGATGGTATGGATCATGATCTTGTTGTACAGAACAAAAACAAGGGTAAAGAGAGTGCTCATTACTCCAAGTCTAGTGCAGGACAATCTTTAGAGAATTCTAAAGGTGATTCCGACAAGTCCAAGAAGAAAGGTAAATGTCACTACTGCAAGAAACCTGGTCACTACATTAGTGAGTGTAAAAAGCGAATTGCTAAAGAAAAGAAGAAAGAGTCAAGTTTGGTTGTTTCAGCTTCTGGTGATTCCTCTACAGCTAAAGAAGAGTCTGCAAACTTTGTGCAGGATTCTTATGCTTTTGTAGTATGTTCAGATTTTTCTGCTTACAGTGTTGACGAGACACAAATGATTTGGTACTTTGATAGTGGTGCATCCAGGCATATTACTTCAAGGAAGGATTTGTTTTGTTCATTGGATGCAGCTCCAGCAGGAAAGAAGGTGACATGTGCAAATAATGCTTCTTATCCAATCAAAGGCATTGGTAAGATTTTGATTACCATTTCAGATGGTTCAGATTTATGCTTGCCAGATGTCTTATATGTTCCAGGGATCAAGAAGAATTTGTTGTCTGTATCCTCTCTTGCAAAAAATGGTCTTCGGGTCATTTTTGAGGATGACAGATGTGTTGTACGAGATCGAGAGAATGGTTATTCTCTTATCACTAAAGGTATGCTGGAAAATGGACTATTTGTGCTAGATCATTATGAAAAGCAGATTCAAGTATGTATTGCAGAAACAAAGACTCAGGCAATGCAGGATGCTGAGTTGTGGCATGCTAGATTCGGGCATGTTAGTTATGGCAGTTTGATGACTTTACAACGTCATAATATGGTGCATGATTTTTCTTTATTGGAGATGCCACCAAGACATGTATGTGAAGGTTGCGTTCCTGGAAAGATGCACAGATTTTCATTTTCGTAGGATGGTTCAGTTAGAGCGACACGAAAGTTGCAGCTTGTACACAGTGATGTATGTGGTCCTATGAGGACGCCATCTATAGGAAACAGCCTTTATTTTGTGACCTTCATTGATGACTTTTCCAGGTTTTGTTGGGTGTATCCACTCAAAGCAAAGTCAAATGTGTTTGCAGTTTTTCAACATTATGTCGCCATGGTTGAAAATGAAACAGGTTGCAAAGTACAGACTCTTCGTACCGATTGAGGAGGTGAATACATGTCAGGTGCATTTAAGAATTTTTTGGGAAAGAAAGGCATTAAACACCAATGCACTATGCCATACACACCACAACAGAATGGTGTTGCAGAAAGGAAGAACAGGTCTTTAATGGAGACGGCTAGATGTATGCTCAAGGCTAAGAGTTTGCCTCATAAGCTATGGATGGAGGCAGTTACTTGTGCAGCACATGTTTTGAACAGGTGTCCTACTCGTGCCTTGAAGACCATTACTCCATATGAAGCTTGGTATGACAGAAAACTTTCAGTCAGTTATCTTCGTGTTTTTGGTTGTCTTGCTTATGCTCACATCCCTCAGCAGTTACGTGGGAAGCTTGATGATAAGGAAATCAAATGTATATTTGTGGGGTACAGTAGTGGAGGTAAAGGTTATAGACTTTACAATCCTGCTACAAACAAGATTTTTGAAAGTCGTGATGTAATTTTTGGAGAAACTATTGCTCAACCTATGGTTGCTTTTGATGTACCTCATATGCAGACACATGATGTATTTGAAGGTTTGCTTCCTTCTTTTGTGGAGAATCAAGAATCACAACAGGTTGATAATCTTGATCAATATTTTGATCAGCATGTGACACCTCATGATGTAGAGGAAATTGTGCGTGAAGAGCAAGAAGTTCTCAGGGAAGAAAGAACCTTGCCTAAATGGGTTCAGAAAACTTTGCAGGATAGCAAGTTGGATGCACCGTTGCCACAAAAAACACGTGCTGACACTACTTTTGGCAGAGAGCAAGTAGATTTGGCTTGCTTTAGCACTCTTTGTGATGCAGATGAGCCTGATTCATTTGAACAAGCTTTAGAGTGTGTTCAGTGGAAAGATGCTATGCAGCAAGAAATTGATTCTATTCATAAGAATCATACATGGGATCTAGTGGACTTGCCTACAGGTAAAATGCCTATTGGTACAAAGTGGGTTTTTAAGGTAAAAAGGAAACAAGATGGTACTGTTGATAGGTACAAAGCAAGGCTTGTGGCAAAAGGCTATGCGCAACAGAAAGGCATAGATTATGATGAAACCTTTGCTCCTACTTCTCGTGCGTCCACAGTTAGATCACTAGTTGCAATTGCTGCTCATCATGGTTGAAAAGTGCATCAGTTGGATATCAAAACTGCTTTTTTGAATGGTGATTTGCAGGAAGAAGTTTATGTAAGTCAACCAAGTGGTTTTGTTGTAAAAGGTCAAGAGCAAAAGGTATGTAGATTGCGTAAAGCTTTGTATGGTCTCAAACAGGCTCCAAGAGCATGGTATGAGAAGATATATACTTATTTGATTGGCCAAGGATTTCAGAATAGTCCAACAGAAAGTACTTTGTATGTCAAAAAGAGAGATGGAGTTCTCATTATGCTAACACTTTATGTGGATGATATGCTTCTTACAGACAATACTGCAGATGAAATTGAAGCGTTTAAAGATGCTTTGAGAAAAACCTTTGAGATGTCTGATCTTGGTTTTGCTACATTATTACTTGGGTATTCAGTTTGTGCAATCAGAGGATGGCATATACATGTTGCAGGAAAAATATTTGCATAAAATTTTGGACAAGTTTGGTATGAAAAATTGTAAACCAATCTCTACACCCGTAGAAACTGGATCAAAGTTGAGCATGCACGATGCTGGAGAACCTTTTGATGTACATACTTATGTAGTAGCGGTTGGTTGCTTAATCTATTTGGCACGCAACACTCGTCCAGACATTCAATTTGGGGTTTCACAAGCAAGCAGATTTATGCACAGCCCAGGTATGCATCATTGGCAGGCTGTGAAGCGCATACTTTGTTACCTTTCAGGT
Source organism: Adiantum capillus-veneris (assembly GCF_014529385.1). Classification (NCBI taxonomy): domain Eukaryota; kingdom Viridiplantae; phylum Streptophyta; class Polypodiopsida; order Polypodiales; family Pteridaceae; genus Adiantum; species Adiantum capillus-veneris. Next base: position 90,178,690 of record NC_140940.1, on the reverse strand, counting down.
ACCCCTAATCTTGCCATGTTCTTTCCAAGGGGGGATATGTATGGAAAGCATAGTTCTATGCAGCTTCTTGGTTACAGCGATTCAGATTGGGCTGGTGATTTTGACACACGACATTCCACAAGTGGCAATTGTTTTTTCTTGGGAAATGCATGTATATCTTGGCTAAGCAAGAAGCAACTCACAGTGGCTATATCAACTTGTGAAGCTGAGTACAGGGCAGCTTTCACGGCAACAGTTGATTGTGTATGGATACGCAGGTTATTGGCAGATCTTTGTGAGTGTCAACAGGAACCCACTACCATTTTCACTGACAGTCAGAGTGCTATGGCAGTTGCAAGGAATCCAGTATTTCATGCAAGAACAAAGCACATAGAGGTTCACTACCACTATGTCAGGGAAAGGCTACATGCAGGGGAGATCACACTAACTTACTGTCCTACACAGGATAACATTGCAGATCTATTTACGAAGGCGTTATCACGAGAAAAGTTTGAATCTTTCCGAAAAGCTTTGGGCTTACTCTCATACACATGATGATCTGCTACCTTGTATGGATTCACACTATCACTACAGGGGGGATTTGTAGACATGTAGTAGTGTTAGTGTGTATACGCGCTTCACCAGGGGCACTTTTCTCCCACTAGGTTTTTCCCCCTGGACATCTGGTGTGAAAGGATACTTTATCTCTTAGGGTTTCATATAAGCTTTGTAGATCTGAGTTTGTATACTCTATTATTCTAATACAGAGAGATAGACTACATAGATCTCGTACACAAGCTCTGTGTCTTCTCCTTCTCCATCTTCTTCCTACTCTGAGTTGCTGTCTTCCTTCTGTTTCCTGTTTCATCATCTTCAACATGCAAGTCCCTGATATCTCCTGTTAGCACCCTAAGAAGCTACCACATTTGGATTTGCCTCCCTCATTTTTGAGTAATATACTCAGGTCTTCTTTCCTTGAAATCAGGATTATAATAACAATTTTCATATTCATGACCAAATCTTTGACAAACCTGACAATATTATGGTCACTTCCTGATGCTCCAAACTCATTCATTCCAATTGTCTGCAATTTTCTTGAATGATTTTTTTGATTGCATCTGCAGTTACTGCTTCCTTTCCCTGATTCTTTTCATTCTTCTGCTTATCCTTATCTTTCTTCTACTTCTTCTTTTCTTGCTTCTTCTTCTTTTCTTACTAATCTTCCTTCTCATCACTATTAGTGTCAATTTCAGTATCCTAATCAGAATCATCAGTTTTTGACTTTGAGTATGAACCCTCATTCTTCTTCTTCTTCTGCTCCTTTAGTTCTGCCTTACCTCCATATCTTCTTTCAGCTCTTGCAGCTGCTTCCACCAAATCAGTAAAATCCTGTGCATTTTCTAATGAGGGTCTCCCCGCCCCACTGCACTTTTGAAAACCTTTTTGAGTCCCTTACAAAAATAGTCTCCCAATTGCTCCATAGAAGGATGTTGTGTTGCTTCCAACCTATTATTCAAGTTTCTGAACTTTTGTGCATAACCTTCAACCAACAAATCTTTCTGCTTCAATTTCCTCTTCTTCAAAATGTCTTTAGGTGTTTTATCCTCCCTAAACCTTAATAAAAATATCTGTCTAAAATCATTATAATCAGCAAAAACGGCCATGCCATACTGTAAGAACCAACCATGGCCTTACCCTGTAGTGTTGGTGCAAAATGTTCTTTCTTCACTACATCCGGATGTAACGTCTCATACCCACTTGCAGACCACATTGTTTGAAATTGATAAACGTGGCTGTCAGCATCTTGGGACTTTTTCTCGCTAAAATTTGTCACGTCCACTTTAGGATTTGGTGCATCCATTGGAGGTATCAAAAGTGTTTTGAGTACTCTTATCGAGGGTGGATTGAAAGGTAAAGTACCCGCTCCTAATGGTACAAACTGCAGTTGTCCTATTGACCTTAAGATGTTTGAGTGAGCAGTACATTAACCAATTATCCCAAAAGTGGGTCTCCTATGGGTGGAGTTGTTTGTTGGCCTCCTTGGTTTTCAAGTGGGGTCTCCTGTAGCCTGTGTTCAGGTGCTTGCAGTTCAGTCCCCACCCCAAAAGTTTCTTCTCCTACAGCAAGCCCCCTTACAGATTCTTCTTGGTTATCACTACTCAACTCTTCTTCTTATCTTCCCCTTGTAGAAAACTCTCTCTTCACTCTAAACATTGTTCCATATGAGTGTTGTGGTAGATTGGACCCACGTCCTGATCCACTCATACATGATTTGTTCTTCTCTATCTTAAATATGGTACCAACACCTTCCTTTCATATAGACTATAACATGAAGGTAAATTGCATGCCTCAAAAGGTAAAAATGAAGTAACTACCTTGTCATCGATTGCAATTTTGATTTCCCTTGGCAGATTTGGGAAGAACTCCTCCAAGAATTTGGTTGCATACTCCTCACACTCTTCCTACGGGGTTACCCAATTGAAAAATTCCCTCAGGTGGTCTATGTCCACTTTCATATCAATTCCCTGCTTTATTCATGACTGCCATATGGTTTAGGCTGAATTTGAACTGATTGCAGGATCACCAAAGTATTAGGGGCTAGCCACCCTAACAGTAATTTAGTAGAGGTACACACAGTAAAACTCTATATTATACTACACTACTGCATACGAGAATACTGAAGAACACCATGAATAGTTAAAAGAAGGTACTATAGTACTCAATGTTCATCAACACATAAGCACTTACAAACAACACCAAGCATAGTACGACTGCAAAAAGAAAAGACTAACTGCCCCCAGCCGCCAAATAGTGTTAAGCACACAACTACTCACCTAAAACTAACCCACTTAAAGCATCAACCATCGGTGTGAAAACACCCTTAAGGTTCACAGGTCCCATCCTTAGTTACAAATAAAAGTAAATAGTCTGATATTGATGTATCAGGGTAGTAACACCCTCAAAAAATACAAAAAAAAATCAAACAAGGCCTAACAAAAATAGTCCTATATTTTAACCTTTTTTGTTTTGCAATTTCTTTTATGAGTTGTTGCTACCCACGGACTTGCTAATTGCGAGGTATCTCGTTAACCGTGATGCATCTTGCTATGGCATGAGGGATAAAAAGAGAGTCGATAACCTTAGCTTAATCTTTGCTAATTGTGAGATCATCGCTAATCGACACAAGGCATCTCGTTAACTACAAGTCATCTTGCTACCCGCAAGGAACAATAGATACTCTTTCAACAAATCTTCTGCTTAAATGATTCTTCAAACATGATCAACCAACTCTTCATATCAAAGAGTAACAACTTATCAACAATAACAATTTATCAAGCAATAACAATTTAACAAACAACAACAATTAATCAAACAATTCTTTCACTATTTTACAAAAACATATGCTTCTTTCTTGTGATAGAATCATGTTTCTTGGACGGTTTAACACTAGAATGATAACGGGACACTTTTATGTCCTTGGACACTTTTGTGTCCTGTTAAGTGACCATTTTGCTTGAATTATTTGAAGAGTATGAAAATGAATTTCTAGGTGCTATATATACACAAAGTTGCCTTATGAGCTGAAAAAAACTTAGCATTTTTTTTTTGAGTATCGATCTCACCATTAACCTTACTCTTGCAAACCTAAACTGTGTGAAAAAACGGGTCCTGTTTTTGGCTTTTTTTCAATTTTTGGCAACTATACCACTCTAAACTTCATGTTTGTGAGGTTTAGATGGCTAGACGTTAGGCCTTCATAGTTCTCAACATGTTTTGATGCTTGTAGGGAGAGCTAAGTGTTAAAACTGAAAGTTATCACCAATTTACAAGAATTGTATAATCCTGTTTTTTTTGGCCAAAATTATCACTTTTATTATTTTTTTGGTGGCTTTCTTGATATCCAAATTCAATTTTGATTGTGTAAGTGTAATGTATAACATAAAGCTAATCTTCCTTGATTTTTGGGGAACCTAATATGCTATATAGCATAGTATATGATGATGGTTGAGTTTTTTGATTGCTGAAGAATAAGATACATTTTGGAGTAGCAAGTATAACTTTCTCAATATTGCTAGTTTCTTAGGCCAATTGTGTGTATTTTGTAGGTAGTGACCATATCTAATCATAGACTACAAACATGGCTAGATATTGAGTAGTTTTTATGGGTTTCTAGAGGTCATAATGCTAAACCCAGTTTTTTCATGTTTGCTTTATTTAGCACTTCATCATTGCCCCCAAGGTTCCAATTGTAAGAGATCCATTATCCTTTTGACATGCTCCATGGCTCCTTTTGAATCCAGAGGCCTAAAGGGAACTAAGAAAACATGTATATAGTATCTGTATTGAGCATGACTATAGAAACTTTGAAATGGCAAAAATGCAACTTTTTTGTACCTATTGTTTTTGCCCAAAAAAAAATTAGTGAGGTAAAAGCAACCATATGTTTTGGTCACCAACCCATTGAAGTGAACGGGGCATTTTATCTCATGTTCTACAAAAATCTCCAGTCTTATTTATATGCAATCAACTGTAAGAAATTGTTGTTTTGGGCAAAATTCACTGGTCCATCAACTTTGGAGGCTTGTAGTGACCAAGGGATGAGAAAAATTACAAGTTTCTCATTTTCTCCATGTGTAGTAGTTATTGAACTATAAACTCATGAAAGGATTTTTCGAAATGAGTGGATCTACTATGGTTTTGGAATTTTTTCCCAAAACCCTGAAAGGACACTTTTATGTCCTGTTAGGTTACCATTCTAGTGTTAAGGGAATCCCTATGCTTGGCTTTCTACGTCCACATGAGTAGCAATGCATAATTATAAATTTATCTTACTGGATTAGCAACATGTTCAATTACCTCCTGTGTTTGAGGTTGGACGGCCTCAACTTCTTTCAAAGTCAATACCTCTACTTGAGTTATGATTGGAGTAGATGATACCTTCCTTTGCATCTTTCTTAAAGGTGGAATGGTAGGAGCATCCTTGAAGCTTTGAGTCACTCTCTTTAAGTCCATCGTATTGTGATAGAGAAAAGGAAAGCTTCGCTGTGAAAAGTAGAGCTATGGCTTTCTTACTTTCCGAGAAGATGGCAAGAGAGAGAGAGAGAGAGAGAGAGAGAGAGAGAGAGAGAGAGAGAGAGAGAGAGAACGAAAGAGAACTCAAAGGACAACACGATGGTGATAGGGATGGGCTGAGGGTGAGAGCTTGATGGAGAGAGGTTTCAGGAGAGAAGGTAGCTCCAACTTTAAGGCAAGAGAGCTTCTACTTTTAAGCGCTTCTATGTGTGTGTCTATTGAAAGTGAGGGAAGAGGGGCCTTTATATAATCTCTCAAGAGCCAAAATCACAAGCTAAGAATAGCAAAAAGCAAAGAGATAAGTTCGTGCATGTTCGTGGTTGTATAAATATATATATATATATATATATATATATATATACACACACACACACACACATATATTTTATTACTTTTTGTACACGCATCCCGATGCATGCTTTTGAGACCCTAATTTTAGGAGAATCTCGAGAAAAAGTGAGAGTACTCCTAATCTAGTTACTAGCTTGATCATCATTATGTCCAAAAGGGTGGTTTCCTTAGTCTGCTTCAGTTGCTACAATTGATCTATTAGTCAGACGTGAGAACCTGCTCTGATAATGTCCCGGCTATCCACATTCAAAGCATAAAACATTTTAAGCGTGGAGGATCTTGCATATTAATGACATAAGCTCTTTGTGGTTGTCTATCATTGAAGCTCTAATTCTGTTCAATTTTTCTTGTCATCCATTTCTCTTTCATTAAAGGTTTAGCTTGTAGTAAAGCATCTTGTATAGTGGTAGGTTTCAGGGCTTCCAATCGTGAGCTAATTGGTTCTCTTAAACCTTGACAAAAGAGAGCTACCTACTTCTCTATGGTCATTGGTGGTGCGTGACATCTAAGACTTGCAAACTTTGAGTAGTACTCTTCCAAGGATAATATGTATTGTTTCAAGCTAAAGAACTCATTCATCTGGTTATCGCTTCATGGGAAAGAGGTCAGTATATTTTCTTTACTGCTTGTTTTTTTAGACCAACTATGGGAGTTCTCCAACACTCCCATGTCACAACAATTTTGCTTCCACCATAATTTCTCTTCTCACAAGAGATAAAACATCCCTAGCATTGCTTGATTTGCAGGTGTAGTCCTTGTAATAGAGAAGTAATCATCCATAGCTTTAATCCATACTTCTGCATATTTCTCAATATGAGCACCCTCTCCTTTAAAAGAAGGTGGTTGCATTTGTTTGAGAAACAATTTCTTCTCTTGAGTTTCCGCGTAAATAGCATGATTATGAGGGTTTTCCAACGTAGAAGTGATTTGAGGAGTCCCCTAAGTACGCATATATTAACATCAATGCTTATAATAAATCAAAACACTAAAGTATTTTCCAAACTTAGACTTATCCAATCCACTAAAAGCTCCATTGTATGATTTAACCAATCATTACTTATCTGATCCATTAAAACTCAATCACATAACTTAACCAATCATGACTCAAGTCCATCAAAACTCAATTACATGACTTAATCAATCATGACTTATCCAATTCATCAAAACTCAATTGCATGACTTAACCAATCATGACTTAACTTAATCACATGACTTAACCAGTCTCATGGATTATCCAATCTACCAAAAAGTCACTTACATGACTTAACCAATAAAACAAATTGAAGAAAAACAACTCAATCTTTTTATTCATAAAGATATCAAAATGTCATATATGTGTCTAGAAAAAACTCTCAATGAGAAAATAAAATAGAGGTTTTAACCATAACTGTGATGCATATCGATTTGGACTGTTGTAATATCTTTGTGAGTCAAGTAATAGATATAGAAAATAGTACACAAGGTGAAGCCATGGGTAACCACTGAAAACTTTTAACCTAAAGATCTGATACCAATTGCGAGGTACCCAACCCCGAAAGATTGCGGCGACGATAGATGGCCTTCCTTTATTTTCAAGTTCCATTGACAACACCCTATTCCTTTCCCACAAAGTACAGATACGAGCAGCAGAAGAGACAGAATTCTCTATCCATCATGATCATGGACATAAGGGCCATATGCCACAAGCCACGTAAATAAATCAAGGATTCTAAAAGAAGCTATTTCCTATAACATAAAGATAAAATCCTATTGACATATTTAGATTCTATAAACAATGCCTTTTTTCCATATTTAAAAGACAGGGCCGCCATTCATAAACCCTAAATATGATACAAGACTTATTTTAAACTAATTAGTAATTTTGTGAAAGTACCTGACTAGTCGGGTCCACCCATCTCTAGACATAGATCCGTTTGGATACTAGTCTCCCACTTTCCACACCACACTCACCCGTTCCTCTTGTTTTTTTAATACTATCACACTATTTTACATATACAAACAATATTCCTTAGTTAATTCCGGACACAAGTTCTTACATACAGTTCTTCAAACAATACCAGAACAATTCAAACAAGGCCTAATGAAAATAGTCCTATATTTTAACAAAAATTATGTATGCAATTTCTCTTATGAGTTGTCGCTAACCGCATAATTTCTCCGTCTAACCAATGGAGCCTTTACAAAGGATTTATTTATTTGCTAACCGTAAATTATACAACCTTCCCATCTTGCTAACCGGGAGGCATCTTGCTAACCGCCAGGGATCTTGCTAACCGCGAGGGATAAAAAGAGAGCCGATAACCTCATCTTAATCTCCAATCCCGCTAACCGCGGGATCATCTCGCTAATCACGAGGCATCTTGCTACCCGCAAGGAACAAAAGATATTCTTTCAACAATTATTATTCTTAAATGATTCTTCAAAAGATGATCAACCAACTCTTCATATCAAACAGTAACAACTTATCGACAATAAAAGTTTATCAAGCAAAAGTAATTTAATAAATAGGGACAACTTATCAAACAATTCTTTCATTATTTTACAAAAACATATGCTTGTTTCTTGTGATAGAATCACGTTTCATGGACAGTTTAAGGGAATCCCTGTGCTTGGCTTCTCAGGTCAACATGAATAGCATTGCAGAATTATAAATTTAGCTTATTGGATTAGAAACATGTTCAATTACCTCCCTTGTTTGAAGCTAGATGGTGGAAAGGGGGAAACGAGAAAACCACCAACACACTCAGTGAATGCCTCTCTATAGCCCAGTGATCTCACAGCACCCCTATCCCCTATTAATCACACATCTCGACACACAATTTGGAAACAACTATTGCCTCTGCATGTACCCAACCAACACCGTCTATATACATCTTGTCGCAAAGCATACCATAATGGCTTCAGTCTATGACCTTTTAGAGCACCTTCACCCACAAATACACAACTCAATATCCAACAACACACATAGCCTTGCACAATCCCTAGTAGGCATCCACTTTACTATAAACCCGATATCTACTTTTCACTCCCTATTTCCATTTTGGAGATACTCAAACACTCGATACACCACAAAACACGAGAGCGAGAGAGAAAATAGACATGGATTTAGAGCAAAGCTTACATAGCCTATATCAAGGTAGAATCTTTTTAAAAACTTTGCACAATGATGAATTTTTATAGAAACGCCTTTCTTTTTTTGCCTCGTGATCGAGTTGATATTTCCATACATTGGGGTCGACCAAGAAAGAACAATCCCAAACTTGCTTTGCAATTAGCACACTTTTAGCCCTCCTTCATTGTATCAACTTTACTATATAATATCGCTTTTTTTCGCTCTTTCAGCTTGTAACTCCGTTAGTGGCTGCCTCACTTCAGCTTCTTCTCCGTTCTGCACGTGGCCAATCCTTTGGTGGTTCTCTAAGATCTCTAATCACCAACCATCACCTCTTTGTAGCGTTGCTCTATCAACTGCGTAAGGGTGATGTCCCTAGTGCTTCACCAAGCCACCCTCTCTTGTTACGCAATTATTGCGGTCCTTCTTGGCTCATCCCAGCTTGCAGCCCATCCTGCTTGTTCCTTCAAGCCTGGAGTGCTCCTCGAGTCCTACATGTCGGTGGCCTCGCTTATACAATAGGCCTTCCTTGGCCTCCTCTGAAATAGCTGCCACCGCTCTCACTCTTTACCCTTCAATGAGTCACCCCTCTGCAACCCTCTTTGTACAAGGTTCCGGCCTTGGCCCGCCGTCTTCTACTCCTCTTTGGCCTTGCTTTGTGGTGCTGGTAGCCCCTCCACAACTGGCCTGCTCCAAGTCACCCCATTGGCGGCTCCCTTCTACAGCAGCCCGCCTGCTTTTCTGCTCTCGGCTCTGGTCATTGTTAGCTTCTTCAACCCCTACACAGCGAGCAGGTCCACCACCCCCCTTGTGCTCTTGACGGCCCCGTAATACCGCCCCCTTCCTCGCCTTCCAACCTGCTCTTTCATGCAGTCGGCAACCCGCTATCTGCTACCCCTCCACCTGGCCTCACTCACTTGCAGGCTCGAGCCACTGGCCTTCGTCTGTGGTGCCACCCTCGGCCCACTGTAGCCTCCTCCCCCTGGCCACTGATGGCCCTCCTGTGCTCTCCCCAAGTTGGGCATCTCCTCCCCTCGCTATAGGCTGCCTTCTGCAAAAAAACCCTCTTCCCATGCAATGGCAGCGTTTTTAAGAGCCGCCACTGGCCTCACCTTCCCATGCACGCCCTCGAGTAGCAGACTCCCCTCCACGTCTGCCAGTAGCAGTAGCACCATCCTCAGGCGTGCAGAACTGGACTCGTTGATTTTTTCTTTATTAATAGCTTTAAAAAAACTTTGGGCTTGGCCCCCTTGCACACGCCAAAAATTCCCAATCTTATGTTTGCTTAAAAAAGCTTGTTTTTCTTCCTCAAACTTTAGAGCTCCTGTGGACATAGCCAACCTCATAAAAGTGACCCTTGAATGTCAGCCATCAACCCGCAATTACCCAAGGAGCTCGAGCTTGCCAAATTGGAGTACCCATTTTGCATACATAGCAAGTCCATCTTTGGAGATAAATCCATTGACCTTTGGCACCTTCAAGCTCTCCGACCAGGTAAGTTGGAAAAGCATCTTTGACCTGCAAAACACCACATCTCACATACATATACTGGCAATGCTTGCCATATCTAGCATCAAACAGTTGGCCAATCACTGTACCACCCACTTGGTATCTTCCATGTACCTACTTCAGGCTTTCTCCATGGGCGACAATGTTTGGTTGCACCAACGGCTTCAACTCTTTTGTAGTTGATACCTCTGCTTGAGTTATGATTGGAGTAGATGATACCTTACTTTGTACCTTTCTTGGAGGTGGAATTGTAGGAGTATCTTTGGAGCTTTGAGGCACTCACTTCAAGGCCATCGTATTGTGATAGAAAAAAGGAAAGCTTCCCCACAAAAAGTAGAGTTAAGGATTTCTTACCTTTTGAGGGGCCGCTCTTAAGAGCCAAAATCACAAGCTAAGAATAGAAAAACACAGAGAGATAAGTTCATGCGCGTTTGCGACTATAATATTTATTTATTTATTTATTTTGCGTGCATTCATCTTGATGTGTAACATTTAATGCACTAATAACTTGTGCGTAGTGGAAATTGATAACATAGTGAGCATCTTGTTATTGAGTCATACATGGAGTGGGAATTACGACTAAATCAACCATTAAAGCATTACATTATCACGTTGCAAAATCAAAACAGTTTCAATACTTGTACAGGTTCATAACAGAATCAGGGTACTGAATGAAAACTGAAGACAAAATACAAGAGAAACACAGAATCTTCATAGACATAGCTTTGCATTCATCATCCTTTTCTTATACAATGCGCTACCATCAGGTGCGAGGCCAACTACTAGGAAGAATGAAGAGGTACAAAAGCCCTTCACTAATTACAAACTCAAAAGTAAATTATTAAGGTTCATCAACACTTTACTAAAAGAATATGCAAGGCTAACACCTAGCACAGCCTGGTGGCAAAAAGTTTTTGAAAGCCAAAAAACTTTTGAGTTGTTTCTCATAAATCCCTTGTTAATCAAAATCTAGTGCTCACAAGATAAAGTAAAACAAAGTATAGTGCCTGGAAACAAATACAAGGTACACAAGTGAATTACTATACCCAATGAAACACTACCCTTTCCCACTTAGTGTTGAAAAACACTATTGAACATTTAGACATCTATTTCCCCTGGCAACTCCCCACAGGGATCCTCCAAGGTTACTATCTCCTGATTGAAATCTGCAGGAACTATTGTACCTACAATGCCTTTTGCCAATTTTTGCTCATCATCAAGCATTGCCTCCTCTTTGTGGAAACCTGGAAATTCCTCATTGAATTCCTTTGTGCTAATGATCTGCTCCACAGTTTCTTTCATTGCACCTATCTCAGTTTGTTCAGATTGCAAATTCTAAAATGAATCATTCTTACTTACAGGTACATGATCTCCCACATGCATTGCCTCATGAGTTTCCAGAGCACTAACCAAGGTATGAAAATCAGTACTGCATTCATGATCAACTGCATGACATGTGACCATCTTTCCACTACTGCCTTGTTCAATTTTACATCCCTAAGTAAATTCTAAACTTTGTTGCATCTTCAACTACTCTTCAAGTCATCAAATTGCTTTTGCAAAAGAACATAATCTTCATTCTGCTCCTCCTTTGCATAGCTTTGATAGGGTATATTCACAAGAAAACATTTTTTTTCTAAAGTCTGGTCACCCTACTTTTTGACTTCATTCTTCAAAGTTTCTACATCATGTGGTAAGACGTACCAGCCATTCAATTCTAGGTCCTCCTCAGACATATCTCTGATATTTTCTTCTAGCTCTTGACAGGCTTGGACTCCACTCAAGAGTACACTATTCTCTGACTGCAGTTTGGAATAGTCCTGAGCTAAGACTTCCATATGAGTATTCAAACTGGACATCCACCACTCTTTCCAAATTTGATTCTGTTCTGAAGATTTCTCTTCTCTCCAACTGTGATCTGTAGAAGTCAATAGAGTTTTTAGCAACAGCTAAATTATCATTGAGTTCATGAATTATTCCCTCTTTCCCCTCAATCAACCAACTATCTTCTTGACTCCTCTTTGAAACACTTTGTAACTGAACTACCTGAGTTTGCAACTCAAACTTTTCTCTCTGCAATACTGAATTGTTGAGTCGTGATTGGGGTGCAAAGTTTCTCACCAGATCAAGAGCTTTATAAACATCAAAAATTCCAATTTGTTCACCAAATTTACCAAATTGTACTCCCTCTTGCAAGTCTGGTTTCACCTCTACTACTGGGCTACTAAGCTTCTTTTTTTTGAGTTTCAAAGAATACTTAGGGAAAAACATTGTGGCAACGTCATCTTTCAATGCAAGCTCAGGAGTTTCAATGAAAGAATCCACATCAGTTTCAAATTGATCACCCAAATTTCTCCATAGATCTTCCTCCTCCTGTTCTGTTGGGGTAAACTTCCTGTCTTGCTCGTGAGGATCTGCTACCTTCTTCTTTCTGGTCTCTGCCTGAGAACTGCTTGTTTCATTTTCCTTGTTTCCCTGAAGATGACCGCCAAATACAGAATCTTTTGGACATAATCCACCTAGGGTTGTCATACTCATTGCATGGATTTGTAAAGAAATAAAAAATGCTCCAATCTTGGTATACCTATCCCTCCTCTTTTTCTTTTGAAATTTTTTTGAACTAAGCCTTTGAAAAAGCAAATTTTCCCAACCAATTTTCGTTCCACCCTTTGCAGCATGCAAGAGTGCAAAATTATCTTTTTGAGATATACTCCAGATTTATAAGAACACATACCTTCTCTAAAAACCATTAATCTAAAAGGATTTTGAAGTTTGTTGATGGGATAATATCCTCTCTCACCCTGAGCCTGACCAAATTATTTGCTCATCAGTGCCTAAGAAGCTTTGCCAACTGAATTGTTTTCCTCCAAGTGGAGATAAAAAATAGCAGAAATCAGTTCAGGGCTTAGCCAGTAATTACCAAAGATATTCCCCTTTGTGTTCTGTACATGACTGAGCAAAGTCATAAGAGAATCATTGTTCTTACAATGCTTCCATGGAATCTTGGAAAATTAAAGAAGGTCAATCTTCTGCAACCACTCTTGATGTGCCATCACAGATAAGTCAAGCTCTTGTCTCATCTCTAGGAGGGTGTAGTCAATTGGACCAATGTCCACTACCAATGGATATGCATCCAATGGTGTTGAGAGTTCTTCATCAATCACAATATCCTTAGCCGCAATAGCCTGAGCTCTATAAAAAGCCTTCCTTGCTGAACCCCGTGTCCCAATTGTTGTGTGCTCTTCAGATTCTTGAGTAGGGATAGTAGAGAAGATGTCAACATTGACTGGCTTCTTCGACATGGCTAAGAAGCACAAGAAAATGCAGCGGAAGAGGTGCAAAAAACACGCGTAGGAGAAATCTTTGGTGTGTTGACAAGGATAAACGTCAAGGTAACATTTAAAAGTAAATTTGGAACTCACCCGACATGACATTCCGACATCCACATCACAAATTTCTACGGAAAATATTCCATGTGCTAAACCATGATTATTTTTACTCTCTAGGAGATGATTCACACCCAAAAAGGGTTTTAGCCTAAAGCCATTAATTGCCTTTGGGAAAATCCTGCCCTGAGCATCTACCAGCAAAAATGTTGAATCTCCTATATCTTCTGCTATTTGAAAAGGTCCCAATTACCTTACTTGACCTTACAAGGTCTTTTGCCAAGTCTGTTGTTGTACATAGTACCCAATCACCTTCTACAAAGGATTTGTACTTAATGTTTTTTTCCACCCAAGCTTGTCTTCTTTGAATTTCTTCAGTGATATAGGCTGCCTGAATTCTGGTCTCCTCTAATTTCAAAAATTGTTCCTACCTCCAAGCTGAAGACTCATCTCCTGAAAATTTATACTGAAGTGCAATTCTCAAACTTGGAACAACAAATTCCATAGGGACAATGTCTTCCAGACCATACACCACCTTAAATGGTGTCATCCTTGTGCTAGCTTTAAATGCTGTCCTGAACCCCCACAATGCTGAATCTAGTTTGGTATCCCAATCTTTCTTGTTTTCTGAAACAATTCTTCTGAGGATCCTCACTAGAGTTTTGTTGGTCGACTCTACCTGACCATTAGCTTGTGGATAGTAAATTGTGGACTTCTTGTGGATAATCAGGTGATATTCAGTAAGCTTCCTGATCACTTTATTGATGAAATGTCCACCCTGATCTGAAACTAATTCAATTGGACATCCAAACCTGGTCATTATGTTTCTATAAAGGAACTTGGCAACACTTTTTGCGTTGTTATCCTTCATTGCTTGTGCTTCTACCCACTTGCTACAGTAATTTGTTGCCACAAGAATATACTTATTGCCTGTAAATTTTGCTGTTGGCTTCACAGGGCCCACAAAGTCTAATCCCCATTTCTGAAAAGGTTCACGTGGTAGAATAGGTTGTAAAGACATCCTACCAGCATTGAGAGGTCTATCATCCCTCTAACAAGTTGAACAGGACTTCACAAACTCATGGGAATCCTTAAAAATTGATGGCCACCACAAACCTGCTTGTAATATTTTCTTTGCAGTAATCTCTCCTGAAAAGTGATCACTTGCATCACCTGAATCGACTTCATTTAACACTGCATGTTGTTCAAACTACTCCACACATCTCCTGAGTATCTGATCAATTACCTTTTTGTACAAGACTCCCATAATCACTGTGAGGGACATGATTTGCCAGGCAAGTTTCTTTCTCTTGGTAACCACCATCTGTCTGGGTAAAACACCACCAAGAAGAAAGTATAACATATCTGCATACCATGAATCTTTGTCTTGAATGACCTGAACTGGAAACAGATTTGCATCAAGTAATTCATCAAGTTCCTAATTGGGAACTTCACCTGTAGCCAATCTGCTCAGGTAATCTGCAATAGCCTCTTCTTGGCCTAGTTTATGGATGACTGAATAATCAAACTCCTGCATCAACAATACCCATCTAGCCAGTCTCCCTAACAAATTAGTTTTATTTACCAAGTAGACCAAAGCTTGATGATCTACATGAATTTTCACCTGATTAGCTAGCAAATAATGCTGGAACTTCTGGAGTCCAAAGGTCATCCCGAGGCATTCCCTTTCAGTTACTGAATAGTTCCTCTCTGGAAAGATGACACCCTGCTTGCATAATAGATTGGTTTAAACCAAACTTTCTCAGCTTCCTGCATTAAGACTGCACCAATAGTTGAATGAGGGGCATCCACAAACAAGTGGAATGGTTTTTCTAGTCAGAAGAAATCAAGATAGGTGCAATTACTAGCATTTTCTTCAACAATGCAAAATCCCTTTCCTAGTCTTCTTTCCATGCAAACTCCACATTCTTTTTTGTTAATTATGTCAAGGGTAAACACACATGATCCAGGTATTTGAGAAACCTGGTGTGCCATTTAACCTATCCAATGAACCTCATTAGTTGCTTAGCAATTTTAGGAGCATGTGCTTTCAAAATAGCTTCCACTTTCTTGGGATCAATGGCAATGCCCTCTTTACTGATGATGTGTCCCAACAAAGTACCCCTTTTCACTACAAATGCACATTTTGCAGGGTTGAGTGACATCCTGGCCTCCCTGCATTTTTGAAAACATAATCTCAAATGATGCAAAAGTTCAGTTTTACTTCCTAACACATTGAAATCATCCAGAAAAACCTTCATAAATGTTGTCAGGTAAGGAGCAAAAACCTCCATCACCCATTTCTGAAATGTTGGTGGTACATTTTTAAGGCCAAAGTTCATAACTATGGAATCATAGACTCCCCATTTTGTTATGAATGTTGTTTTATCCCTGTCTTCAAAAGCCATACCGACCTGATTGTATCCACTAAATCCATCCAAGAAGTTGTACATCTCCTTCCCTACAACTACATCTAGCATTGTTTCACAGTAAGGTAATGGGAATGGATCGGTAATGGTGGCAGCATTCAGTTTCTTGTGATCCACACAAATTTTGATCTTGCCATTATTCTTTTGCACCACCACAATGAGTGACAACCAGGCTACTTTATCCACCACTGGATAAATGAAACTTACTTTTATAAGTTTATCAATCTCCTCCTTCACTTGTTTTGCACAATTGGGGTTCATCCTATACCTTTGTTGCTTGACTGAAACTGCATCGGTTTTCAAAATGATCCTATGCTAAGACATTGCTGGGTCTTCTCCCTTCATATCAGTGTAAGACCAAGTAAAAAAATCTTTAAACTCCTTTAACAAGGTTTTCAATGACTCTTTGAAGTTCAGGTCCAATTCAGTGGACACTTTAACTATCCTGGGGTCTCTGTCCTCACCCAGATTCATGTCTTCCAAATCATCTTCCCTAACTCTTGAGCTCTTTACCATTTGCTCATTGAAGTTCTGCTCTGCATGTTTAATTCATTATAATGCTTCCTGCTCCTCTTGTGACTTTTTGGTGAAAGCTGAAATACCTGAAACATTTCTGTTGTTTGTCAGTTTTGGATCGGGTGACTAGTCCTGATTCTGAACTGTGTTTGCAACTTTTTGAACATCAACCTCAAAAATAGGAATAATTGTCTCATTCCTTTGAAAAAACTCTTCTTCCTCATCTTCTTCAATTGCTTCCCCTATATTAATGCTCTCTGCATACAAAGGTCTAAAACTTGGATTGCACTGAATTATTTGGCTTCAAGGAATGCAACAGTGATGCAGAATCTGACTGCTTATTGCACATCTTCCCCCAAATTTTTTGAGCTGAATCTGTGGGCCAGAAATCTACTACTTTGTCAGGTTTTTAATTAGATTGTATCTCTTGTAAGACTCCTCTCTTGATCTTCTCCTGAGCTTTCCAATCAATAGGGTCCTTAGCATCTTTTCCTCGCTCTTTTCCCTGTGGTGGAAACTTTTCCTTGGATCTTGTGATGGCTAAAATTTTCACTCTTGTGGTTTGTCAAACACTTCCTCAATTTGAATACAATGAAAGCAATCACACTGAGAAGTGTGTACAAAATCAATGTATGCTTTTCGTAACTTTCCTCTTATTTCCTCTGGAAACAATCTGTTGGCAGGTTCTGATGGTTGACTGCCTTGTTTTCCATCTGAAGTGTCAATCTCTTCCAAAACCATTGCATTTACCTGAGCTGGTGATTTCATTCTACCATCATTGGAAGAACTAGCACATGCATTTGGGGAATTGAAATTCACAATTGGAATACCTCTCTCATTCCTATGCTTACACCATAGCTCACATGCAGGTCCTTGCCTGTGTCCCATTGCACCACAATAGTTACATGGTTGCATTGGATTGTTGGTTTGTTGAAACCTTGGCCCATTTTTCCAAATCCCTTGCTAGAATGGCCTTTGTTGATTTGAATTTTGAAATCTACCCCTAAAGGGTTGTGGTGCAACCACATTAGCACCTGATTCCTTCTTTGCTAAAATGTGTGCTAGTCTTCTTCCTCTAAAATTTGGGTTATGATAGCAATTATCATACCCATGTCCAGATATTTGGCATACCTGACACAATGGTGATCTGGCAGGACTAGAAAATGATTGCGGTTGCATCTCCTTCAATTTATCCAAAATTTGTTTACTGTTATTGTTTGGTTCCTTAGATTTAGACTTACCTTGCCTTTGCTTTTGTGTTTCTTTGACTTTGATCCTTTCTTCTTGGACTTCTTCTTCTTCTTGGCACTCCATGTGTCCTTTTCCTCATCCTTAGAATCTGTGTCTTGACCAGAATCTGAATCTATTTCCTCATCACCGTCTAAATCTGAGTCTAAATCCTCATTTTCTAAATCGGATTCCTATTGGGACTTCTTCTTCTTTCTCCTCTTTTGTTCACTGGTGCCATATCTTCTTTCAGCTCTCATGGTTGCATCCACAATCTTTCCAAAATCTTGAGGTTGGGTAAGAGGAGCATGACCTGCAATGGCACTCTTCAATTGTTCCCTCAAACCTCTACAAAAATAGTCACCCAATTGTTCCCAAGAGGGTCTTTGATTGGCTTGAAACCTATTCATCAAGTTCCTAAATTGTTGGGAGTAGTCTTCCACCAACAGATCCTTTGCTTTATATTTTTTATTTTCCTTAGAACATCTTCAGGGGTTTTCTCTGCTCTGAGCCTGGCCAGAAATTTGATCTTTATCATAATCAAGGAATGTAGTAGTACCATATTGCATGAACCAAGACATGGCTTTTCCCTGTAATGTTGCTGCAAAAATGCTCCTTCTTGATAGCATCATTATAAAGTACATCATACCCACTAGCAGACCATCTTGTTTCAAACTGTCCCACATGAATGTTAGCATCCTGGGATTCTTTCCCGTTGAATTTGGCTGCCCCTACTTTGGGGTTGAGTGTGGTTGTTCCATAATGGGTACTTGTTGAATTTGTGGTCCCCCCAAAGGGTTGAAGTTCAACAATGGTAAAAGTGGTGGTTTAGGAAACTGCAATTGCCTCCTTGCCCTCAAAAATTGATGGACTGCCTGAATGCCAACTAACTGATGGATGACTCTTTCAGGAGTTGGGTTTCTTCCCTGCACTGTTGGCCGAGGTGAAGATGTTTCCCCTTCCTCCTATTGTTGGTGTCCCCTTGTGTTGATGGTCTCTCCAGGTCCTGTTCCCTCAGGAATTGGTGGTAAACCTGTAACTTCTCCTACTCAAGAATTTCTTCCCCTGCATGACCCCCTGATCTCTAAAGTTGAGATTCTAGCCATGATTCATATCTCCTTCTTTGAAACCTGGTGCCATAGGAGAGTTTTGGTGGTTCATCCCCTAAATCACTCATACATGTCTCCTTCTACTTCTGATCTTGAGGAAAATTCTGAGTTGTCTACTAGTGCAGTTAACCAAACTGATTGGACCATTCACTAATCCAAAAGGCAAAAAGTGTGCTTTGTAAAACTTAAAAACCTTGGAAACAATATGAAGCTTTAAATCACCAGGAAATTTGGGAAAATAGTCCTGAAGGAAACTCAGGTTGTAATCTTCCTATTCTTCCTCCTATGACTTCCAATTAGAGAATGCTTGCAGGAAATCTTCAGGTTCACAACCCCATATGCCCCAACTAGACCCCATTGCCCATTAAGGCTTTGATCACTCAACAGGATTTCCAAGTGTTATTGAGGCATACAGGGAGTGGGAATACGACTAAATCAACCATTAAAGCATTACATCATCACCTCACAGAATCAAAATAGTTTCAATACTTGTACATGTTCAGAACAGAATCAGGGTACTGAAAAGAAACTGAAGACAGAATACAAAGAGACACATAGAATCTTCAAAGCCATAGCCTTGAATTCATCGTCCTTCTCTCATACAATGTGCTACCATCAGGGACGAGGCCAATGACTAGGAAGAATAAAGAGGTACACAAGCCCTTCACTAATTACAAACTGAAAAGTAAATTACTGAGGTTCACTAACACTTTACTGAAATAATATGCAAGCCTAACACATTTCATTAAGAGCGTTGTCAAGTTCCTAATGAGCATAGAGAGAGTACTTAATTGAGAAAGCAACATAACAATTTACACCTAGCTAATTTGGCATTGACAATACTAAAGAGAGAGAAATAGAACAATTGACAACAGTTGAGGACCGGATTTACATGGAGACGGTCCCCCCTCCATAAAGGCTTTGTATTATAGCTTCTCCCATCAAAGGAGACTTTTGTACAATACAATTCTTGTGTTCCTTGACAAAAATTGTTGGTGCAATGAATATGGAAGCTTCATGCACCAGATTATGCTTGAAAAATCACACCTAGTGTCCCTAGCCTCAGTCCCAAGACCTCACACACCTTCAAAAATAGTGAGAGCTAGCAAGGAATGAGGATAGATTGAGAGGAAGAAGAGGTATCTTATGAGAAAGAAGTATTATCCTCACATAATCACTCTAATAGCATAGCTTAGCTTTATAATTAGCATCGTAGAGGAGATGAGCATTTCATTGAAGCTTGGCTCTTGGTTGGATTTGCATTCCATAGCCAAGAGTTGTTGGTGTAGGCCTCTACTTCTCAATGCTTGGAGAAGGACATGGAGTTATTCTTGCACACATGAGTTGTGTGTGCGTGTGTAGCATTGTGCTAGAGTAAAATGCAGTCCCTTCTCTGATCTTGGTTGACTCCTCTTGCTAAATGCTCATGTTGGCCTCCCATTGGCTCCTGTAAAGCTTAGCCAATCACAAATTAGAAGCATAGTTGATAGCCTTTTGACAAGTGTCCCCCTTTCCCCTTTTGTGATAGCTTTAGGTATTTAAATAATTCATCTTAACACTCATTGGACCTTTTTGTCTTCTGGCCAATAGGAATTAGGCAAGCCATTGGGCTGCTGGATGCTCATTGGACCCCTTAGTAGACTATCCAAAAGTCTTCTAGGGAGCTTAACTTCTATTGGTGATTTTATCAAGCATTTTAAACTGATTAGAATAAATTTACTCTAACCTAATTCTCATGGGTCCACCTCTATGACCATCCGATAGGATTTGAGGGGAGGTTGGGGGCAATTGACAGAGGAGCTTCACATGTGTCGAGTATTCCCTTTGTGTAAAGGGGGGTCCTTGGAGTGTGTGTGTGTGTGTGTGTGTGTGTGTGTGTGTGTGTGTGTGTGTGTGTGTGTGTGTGTGTGTTTCTCTCTCATCCCCTACAATATGGGCTTTCCCCTCCTTCCTAGGGATGTGGGAAGACTTTTTAGTCTTCCCATGACCATCCAATTTCCCCTTGCTTTGGCCATTGGATAAAAGATTGAATTTTTGGAACCTTATCCTATGGAAGTCTTAATGGAGTTCAACCTTAGGTATTTTAAGACCCGTTGAAGCACATTGCTCTTTTACAGTGATCCGAGCCTATCACAAATTTTTGTTTATCATATTTTGTTGGTTTTCCTTGCTTCTAGAGGTTTACAATAAAAGAAAGAGTGAGAACAACCTCTTGGAAAATTTTTTTAAAAAAATGATTTAATAGGAATTTTTTCTTGACTAGTTCACCGGAGGTGAAAGGTAGAGGGAGAACCTAGTGGTAAAGGGAAGGGAAAATATGTAAATGTGAAAAGAAAAGATATGATGTGGTTGTGGAGCCATGTACCCATGATTCAAGGGTCATGAGTGGCTCATATCATCATGGCTTTGGAGCTATATGATGATTCAAACAAATGGGACCCAAGTGGAAGACTTGGTAAAGGAAGGAACCAAACACCTGATTTTGCTGAATTTTTAAAAAATACTTCCACTCCGATCCAAGAAAAGTTGTCTTCATCAAAGTTGTAGCTGATGAGCTGGAGATTCTGGCCATATTTTGTTTATAATTTTTGCATCTACGGTCTAGGAGATATGGCCAAAATGGCGGACGCCAGTTTTTTCAACTGTGTTGGAGACCACCCCCTCTACCTTTACACACACACACCCTTCCTTTTCCACATTGAGACCTTCTCTAAAAATCATCCATTAGTCTTCTCACCCTCCTCTCCTTCCTCCTCTCTCTCAAGCTCAAAAACCCATCAAAATTCCTCTTCTAATCACCTCTCAAGTCATGCTTAATCTTGTTGTAATTCATAAGTTCTCATTCAACCCCTTTCTATTATTACTAGATATGTATTGATTTTATGTAGATTCTTTACATTTTAAAATAAGGAAGCTCTTGGACTCAAGCTATGGAGGAAGGAGTGAAGACAACACAAGTGATGATGGAGCTAATTGGTCAACAAATCACTTGGAAGGAGCTTCTTCATTGGTTGAATGTCCCTAATCAAGCTTCATTTGTACAAATTACACTTGGATCTTAACCTCACTCCTAATCACTCTCTTTCCTATATAAAGAGGCCTTCCCCTTTGTAATTTCAAGCCTCCCTCAGCCCCATTGAGTCTTTGTATCACTCACCATGAGCCCATAAGCTCATTCATTCACTCTATTCTTGCACATTCTAGAGTGCAAATTGTTTCATGCTAGTAACCTCTCCTCCTCTTACTTATGTTAATTAAGAGAAATCTTTTATATGTGTGTGAGAGTGCTTGATGTGATCTTGGCTAATCCTTGAGTGGTTGTTTGGTAATCTACATGACTATTTGTGTTGGGAGTGTTTGAAGCCATCCATTCCTTGTACACACACTAAGGTTAATGCTTCATTCATAGTGATCTCTCTCTCTCTCTCTCTCTCTCTCTCTCTCTCTCTCTCTCTCTCTCTCTCTCTCTCTCTCTCTCTTTGTGTAGCGGTCCTAGCCCACGCTTCCA
Organism: Adiantum capillus-veneris; assembly: GCF_014529385.1. Taxonomy (NCBI): domain Eukaryota; kingdom Viridiplantae; phylum Streptophyta; class Polypodiopsida; order Polypodiales; family Pteridaceae; genus Adiantum; species Adiantum capillus-veneris. Next base: position 90,156,491 of record NC_140940.1, on the reverse strand, counting down.
AGACTAGGTGGTGCCCTTATCTCATTTCCCTTGTGGCGCAATGGAGTTTGTTTTGGTGTAGAGGCCGCCATTCCAAATTTCCTTCGTCATAAATTGGTGCCACCTCTGAGGAGTTCTCAAGCAGTGCTCTGTCAATCCTATAAAGGAAGATCCATCAAATTCTCCGAGACTTCCACTATGGTCTCCCCAAGAAGCTCGAGAAAAGAAGCGTCTTCATTGACAAACGGCACGTATGCGGGTAAAGAGAGTTAACTAAACACACCCTTCTTTGCTTCAAGGAAAATCTTGTAGTCATCAAGTCCCTAGGTCAAAAAATTGTGTTGAGTGCTTTGTGGCTAGTGTGAAGACACTTCCTTTGAAGCCTCGACTTCAGGTGGTGAAAGCACTCTCAAACTCGGGTATTAACAAGTTTTTGGAGGGGGAGCTACACATCAATGGGGTGCGGTATTGGCAAGAGGCTACATATGGTGATGCACTCCAACTACTACTAGCAAGAAGGCTCAAGGTGGTTGAGAGGGTAGCCATCGAACCCTATGAACTCTACAAAGCTGAAGATGGTCACACCAAAGCTAGGCTAATCACTGGTGAGCAAATTCTTCGCATCTCTCAAATGGTGGGATCCAAGAGAGCTCAACTTCAATGAAGTGCTTCATGGAAGTTTGTATTTAATGCACCAATGAATAATCCCATTTTCTACAACTTTCAATCAGTTCAGAATATTAGGGTGAATGTGCACATTGATAGAAAGATTTTTTTCCAACAAAGATTGGTCTTCTATTTTGGAGCTGAGAGGTTGAGAGAGATATTGTTGTCCCCTGACCCTATAATATTTCCTATTTTGGAGTATAATGTATCTTTTGATGTTCACATCTTCATCTTGCTTTAAGCATACTCCATGAATCATAGGGATTTATATGGACCTTTCCAACCTCTTGCTAGACAAACTGTGCATATAATAGCTAGCACAAAGCTTAGGTTCCAAAACATCATAAGGAACTTACTAGGCCCTCGTCGCCTAGCTGAGATTAATGCATCTATCAATCCATTTATTCTACCCTTAATAAGATATGATTTGGGCCTAGACGTTTTCATCTTTGTGTTGTATTGAGAGGAAGGCAACCCACTTTTATGATGGCTTTCCCAAATTTTTTTGGGCGTAGTGGGGAAAATGCTGGGGATTTTTTGGATAACTTGGAGATGGCTTTCCTTGTCTCTGGGAGGGATGACGAAGCATTGAAATTGAGAGCTTTTCCTTTGGTGCTCAAAGAAGAAGCTAGGGTATGGTTCCAGGCTCTAAATCCAACCCAAAGAATTGATTGGGAGGGATTGAAGGCGGATTTCCTACGAAGATTTCAACGAGCCAATTCGGCAGAAGAACTATGGCAACGGCTTCTGGCCCTTCATCAAGTTGACCCTCATGGTTATGCAACCTATGAGGAAGGTTTTCTGAAACTTTGGGGGCAATGGTCAGACTCACTAAACGGTGGTGAGCGAGCTCCCAATTGCCTCCAAAAGGATCGATTTATCTCAGGTTTGTACCCCTTGCTAAGGGAGAAGGTAAAGAGCAAATTTCCAAATGCTTTTGAAGATGCCTTAAGAATTGCTAGGGAAAAGAATAGAAAGATTCTCTATCAAGCCCAAGCTAGCCAGCTAGCTTTGGGAGGCAATATCACAACTATGGAAGCTTCTCACATACCTCCAAATGTGCCTAATGCACTAGACCTCAATAGAGGTCAACAAGAAGATATGCTCCAACAAATAAACAATCTCACAAACCAGCTAGAGGGGTTGACTGTAAATCTTGTGCAGGGTGCAAGAAGGCCTATTGAGGGAAATGGTGGGAATCGGCCACCAATGCGACGTCAAGCAAGGGAAATGTTGTGTTACAATTATGGGGAAATTGGCCACGGCATGTATAATTGCCCTCATCCCAGAAGATATGACTACCCTGTCAGAGGTCCTCGACAACAAGTAAGTCCTCCCCGTGCTAGAGCTCAAGCACAAGAGCAACCGCAACCTCAAATTTTTCAGCCACCTCGTGCTCAAGCTCAAGCCCCTGCTACTCAACCAAATGTGAGCATCATAAGGATGGAGGAGGTCCTCAAGGGCAGAAGCAACCAGGAAGAAATAGCTAAAGGGAAGATGAAGATAGATGAAGTGGCTACAATGCCTATCAAACATGTGCATGTCCAAGATGAAGTAGGTAAAGAAACAAGCAAGGATGCAAGCAATGAAGCAAGTACATCTCGGGCAACTAAAGATGAAGCCAAGAAGAGAAAGACCCGTACTAGGTCTCAAATTGACATCTCTGATTTCCCTATGGGATCTCGGACACAACCTTATGACTTGACAGCTGATGTGAGTTCTCAAGGACCAAAGATTACTTGGCCACAACTACTTCATATCTCCCCAAAGCTTCGACGAAAATGGTCAAAAATGGTGAGCACGAGGGCAAAGCGAAGTAAGCTAGTAAGTGTAATCAAAGCATATGGTCTCAAGGACATAGTGCCTTTGGTGGAGGCTCAAATCAAGGGACAACGGATTCCAAAAACTTACATTGACAGTGGAGCAGAGGTTTGTGTCATGACAGAAAAGCTAATGCATCAATTGGGTTTAGAGGTAATGGAATCATCAAACTTTCGGGCAAAAATGGCCAATAATGTCTCTGTCACTTGTGTGGGTGTAGTGAAAGCTTTGAGAGTTTCTGTTTTTGGAATCACTACAGAGGTTGATGCTTATGTGATACTAGTAAAGGGAGAAGGATACCCCCTTATTTTAGGACGACCTTGGCTCATGGGTATAGGAGCTAGGCAAGATTGGGCAACAGGAGACTTGGAGTTGAGGCCTCGCATGGGTGGCCATAGTCGGAAGGTGGTTTATAACCTAAAGAATGGGCGACAAGAGAACCTTGAACTAGAGACGTCAGCTGATGAGTGGAGCTCAAGTGGATGCTCCTCATCCATGGACGAGGAAGAGAGTTCAAGTGAAGAGAGTGATAGCACTCTCGAAGTCATGGGCGTCACCATAAAGGAAACTACCTCATCAGAAGACAACCCAAGGATCCAAATGGAGAATGTGTGGGATGCCAGCCTAGAGGAGATGTTATCCAAGGATATAAAGGAAGAAGAAAAGGAGGGTTATGTAAATGTTCTCAAGAAGCATGCATCATTGTTTATTTCTGATTACACTCACATTACAGGTGTCACTGCAGTGAAGCATCATATCTATCTAAAAGAAGGGAGCAAGCCAGTAGTACAAAAACTAAGAAGATTAGGAGTTGTGCAACAAAATGCACTGTTGTCTGAGGTGAAGAGACTCTTAGAAGCAGGATTCATATACCCAGTAGAAGATTCAGAATGGGTCTCCCCAGTAGTGGTGAGGCCAAAGAAGAATGGTAAATGGCGAGTGTGCGTGGATTACAAGCCACTAAATGCTGAAACAAAGAGGGACCACTTCCCTCTCCCATTTCAAGATGATATTCTAAATGAAGTAGCAGGCCATGAGAGATACACAGTTTGTGATGGCTACTCTGGCTACTTTCAAATACGCATTGCAGAGGAGGACCAAAAAAAGACTACTTTCATCACACCATGGGGATGTTTTGCATTTCGAGTCATGCCTTTTGGTCTCACCAACACTCCAGCCACCTTTCAACGATTCATGAACATGGTCTTCCAAACTTACTTTGGTAAGTCCATAAGGGTTTTCATAGATGACTTTTGTATTTACAGCTCCAAAAGTATGCATCTCGGCAAGATTGATGAAGGATTTACTCGTTTAGCTAAGCTGGGTGGACAACTAAACAAGGACAAATGTCACATTGGGGAAAGCAAGGTTACACTATTAGGGCATGTAGTGTCCATTGATGGAATCGAGGTAGATCCTGAAAAGATAGAAACATTGCTAAATCTACCTTCCCCAACTTCCATCAAACAATTAATCTCTTTCTTGCAAAAGCTAAGATATTTGAGTAGATTCATACACTTACTCTCCCAAGTGATATTTCCTCTACAACAGCTGACTCGTCAAGAGACGCTTGTGTGGAGTGAAGAAAGTGATGGGCATTTTAGAGAGATTAAAAAAATGTTAGGGTCACTCCCTGTAATCCTCCAACCTTGTTGGGAAGAAAAATTCTTTGTAAACCCTAGTGTGGGAGAAGAAGCCATTGGCGCTGCCCTCCTACAAAAAGATCCAAAAACATCCTTAATGAGGCCTGTGTATTTTGCTAGCCGCCTCATGGAAAACACAGAGAAGACCTACACCCTGATGGAACAGCTAGTGTTAGCTCTCATGTTTGCGGTAACCAAATTTCGGCCATACTTGCTGCCGAAGAGGTTTGTAATTATCACTGTGGAGGATATGTTTCCCTATGCACTACAACATATGGAAATCTCTGACAAAATAGCAAAGTGGGTGGTGCGACTTCAAGAGTTTGATTATACAATACAGGTTGAAAGAACAACTCGAGCATGCTTAGCCGACATTTTAACAAACAAGTGCTATGAAAAAGTTTTCCATTTGAAGAGAAAGGAACTTCCACCACCTCCAGCTCCAGAGGCTTTGGTCAATGCTTATAGCCTCTACTTTGATGGAGCATACAAGAGAACCAAGGATAAGGCAGCTGTAGGCATCGTGGTCTTATCTCCATTGGGAGAGAGGATCCATGGTGAAGGGATCACTCTAGAAGATGTCCACTCCAACAATGAAGTAGAATATCATGCTCTAATTCATGGCCTTTGTTGGTGCCTCGATAATTCAATTAAGAGATTAAACGCTTTTGGTGACTCCATGCTTTTGGTAAGGCAAATGCAAGGTACATGGGCTTGCAAAAATGCCCGTCTCTCTACTAAAATGAGAGAAGCAAAAGCTCCTATGAGGAGATTTAGGGAGGCACAAGTACATCATGTGCCAAGAGACCAGAACAAGGATGCAGACCACCTAGCATCATCAAAGTTAAATGAGTCAATAGTGGGAGCAGTGGCCATCAAACTTCCACTTCAGCAAGGCAAGGAGGACTTGGAAGATATTATGCACATTCTGGAGCAAGGAGAGGCTCCTAAACACTTGAATGCAGGGGAAAGGCGATGGTTAACTAGGAAGGCTACCAGGTATCGCATAGTAAACGATGACTTGTATTGTCTTGGTAAGGATGGTGTGCTTAGGAGAGTGCCTTTGAAGAGTGAAATTGAAGAAATTTTAAAATCTTGTCACGATGATATGTGCAGAGGACACTTTGCACACGACGTCACTAGTAGAAAGGTTCTACAAGCTGGGTTTACTTGGCCAAGTCTTTATCGTGATGTCAAATACTGGTGTCAAACATGTGATGAATGTCAGAAAGCAGGACCACGACGAACCTCAGAACCCAATAAAGGTATATGGGCCCTTTGAGAAGTGGGGAATTGATGCCATAGGGCCTCTACCACGCACTCAGTCAGGTAAAGAGTACATCATCATGGGAGTAGACTACATGACTAGATGGGCTGAGGCTATGCCGACCAATAGAATTACTGCTAAGGATGTGAGTCAGTTCATCTTTGACCACATCTGTTGCCGGTTTGGCACCCCTCTTGAAATACTATCTGATAGAGGACCAGGGTTTAGAGCAGACTTGGTAGGAGAACTCATGAAGAAGCTAAATATTCAGCATCAACACTCTACTCCTTACTACCCTCAGTGCAATGGTTTGGTGGAAAAGGTAAATGGAATCATTTGCAAAATTCTCACCAAACAGGTACATGCCAGGCGCCAAGATTGGGACAAACACCTGAATGGAGCTCTATGGGCCTATAGAACCTCCTTCAAAACCACATTAGGGTACACACCCTTTCATTTGGTTTATGGAAAGGAGGCGCTTTTGCCCATTGAAGTGAAGTTAACAAGTCTTCGAATATTGGGTAGCCAGGTAGGCTCTCAAAAGGAGAAAGTACATCAAAGGATCATGGATCTAGAGAGGCTGCAATTGGATCATGAAGAAGCCATCAACCACTATTCTCAAGAAGCAGAGAAGCGCAGAGAAAAGTTCAACAAAAAGCTAGCATCCAAAGACATCAAAAAGGGATCTCTGGTGCTTCGATATGACAATCGCTTCGACACTCGTAAGGATGGAAAGTTTCTTTTCCGATGGGAAGGCCCGTTCTTGGTCACCAAAAAGTTCAAAAATGGCTCTTACAGACTTCAAGACATTCATGGTAAAGTGCACAAGACCAGGACAAATGGATGGCGTCTAAAGCCTTATCACATCAGGATAAGGTCAGCTCAAGATCAAAGAAAGTAGGCTACAGGCATAAATACCCCTAGCCAGGTTTGGGGGAGCTATGATCCGAGCCTATCACAAATTTTTGTTTATCATATTTTGTTGGTTTTCCTTGCTTCTAGAGGTTTACAATAAAAGAAAGAGTGAGAACAACCTCTTGGAAAATTTTTTTAAAAAAATGATTTGATAGGAATTTTTTCTTGACTAGTTCACCGGAGGTGAAAGGTAGAGGGAGAACCTAGTGGTAAAGGGAAGGGAAAATATGTAAATGTGAAAAGAAAAGATATGATGTGGTTGTGGAGCCATGTACCCATGATTCAAGGGTCATGAGTGGCTCATATCATCATGGATTTGGAGCTATATGATGATTCAAACAAATGGGACCCAAGTGGAAGACTTGGTAAAGGAAGGAACCAAACACCTGATTTTGCTGAATTTTTAAAAAATACTTCCACTCCGATCCAAGAAAAGTTGTCTTCATCAAAGTTGTAGCTGATGAGCTGGAGATTCTGGCCATATTTTGTTTATAATTTTTGCATCTACGGTCTAGGAGATATGGCCAAAATGGCGGACGCCAGTTTTTTCAACTGTGGTGGAGACCACCCCCTCTACCTTTACACACACACACACCCTTCCTTTTCCACATTGAGACCTTCTCTAAAAATCATCCATTAGTCTTCTCACCCTCCTCTCCTTCCTCCTCTCTCTCAAGCTCAAAAACCCATCAAAATTCCTCTTCTAATCACCTCTCAAGTCATGCTTAATCTTGTTGTAATTCATAAGTTCTCATTCAACCCCTTTCTATTATTACTAGATATGTATTGATTTTATGTAGATTCTTTACATTTTAAAATAAGGAAGCTCTTGGACTCAAGCTATGGAGGAAGGAGTGAAGACAACACAAGTGATGATGGAGCTAATTGGTCAACAAATCACTTGGAAGGAGCTTCTTCATTGGTTGAATGTCCCTAATCAAGCTTCATTTGTACAAATTACACTTGGATCTAACCTCACTCCTAATCACTCTCTTTCCTATATAAAGAGGCCTTCCCCTTTGTAATTTCAAGCCTCCCTCAGCCCCATTGAGTCTTTGTATCACTCACCATGAGCCCATAAGCTCATTCATTCACTCTATTCTTGCACATTCTAGAGTGCAAATTGTTTCATGCTAGTAACCTCTCCTCCTCTTACTTATGTTAATTAAGAGAAATCTTTTATATGTGTGTGAGAGTGCTTGATGTGATCTTGGCTAATCCTTGAGTGGTTGTTTGGTAATCTACATGACTATTTGTGTTGGGAGTGTTTGAAGCCATCCATTCCTTGTACACACACTAAGGTTAATGCTTCATTCATAGTGATCTCTCTCTCTCTCTCTCTCTCTCTCTCTCTCTCTCTCTCTCTCTCTCTCTCTCTCTCTCTCTCTCTCTCTCTTTGTGTAGCGGTCCTAGCCCACGCTTCCAAGACTAGGTGGTGCCCTTATCTCATTTCCCTTGTGGCGCAATGGAGTTTGTTTTGGTGTAGAGGCCGCCATTCCAAATTTCCTTCGTCAACAGGTTGCCCCCCTTTGGATCCCTTTTTTTCCTCCTTTGGATCCCTGACAGAGACCGGTCTAGCAGCCTTACCAATATTATAGCTTTTACTCCCTTGGTACTTCCCCATATTAAATGATTAGTCTAGCATGGGAAAATCATTTGGGAGTATTAGATATTAGGTTTTATGAAATTACCTCTCTCTTGAAATCATAGTCATCCTCGGGTATGAGGTAAGAGAAGATAAAGACAAGTCATTAGTCCGTTTGCTAGCGGGTAGAGGACCCCTCTATTACCCTACTACATTGTCTCCAAATGGATGACTAGTCCATTTGGTGCTTGATAGCGTTAGCGACCTCAAGCATGTCTACACACTAGTCTGTATCAATCTTCCATAGTAGAGTGACAAGCTCTACTTGGTGTTCAAGAGACGTCGTCTCCACAATCATGATTCTATGCATGCATCTTATCATGAGTCTTATAAAACAAAAACTTTGTTCAGTTACACATATTTATGTTTGCTTACTCTTGGGAATCATTGTTAGCATTGACAAGGTTTAGGTTATCCTTTAAATTGTATGCCTTGCATCCATTTAGCATCTTCAAAAGGATAATTGTTAAACTTGATAATATACCATCGGATAGTCTTACCACCTTGTAATACCTTGTCTCCGGTCGGAGAATGGACTCAGGCTGCAACACCTCTTCTTGGTCCTCGATCTCCGGTGGGTGGATCTACTTCACTCTCACTATCTTGTATCTTGGAGCTCTTACGCTCTTGTAAATCTAATTAAGCCTAGAGAAAACTTGACTCTCATTGTTGTACTTGTCTACATTGATCTAAATAAAATCCTTTCCTAGTGTCCAATTCCAATGTTAAGTCTTATTTCCAGTTCAGATTGTATTTCAGTTCCAATCTTACTTTCAATTCCAATATTTTTTTAACCTAAAGTCTTGACTAAATCTAGACTAGCTCTAACTGACCAACCTGGAAAAGTTGTCATTCATAAGTATTCAATTCATTTCATTTTGGTGATCAGGGTCTTGACATAAAAACTATCTTCCAATTGGTATTAGAGTTCTCAAAAATTAATCATGCCACCTAGACAAGTTTCACGTGGCATAAAGCGAGCTAGCACATTCATGGATGTTTTGGATCGCGTCAACCCAATCCAAGAAGAGTCAGTGCAAGGCTTTGAGATTGAGAGAGAATCTGGAAATGAGATAGACATTCCACCAGGACAAGAAACAAATGATGAATCAAGGGATTCTCAGCATTCAACCCATTCCAGGCGCAAGCATGGAGAGAGAGTAGAAAGATAGACCCGATCTCATGGAGCTTCGCAAAGCCAAAAACATGTTTAGGAAAGAATGAGCAAAATCATCAATCAGGAGGACATAAGCCAGCAAAGAAAAGGGTAGAAAACACAATATCAGAGACTAAAGTGGATAAGGATTGAAAGTTGATATAGAACATTACAATAAGTGGGGATCCAAAGACAAGAAACTAGCTCACAAACTCAGAACTAGTAACCATGAGCATTGCATTAACTTGAAAATTCATGTCCAGTTTTCAAAGGAGGCAAGAAGGATGACACAGATGTCCACATACAAGTCTTTGAGCAATATGTTCAGATCAAGGATATCAATGAGATGAATGGGGAGAATACTTCTCCCAGACACTCAAGAGGCAGCCAAGAACTTGTATTACCATTACCTAGCTTTCTAGCTCAACTTCTACAATAAGCTCATTAAGGCTTTTTTATTAGAATATTTAGATAGCAAGCTAGATAATATCAAATATGGACATTTGTTGGTTGAGAGCCATGTGGAAAAGATCTTAGAAGAGAAAAGACAAGGGAGCAAGGAGTTCCAACACCTACAAAGAAGTTTAATGATTTGGTGCAAAGGAAGGAAAGAGGCCCCAAGAAGAGACAGACCAGTGATAGAGAGTCATGAACTGAGGATTCAAAATCTAGCAGTACTTCCAACTCATCTAAGAGTGACTCAGATGAAAAAGCTGAAGACAATAAAAAGAGTTCATGGACCAAAAAGCTGCTAGAGATGTTGAAGAAAATAACTAAAATATCCAAGACAAAACCCTCAGTCAAAAAGATGGAAATCTCATGCTCAAATTGGAAGACCTATGGACATGTTTGGAATAATTGTGGTATCACGATTCATCACTTCAAGAAGAGAAAAGATCTATCAATGACTGCACTAAAAAATTATGAGGCGGTAAAAGAAGATGGAACCAATGGTTTCAAGGAAAATGAGATCAGTCTAGGTACTTATATAGGCAGTGGCAGATAACAAGAGGGTATTGGCCGGGGTAGGGGCAAAGAGGAATTTGCAAGGAAATCAATCTAGGGTTGAGTCTCCAACACTAAATCCACCTCTAGTGTCGATGCCAAATCTACGACTTCAAGTCGTATTCGCAAGAAATCACATCTCTCAAGAGACCACTAGCACAGAGAGTAGCTGATCTCAATGCCCCAATACTTGAGCAAAAGTATATCTCACGGTGGGAATCATGGTCTCATGCAAAATCCACATGTGTATGCATCAATAATACACAGGAAAACATACATCCAAACTTTGTTTGTGTCTCAGAGTGATGTTGATGCCGAAAAACGATGTTGAAGATGTTGAAACTAGAGAGGATGATGTTGGCGAGGATGGTGTCGATGTGAAAAGACCAAATGAACACACACACACACACTATGTGTGTTGATGTTAATATACACAATTTATACATAGTGACCCCCCGAGTTAAAAAACCCCTTATGTTGAACTCAAGTGTTGTACTAATATATCTATGGGTGAACTCCTCAAGCTTATTTGATACATTTGAGACTCGGATTCCCTGTCCTCCAAACTTCCTTTTTGTTTCATTTTTGTTGTCTCATTAGAAGATTGTTCGCCTCTTCAACTATTGAAACCCTGCATTTCTTATGATGAGGGAGTTCAAATATAGTTGCAAAAATGAAAGCAAGGGTAAGCTTTTACTCATGCCCATTAATAGTGGCACTGGCTATGTCCACAATAAAAGTATCTAGCACTTGTTTTGAGTGATGGACATTGCTATAGGCATCTTAGAGATCTCCATTAACCTCATCATACCCCATCAATGAATCCTTTTTATCATCCTTGTGATTTATCTTGCATTTTTGTAAGAAGGTGTTGATTTGGGATGTGTTTTTCCAACTATTACACATCCGACTGCGGTTTTAGGTGCATTGAGACTGTGTGGGATTTTAGAGACGATGTATAACTTGGTTTAGTGCTTCTCTGTTATGTATACATATGCACACATAGATTGAGCTAGTTATAGCTTATAGATGACAAATTCTTAGGTGTACAAGTGTTTCCAATATGCGGAGTCATCCACAAAGCTACTCGTGCGGAACTGACAGTTGTTGCCATGCTCTTGGCATTTGACGTATGCCTCTCAAAAACTTATGCTCTTTGTTCAGCCCTACAATTTGTTTTTCTTTTCTCCATCCTGTTTAGATATCTTTTAGTCAATTTGACTTGATGTACAAAAAATTATGGAATAGGAGATTTGATCTCTAATTATGTGCATACCCTGGTTGGACTCAAGGATTTTGTGTACGTCGATTTTTGGTGAAAAGGTTTAAGATTATACTCAAATTACATGGAAACTACTATCGGATTCTCTCCACAATTCTTGCCATATTCATTGTCTTCTTGTGGTCTACTCTATGATGCATTAGTGGTCACGTGACTCCCACTTTGATTGAGTTGGCTCTCTCTTTTGACGTGTTTTGTCAATTTGGACATGGATTTAGTATTCCTGTATTCACTCTCGTATGCATGAGCTATAGTGTATGCTGATTGTTTCTATACATTTCTGGTTATGCAATGTTTTCAATGGATGGGAATTTTGATCGTAGGCCTATTTCTTATAGGTTACAAGTAGTCAAAACTTGCTGATTCTACACATTTCTTTGATAGAGATGTGTTGAGTTATAGATTGCATATGCATTATTCATACTTATGCTTGTGTAGTGGATGAGGAGATCTCCCTCTTTGATGCGATTTATGGTGTTTTATATAGGCTCTAATATGGATTCATGCATTTGCCTACCACTAGAGCCATATATAGCTACATGCAAATTGAGTGAGTGAGCTAGTGGGTGTAGGATAAGAAAGTCTCTTGCCTATATATTACTTGTATGTACTAGTAGTTAGCTAGTAGGAACCACTTATCGACACATTTTCCTATAAGTGGGAGTATGTTCAGGTCAAGGTAGGATGTGCCTTGGCTCAAGTCCAAATGTTGGAGTCTGTTGGACACCTGCTAACTTCATTGACCAATAAAATTATGCTTTCTACATAAAAGAGTAAGGGGTCTCACTCAATTAGTAGTGATTACTCTACCCACACACAATCTATCCCTTTACACTCACCACATACACACATGCACCACACAGATTTTGCATTAGCATGCCCTTCAACTATTGTATATACCTCAATAGATATCTTGAATTGATTTAGGGCTATGGGAATAGGCTCCATCAGAGGTGTATGATCCTTAAAATATGTGAATAGATTATGACTAGAGATGTATGATCCAAAAGACTATATATATCAACTTTTCCTTTGATTTAGCCATAGTAAAATCTTTCCACAACCTTCCCACCCCTAACAATCCTATGACTCCACTTATCATTTTGTTCTCTCATCATCACGTACAAGTCCTTTGTGAATTTGATAAGGTGGAAGTCCTCTTTAGCCTCTTCTATTCTAACTCCAAAGTTATCCCCAATGAAAAAATTTCACACAGCATATCAGGGCTTCCTTCATACATTGGCATGGTAGAAACTTGATTGATTTCCATAATATTTGGACATGCATCACCTTTGTCATCATCTTGGTCTTTGTCCCTACTTGTATTTAGATATTTTTGCAATTTTTTGATGGTGACATATTTCCATTTCTCTATGTGAGTTCTATTTTTTCATCTTCTCCATAGTCCACTCATACATGGGTCACAAAATCATGAAAGCAGTCAAAAGCATACATGACATGTGTTGTTCTCCAAGTACCCATCAACACAATGAGATGAGCACAAGATTGTAATGCACTCACAATCCCATTGGAGATTTCTTTATGCATCATTCATGCCAACAAGCTAGAAGACTCTCTATGTTACACTTGTAAGATTTTTCTCTTGGCTGAAATGTTGAATTCAAAAAGATGCTCACATCAGCCACATACTTTCTTGTCCAAGCATCTGATTTCAATTCCTCATGTGGTAAGCTTCTCTTGATAAATACACTTGCCCCGTCATGCTCGCCTTTTTCATGATCAGATGCTTAGAAGTTATGCATCATGTACCTAGCGACAAAATAGTAAGGTCTACATGATTTGAATTCTGAAGCAGAACCACATAACCAAACCTAGTGATGTTGCAAAAAATGTCCATGTTGTTTCACCCACTTTTCACCATCTACTACATTTCTTACATAAGTGATGTGTGCAAGTATTGTGACTTGGGTAGACCACCAATGCATTGACTGAATCTCATTTTGAATTTTAAAATAGTAGTTCTCTACAAAGTCAACAACAAATACAACAACATTGCTGAGAAACTTGAGCAAACAGTCCTTGCATTGTTGGGCTTGCCAGTAGAAGACAATGTTGGGCTTGATGAAAATTGTGAGGTGGGATAGAAATAGGTTCAGACAAGTAGTACTTTTCATTCATTGAAAAACCAAGTACTTTCTCTTCTTCTCATTCCCACATGCATCAAACTACCTTGTTCCAACATCTGTGAAAACCTTCATAGAGATCTCCCTACTATCCTTAGGTATCTCTTCATGCAAAAATTTAAACTTCCTCACACCACATTGGGAGAAATACCCTAGTAAGCATTTCTTTGCATGGCAATGACTAGTTGGAGGCTCCGGGTACAAGATGGATTCCCACATACTAGTCATCTACTGATATATTTCTTGTTGGTTTGCAAAACACTTTCCTATATCATCACTTCTACAACAAATGGAGAAAGTCCAAAGGGACCTTTCGCGTGATTCCCAAACTTGTTTTGGCGCATCTGATTAAAACCCTCTTTGGAAAAGAGCATCTGTACATGGGATACACAATAGCAAGTAAATTTCATAATCTTCTTAAATCTTTGGTATAGCTCAACCTACGGGACCAAAATAATAAAGTTAAAAAAAATCAGCTTCTTGATTATGTTAAAATGTATCATGTACAATATCAAAATTTAAATTTAAATTTGGTACTATCTTTGGGTAGAAAGTACCTAAAATGGTACTCCACAACCATCTTTGGTACCCTATCAAAATTCAAAAGAAAAAGTACCAAAAATGTACTAAGCTGATTCATATATCCCTTCTTTGATTAAATATATAATCCAGACATATCAATATACAAATCATTTGGTGCTTTAAAGAGCCTTTGGTAGTATAAAAGGTATTGATTGGTACTCATACAACCATTTCCCTTTGAAACAGAATACCTTTTGAGAGGTGGTCAGTATCAACACCCTACAAATTTGATAGTATTCAAATAAATTTTTGGTGCTATACAAGTTTATTGCCATGTAGTGAAGTACCAGATTTGATATTCCACTTAGGCATTGGTCCAATACAAGCGGCTTTTGGTACTTTCAAAGAACATTTCCATAAGATGAGAGAATCAAATTTGGTAGTGCCTTCAAACATTTAATGCTTTATTGCAATGCAGTAGAGTATCAAATTGGGTACTTTATAAATGCTTTGAAATTGTACATCAAGAATTGTTTTAATTAAGAACCATTCCGATCTATCAAAAATCTAGACTTGGTATAATCTTCATGCTTTTGACACTATCTAAAATTGATGCCATGCAAAAGAGTACCAAAATGGGTACTTTACAAAGGCTTTGGTGCTACATAGGAACATCTTTGTACTATTTTAAATCTGCTCAAAATTTACAACAACTTAATTTTGGAATGTTGAAGAGCACAAAAATTGCCCAGGTTTGCAAACATGAGTATCAAAATCTGCTTGTGAGTGGGAGAAATCTGAGGCTCAAAACAATTGTTGTTGCATACCCATTACTTGTAGATAGTCTAAAGCAATCTACAACAAGATCAATGAAAAATCTGGAAAAAAATCTTTAGCAAAATTGCAACCCTTAAAAAATTGGTCAAAAAATTGCAAAAATTGTTGAAATGGGCTCTTTACACAATGAAAAACAAATCTGCAAAAACAGGTTAATTGTTTTGCTTCAAATCTTTTTGCACATACACTCCCAAATGCTCTTGTGAACAAAGTGAAATCTCATCCCTACTTGTATACTCACTATGAGCTGAAGCCTGAAATGAAGCTCACCTTGGTACTTCTCCACTCAATCTACTCCATATCTAAGTGACCTCACCTACACTAAGCTCCAATAGTGAGCTTTAGCATGGCCACTTACTTGTGGATGCACCAATGATTGCACGTTGCAAGGTGAGAACTATCTACGATGAGATTCACATGTAGAAATGTGCTCTAATACTAGTTTAAAAAGCTTGTGTAAGGATGCATGCGCGCAAAGAGAGAGGAAGGAGAATATAGAGACTCTGTGTGCATGGAGCTAACCTCTCAAGGATGCATGCATGCAAGCTTTTGTAAGGATGCATGCTTGCAAGAGAGAGGAAGGAGAAGATAGAGTTTGTGTAACGGAATTGGACTAATAACATTGAGAGTAGCGGAATTAAGATAACTATAGTGAGCATTTTTTATGATAACTTTTCAAGAGATAGAGAAATAACCATTACACCTAGTTAACTTCTTCACTTATCGGTCCAAGATCATTGGCCCCGTCATCACCAATCTACGGACAAGATTTGTCAGTTACTCCATAGTTGAGCAAAGAAATAAAGTAACCATGCAGTTTATGTCCACTGAAGATAAGGAACTCCGACTCATATACCAACAAGGTCTGGAGAATCACATACAAAGGACAACGGCAAAGGAAGCCTGCGACCACTACTACCCTAAGTGGTTGTGTCACGGACGACACATACAAGGAGGGGGGGATGTTAGAGCATGAACAATACTTGTAAGCAAGAGAGAGAGAGAGAGAGAGAGAGAGAGAGAGAGAGAGAGAGAGAGAAAGAGAGAGAGAGAATTAGAGAATTGACAACATTTGAGGACAGGATTTATGTGGAGTCGGCCTCCCCCTCCAATAGGCTTTTCTATTATGGATTCCACCAGAAAGAGAGTCTTGGTACAATACAAGATTGTGGTCCTTGGGACCTCGTTGGTGCAATGAAGATGGTAGAATTCATACACCAAAATTGGGTCCTTAACTAACTTCCAAAAGCATTAATTGTCCCTGGCCTCAATCCCAAGACCTCAAACACCTTCAAAGGTGGAGAGAGCTAGTAGGAAATGAGGGAAAGGAAGAGGAAGAAGAAGTAACATATGAGAAAGAAGTAGTTTCCTCACATGCCATTACTCATAGAGCATAGCATAGCATAGTAATGGAGATAAGTTGATGGAAAGCATAGCTTTGAATCATGGCTCTTGGTTCGATTTGCATTCCATAGACAAGAGATGTTGGTGTAGGCTCTCAACTTCTCAAGCTTGAAGCTCTTGCTCTCACACAATGAGAGAGAATGTGTGTGAGCGTGTGGGAGAGAATGAGCAAAAGGGACATCCCTTGTTGGGAATGGGATCGATCTAGCTAGGGTGGATGAAAGGGAAACATAGTGCAAGCGTGTGTGTAAGCAAGATTATCACTCAAGTGAATTAGGTTCCAAGATAGATTTAGCTTGGACTCATAAACACAATCTTGAGTATTGACTTAGCTTAGCACAGGCTCACCATAGACAAGCATGTAGCACAAAATAGAGTTGTGTTTATTCATGAAATGAAATGAGCTTTAAGTAGCTCTACAGCCTTGATCCACAGTATGTGGGATAAATCCACTCTCCTCTCCTTGAATCACACTTTAGGACAAAGCTCGCACTTTACAATCCTCCCCTTGAGGTTTGGACTATGACAAGGTACTGAAGATGCGTGATCTACAAAGGATGATAAGTTGCTATCCACACAGGATGGTAATATCCACACAGGCTAACAAAATCCACATAGGATGGTGATATCCACACACGATGATAAAATCCACACAGAAAAACGTCCTCCCCTACAAGTAGAGAGGTTGCAGCTTAAAAATGGGTCCCCCTTCAATCATGTAATTTTGTAAAGTGGTCTTTGAAGACTAACTTTGCTTCTTTTGGCCCTGGCTCCAAAATTACTTTCTAGGACATGCGAGGCATCATGTGCATGCTTACCTTCATCTATCAAATGCACGTAGTTGTCATGCAAGGAGGTGATGATGATTCCCAATGCTTGTTCGTCTTTGGCCAAATTCTGTGCACTTGCTATGAGTGTAGATGCCCTAGTGTGCACTCCATTGGGTTCGGCTTGTTGCTCTAAGGCAATGCTGATGACAGACCACAAACATTTTTTCATAAGGTATCCTCTTAACTTCATTTGCCAAGTGTGAAACCCTTCCCCGTTGAATTTTTCTATTCCCTTGTCCCCCATTTGTGCTAATAAAGGGGTCTTAGCTGAGGAGACTCTCCTAGCCAGTGTCTACCTCTTTATACGAGCACAATTGATGATAGAAAATTTATTTGCAAAATTTTGTGCTTGGTTGCAATAATTTTAGGGGAAGAGAGAGAGAGAGAGAAAGAATGAGAGAGTGAGTGAAAATTACTTTAGTAAAGCTCTACTCCTTTTGTGAAGCTCCTCTTCACCGTTGGTGAATCCCATATTCACAAAGAAATAACGCTTCTTTTGCTTTGCTTTGATATTTAGCCAAGCCGACGAGCAGTGATCCCTTTTTGAATGCTTGGTGCGAAAGCTTTTGGATGCTTGCTTGATGGCCGCCTTTGAAGTCTGGTGTAGAGGCTTTGAAAATATTTAAGGTTTGATGCCCTTGTGTGGCTTGGGAAGCTTCAAAGCATTAGGATGTGAGACCAAATCGACTGGCACTCTTCGTGGTTAGGCTTCAGGGCCTTAAACCATGGGAAGTGGCTCTTACAAGGTCGAGCAGCGGGTAGCTAGGGCACCTTTTTGGGCAAGCGAGGAACACCGGGTATGCGGGGTCAGGCCGTCAGGCAGGTGGGGGCAAGCCAGGCGATGGGCAGCACTCCCGGGCAGGTGCGGGCAGCAGGGCAGGTTATTGGGTAGGCGCGTGCAGGCCCGGACAGTCCGGGCAACACGGGGGCAGAGCACCGGTCGACTGTGGGACCTCCTTCTTGCGGATACGCCAGCCTTAAAAAAGGCGCAATTGACTGCCTTTAAAATCCGCCCACGTTGCTATAAAGCATGGATACAACTTGACCCTTCAGCCTTGCGTTCCTAACATAGTAAATCCAACTTTAGCTAGCCAACAAGCCCACGAGCCTTGCTTGTGATGGAGATCCTAAAAATAAAGTGTCAAACTTGAGCTAGAAGGCTCCATACACACACAAAAGCTTCACACACACCTAATTATAGCAATTTAATCGGTGAAGCATTTGATGTCGGATTTGAGTGTTTAGGGGCTCTATAGAGAGATCTTGAGGATTACTTCAAGATAATGGAATTAATGTAAGTTGATAATGAAAGTGCGGCTAATAATTGCAAATGCAAAAGTAGAAAAATCGACACTATATACACATTTGAAGATAGACGATTGCTAAATGATGTGACCAATCCATCAAGGTAGTAATTGATCATTGGGGTGATCAATTGGTTACTTGTGTAAGTAGAAGCAAAAACATATTGAGAAAATATGCAAGATTTCTAAAGATTAATGCACCTACGCTCTCTTAATCAAGCCTACCTAGCCATGGAGGGTAGTGGCCTCTTGGGTGTGCCAAGGACATGCCCACACATAGCTAGATTAGTGCTTAATTAGTGAGAGATGCTAATAATTAACACACACTAATGCATAATTACAATCCTAGCTAGCACACCATAGCTCTGATACCAATTTTTGGGAATGGATCGAGCTAGCTAAGGTGGATGAAAGGGAAACATAGTGCAAGCGTGTGTGTGTGTGTGTGTGTGTGTGTGTGTGTGTGTGTGTGTGTGTGTAAGCAAGATTATCACTCAAGTGAATTAGGTTCCAAGATAGAATTAGCTTGGACTCATAAACACAATCTTGATTATTGACTTAGCTTAGCATAGGCTCACCATAGGCAAGCATGTAGTGCAAAATAGAGTTTTGTTTATTCATTCATGAAATGAGCTTTAAGTAGCTCTACAGCCTTGCTCCACAGTATGTGGGATAAATCCACTCTCACTTTAGGACAAAGCTCACACTTTACATCCCTCTGTTGCCTTGGTCAACCCCCCTTCCTAGCTCAAGCTCTCACATGATTGGACCGCACCAAATTTAGCCAATCACATGCATTATCATATCTAGTAATAATGGTAGCATTTGGACAAGTGTCCTCCTTGGAGAAGGAGATGAAGCTCTTGCTCTCACACAATGAGAGAGAATGTGTGTGAGTGTGTGGGAGTGTGTGGGAGAGAATGAGCAAAAGGGAGATCCCTCTCTTGCCATGGTCCAACCCCCTTCCTAGCTCAAGCTCTCACATGATTGGACCTCACCAAATGTAGCCAATCACATGCATTATCATATCTAGTATAATGATAGCATTTGGACAAGTTTCCTCCTTACCCCTTTAGGAAAGAGGGCTTGAATAATGCTTGTATAATTATTTAATTTGTGTAAATTCTCATTGGACGTCTCTAAAGGTCATCAATAGGATCCGGATACACTATGAAGGCAACATGCAGAGGGGCTTGACATGTGTTCTTGTTGCCTCTTAAGTCTTGGATTGCCTTCAGAGTGTGTGAGTGTGCTCTCTCTCATCCCCTAGCTTCAAGCTCGACCCCTCTTATGTAGGGATGCCATTGACTTTAGGCACATCAAGCACCTTAGCCCTCAAGCATGACAAGCACCTCAAGCACCTTAATCATCAAGCAGGGCAAGCACCTTAAGAACCTTAGTCAAGAAGGACGACAAGCACCTCAATCTTGGGAAAGGTTCCCACCTCAAGGTCAGCCCTAACTTGCCTAAGGTCCTAGGTCTAAGGAATTTTATCACTAACCTTTGGAGGTCTTCTATGAAGATAACCCTAAGGTCTTTTAAGCTCCATTATCTGACCATTGCTCTTTGATAGACCATCTCTATTGCTGGACCCGTTGCCTTCTCTCCCTTTGGTCTTGTGCTGAGATATCTCTAAAAGCACATGTCTATATTCAAACTCTTGTTCCCATTTATTTTCCCACATTAAATGATCAGTTCAATATGAGAAAATCGTTTGGGCTAGTTACATATTATATTTTATGACAATATGTGTGTGCATGGAGCTAGCCCTCTCATGGAAAATATTGAGAGAGCTCCTTATTTTTGTGTATGTACAAAGAATAAGGGAAAGTAAGTGGGTGGTTAGACATTGTGTCTGGCTCAAGGTAATGCACATCGTCTTTACCCCAACACAAAGCCATGGTATAACATTAAACCGTGAAAAAAAAAACACCAATAAAAGTTATATTTATATCAGGATACCCAAAAGCCCTGTCACAAGTACTCCATGATTAAAAAGGTTCGTCGCATTGGTCATATGACGGCCACACTCGGTGACCTAAAAATCATTAGAAAGGAAAGCATGTGAAATTCATTGATCAATCCAACTCCATTGACTTCAATGATGTGGTATGCAACCTTATCAGTTCATAGTAGGGTGGAGCACCAAATGGGAATAGAACGTGCAAGAAAGGAGGCAATATCTCCTAGTGAAATGAATAAGAAAGATGATTTCAAAGATAGGGAAGGGATAATTTTGATAAAAAGAGAGAGAGGGGTGAGAGTGCAATAGAGTGGGATTGAAGTAAACAAAGGGTAAGAGAAAAAAAAGTACTAAACCATTAGATATGTTAGGCTATAGATCAAGTTGAAATGTGATAGGTTGGAACTAGACGAGTAAAATATATTTCTCCTTGTTCCATTAGTACTTTTTGTGCCATGAGCAATGGTTTAATAGAATCTGGTAAAAATATTTGTGTTAACCTTGTAATATTTTATGTCAGATGCAAGAGGTACGATTACCTTATCCCGATACATGGATTCAATTGGGACATAGAAAGAAAACTAGGGGGATTGCTTAACACTCCAAACAAACAAATGGTGTTAGGGTTCATGCCAATCGGCTAGACACACATCACACTGACTATACTAACCTTATCTATTCTTTTGATCATATAGAATAATAAGTAGTGAGGGATTCTAATCCTCACTAAGAGCTCCACCAAAACTCTCTCTCTGGTCTTCTTCTCCCTCTCACTCCACATGCACCGTATACTCTATAAGTCACTTTCTTGGTATGCATATCAAGAGGGATAGAAAAAATGGAATACTAGAGTTGTCTCGGAAAATGTATATCCACAAGGTCTTGCAACGTTTTAATATGCAAGGGGGGAAGGCTACATTAAGTACCCCAATATAGGCATACGAAAACTTAGTAAGAATGATGCTCCCAAATTTGATGTTACTGAGAACGTAGAAATGGCCAACGTGCCATATTCTTCAATAGTCTTCAATCTTATATGTATGCCATGGTAGCCATGAGACCATCCATTGCTTTTGTAGTGGGAGTGGTTAGCAGATTTATGGAAAATTTTGACAAAAAACATTAGGAAGCAGTGAAGCAGATATCTCAAATGTACGACAGACACATGCTTACGCTTTGGGAATAGTGATGCATCCATTGTGGGTTACACGGATGTGGATTATGTGGGTTGTGTGGATAGCTAAAGATCCACACATGACTATGTTTTTCTATTTTCTAGAGCAGTCCTATCGTGGAGATCGTGTATCCAGAACAAGACATCACCTTCCACCACAAAGGTAGAGTTTGTAGTAGTTTTTTATTCTAGTAAGGAATCTATATGGTTAGCTCTCCTAGTGGGAGATCTTGGCATTAATCAAACTCTAGTCTTGCATTGTGATCGTCACAGAGTGCAATTGTGTAAGCAAAGAATCACGTGTTTCACTCGAAGTCAAAACACATAGAGGTCCATTATCATGTAATACATGACATATTGGCTAGTAAGCGCATTGAAATAGTCAAGGTTCATACGGATGACAACCCTACAAATGCTCTCACAAAGAGCCTACCCTCATAGTGGTTTACACATTGCATGGAGATAATGGATGTAGGGAGAAGCCACTTGGATGCTTCACATTTGTACTTGTTGTACATACATAAGCCACTTGGGCCATGTTGGCCTTCAAGTGGGAGATTGTTAGGGTTCAAGCCAAGTGGTCGGACACCCATCACACTGATCATACAAACCTTATCTATTATTTTGATCATATAGAACAATAGGGAGTAGTGAGGGATTTTCATCCTCACTGAAAGCTCCATCAACACTCTGTGTTTTCTATTCTTCTCCCTCTCACTCTGCAGGCACTGCATACTCTACAAATGCTTTAGGATTCATGACGGGATTAGGGATAGCCTTGACATGCTTACTCCACTCTACCTATGAGGAGCTCAAAGCGGGAAGCTCGTAGGGGCAACTTGCGGCAATGAGTTGGACAATGCCACTTAGCTTTGAATCTGCAAAGAGATTACACTACCCTTTCTTGGTGGCATTTCCTTCTTCAATGGTTTTTGTAAGCTTCCTCTTTTAGTTATTCCTCTGCTAGTTGTGATGGGGTGGCTCCCATGTTACCCTTTGTTAACCCTCACGGCACACGGACACCCTATGATCTATAAACGTTGTATTATTTAGAGTCAGGTACCGAGCTTGTCGGACCAATAGGAAAAGGGTAGGAGTGATCGCCGATGAGAGGCGCACTTTAACTGGGACATGCTAGGGTTAGTTGGCTAAGCATGGGCGCCCAAGTGTGAATGGGGTGAGCTCCTATAAAAGCCAACTAAACCTAATTTTTACTCATTCTCTCATTTGTGCAATAGAAGAGTGCTCTTGCTCTATCTCCATCTCCATCTTCTTCTTCTTCACCTCCTTGTGTGTGTGTGTGTGTGTGTGTGAGAGAGAGAGAGAGAGGGAGAGTGTGTGTGCGATCGAGCATTACGAAGGCACGACGGCGGCGAAGCGGTTGAGCGCGGCACGACTGCAGCTTCTTCTTCATCGCGGTGAGGAATCCACCACGAAGGCGAGCGTAGAGCGGTGAGTGACACACCCTTCGTTTTCTTGAGCTTGCTAGTTTAGGCTTGTTGTGTGCTTGGAGCCGTTTGTGGCTCGCACACGGTGTATTGGCAAGTCCCTTGCTTCGACAGTGCGGCAAGGAGCGCACATTTTTGGCGCCGCCGCCGGGGATATGCCCTACACTAAGCTCGGTTAGCACTTTACGCTTCCTTGTGGTGCAACTTCTATCATAGGAAAGGCAGGGAAGGAGTGTGTGGAGATTTCTGTTTTTTGCGTTTTCTGCATTTTCTGTCAAGTTTCAATTTCTGCTATTGTCTGTGTTTTTTCAATTTTCTGCATTTCTTGCATTTTTTCAATTTCTGCAATTTCGGCGTTTTCAATTTCTGCAATTTTCTGGGTTTTCTGTGTTAGATTTTCTGTCAAGTTCCAATTTTCTGCAATTTCTGCATTTTCTGTGCTTTTTCAATTTTCTGCATTTCTTGCATTTCAATTTCTGCAATTTCTGCATTTCAATTTCTACAATTTTTGCGTTTTCTGCATTTCAATTTCTGCAATTTCTGCATTTCAATTTCTGCAATTTTTGCGTTTTCTGCAATTTCTGCGTTTTCTGTAATTTCTGTGCGTTTTCAATTTTCTGCAATTTCTGCGTTTTCTGCATTTCTGCATTATTAAAAAAAAAACAAAACAAAACAAAAAATTGGAAAAAAAAATCTGGAAAAAAAAAAAAGGAAAATAAAAACGCGAGTGAGAGGGCGGTGAAATTTTTCGAAAATAAAAAACGTGACTCTTAAAACGGACGGGTTGGTTTGTATAAAAGGTAGATCGGGATCGGTTGCCCAAGCCCAAGCCCAAGCCCAGGCCCAGGCCAAGGCCGCAGTCCTCAGTCTTATGATATATACTAGACTCACTCTTATATATATACCCTACTCCCTCAAGAGAGAATGAGAGCATGTGGGACAAGTCCTCCACTCTCCTCCTTTCTCTTCCCACTTGCACCCTTAGACTTTCTAGTTTGGGCCTAGTTCCATACTGGAAATTGACAGTTTTAGGGATTCCGAGGGCATAGAGTGACCAAACGGAGGGCTGTAAAGCACGGCACGACCCTCTGACCGATACGCTCGTTTCGAGCTATCACACGGCCCATTCCACGACACGCTCTAAAAAATCTAGCAAAAAAACAAACAAAAAACACGCTAAAAACTAGTCACAAGGCCTCCTAGAGCAGCTTTTTGACACCTTAGGGTATCAAAAGCACATGCACTTACGCTCTAGGCGGGTGTTAGAGCACGATCACATTGGTAGTGCCTCTGTTCATACGGACACCCATTACCCATCCACGATAAGCTCTAGACCCTCAGCGGGGACACAAGGTAGCACCACCCAAGACCCTAAAATAGCCGCTAGTGATTCCTCCTCCGACTCAGAAATCATGTAAGCATACCCTACCCAAAACACTGAGAGAGAAGGCCATGCACCTCCCGAAGCTCCACAGCCTAGTACTAGTATGTTTAGCCGTTTCATGGAAACATTAGGTAGAGCTACTCGCTCGGAACCTGATGCAAATGAAGCACACGAAGGGGGTGGGGAAGTGGACTCTCCTTTCACATCGCACGTGGACCCCACACCCCCAAAGAGTGTCCATGTGGATATCCTACCAACTTCTTACCAAGAAGGCCCTGTTGAGCTACCTCCTTCAGAAGTTCCCTCTAGAGTACCGTTGGTGACAAGTAAAACCACGGGGAGCAATATTGCTTCTACCTCACAAGAAACCGTTAACACGTCGACTCTAGAAGGATGGTTCATTAATGATCATTGGACATACGACCTCCACACTGAGGTGTTGACGGATCTACACTCTGGCCACGCCTACCATGTAGGATGGATAGAGATTGTACAATCCATCTCTAATGCCACGAGCATCGAAGATCAACAGAAAATGATCTGTAATGTTATCCATGGAATTATTCAATCAGAAAGGCAAAATCGAGGGGTAAATATACTCTCAACTGGCCCCATGAGATTTCTGGATACGAGCAAGGCTCAACAGCCTACTCTATCACAAATGGAGACTCCTCTAATGAGCCCCATGGACCCATATTACGTCATTTCACCTGGGGTCTCTATGCAATCTGAGCCTCCGAGCGAAAACTTCAGCTTCCCTAACTTGGCTCAACCCTCTATCAAGGAAAACACAGTGCTCACTCCAGGGATAATCCTGACAGAGAATGTACCGATGACATCTACGGTTAGCGCAGTGCCACTACCTAGTGTCGTAGTACCTAATATGGGGCCTCGACCATATGTGCCTCTAGCCCCTTATGCACACATGGCCCCCACACCTCCAATAGTACCACTTGCTTATGCTCCTCGAGTGCCGCTCCCTAGCCCTTATCCGAGTGGACCTATGCCCGGTTATGTTCCATATCCTGCATCATCCACACATATGCCAAGACCGACACCCGTCCCTCTCCCACATATGATTCCAAGAGTACCTCCACCGGCCCTACCTCCTCACATAGGTGACTTGGTAGCGTTTGCTCAAACCATAGGTCGATCTATCGCGGAAAATATGCGTCATGCATCTGATAGAGAGCCTAGAAGTAAGGCAGTACAAATTGCCAAACTCACGCAAAAATTCAATGGGGACGAAGATGCTAGGAAACACATTGAAGTGTTTGAACAAGTATGTGATTCCTTAGGGGAACGCAACGAACTACATAAGTGCAATGCTTTAAGCTTGACATTAAGTGGGAAGGCTGGAGATTGGTATAGAACCCTAAGAGTGGACGAGAAAACAATCTACCCTACCCTTCGAAGGTTGTTTCTAAAGGAGTACATACGAGAAGGTGTGCTTTGGGGTGTAGCATCTCAGCTACAGAAGGCCGAACGTAAGGAAGGAGAGTCAGTAAGGGACTTCATTAGTCGTCTAAAGCACTTAAACTCTCGTTGCCCTGTAAATGAGCGCTTCAACAATAACCAACTGCTTGATCGATTCATTCGAGGGTTGAGGAATGAAGGAATCTATAATGGACTAGTGATTAGAGGTATCACAACCTGGGAAGATGTCACTGCCAATGCAATCCAATTGGAAGACAACTTGATGATAGCAGGCATGAGGGTGTCTACCGACACGAGATCCACTAGCTCACAAGCCATTGAGTATGAACCCATGACTGCAAAGCCCATTGCCAATGAGCCAAAGGTATTTGAGACATTCTTGACAGACCTCACCAAGGCAATCCAAGAGTCTCTTAAGGATAATCGACCCCCTCAAAATAGTCACATGTATCCAAGAAGGGAGCAACAATGGTGTTCCATTTGCTTAGGTCCACATAGCACTAGTGAGTGCCCTACGTTTAGAGTAAAATTTAATGGAACTTGCAACGCATGTGGTAGGTATGGTCACCAAGCTAAGGATTGTTTAATGATCAAACGTATGATGTCAAATAGACCACCTGTAGCCTGGACGGATGCGCCTCGAGCTCCTGTATTGATGCCTGCTCCACATGTTGAGCAACTACCGCAACACATGGTCCCTAGATCTCAAAATGTTGTACAAGCTACACCGCTACCACCTCCTGTTCTAGGATCGCAGCCCCCGCATCCAAGAGTCGCCCCTATGAACCAAGTGGGTTGCGAGCCATCAAATGCTTATCCAGATGGCTGTGAGGAGGAAATAGACACTAGTATTGCCTACAGACTTGATACATTGGAAGAGTGTCCTATATACTACATGGAAGATTGTTGGGGACAAGTCAAGCCGGTTTATCAAGCTGCTGCTCTCGCATCCAGAGGTCAAAATATCAACACCCAGGCTAGGAGACCACCTCTTCAATGCTACGAGTGTGGTGGACCACATCGAGTAGCGGAGTGCCCTATTAGGGTGCAAAAGAATGCTGCACATATGCAAATGAATCAAGGGAGCACGTCTGCAATGCCAATACTCACATGTAATCGTTGTGGCATAGATCACTTGATTGCCCAATGCCCCTATAACCCAAATGCGCCTAAAATCACACCCCTAAATTTGGTCGAAATTGCTAGTGTGACATCGCCAATACCACCCGTCGCACCCGCTTATGCGATTACACGGTCCATGCTTCAAGGGCCAGGCCATATCCTCGAAGAGAGAGATACCGCGTGAGTTATCCAAGCAAAGAAAAAGAAGACACGAAGGAAGAAGTCACAGAATACGGAAAATTCAAAGCCAAGTTCCAAAACAAACATAGGAACAGGAGATGACCCCAAGTATATGAATGACCTCGAGGATGATTCAGACTCAGTCGAGACAATGGAGACTAGAACCAATACCACAAAGGGAAAGACCGACAAAGAAAACCGTAACATGGAACCAAATGAAAACCGAATAAGAGAAAACCAAAAAGAGCCTCTGAAAACACCACAAGTGTTTCCAAATCCAATCCAAGACCCCCAAGATAAACCGCAGGGGCAAAAAGGGAAGAATCGTAAAAAGAAGATTGGGATGTACCCAAACCCAATAGACGAGATTGAGCAGGTGAAACATCTAAGAGGTTTAGTGGAGGAGACTCAAAGGAAACTAGAACCAGAACCCATGCATGTCAAAATTCATGACACAGTGTTTCCCACGCAAGTTCATCCACCCCACATGAACCATAGACCGTTAGCCATATCTAGTATCATCCAAGAAGGGAGTGAGGACGGGACATCAGAAAGTGAGCATACACCCTTCTTGTTGGAAAGGATGTTTAACGAAGGAATACCTGATCCCATTGAGGAATATGAGATTCCATCCTCACCAGTTCCTAGTCAAGGACCTACACCCTGCAAAACGCCAATGAATGTTGCCAAACTAGTGGACTTCATGTCTTCTGAGGTCCGAACCACGATCATAGCAAAGCTGTATGGAGATCCTGAGTTATTCCTTGCACTTCGAGCACTCCTTAACGAAGAGCTACGAACGGGATTACCGCAGTTTGCGCAACCAAATAGGCCTGACTCGATTATGATTGATGAGGAAAATCATGTGCAATCACTTGACTTAGATGGACACGAGTCTGTGATCGAGGTACCCATTAACGAGTTAGGGCAGTATTTTGAAGGCGACGAGTCTAATGCGACCCTACCCATCACTACCAAGGGATTAACTATAAAGGGAATTCTTGATGGTGGTGTGGGAGCTAGCATCGTTACAAAAGATTGTTGGGAATCCATGGGAAAACCCCGCCTCAGTGTTACTAACATTGTGGTAAAGATGGCAAATGGTACCATAGCCAAACCTATGGGGATGCTCAAGGATCTTAAGATCAAAGTTCTAGGACACAAGGTACGACATACGTTCATTGTAATGGATTTCTCTAAACACCTTATGTCATATGAAATGATTTTAGGACGACCATTCATGAGGGAAGCACAAATGGTTCACGATTGGTCTAAAAATCATGTTTATTTGCAATTCCAAGACTCTGTCCTTAGAGTGGATTTGGTGACTGGTAAGGTACACCCCTTAGGGAGTAAAACCATTATTGATCATCGCTCTGACACCACAGTTCACTCGGCCCCACTACAATATTGTTACACTTGTAAGAAGGATACAAACATTGGCAAAGATTCTCCTTATATGGATATCCTACCTGGGATGACTGAATCAGACAATGTGGATTGGGTCCACCTAGCATCAACCATAGACACTTGGGGAAATAGGGGGACGACCTGGGTAACACCTGAGGGGGATGAGATGCCTATACCCTTAAATATGCTACAAGCAATGCATATCGCTTCCGACAAGACTCATCCTAATGTAACGAAGAAAACATACAAGTGGGTCCCTAAAGCTTCTTTAGTGACCATAGCTAGTGCAAAAAAACAGAAGCCTTGTAAGAAACGTACCACTCGCTCCAATAAAAGTAAGAAAATGTTGCGATGGATACCTAAACGACTATTGGAAGCCCAAGGCTACTATCAAGGAAATGATCAAATCTGGGTGCCAAAACGTAGATTGTGCTCTTACCTATCACCTGACCCAAGCCTGGGAGAGTACCTTACCACCCTTGCAACTTGACGAGGCACCTAGGGTAATAGAAAACTACTGGCAAAAATCCTCACCTATTACCAACTGGAACAATTGGTTTCAAAGGGTGACAAGCTCATTTCAAACGGTATGATCTACCCAAGGAAGGGGGGAGTGTTTGCTGACATCCATTATTCACTTGCTTCCCTCTCAACCTTTTTCCATGACCTCTTAATCTCCGATCTTAGGGAATGTACATATAAAGCTTTATACTCACAAAAAACAAAAAAATAAAGAGCAAGAGCAATTAGCAAACGAGTATGCACATTAAAGTCAAAACATTGACTCAGACCTACACATGTCACATCTGGTACAGTGAAACAGAAACCTATGCCATAAAACACCTTTGATCCTCATCACTTGAATGATGGAGGGTAGGTAAGATTAGTACGATAGGAGTGTTTCTGTTTTAGAGTTGAGTGATTAGCAAAGTTCTCTTTTCCCACTGATGTGCCTCCTAGAGGTATTGTTTGTGTTTCATAGTGTGTACAGGAACGTGTTGCTGTGGTTAGGATTTGGACCTTCATGGAACCTTCAGATCAAGCGCGACCATCGACACAAACAGGTGTTTCTTGTCCATTAGCATTGCCCTTATCTTTTTGCATCCATGTTTGTCTGCTTTGATTGTGATTGGTAGCATAATATTCAGCGCATTGGCTTAGTATCAAACATTTAATTCAATGTAATGTTTTGTCATAATCAGTTGTCTAGGTGTAAAATTCAAGCAGTCCGACTAAGCTAGTTTGACCAAGCTAGGTATTAGAAATCTTCTCTTAATACCATGGGGAATGCCTTCCTAATAAACAATGGTTACTTAGGTTCTTAATCCGATTTAGGCAGCATTGTATGAAATGTACTAGGGCTTTCTAGTGGGCTTAACCCTATTGACCTTTAGCTTAAGTATTATAAAGGGAGTTTACTAATGTGATGAGCCTGGGGAGGGTAACAGTGTTATATGACCCCCCAAGGTTACAAAATTAAAATGCTGAAAATGCACAAGCAAAAAATCAAAGTGCCACAATGTAAAATTTTAAGCTGGAAGAGAAATCTCAGCTTGATTTGGTACTTCACTCACATGTATCGCCTATGGTACTAGAGCCCTAGAGGTTCCCAGTGTGGGCGCTTTTCCTTGAAAAGCAAAAAACCCAAGGCATACAAAATAAGCACCCACTTCATAATTGAATCACTGTAAAAAGACTTTGGGGGGTCAAAGAAAAAGTAATCAGCCAGGCGATGATTTCATGAGAAATTCCTTTTATGGTAGCTTAACTACAAGGTTTTCTAGATATAGCCTCTAGTCAGCCCTCGAACATGAATACTTGGCTCTCGCGATTAAACAACTTAATTGACCACAGATAATTAAGAAGCATACCCATGGTATTAATATTCGATCTCTAGTACCTTTCGACCGTCAAATTAGCGGCCCCAGACTTGTTTAATTTTCTACCTTTACATCTGTTTATGCATTTGATTACATTGCAATTTAATGTTCATTGCTAACAAATTGTTTGAAATTCTTTTACCAATCAATTTGTCTACCTAAAACTGCATATGCTTTTTAAGAGAATGCAATTACTGTGCCAATGTTGTTTGATTTTGCAGTGACTGAAGAAGGCTAAGGACATTCATCTCAAATGCTCTTCCACCTCGACGACCCAGCTTCAACTCAATAGCTTCCGAGGACGGAATCTACATCAGGAAGGGGGGCATGTTAACCCTCACGGCACACGGACACCCTATGATCTATAAACGTTGTATTATTTAGAGTCAGGTACCGGGCTTGTCGGACCAATAGAAAAAGGGTAGGAGTGATCGCCGATGAGAGGCGCACTTTAACTGGGACATGCTAGGGTTAGTTGGCTAAGCATAGGCGCCCAAGTGTGAATGGGGTGAGCTCCTATAAAAGCCAACTAAACCTAATTTTTACTCATTCTCTCATTTGTGCAATAGAAGAGTGCTCTTGCTCTATCTCCATCTCCATCTTCTTCTTCTTCACCTCCTTGTGTGTGTGTGTGTGTGAGAGAGAGAGAGAGAGGGAGAGTATGTGTGCGATCGAGCATTACGAAGGCACGACGGCGGCGAAGCGGTTGAGCGCGGCACGACTGCAGCTTCTTCTTCATCGCGGCAAGGAATCCACCACGAAGGCGAGCGTAGAGCGGTGAGTGACACACCCTTTGTTTTCTTGAGCTTGCTAGTTTAGGCTTGTTGTGTGCTTGGAGCCGTTTGTGGCTCGCACACGGTGTATTGGCAAGTCCCTTGCTTCGACAGTGCGGCAAGGAGCGCACATCCTTTGAATGAAAGTGAACTCTTTGTGGTCAATGGGTGCCATGGCTTGGAATCTGTAATAATTTTTTGGTTTTTGCTAACTCGCTTTTGTGAGTATTGTCAAAAAAAAAAGTAGTATATCTAATGCACCTTGGAAGCCCTTGCCAAGTGGCATAAGGATAGGGATTGGAGATTTGGGGGAGAGAGAGAGAGAGAGAGAAAAAGAGAGAGAGAGAGAGAGAGAGGGGATGTGAAAGACCCCTTAATACTAATATTATTGGGTCCAAAGGGCATGCTCGAAAGCTAAAAGGCAAAGTCAAATGTTTATTTCATTGTGGGAAAGTGACTATTTTATTAGTAATGAGTTTGTTGGTTTGGAAAACTAAATACTTAAAAAGGGAGGACATTATTTGCGTCGGGCCTTGGATACATGCCGCGATGGACCTCGAACCATAAGCATGCACGAGCATCGAGCAAATGGGTGGAGAAACCGAGGATGCTTTTTTCTAGAGTTTGAGAGGGACTAACAAAGAAAGAAAGAAAGAAAGAGAGGGAGGCCCTGGCGTGGAGAGTTGGGTGCCAAGAAAAGTTTCTCTCTCTCTCTCTCTCTCTCTCTCTCTCTCTTTACACAAGGGGAGCTCCCTCCCTCTCCCATCCACATAATGGGCCACACACTCATTCTAGTAAGACACTCTTTTGAAGGGAAGAATGCACATGTAGATAAGGGATGCAAAATGGTCGATCTCTTCTCTCTCTCTCTCTCTCTCTCTCTCTCTCTCTCTCTCTCTCTCTCTCTCTCTCTCTCTCAGACACACACACACACACACATAAATGCAAAATGGTCGATCTCTTCTCTCTCTCTCTCTCTCTCTCTCTCTCTCTCTCTCTCTCACACACACACACACACAGACACACACACACACACACAAACAAATATCATTTTAGGAACGTGTTGTTTAGGATTTTCGTCCACAACCCGGATCCACTAGTTTTTGTGACGTTGGAGGGACCATCCTTAGTGTCCCAAGAGAACATAAACTCCTATTTAAGAGAGAGAAATTGGAGACCCATATCCAGATTTGATTTTTGACACACGCCCTTGCTTTTCAAATTTCCAAAAATTGCATAATTTCTCGTTATTTAAGGTATCTTTGGGAAGGTACCTCACATTTTCAACCGTTGACAATAGCAAAAAAACTCCAAAACACGTAAAGTGCTCATCAAATAGCAACCTTGACCCTATCTAGCCTATTATACTTTGATAAATACATAAATATTATCCCTTTAGCCTATTATATTATCCCTATCTAAATAAATAAATAAATACATAAATATTATCCCTATCTAGCCTATTATACTTTGATAAATACATAAATATTATCCCTATCTAGCCTATTATACTTTGATAAATACATAAATATTTATTTACATAAATAAATACATAAATATTATCCCTATCTAGCCTATTATACTTTGATAAATACATAAATATTATACTCTTTAGCCTATTATATTATCCCTTATACATAAATGCAAAATGGTCGATCTCTTCTCTCTCTCTCTCTCTCACTCACACACACACACACAAACGAAAAAATCATTTTAGGAAAGTGTTGTTTAGGATTTTCGTCCACAACCCGCCGGTAGGCCCGTTTGGGTCCACTAGCATTTGTGACGTTGGAGGGACCATCCTTAGTGTCCCAAGAGAACTTAAACTCCTATTTAAGAGAGAGAAATTGGAGACCCATATCCTGATTTGATTTTTGACACACACCTTTGCTTTTCAAATTTCTCAAAATTGCATAATTTCTCGGTATGTTTGGGAAGGTACCTCACATTTTCAACCGTCGACAATAGCAAAAAAACTCGAAAACACGTAAAGTGCTCATCAAGTAGCAACCTTGCCTATTACACTTTGATGATAGAACAATAAACCCGCACACACACACCACCACCCGAGAGAGAGAGAGAGAGCATGTATATTGATATGTGAATGTATTTATGTGTGTGTCTATGTGTGCACACGTGTGTGTTGTGAATGTGTGCGCGAACTCGAGAGAGTCCCCACTTTCTTCACCAAAAAGAGTTCTTTCACATTTGAGTTTGAATTAAGGGCTTTCGCATACGCAAGTTGTTTCTGTGGACTCTTAAAAATAGCGTTGAAAATTGTAGTAGTAGCCTAGAAGCATATAATTATCAATGGAGTCTTAATCACCTTTGACAAAACTCCATGCAAAGGGAGAAAAATTGACTACGTTTGTGCATGCTTGGATTTCAAGCACAAACGTAGTCAAATTTTCAAAGAGTTTGCAAAACAAGGTGCATGGTCGTGTTGGCATTCTAAAACCATTTAATAAAATGGACCTTTGCAGCGCTCGCCAAAAATTAGGGTTTACTAACATTTGAGCTTGGCTTGAAGAAATCCGACAAAGCTTTAGTGTGATTATCGGCAAATGCTTAAAACTTTGAGCTAAAAATTGGTTTTTTAATCTTTTTTTATTAAGAAAAATGTATTGGGCTCATTATTAGGTACTTCTAACTAGGCTTTGATGTAACCATCTACCTCTCAAGGCTCTGCATGAGCTTCAGGTTGATTTGTTTATTTCTTGGTGGCATTCTAATACAATTTTTTGTTTTTGGAGTCAGGTAGGGCACGCCTGGCCGCTCTCCTCATACTATACATTCTGATATAATCACTCACAATAGTGAGTTTTGGCAAAAAATATAAAATTAAAAAAATTGGCAAGCCAAAAGTCCATACATTTTCCGCGTTAATGGGTCACATTCTTCAAGTCAACTACTAGCTCTTTCCGGTACATACTGGGTCCTTTTGGTATGTAATAGGTGGAATCTTGCCAAGATTCCAAAAATTTAAACTTTTATCCCTTTCTAAGTATGCTCTGTTAGAGTCTCTCGAGCCACCCCTCCCGGCCTCGCCATCGCACGATGCTCCCTCCCACCCACTGTCTTGCTTTCCATTGCCATCTCCAACTTCTTGTGCAGAACCTGGGAGCTGCACCATGGCAATAGGTCAACCCCATCCCCTCACTTGGCTTCTAGGTCTTGAGACTTTCTCCTCACGTCCCATGACGTGATACCCATCACCCTTGTCTGATCTAGGTGATCCCTCCGCCCCATCACCTTACCCACTTGCTCTCAACAATATTCCATTCAAACACGCATGCCCTCTAGCATCACTTGCTAATTGTCGAACGCTGCTGACAGGAACAAGCTAAAGAGAGAGAGAGAGAGAGAGAGAGAGAGAGTTTCTGCTGAGACCAGTTGATTGGTGCAGTTTATAGCTGCACTTGTCCGAGACCAGTTGACAGTCGTATGACATGCAGAGGGAGGCAGGGCTGGTGCATCCAGAAGCAGGACGAGAAGGAGAGAGAGAGACCAGAGAGCGCGACCTGGGCAGCCCATTCTAGACTCGACGCCATCCCATTGACACCAGAAAGCCAAAAAAAATCCGTCCGTCCTCTGTCTCTCCGCTCTTGGTGGACGCGCGTCATCTCTATCCACCATCTGGCATGCCTCAAAGACACAAAGAGAGAGAGAGAGAGAGAGAGAGAGAGAGAGAGAGAGAGAGAGAGAGAGAGAGAGAGAGAGAGAGAGAGAGACTAGCCTCCATCGCCTCCGAGACGGACAAAGAGACCTGTGTCTCCACACCTTGCCATTGCTCGATTGATTCGCAACCTACCGACACGCAAAAAAATCAACCTCTGATTTTCTATCTCCTCCACGTGGTTGCTCCCCGCCTTTTCACTTCGAAATTGTCGAAGAGATCTCCTAAGATCTCGCTTAATGTGTCCTACTGCGAAGATTAGGGACACATACTAGCTTGTATTCTTGTGATTGGGGGTGATTGTGATGGTGCATTAGGAAAAATATGAACCCTCTAGGGGCCCTTTGGGATTAAGGTTAATTAGAGGCCAGCCAATGAGAAGAGGGTGGTGGACACACTCTATGCCCTCAAAAATGTAGGGGGCCAAAGTAGTCTTACACTTCTTAAATGGGCTCTTACCTAGTGAAAAGGTGGGGTGGGTGGGGGGGGGGGGGGGGGCATATGGAACCTCCAACTTTCCTCCTTTTTGATCCGGTTTAGAAAAAATCCCAAAAATTTGAAATTTTTCAAAAATTTCAAAACTCAAATTTCATCTTCTGCAAACCCCCCTAAAACTATTTTATGGTCAAACAAGCATTTTTTGATCTCAAAAAGTCAAAACGTGTATCCAAAAACCCTAAAATTCAATTTTTTAAAAAAATCTTTTTTTGCTATCCAGAGCTCTCCCAAAAGTAGTTATTAGGCAAAAAGTGATTTTCTCTCTCTAGAACCCCTTTTCCAATCCCTCCTTGGTTGCAACCATCACACTCATCCTCTACTCCAACACTCTCTCTCTACACCATCTCCATTGCTGCAGCAAGGAAGCTCCTCTCTCCGCCCCTACCACCTTCCATTGCCACACCAAGCAAGGGTTATCCACCTTCTCCTCCCAGTGTCACACCAAGCAAGGGTTGTCCACCTTCTCCTCCCATTGCCACAAGGGTTAACCACTTTCTCATATCACTTTATCCCACCTACATTGTAGCAACAAGCAAGGTTCTTCTCCTTCTCCTAACTTGCTTTGCTCAACCATGGCCAACTCTACTTCGCAAAGGCGGCCAAAGGATGAAGTCACAACACTTGCATGCCACAACACTAGAGGTGTAGATGATGAGTGGGTGCCACAAGAGTTCACCAAAGGTGCTTGGGTATACATGCAACCATCTGTTGTTGACCCTCATCGTGTGCGGAATCGTGCAAACTTGGATCTTCATTGGAAAGGAAAGCTCCTTGGCTTCAAGAACCGCAAAGACAAGGGGACCGTAGCCATTGTGCAACATGTTTTCTCAATGTCAACCATGCACTAGCAACAACCACCTCGATTTCCAACACATTGTAAGTACATGTTTTGAGAATACAAAGCTAGGTGTGAAATCACAGTGTAATGTTATTATGGATTCATAGTCAACATTTGTCATGCATTTATAGTCATATTTCCATCCACGTTGGTGGAGGAGCAACCACTACATAGTCTCTCCGGCACATTCAATGCTATACATGCGGATATTGGAGCAATAATGTTCCCACATCTTTGCCCAACCAAAGTGGTTCAAAGAAGGATTTTCTTCTATTCTCACTCCTATATTGTCCCTACTTCTACACAAGCATTTGGAACGCTTGAACCCATCAAAGTAACTTCCTTATTAAGTATGGAGTGGTCGGTCCCAGATTTGTGGTCGGTAGCATCTTTCAAGCAAAAGATGATAATGGATGTCCAAAACTCTTTGAAATACTCTAAAGCTTCTAGGTCTGTGGGCTTGAGTTGGTGTTTGCCTATTCATTGTTTTGTGCATATTTTTAAAGAGTTTGGATTTGTGGAGACTACCACAATGCTTGTATGTAAAGATGCGCATTACCAGGAATTAGGAAGGCTTTTAGAAGAGGAATGGGGTTTTGTAGAGGGCATGCACAACGGGGACCGGTACCGTTGTAAGGTTGGAGCTTCAGGTATTGGAATGCGCTATTTGAAATCCCGCACCTCCTTGTACATACGATCTCACTATGATCGTTGGATGTGCAAGCTTGGAGTGTGGACTCCCTTATAGAGTGTAGACGGTGCTATTGCAAGCTTTGACATTGCAGTGAAGATGCCCAACGATGCTTTGGAGGCAGTCCAAGTGAACAAGCACTGGACTCTCAGTAATGTTCGAGAACATTTGGTTATTATGGGTTTTGAGGCCCTTCAACAAGCACAATTTCGTTTACAAGGTCACAAGGTGAGAATCCTTCCACCACATTTTCAATACATCATGGTTTGTCGATCATTAGATGCTTATTGTAATGAATGTCCGCAGATTGGGAAGAGAATGAAAGACAAATTGAAGGTCCAGGAGGACTGGGGGATAGATGGAACTATTCTATCGATCTTATAACTTTGTAACTCTTGCAATTTTCATATTGATCCCCGCTATAATCAACATGATTTGCTTTGGCAAATCATGCCTTTGAATATAATTTTTTGCATTGGGATGAGAAATCATTTTTTGGTGAAAGTGCCTTTTTTTTTATGTCTTAAAAAAAGGGTCCATTATAAAAGGGGGGCCACCTAACTCATTCACTATTTTTACTTTTACAACTCTTGAGCTCCTCCACTCTCTATCCACACCCCAGGTTAGACATGGATGCTGCCACAGCCTCTGCATCTGCACCCACATCCACCCCTTTGTCACGCTTCATCCTCTTCCTCGAGGACACCAAATACAAAGGGAAGTTGGACCTCCACACCTTTTTTACTCGTCTCCCTGACCTTGACGCCACAGTTGCCCTTCACATGGATGCATTTGAAGAGATTTCTGCGTTCATGGAGGAGCACATCATAAAATATTATGTATCTATCCCCCCACATGCAGGGATCTGGGTGCCTTGCGATCTTTTGCGCTATATACACAAAGGTGATCGCCCATTCTCCAAGCGGTTGCAACGATTCCAAGAAATTGCAACCGATGCAGGCCATTACTTGGACGAGCAAGCCCCTGGGGTGTCAGCGCTCAAGAAGCGCAAGTTGGGGGTGGAGTACCTTTCTCGGCTCGCAACATTTATCTTCTTGGTGAGCGAGGAACCTGATTTGGAGGAGCTCCACTTACCACACCTTCAAGTTGGGTCCTTTATCAAGGACACCAAGGAGCAGTAGGTTATCCCCATGAACCCTGCAGCGAAAGGAAAAGCACACCGGCTCGAGTACCCTAGGGGTCTTGAGAAAGTGGTTGAGAAATCCATAGTTGCGACTGGCTCTAGTGACACTCCAGTGCCACTACCACTGATGGATGTGGCAATCCCAAAGGTAGAAATCAGTCGCGTCTCCTCAGTGTTAGTGGATGGGGAGGAGTATGTGTTCCTGCATGATTTGGAAAAAGCATTTGGCCTGCGCATGGATGAATGCTTGAGCGTGCTATGCAACAACAAAAAATGTCCCTTAGACAATACGCCAGATGCCCTAGAAAGCAAGCTCTTGCCAGATGGGGACTCTGTTGCTGACACTATTGCAGTTGTATGTGCGGAGGTCCTGGAAGCAGAGTAGTTGCACGTGGCTGATGAACATTTCCAAGCCACCCAAGCCAAGGTTGAGGCTGCTAGGATGCCTATGCCATTATGCGACCTCCCATCTGATGATCCAAAGCTTGTATCTGTGGTGCATGGGAGCATTGACTTGGATGCAAAGGGCAACAGGGAGGAGGACGACAAGGAGCAGGAGGTAAACTGTATCCTAATTTTCATGTTACTATTTTATCCTTCATTGTGTTTTTTCTTTACCTTCATAGGTTTATGACAGGATGTTGTGGAGGTTGATGATTTTATTGCAAGGACGGGTGGCAAGCGGACGGGCTTTGGACCTCAAGCTTCCCTTGCGCATTACCTAGGACAACTCCCCCCTGGCGATGTGGCCATTATCCATAATGAATTTACTCCCCAAGCCCATTTTATGACTTGGTCGTTAAAAGCTTTGAGCAAGTTTTTGTGTTTGAGCACCATTGCTCAAAATGCGCATCAAGTGTTCCTAGTGCGTAGATCCCTTGTATGCACAGCGTTTGGCACTGGCTTTCGTGGTAAAGTGCTTGCCCAGAT
This sequence comes from Adiantum capillus-veneris, assembly GCF_014529385.1. NCBI lineage: Eukaryota > Viridiplantae > Streptophyta > Polypodiopsida > Polypodiales > Pteridaceae > Adiantum > Adiantum capillus-veneris. Next base: position 90,117,523 of record NC_140940.1, on the reverse strand, counting down.
AGAGATACATACTTCCATTGGCTCAACTGACCCAAATGCCATAGCGCGGTCCCTCTTGACTGGGGAGTTTCCTTACGCGCAAAATAGGCGCCAGGAAATGGTCAAAAAATTTATGAACTCCTCAGATACATGATGTAAAATCACCGTGCTGGAAGGAATAAAAAATATTTAAAATTGTCTCTCTATATTGCAAATTCTTTTGAATCTGATTTGTCAATCTTGAAAATTGTTTCAATTGGTGATATGAATTGTTTTTTGATTGGTGACTTTGTTATTTCAAGTTCTATATGTAATTGCAGTCAATTTCAGTATATTTGTGCTTTTTAAGTACCCTAGGGGGTAGATTAGCCTATAAGGGGCAAAAAAATGCCTGGCCACAAGGGCACGCAAATGGCCCATCCATCAATTTTGGATGGGCCATTTGCGCGCCCTTGTGGCCAGGCATTTTCTTGGCCCTTATAAGCCAATCTACCCCCTAGGGTACTTAAAAAGCACAAATATACTGCAATGGATTGGTTTTGCATCATTCATTTAAATGCACCCTTTTTATGGCAATTCCAGTATATGTTCAGACTCGAGGACACTAGAACAACTGAAATCAATTATGAAATGAATTTTCCAGCACACTATCACCTGCTTTAGCTCTACCTAGTACACCCCTCCACCAAAAAGTCCAATTACATTGGACATTTGAAAAATCCAAATTAATGTTGCATAGACACTTGGTATCACAATATGTTATTTGTTTTGATATCCTATAAGGAATTCAAAGCTTGAAATGACCAAAAAAAGGTGTCCACAAGGATCCATATAAAATATTGATGCAAAACCAATAGGTTTTAGTAAATTTGTGCATTTTAAGTACCCTTGGGGGTAGATAAGCCTAAAAGGGCAGAAAAAGGCCTGGCCACAAGGGCGCGCAAATGGCCCATCCATCAGTTTTGGATGGGCCATTTGCGCGCCCTTGTGGCCAGGCTTTTTTTGGCCCCTTATAGTCTTATCTACCCCCAAGGGTACTTTAAATGCACAAATTTACTGAAATTGATTGCAATTACATACAGAACTTGAAATTACAAAGATAATAGACAGAGTAGACACAACTGTTGATCATATTGTCATTGGAAAGTCAAATCATTACAAAGATAAAGGTGTGTAATAAAAAAAGAGGGATAACTTCGGCTAATGCTCGAAGTCTCGTCGCAATCGACGTGCAAGCTGCATATCTTTTGGCTGTATTGTCACTCGCTTTGCATGAATGGCGCATATGTTGGTATCTTCCAACACCGAAATGATGTGGGCCTCTGCAGCTTCTTGAATAGCCTCTAGCGCTATTGCTTGCATTCTATACTGATTTCCATAGCTTTGAAGCACCTCCTTCACAGTGCGAGCAAAGGGGGCGAGTCGAATCAAGAGCTCCGTCGTCTTCTGGTAGTGGCGGATTTCTGCAAATTCCCTTGCTATTTTTCGGCGCCGCTGCGGTTGTCTTGGGGGCACGTGCACATTTGCTGGCAGGCGGCATTTAGGTTTCTTGAAAAACTTAGACTTGTGCCTATTTACATGCTTAGGGGCTGGTTCTGCAAGCTCTTCTGATTCTTCTTCTTCCTTTGGTTGTCGATCTTGTCGTGTGGGGAGAGCTCCCTGGCCTTGAGGCAATGTCTTCCCCCCAACGGCCACCCGGTGTGTGCGTGGTATTTTTTCTCGCAGCCATGGTGTCTCACTCTCTGATTTGGTGTCTATATGGACCACCCGAGTCCTGGATGGTCCTTCTTGTGATTGGGGACGCGACGGCTGCTCCCTATCGGACTCTGATGTTTGCTGGCCCTCTGCTTCTCTCCAGCGCTGGGCACGTTGCTTCATTCTCTTTCTAGGTGTTATATCTTGAGGAGGTGGAGATTCAACAGTCCTTGATGACTCTCGTGCCCTACCACCATGCCCACTACCAGAAGAGTTCCTGGAACAGCCAGGTGTTCGTGGCCGTTTTCTTGTGCCTTTAAGCCATGACGGCTTCTCACATCCTTGGAGGGTGTTTTTGTTGGCAGGCGGATGCTCTTTCGCGGTTTGTTTGGTGCGCGCCATTTCGTTGGTAAGAGCTCACCTGTTCTTAAGAAATGAGTGATTTATGAGAGCATGTAATATTTATAAGGGCCCATTTAGAAAGGGCCCTGTTCACACTAATTTTTTTAAAAGAAGTATTATTTTTTAAATAAACATGTCGCTAAGAGTTGGACCCTGTGTTCACGTTTAGTGACTCGCGCAGTATCCACTTTGATCCTTGTCGCACTCTGCATCGCCGCCATGAAGCATGCTTGGTGGGACCTTGCGACATTTGCCACTTGGTTCTATGCTCTTGACGACTCCATTTGCGCACTTCAATAGCAATCTTGGATTGTCGCGCACGCTCCATTGTGAGCTTACGAGCAAATGTTGTGCGAAAAAACCAATTGAACATCTCCTCCAAATAATTGGATTGCACCATTCCACCACCATGTCGAGTATTTTTGAAGTACACTCCCCTTGCTCGATAATGGGACTTCTCCATGCCTTGAGTGCTAAAAATTTCAAGCGATCCATACTTGTGCATAAAAAATGCACCATGCGCAAACAAGATATGTTGTTCACATGAGTAAACGATCCACATTATTAAATAAAAACAATCCCTAGTAATGAATACACCATGAATGACTTACCATGTAATGTGTGATGTTATTTTCACCCCAAGAAAGGGTGAAGACCTTGGTAAAATCTGCCAAAGCTTCTTGAAATGATTGACGTTGTTCTTCTGTTGTGCTGTTAAGTCCCATAAGCTTGACCATTTTATCAAAATGGGCCCAAACTTGCTTGCGCTTGTTTGCAAGCTCGCCATTTGAATCATTGTCAGTAGTAGCTTTGCGTAACTCCTTCCAAAGCTCCCAAAGGTTACCTGTCTACTGGTTGGAGCTATTTTGAGCATCATATCGACTTGGCTTTCCTTGGGAAACTCTCTTCAAAAAGTGTCTAGCTTTTTGTCCACTCATTGACACTTGTTGAGCAATTTCATGGGCCTCCCCTGTGTTCTTTGCAGCAACTATAGACACATTTCCACCGTGACAGCCAATGGAATTCAAGAGTACCTCCACTCTTTCGATCGCTTCCTAGGACTTTTCCAATGGTTTCATTGTGAAAGCATAGTCAATGTGGATCTTCAATAGCCTATCAAAAATGCGCATGAATGCGTGTAATGTACAAAAATATACATTCCATAGAGGAAATCGAAAGATTGGATTCCAAGCGTGGTCCTTTTCATCACGGTCTGGGGCATTGAGCATGGGACATCTCAGAATAGACGCTTCCCATTCTCTACCTTCATCTCCGACATCACGACAATCTAACCCTTGTTCTCCATGCCCTTGCCATGGAAGCATGTAACCGGCCTTTGCAATGCTCTTATGTGATTTTTGTCCATTAGGTTTGTACCCTCGAGTGCAAAATGGACAAGGCATAAGAGAAGAAGCCCCTTGTTTGCAGCCAAGCAAACACTTTATGGTCTTCAAATCCCCACATAAGTGCCACTCCACATCATAACTACCAAAGCCCTCAATCTCCAACTTCTGACCTGCAATTTGGGAGTATATTACTTCTGTGATCCATGGAGTTCTCTCAAAAATCCAAGAAAGTACTCCATTGGTCTCCTTGGGCAACTCAATAGCACCCAACCACCAAATGTCTTTCTCTGATTGCACGCTAAAAGATAGGGTGGGATATGGCTCGACTGAATCCCTTCGCTTGGTTTGCAGAAGGGCCTCGTTCATTAGAGTGACACTTAGCCTCTCTAACCTTCGGCCTTTCACTATTTGACACTCATCGAGTTTCAACACAAAAGCGACTTTTGTGCCAAGCACTACAAAATAAATAGTGCTAAGACCTTAAACTGCAGCGTCTATGATAAGAATAATACCAAAGAAAAAAGTAAAGTGTGTCACCTTCTTCAGGTAACTCGTAAAATCTAAGCATGGCTTCTTGAAGCCTTCTAAGATCCACGAAAATATTGTTCCACATTGTGTAAGGAAAGCCCTTCTCCGAAGGTCTTATGGATTGTTTCTTACCTTTTCCCTTTGTCTTTGTTGCGCACGAAGCATAAAGGGAAGTTGGCATTGTGTCCTCAATGTGTAGGTATGTCCCAATGCGGGAGAACACATCCTCGTTTGTGGCCTTCTTTGCGAGCTTGACCTTGTGAGGAACAGGAAATAGGTTTTCCACAATGCATGTTCTTTGAGGGCATCCTTTAGGAGTTGAAAAATAGCCTGATAGGCTTTGGTGCTGATTCCAGCCTCATCACAAGCTTGTTGAACATCATCATCACTAACCACATTTCTTAATTTACGCATGAGGTCCTTGGTGACTGCATCCTTAATGTGCTTACCTCCAGGTGATTGTAAGATATAAATCACGTCCTCGGTATTGAGACAATTAGTGAGAAGGTTGACTCGATTATCTTGGCTTGTTCCACCGCATGCCTCCTGGATGAAGTTTCTGGCAACAAATAAACATAAATGTTAGAAAATAGTGTGAAGTAAGAATGCATCATGCAAGTAAAGACCAAATCACCTTGTGGCTGTAACTCATCGTTTGCGTGCTCCTCTGGAATGTGCAAGAGTTTCAATAGATGAATACGGGTGTTTGCGTTCCCTTGCACCAAGGGGTGTTTCTTTCAAGTATGTGATGGTATTGGTAAGCTTCTGGATGTGGGACTCCTTTTCTTGCATTTGTTGTTTAAGACTTTTAACTACCCTCTCCAAAGAGGCAACACTCTCTTGTAATGCCTTCGTCTTGAGGTGAAGAGCTTGACATTCGTGCATCCACATATGCAAAGAAGCACCTGCACCCATACACAGCCGCTTGCAATAGCCTAACAAGCCTGCTTCTCCCCTCCCAAGAAATTGAAGAAATGTTCAAAGGCTATTAAACGGTGGATGGAAGCGGCTTATAGGATCGTAAGGATACAAATGGCCATCCACCCAAATGTCAACATTGGTCTCACAAGCGGTGCGACGTTCATGTGATGACCTTTGATCACCTTCACTAGTGGTCTTCGGTGCAAATGCCGTGGGTAAGTGAATATGTATGCTTTTGGTGTGCGGAGTACGTGGTGGTGGAAGCAAACCATTTGTGATGTCCGTGAGCACCATGGAAGCTGTTGCGTGAGGAAGCAAATGATGAAAAGATAGAGGGGGAAGGGTAGAGAGGCCGAGCAGGATGGGAGGAGAGAAGGAGGGAGGGGGGGGAGGGAGAGATTGGGGAGGAGGAGGAAGGTAGGGGCAGAGAGGGAGAGGAGAGGGAGAGGGAGGGAGGAGGAGGAGAGAACAAAATGTTCATTACTTTTTGGGGGAAAAGATTTTTGAAAAAATGGACTTTCTAAGCTTCTGGGTTAAAAAATGGGTCAAAAAATGATTTTTGGATATGTATATATGTTGGGAGGGAGTTTTAAGTAAAAAACAAATAAAATGAATTTTTTTTTTAAAAGTCAAATTTTGACTCTTTTTGACCCACAGACTTGCTGATCTGGACACACCCCTATGTTTCCTTCACTTTAAAAAAAGCTAGAGAGAGAAAGCAACCCTTTAGGTCCACATCCTACATTTGTCTAAAAAAAAGGCTAGAAAAGCTTAGTCAAAACTACCTTCTTCAATGCCCTTGCCCCCTAAACCCCATACAACATTAACCTTAATCCCTAAAAATTAGGATTCCTTACAAGGCCCATGCAAGGTTCATATTTCTCCTAATGGTGTGTAAAGACCAAAATTGTCCTTTTACTTTGGCCTCTTGCACGTGTGCTCAACATAACGAATTTTTAATCGACACTCCAAACATTTGTTTCGCAGATCATCATCTACATTTAAGTATACATGTTATTGGGAAAACCCACAAGGCATGTTCTGGGAGCCTATGTATAAGGTCATTGTGTATTTCAGATCAGTTGTATATTTTGAATTGGGTCGGGCGCTTATGTATAAGGTCGTGGTATATGTTAGAGTAGAGCTTTGTGAACATTCTGTATACTTTTTGCTCATCTAATTAAATTCCTCGCGCTTATGGTATTAAAAAAAAGAGAGAGACACCACCCACAAGGCAGTGTTTGGGAAAAATCATTTTCACAAACATACAAAAATCCCTCCAAGACAAATCTGAACCAAAAACTTTGCAATACTAGCCGGTATTTTTGCAAAATCACATTATTTTCCATGTATTTTGCAAAAATACTAGCCAGTGTTTTTGCAAAATTACACTATTTTTCATGTATTTTAAGCAAAATTTTCTCCTTCTTGCCCTCGCCTCAACCGGCTACTTTGATTTTGCAATCGGCTCAAGGCTCAGCTAAGACACTTTCCCCGAACACTCCCACAAGGGTGAAGACTTAGATTGGCAATTCTTTTTTTTTCCCAAACTCACAATACGTGAGTGAATTGTATTAAGCACAACATAAAATTACAAACCCACCTCAAGCTGAGACCGAGCCTTGAGGTGCTGACGATTACAAGATGGATGATTGCCACCTATCATCGAGGCATATCATCATCGCCTTAAGAGAGTAGGTGAGCTATATCTGTAAGCATTTTAAAACATGTTTGCATCTAAAGCATAATTCATATTAGAAATACAACAAATTAATAAAATGGCCCCATATAAAGTTTTTTTCTTTTTTTTTGAGATGCTCATTTGAGCTTGATTAACTCAAAATAATACATGCCGCGATTTACGTCATGCTTGTAGATGGTGGGTTCAGCTACACGGCGGACCTGAGAGCACAAATTCCCATACGAAGCTCTTAGAGCAAACTAAAACAGCAAAGAAAATTTCAAATCAATCACAAATTTCTTCATCGGTGGGGCTTATTTTAGAAAGCCAAGAGAGCACATCGAAAAGAAAGAAAAAGACAATTTACAAATTAAAATAAAAAGGAAACTTGTAAGTCTTTTTCTGGGTCCCCTAAGGCATGATGTAAATAATACTGTTTAATTTATCAAAGAAATTAGATTAAAAGGGGAATCTAATGTAGGTGCTCAATCGTAAAGGAAGAAAAAGCTTAAAAGTCGGGTCGGGGATAGGAGACTCGATCGGCTAGGTTTTGAACAGTCGACACATTTTCCTTTCTCATATATGCATATCAAGAAATTGACTTGAAGGGCTCCTTATAATGCAACACCAAATCGTTGTTTACACAGTGAGCCTCAATTTGTGTTTGTGCATAGCCTCTGCACATTAACAGTACATACCCACTTTTTATCCGCTACAAGACTTTGCTGTAAAGCTGCTTCCTCTCTTGCCATCATCTTAATTATATAGCCGCAATAACCTTAATTATAGTTTCTATCTATAAGCTCAACCATTTTAGTATCCGTTTTCTTAGCAAATTATGGCTCAATTTTTCTATCACCTATAGCACTCTCAATTGCGCGCGCGTTGTGTAATAGACATCTGTCATCATTCAGTGCTAAATATGAGAAAGTACTCAAGGCAATTCAGTGCTTTCATAGGTCAACTGTTGCTTACTTGCTTGGTGTTGCAATTCTCTACAACACATGCAACACGTCGCCACGTCAATTTTGTTGTAAGAGTCTCCTTTGTTTCCTTCTTCATTTACTTATTCTCTTTCAAATAATGGCAAGTTTGAGTCAGGAAATTTAGTCTAAATAAAGTAAGCATTGGAGCTCCATTGAGGGTAACCATAATTTGAGGTGTAGGTAAAGCAAGTCATTGTGTGTGTGTGTGTGTGTGTGAGAGAGAGAGAGAGAGAGAGAGAGAGAGCGCTGTTACCCAATGAAGCAAGTAGCATTACACCTTAAGAAGAAGAGGTTCATGCAATTTTGTGCTACCACTATCGTAGCTACAGTTCGTCACCACCCTTAGTTGTATCAATATCGCCACCGTCCATTGTAATGCCATATCCTTGATAGTGGCACCATGCGTCACTAAAACAAACTCACTATCACTAGCACCTTACTCTATTAAAAGTAACACATACCTTGCTTACATTGTCACCACATGCTGTCATCATGCATTGCCACTAACATCTTGTCTTTATTCACACCTAGTAACATACAATGTCTACGAAGTAGGACCTCTTTGTGGATATCTAGAGGCGACAGATTCTCCCTACATAGGTAGAAGTGTATTGTGGCAATCCTTCTAGCATTGGTAGGATCTCTTATAGCAGTATAAACTAGACAAAATGTGAGCTACTTGCAAGTTTTTTGCAACCACTTTATGATTATCAAAATTATGTATAGGAGAGTGTACTAGGTTGGACTCATCGTTGTCTGCCCTAGTGATAATATTATGCAGAGTCCACACTCCTATACGCTATTGCAAATGCTTCTCCACAATATGTAGATGCCCTTGGTCGTCCCCACCCTACAACAAACACATTGAAAAATGGGCGCGAGGACACCTTGTAGGCATTGAACCTAGGCACGCACCGAGTGAAGCTTCTATATATCTTCACTTTACCTTTATACATTTGTAAAGTTTTATCTGCTCATTCTGCATATGGGAATGTATCAGTTAGTTTTCAATGTAAGATATTGTGTTATTCTCTCACTTTGCATAAATAAAACATCTATCGATATTGTGGTGCATTATATTGACTACAAGAGTGGAAGAATGCATCACTCATTTTTATGAGTTGTAGCCTAAATATTGTGCTTGTTTTATTGCCGCAGATTGACTACGTGAACGTGTCTCGCCTTTGCCACAACAAATCAATAATAGCAGTAAATGGAAAGTTCCCAGGCCCAACCGTGCGAGTAACAGAAGGAGATCACATCATTTTCAATGTTACCAACTTGGTTGAACACAATGTCACAATCCATTGGTAATGACATATTGAGCCTCTTTGAATTGTCTAAGTTATCCATTTATTAAGTTCATTATATATGTCTATGAATTTACACTTAATGCAGCTTGCAAGAATTATTAATTGCAAAATATGGAGAGAGAGAGAGAGAGAGAGAGAGAGAGAGAGAGAGAGAGAGAGAGATTTTTAATGCCATAGGAACAATCCCAAGAGACCTCAAGTTCTATTCATTGATGCTCGAACCGGAACCTGTTCTTCAAATGGGAACTAGGATAGCCAATTCACGACAGTTGGGTGATAAAATGATCAAATTCCAATGTCCTCTTCTTATAATTCCTCACACATGAGAGAGAGAGAGAGAGAGAGAGAGAGAGAGAGAGAGAGAGAGACCATTGTCCGCGTTATGTCCACATGAAATCATATGTTCTTCTTTTTGGGACTAGAATGCCTTGGCACTAAGTAACACCCAGCTTTAATGCGGGGTGAAGTAATGGGATCGACGGTCCGTATTGAGGGGCGGGATCTCGAGGCACGCTAAACCTGGCCTGCAGGGAAAACGAGGCGCACCACCAAAAAAGTGAGGTGCATTAAATCTGGCCAACGGGAAAAACGAGGTGCGGCAAGGAGGTTTGAACCTGTGACATCGCGGGTCGGGTTTAGAGTCACATGCTCTAACCACCTCACCCGCCCATGCATTGTGTATCCACAACCCGTTTTACAACATTATATCGTGAATTAACATGGATTGCCCATGTTGTCCAGGTTTAGTGCGTGTCCAGGTTTAGTTTCTAATATGATATTTACAACAATGATCTTCTCGGCTTTCGCACATGAGCTTCTCTGCCTTTGATCCCATTGCCTCCCCCTCTTAAATATGGGTGTTACTTAGTGAGGAGGACTAGAATGTATCTATCTATAACAATACATTTTGCCCTAAAAGAAAATCCCATCCCCCTCCCCCTCCCCCCTTAAAGAAAAAGAAAAGAGACAACCAAAGAAACCCAAACGTTCATCCATTCCCTATTGAAAAATGCGTAGTCAAAAATTATAATTCGAAGAACAAAAATGCATTTTGTGCTTAAAATTATGGGGAAGTAAGAAGGGAACCAAAAAAGGTAAGATTTGGATAAAACGTTTTGATACTATAGCTGTAAGATTTGGATAAAATAGCCATCTTTCTTCTTGATTTAATCTAGCATTCATCAATGAGTGAGTGCATCCAAAATTATTTGGTGTGATTAGTGACATAGTTAAGTGAAAGTTTTGTTCGTGTTGCTTGTTGAAGATTTTCTAAAGAATCTCTTAATTATAATGTGATTGATTTGCAAATCAAGCATACCACTTGTTTTAGTGATGCTTAGTTCTAAGTTTCCGAAGTTTTGTTGTTGCAGGCATGGTGTCCTTCAAGTTCTAACTAATTGGGTAGATGGACCGGAATATATAACACAATGTCCCATCCAACCTGGTCGATCTTTTGTGTCTGAATTTCAAATCGTGGAGCAAAGAGGCACCCTCTTCTGGCATGCACACATTCAGTGGTTGCGTGCCACTGTTCATGGTGCCATCGTCATTCGGCCACGCCATAAGCCATCCTATATTCCTTCCATTAAGCCAAGTCATGAGCATATCATAATTCTAGGTAATTTCTCATATTTTAGGAATTATAAAGCCTTTTTTTCCTCACCATAGAGTAAACAAGAACACTTAAAATTCTCCTGGTTTTTAGTTTAAAATTTGACGGATTTGCCAACTTTTCCACTAAATCTTTCTTCAAGGCAAGCTCAGAATCTAGCCAACATTTTGCAATTTTAGCCGAGTAAAAAAGCACCAAACCCTGGATTGTTGCAAGCAATGCTTCCATGTTCTATGCTTTTAGGCAAAATTTGACATCAAACGGATGATTACTAAAACTCATTATAACGGCATTTAGTTGTTCATGTGTAGGACAAGTGAAAATACAAGGAGCCCTAAATTTAGCTGGCTCTTGCAAAAGACTCTAAGCCCATGGTCTGGGGTTCAACCAGCCTTATGTACTCATACAACACCTAGCCCTCAAACTTGTTTTAACCCTTATATGTTCTCATACAACAAGTTTACCTCCCCCCTACAACACCTAGCCTTGAAGCTTACATTCTGCAAGCTTATACGATGAGTTTTAAGCTACAATACTTATGTAGCCGAGTTTGCCTCCACTTCACGGTGTTTATGTGTTGCATTGTTTTTACTTTCAGTTGTACCTCAAAAGCCCAAAGACAAGAAGATTTAGAAATTTTCTCATGTAGGAAAAGGGAGCTTTTTTCTGTGTTTTTCATACAATGCATAACATCATAAGCTTATATTCGGGAGGCACCGCATACCTTGCTAGGTACAATTGGGGGCATGGGACCGCCGGCCCCCCCACCGGGCCCGCGGTCCCCTACCTCCAATCGTACCTAGCTAGGTATGCCATGCCTCGACCCTCACATGATGTTGAGGTAAGTCATAATCTGGGAATTTTTCCAAACTAAATCAATTATTTTTATTGGTATCTTCAAATCCTCGCAAGCTTGACAATCAATATTTAAATTGCAAAATGATAAAATTGATTAGTAATTTATGAGCTCAACTCATGGATTCCCATATTTTTGTTTGTAGTCTAACTATCCAATTCAAATGAAAAATCTCAGTTGGTATTTCATTAAACCTTACTTTTCAAGGCAAAAAAATGGGCATTTTAATTATAAACCTAGATACATACTGTTTCATAGTTCGACCAAGCAAATGGGTTTTTTCCAAGCAATCAACTAATGTTTCCTAAGAACCTTAAAAATCAATGCCAAGAAAATGTATTTTTTTGAGAAATGGCTCAAACATTTTTGAAGAGAAGCTAATGGTTTTTCCTTTTTGGTCTCTTAGGGGAGTGGTGGAATAAGGATGTCGGAGATGTACTTCAGAATGCCTTGGATATTGGCAGAGGATATGATATTCCCAATGCACTGACGATAAATGGTTACCCGGGGGCACTTTATAATTGCTCACAACACTGTAAGTATACAAAATCCTCTTTCTAGGGCTCCTTCCCTACTAAGTCCATCTCTATGCTTATTTAGCCTCAACTAGTACGGCCGGCCGCCTTAGGCAGCCTCTCTCTCTCCCCCTCTCCCCCTCACTCATATAAACCGGAACTCACCGGATGCAGCAAACTTTGACATGTGGCACTGGAAAACCAGTCTCCTTAATATATAGTATAGATGCTATATCTAGCTCATCTAATTGAACCATAGTCACCTTTCACAAGAAGATTTAGAAATTTTCTCATGTAGGAAAACGGAGTCTTTTCCAGTGTTTTTCATACAATGAATAACATCATGAGCTTTTGCTCGGGAGGCACCGCATACCTAGCTAGGTATGCAGTGCCTCCCTCACAGAATCTCATGATGTTGAGGTAACTCACAATGTGGGAATTATTGTGAGAATTTGTCCAAAACTTCTTGTGAGGGAATACTACCTAGATCACGAGAAGATGGTATTGAGTTCAAGCACTGAGTGAGAAATTAATACAGTCTTGGAATAGCTTAGTTTGATCGGGTGCTTGAATAGTGTTGTCGATGTTGAGGGTTCAAGCTCCACAAATTCTAATTGAATAATACAAACTAATGATACATATTGGGGAGGATATGTGGTGCATCTTCGTGAATAAGCATACCATCTTAAGACACATTGTGTCCTTCTTAAGCAAGAAGAAGAAGAAGAAGTGATTTGTGTGTGTGTGTGTGTGTGTGTGTGTGTGTGTTGCAAGGTAGGGGCGGGGGAGGGGGGATTAGCGGGTTTTGTAGCTAGGGTGGGGAGGGAATGTGCCTTGCCGTGCCCAATAGAGAACATGAGCATGATCTCAGCTTGTAGGGAATTACATGATTAATCAGCTAGCTTGCAATGTGCATTTGTAACAAAATGCTGTATTGACTAGATGGAAACTTGGAGATACTGCAAGTGCTCCTATGGCCAAGGGCAATTTAAGACACCCAAATGCTAAGGCTTTACCAGCAACCAGGGCAAGCCAAAATAGTCTCTTGCTTTCATATTAATTAGCAATAATGTGCTTCAAAGTACTCAAATTATAGCATATCTTAATAGTGATCAATTTTTCATATTCAGAGTGCTTGAAAGTGTATCTTGATTATCTTAATTGTTTCATGTAGTGACGCAAAGGTTCCGAGTGACAAAGGAGGAGACATACATGCTCAGACTAGTGAATGCACTCCTCGATTTCGCATTGTATTTTGCAATAGCAAATCACACACTTACTGTACTAGGAGCAGATGCAGAATATACACAACCACTAGAAACAGATGTGGTGATGCTTGCCCCGGGCCAAACAAATGATATATTGATAACTGCAAACCAACCAGAAGGGAATTACTATATGGCATGCTCAGTGTTCAATCCGAACACTAACATTAAAAATGTACCATATCCTCAGATCCCGGCAACAGCGGTCCTAACTTACAGCCCTTCCCTAGCCTCCAATATCTCATTCTCTCAACTACAACTACCTTCATTGCCTGCCTTTAATGATAGCCCCTATGTTGCCAACTTCACCCAATCTCTTAGAGGTTACTATGCAATGAATATCCCTCAAGAAGTCCACTATGACCTCCTCTACACTCTTAGCTATTCATTTTTGCCTTGCGCTACTTGCCTGTCGGCTCCGTACCCTGGTCAGCGCATTACAACTAGCATCAACAACCAAACATTCGTTCTTCCTCAAATCTCTTTGTTGGAGGTATGTAATCTAAACATGCTGATATGTTTGGCCTTAATTTAAGTTTCTTTTTAGGCTAGGAGTTTTAATGGTATATGTACAATGAGAAAATCACAGGCCTTTGCCTAATTTTTTCCTTGCACTAAACTTGCATTTTTAAATTGGTTGAAAGCTGAGACACACTTATGATCATGGATGCAGGCTTATTACAATCACATAAGTGGGGTGTATGAGACAGACTTCCCAGAAAAGCCACCTTATGAGTTCAACTACACAGGCATTGAGGCAAGCGACATTCCGACGTCCAACCTGGGCACCAAAGTGACAGTGCTAGAATTTGGAAAAACTGTGCAAATTGTGTTCCAAAACACACATTCATTAGGATATGATATCCATCCTATTCATTTGCATGGCCAAAACTTCTTCATAATTGGGGAAGGCTTTGGCAACTACAATGCGTCTTTGCATGCCTCCTCCTTCAATCTCCAAGACCCTCCTTTTCGTAACACAGTTGCCGTCCCGTCGGGTGGTTGGGCTGCAATTCGATTCACTACCAATAATCCAGGTAACGTAGTCTCACTGTCAAGGATTAAGTATTTGTATGTGTATAGTGTGTACACGTGCATGTGTATAGTGTGCTTGTCTATCAATGTTCATAGAAATATAAAATCTTATGTAGTTATTTGTTGATTATCAATGTATGTAGGCATATATCATACTCTACAATTGTTTGTGTGTATGTATGTGTGCATGTGCGTCACAAGAAGATTTAGAAATTTTCTCATGTAGCATAACGGAGTCTTTTCCAGTGTTTTTCAATAACATCATGAGCTTCTGCTTGAGAGGCAACGCATACCTAGATAGGTACGATTGGGGGTTAGGGGACCACTGGCCCCTTCAAGCCGGTGGTCCCGTGCCCCCAATCGCACCTAGCTCATGATGTTGAGGTAAGTCACAATGTGGGAATCATTGTGAGAATTTGTCCAAAACTTCTTCAACAAATCCCCCTCCCCCCCCCCCCCCCCCCCCCCCCGCCCCGCCCCGCGAAGAGTCCCAACAAGCATGTTATGTGCTAGGAAAATACGACACATATGTGTGCAGATGCCGGTGTATATGTGTGCATATAGTTTGGCCCAAACAGAAACTCAGGTGTATGGAAATGGGCATGGTATTCTAAGAGATCTTCCTTTTGTGTTTGGAACTCAGGTGTATGGTTTATGCATTGTCATTTTGACTTGCACTCAACTTGGGGGATGAATACCGCCTTCATTGTGAAGAATGGGCAAGGAAAGAATGAAACGCTGCCTCCACCTCCTGCAAATATGCCGCCGTGCTAAGCATGCATCAACATTTTGTGGAAAAGGGGATGCAAGCCTTGCAATGTGGCATGAGCTTTCGTTGAAAACTTAGGCGTCCATTTCTTCTTCGAGAGGAATAATAAGGAATGCTATACATTTGATTGTAATTAGCATTCCCATTTTAACTAGGGCATTTTTTGAGTTAATTCAATTTTGGTGTATCTCTCTCTAGAGATCGTTGTAAACTTCAAAGACGTGTACTTTTATTCACCTCAAATGTACACTTGTAGCATTTGTTTCCACCAATTTAATAAATTCATCCACCTCAAATGTATCACTTTTAGATTTATTTTCAGTTTTGTGGAAGCTTCTTACCATCAAAGCTACACTTGACTTCAAGTTATGGTCCCAGATGCAAGGTCTAGAGAGGTGAAATACATAGATTTTCTTAGCTACTTTGTTAAGATCTGTATCCTTGACCACATGAAACTGATGAGGATAAACTGTTCCATCAATAACTATTGTTGGTAAATCGTCAATCCTCGGTAATGGATATAAGTCATGACCGTGATTTGATTAAAGGCTTGAAATCAATACAAAATCTATGGGTGCTATCCTTTTCTAGATGCTACCCAATCACTGCTCGATGGTGTATTCACACCTTTCTTGATTCCTATTCTAATGGTGACCTGTGTCTAGATGCCATCTGGACAAAAGGCGCATCTCTAGTGTTAATCGAATGATGGATGGACAAATTTATTGTGTGCTTGTGGAATATACCGACTACCCACCAAGATAGGAGTGGTCACACTCTTTCCCTATGTTAGGCTTGAATGTACTTTAAGAGCCTTCTAGGGATGATAAGGCTTGTTAATTTGAAATAAAGTGTGGACATCATGAATGCATGTGCATTTATCTACCATTGTGTGATGTTTCTAGATAGAATTTGGACCTTTATACCCAAGAAGCGTAGCTCAATTGGTGAGACCTTTGCGATGTAACCCCAAGGTTGAGGGTTCGAGGCTCACAGGTTGCATTCTTTTGGGTGTATTCTCCTCTTCTATTGCGGGGGTGGTTCCCATGGTTGCCCCTCGAGGGTGTAATTACAACAATGTACAGTTGTAAATACATGATATGTGTATATTCTCTCCCTACTACCTTCCCCGCCTTGTCAGAGTGCGATGTTCTTCAGGGTCAATCGAAAAAGCGTCGGGCTTTTTGGCTATAGACGGATAGTCAGTGTACCTGAAACCAAAGGAATCAAGGCAGATATGAGAAGATATAGGGTCAACTGAAGCAAATAGTGGTGTTTGAAGAGGATTTATAGGAGAACGTTTCAACTTCACACAACCTTTTGAAAGATTGAAAGCAAAAATAAGAAAATATTGACACTAATTCTGATGCTAAAATCTAACAAAAGCTTCAATATCAAATCCTAAAAACCCTATTACATATTGATTACATACGTCGCTGTAGGTATGCCTTTCAATTTGCAACCCTTCAATCAAAATACCCACGATTAAAGCCAATTGCGAATTCCAATTCAGATAAACACCCTAGTTTCCTTCCATGTGCTCCTTTTTTGTTTACTGATTACACGTCTTAGAATTGACAATGAAGATCTCGAAAAGGACCGGTAAAATAGATCATTGTCTCCAGATCTCCTTCTCCACAACTGCTTGCCGAGAGAGCAAGCTATGCCTTATTTAGTGGTATAGCTTCTCCCTCCCCTTTGCTTGTTGCACTTCACTTCTCCACTTACCATGCCAAAATTCTTGCCTTGCTTAGTCCATAGCAAGAGAGAGTGAGCCTCAGAGATACACCTCTCCCTTGCCGAGGCCAAGTGAGAGATGGAGGGAGAGAGTCCTCCCCTCACCTTCCTTCTCAATTCTCTCGTCCTCTTTGCTTCCAAACTCCAATGTTCCCTCTCTTCTTTGAACACTCTCGTTCTCTTTCACGCTTCCCCCACAATACCCTAGTGCCCTGAAAATCCCCTAAAATTCGCCTTTTACCCCTCCACGATCAGTCACGGCGCCGTGACTGAAGTGGCATGGGGGCACTCTCTCTGATCTGGCAAGTTGGCTTTGCAGTAGCACCAAACGCGGCAAAACTAGGCCCAAAAAGCGACGCCATGGCCTGCTATGCAATTTTTGCTTCATGGGTGAGCCCATTCGAGCAACACACAGGCTAGCGCAAGTCCATCTCTCCCCTTCAGCGTTGCCGCTCACTACCCTCCATGCTTCCTCTTCCCAATTTACATTGTATAAAAGAAAAACCCTTTGTGATTTGCTCAATCAGGTGGCCCCTTTACATTTTTGGGGGCACCACATTGGGCATACACTTTGATATATATATCGACCAAGGCACTGGCCATGTTGGGTATTCTCCGTAATCAATGCACTACATGAGATGATATCTTGCAGTGATACCTCATCAAGGACTGTATGCTTTCGAAAGCCACCACATTTGGCATAAACATCGACCAAAGTATTGCAAAGCACCACTTTTGCAACACAAAGCTCATCAAGAACTTAACGTAAAGGCACCACATTTGGTTTATTTATCAGCCAAAGCATTGATCCGCACGACATATCAACCAAAGCATTGCCTGTCACAACACATTTGGCATACATCTTGGCCTTAGCATTGACGATCATCCCATTTGTTTTACTTCTCGCCTATGGTGATGCCGAGCACACACAGCTATCAATGCATTGCAAGAGATGGCATTGCCGGCAAGATGCTCCTTAAATACTTATTGCCCTAAAGGCATTGCCAAGAATAGAGCATTGCCAAATCACCATATTTCAAAACCTTATTGAAGCCCAAAACCCACCAGATCACACATTGATCGGGGTGACTAAACTGGTACAAGTCCGAACCCCAGTGAAACTTAAAATTGCTCATACCTTTGTCGTTTGAGCTCCCATTAGCAATCCAAAAACATCATGGCACTCCATATGATGAGCACTTCAGACCCATGCACTGATGCGAACTTTGACCCTCCATCAGCCCGTGTCCAACCCGATACGGATCTGCAGAGTATCCCAGCTTCAAACTGCCATAACTTTCACACCGTAGCTCCAATTGACCAGCCGTAAAGACGGCCTAGAGAGCATGTCCAAAACTACAAATTTGGCTTGTAAAACCACTTTCTGGGAGCATCATTGTAGCTCGATTTGCAGGCACCAACTTCCTTTCTAGGAATCAAAACCCACATTTTGCATACATTCCAATCATCATGTTGTCATATCAGATCCTAACATAAATCATATGTTTGGCAAAACTTCGAAAATGTATGTAGATCCAAATATTTCATCCCGTGCTCGCAAAGCAGCATGACATACACTCCCTCTGAACCTGCACATCCTTCGATATGTGCCAATCTTTAGAAGTCTTCCAATGCAGCATCTTCATTAGAAGACACACCTTAATCATCTAAATCCCCATCTTCATGCACATTGAAGTCTCCATCTCCAATCTGCATCCCTCTTTTTATCATTTTGAATGTTAAGCTGCAATTGGAACCTTTAACTCTGTGCGGTCCATTTCACATAACTTGTAAGTACCCTTAGGAAAAGAATGTTTAACCACATAGGGGTAAAAACCACCGCTTAACCATCTTGCACATAGCTGTGTATTGATTATCTATGTGCATCTGTCGCATGTGTCAAAGAAAGGGGCTTGTCGTACACTATGTACAAGCCACAAATGGATGCAAGCACACAACCACATTAATCTAGCAAGCTCAAGAGAGCAAGGGTGTGTCACTCACCGCCCTATGCTTGCCTTCATGGAGGATTCCTCGTCGCAAAGAAGAGGGAGCTACTGCTGTGCTGCGCTCAACCATCTCGCTGCTGTCGTGCCGTCGCAATGCTCTCTCTCTCTCTCTCTCTCTCTCTCTCTCTCTCTCTCTCTCTCTCTCACGCATACACACACACACACACACACACACACACAAGGAGATGAAGAAGAAGATGGAGATGGAGCAAGAGCACTCTTCAAATGCTCAAGTGAGAGAAGGAGTGATTTTAAGGTTTAGGTGACTTTTATATGAGCTCGGCTATTCAACTAACCCTTGAATATCCAAGTTAGAGTGCGCCTCTCATCGGCGATCACTCTTATCTTTTTCCTATTGGACCGACAAGCCCGACCCATGACTACTAGAAGTGGATACCGGTGGTTAACATGCCCCCCTTCCTGATATAGATTCTACCGTCAAAATATAACAGTGCAGCATCGGGATCGATGATAGGAGTACTTGTAGAGCAGAAGAAAAACAACATTGTGAAAGCTCAAAGGCAGTATGTGCAAGCGTGCAATAAGTGAGATGCATACATGATATTCTAAGAAATGAAAAACAATATTCATGAATTATAACATTGCCAACTACAACAAGCGGTAGTGATCTTGTCACTTATACCACTCAAGTGTGATCAACATAAAATACAAAGAAGTTTGTGCTATTTTCTTTCTCTTTTCTCTTTTTTTTTTGTTGTCATAGTTGCTACAAGTAGCTGGGGGACTCGAGGTCTCAAATACCAGCAAGCAGCTCGGAGACTCGAGGTCTCAAATACTAGCTTAACACATGTACTTCCACAACACAAGTCACACTTAGGTGGAATAAACTAAAGAGAACTATATCCTCATAGCCTAAAACATTACTAAAGTTACTACAATTAATAGACTATTTAGAAATTAAAGTCAGCAATTAAGTGACCTAGTTTAGCCTAAGGTCCTAATACCTACTTAAAGCCAACTAATAGACCAAACTCAAAGAGAATAACAGGTATTAGAAGTTTGAAAAAATTATAGCATCTAAATTGTCAATGTCACAACTTCATAAATTTTATGCATTATTAGAAACTCAAATGACAAGATGTAAACATGTAATTGTGAAAAGCATAGATAAAAAGAAGTACTACACTTGATATAATGGAGAACATCTGTTGTAACATGTAAACATCCATTGTCGTTGTCCTTCAAAGGAATCCTTATGTAGTCACAAACTGCACAATAGTCACCACCAAACATCCACCTTCCAGAGGCACATCAGTGGGAAAAAAGAACTTTGCTAATAATCACTAAACTCTAAAACAGAAACACTCCTATCAACTAATGTTACCTACCCTCCAATATCACTCGAGTGATGAGGATCAAAGTAAGTGGAGGTTGGAGAGCTCGATCAGTATCTCTAAGGCTAAACCTCCGTCCTCATCATCAAGGTAGGTGTAATCCTCTTTGGCAAGGCCATGTGTCTCGTCTGTCCAATCACCATTTTCATCCTCATCTTCTTCCGCGCAGAATAGTATAAGGAATGTCACGAGGCGTGCATACTCAGCCTAGGTAAAAGGTTAAACTTGGGCAATTGGGTGAACTTCCTCGATAAAAATAGGGATTTGTCGTACCAGCCAGTCTAACTCCTCAACATTTCTCTCACGAGCGAGTGTTTCAACCGAATCCCATTCAAAGGAAATATGAGGATAACATAAATGCATTACTTGGGACACGAAAAAATAATATTCATAAGAATTAGCCAAATCTGTGAACACAAATAGAGGATAGGTGTTTGATGACATAGGTTTTTGTTTCAGTGTACCTGATGTGACATGTCTAGGTCTGGGTCAATGATTTTGACTAGTATTGTGTATACTTCTTTGCTAATTACTCTTGCTCTTTACTTTTTCTTTTTAAAACTAGGGTGGTTAGTTACTATATATCTATATATATACAATCCTTAAAATCGGAAAGCTCAAGGGTCAAAGAAAGAAGAGTAAGAGGGAAATAATTCAATAGGCTCACATGAATGAATACTCCCACCTTCCTTGGGTAGATCATACGTTAAAAGGATGTCATCACCTTTTGGAACCAGTTCTTCCAATTGATAATAGATGAGGATTTTAGCCAATAGTTCTCTATTACCTTGGGTGCCTCATCGAGTTGCAAGGGTGGTAAGGTACTCTCCCATGAACGAACTTGAAGTAGTGCATCAGGTAATAATTGAGCAATGAGAGGTGTCGAATCTTTTGTAGATTCATGGAGTCTACCTATGGTAGGTGGAGGTTGTGTAGAAGCTTTTACCTCTATGGATGCATTACATGAGGAGCTAGAAGCTTCATGGAACTCCCCCTTTCCTGAGCTAAGCCAAATAGATTGGTTTTGCCTTGGAACCCAAACTCGCTCTGCAATAGGTGTGCAACATTCTGTGATCTTTCCCTTCCCATGGTCTTCCATTGGCTTTGGAATCACAAGGTTTGACTCACATGGTTTTGTAGTGGATAGGGAAGGACACAATTTACATTTAGGTACACAAATTTGATTATTTCCATCATCGTAGCCTTGGGCTTCTAATAGTTGTTTGGGAATCCAACATAATTTGGCTTTCACCTTCTTAACCTAAGTGGGCGCCTTCCTTCGAGGTTTTGTTTGTGAATTAACTTGAATCATAGGGGGGTCCGATAACAATACCTTGGGGACCCATTGGTATGTACCGTTGGCAAGTGGAGCCTTCGATATAGTACTGTCTATCGTAGCCATGGAAGTTGAAGATTTAGAGGGTTGTGCTACTCGCAAGAATGTTGTGACTTTTTGGATTGACACTATTTTGTTGTTTTCTGTGTTATGAAGAGGTGGGATTTCAGGTGTTATTCCTTGAGCCATAGGGCCATGAGTTGGTTTCTACGTCGTGATACTCCCAGTCTCCCAATCAATATTACATTTGACTACAAACATCCATTTGCACCCCATGTTTATATTACCCATGCATAGTACCAACATGCATGACCAAAACAGCTTTGAACCATGGTTCCATTGTCATAAATAACAGGAGTGTGTAGGATTCCAAAAATAGTGGTCTTCTTCTTATTGACACCCTTGACTTGGATGGTGCTTGTGGATAGGGCTGGTTTTCTAGCTGACACCAAACTCCATAGGATAACAAATTATTTGAGCTCCTGTATCCAATGATGTGTTATATAGTAATCTCCCATAGAGGCTATTTAGTTCAATTGGATATCGTAGAGGTGGCTCAGATTCCAATGAATCATCATCAATGTCTTCAAAAAATGCTTCCGTGATTCCCAGATTAGCCTCTCGTTGGCGTCTGAGACGTTGTTGTCTTTCTCGAGCCTCAACTCTTGCTTGGATCTTTTTAAGCTCTGCCTGTTCTTTTGATGGATGGCTTGTAACTCTTCCTGGCTTAGAGGACCATAGTCCTTTCGAATTTACTCCCATTGAGGAATCCAATGGTTTCAAATCCGTCTAGAGTCTCCACACAAATGGTACCTTGTGGGGTAATTTCACACACTTGATATGGTCCTTTTCCTGCATATTTCAACTTTTTATTTTTGTTACACACTCTATACATAAGGACTTTATCACCAAAATTGATATCTTTGTTCTTTAGATGACGGTCAAGCCATTTCTTCCTAATTCTATCTTTCTCCACAAGTACATTTTGCACAACCAATTGTCTTTCTTCATCTAACCTCTCAAGGATGTATAAGCGCTCATCAACTGAAGGGTTACCATGCTTCTAGCCCTTGTTCCAACAACCTCAACCTCATGCCCAATGGTCACCTCCACATTCGTAGCATGAACCTTTTGGTTGGCCTCTAACTGCCCGCCATGCTTCCTCTTTCCCATTCACATTGTATAAAAGAAAAACCCTTTGTGACTTCTTCAATCGGGCGGCCCATTTACATTTTTGGGCGGGTGGCCCTCAAAGGGCACCACATTGGGTATACACTTTGGCATATATATCGACCAAGGTACCTGCCATGTTGGATATTCTTCGCAATCAATGCACTCCATGAGAGGATATCTTGCAGTGAAACCTCATCAAGGACTTTATGCTTTTAAAACCACCACATTTGGCATAAACATCAACCAAAGTATTGCAAAGCACCACTTTCACAACACAAAGCTCATCAAGAACCTAACGTGCTTTCATAAAGGCAGCAAATTTGGTTTATTTATCGGCGAAATCTCCTCATGGCATATCAACCAAAGAATTGCATGTCACAACACATTTGGCATACATCTTGGCCCTATTATTGACAATCACATTTGGTTTACATCTCAGCGATGGTGATCCGAGCACGCCCACTTATAAATGCACTGTAAGAGATGGCATTGCGGACAAGATGACCCTTAAATACTTATGGCCCTCAAAGCATTGCAAGAACAACATTTAGAGTACGTCCTGGTCAAAGCATTGAAAAATCACCATATTTCAGAACCTTATTGAAGCCCAAAACCCCACCAAATCGCTTACTGATTGAGGAGACCAAACTGGTACAGATCCGCCCCCCTGTGAAACTTAAGTTGCTCATATCTTGGCCATTTGAGCTCCCATTAGCAATCCAAAAACACCAACGTGCTCCATATGATGAGCACTTCAGACCCATGCACTTATACTAGCTTTGATCCTTCATCTGCCCCTGTCCAACCTGGTATAGATCTACAGACTATTCGAGCTTCAAACTGCCATAACTTTCACATCGTAGCTCCAATTGACAAGCCGTAAAGACACCACTGGAGAGCATGTAGAACACTACAAATTTTGCTTGTAAAACCACTTTTTTAGGAGCATCATTGCTGCTCGATTGGAGGCACCAACTTCATTTCTAGGCATCGAAACCCACATTTTGCATACATTCCAATCATCATGTTGTCATATCAAATCCTAACATAAATCATAAGTTCGGCAAAACTTTGAAAATGCATGTAGATCCACATATTTCTTCCCGAGCTCACAAAGTGGCACAACACCGTTGATGGTGAAAAAGAAGAAGAAATTGGACCTTTTTCATAATGCCACCCATACAATGCCACCGACCGCGAAGGGGATGCCATCATGGTGGGTGGTCTGCTTGATGTATGGCACGGTTGTGGATCCTTGTAAAAGCCAGAGCTAGATTTGAGCATGGTGCTGTTGTAGATGTTTTTTCTAACACAACCTCTCACATTAAGTGAGATTTGAAAAAAGAAAGAATTTGGACCTTTCTAAGAACAAGACATTGAGATTGGAATGGTGTTGAGCAACACTATATGCTATGCATCAAAATGTAAGCATGCTCAAGTTTTTAGAAACTGACCAACCCAATGGTAAGGGAGCAAGTTCTCTAGGTAACAAATAGAAATTGTGAGTGAATTTGTTATGAGCTAGATCAAATTTTCAATGGGCTACTGTGTTGGACCAATAAATTTGTTTGTTGTCTCCAAATGAAACAATGATGGAGATGTTAAGCTAGTAGGGTTGCCTGATTGGGTTACTAAATGTTCATTATTCTATTTGATTCTAACAATACTTCATGAGATGTGTCGTAGAGGTGTAAACACACCATGCATCCACAAGATGCAATGACCTTAATTTGCTGGGGATCTCCTTGCATCAACCCCCTCATATGTCTTCTAGCAAAGTTGTTAGGGTTGTCGCATCATCAACTTATATTTGTAATTGTTGACTGGCCCTAAGAATCATGCAATGTCCCCTTATATGTCCATATTTATTACAACAAAATCATTTTGGTTGCCCCTGTTGGTCTTGAGTTGGGAGGGATCCCCAAGTATTTTCTTGGGCATTATGGCCATCTATGTCCCTCGGAGTAGGAAATGTATCTATTGGTTGTTGTTGTGTGGTTTTTGGGACACCAAAACACTATTGTTGCTACCTTGAGTTATACCCCAATTCACTGAATTGCAGCATGGATTGAGGTTGGACTTTGGTTGTGGACACAATGATAGATATGATGTTGGATACATAGCCAAAGAGAGAAAAATTTCATTTCTTCTGATATAATGATCTCAACTCACAATAGTAATTTATTCAACATTATTGAGTAAAAGAGTTCAAGTGCTCCCAGTATAGAGAGGAAGGGCAATATATAATTGGTATGTGCTATATATATACACATCATCATGGCACACTAAAATATAGAGAGAACACCAAAAATCCATTATTGAAACTAGTACAATGCCGCCGCCTCTGATGGTGCTATGTGGAATTTCTTGGCTGAGCATGCCAACACTATCTACATTGAGAGAGAGAGAGAGAGAGAGAGAGAGAGAGAGAGAGAGAGAGAGAGAGAGAGAGAGAGAGAGAGAGAGAGAGAGAGAGAGAGAGAGATTTATTAGCTTAGGCCTCTTTCGTTTTTTTGGCGCGGTGAATTTGTGGTGAGTTTAGATCCACTCTACAAGACTTTGGGCCAATGAATGGTCAAAGATCACAAACTGAAAATAAAGTCTCAATGCTACATTGATTTTTCCACCCTTTATTCTCTCTCTCTCTCTCTCTCTCTCTCTCTCTCTCACACACACACACACACACACACACACACACACACACACACACACACACACACACACACACACACACACACACACACACACACACACACACACACACACACACACACACACACACACACACACACACACACACACAAGAGATAGAGCAGTGGAGGAACCCAAGATGCCAGTTATGCACGGTGCAATTGAAACAGTGTAAATTGTGAGAGGAGTGTGCAGCCTACTGGTGTGTTCTTATGTCCCAAGTTGCACCACGCTGTGCAAGTTTTAACAATCCCATTATGTTGTTTACATTTAGCATAAGGTGTCTTAGCCTTGACTCATATAGGTTGGTTGTAGGTTAGTTTTTACAACTTACCTACCAGTTTGCTACCATGTTGTCTCCACTCTCAATCAATATCATGTCCCCTTGGTTTGGACTATGAGTGCACTGTGTCCACCATTGTTGACCGTATGTTGTAAAAGAGACGTAGCCTATAGGACGTAGGAAAAATCGCCAATAGTACGCAGAGAGAGAAAATGCCACCGTTGAGAGGGTGAGAAAGAAAGACTCCATGCAAAGTAAGCTGAAAGTTGTGTGTGTGTGTGTGTGTGTAAGAGGCCCAGCTATATTGATGAGGAATGGTGACAAAATCCCTCCCTCTCATTACTACACACACACACACACAACTCATTCCACCATTGACATGAGGATAGATAGATAGTTTTGTGGCACCTCTCTCTCTCTCTCTCTCTCTCTAGTTCCATAGCATCTATGAGTTCAAATCTTGTTAGATAGATCTTTGAGATCTCTTGGGATTTCTTCTTCTCTCTTTCTCTCTATAGTTCTATAGCATCAGTGAGGTTACGCTCGTACATGTACCATGGCTGTCCACATGAGAGTACTGCCCAAGATCAAGATGAAGTGTTGTCTGATGAATGGCATTCAATATTGCCTTCAAAAGGTGTGCTAAAGAGTGGCATGATAAAAATCTCTTTGGGTGGGCAACAGAGAATGTGTGTATGCCTCAAGAGAGATAGAGGAGGGTAGTTGCAATGCTATTACATATGGCAATTTGGTTGGTGCATCTCAATTTCAATTGCGAGTGTGAGTTGGGTTAAAACCAACTTCTCACCACTCTTACAAATACATTCCTATACCCTCTTCCTCCTCCTCAAAATATTCTCATTACTAACATATAGAGAGCTCATTCCACCATTGCCATGAGTATAGATAGATAAGGTCGTGGCACCTCTCTTTCTCTCTCTCTCTCTCTCTCTATATATATATATATAAGTATATAGATATTATATACATATATAACATATAAATAAATAAATAAATAAATATATATATATAGAGTTTCATAGCATCTATGAGTTTGAAGAGATCTCTGAGATCTTTTGGATTGGTCCTGTGAAATTAAAATTTGTCTACTTCTTCTTCTTCTTCTTCTCTCTCTCTCTCTCTCTCTCTCTCTCTCTCTCTAGCTATATAGCATATGGGACATCTTGTACATAAATCTATGGCTGCCTGTGTGAGAGTAGAATCCAATATTGAGATGAAGTACTGTCTGATGAATGGCATTTAATATCACCTTTGAACGATGTGTTGAAGAGGGGAAAGAGGAAAATCTCTTGTGGGTTCTTTGGTGGCCATTCATATGGCTATAGCAACAGAGAACGTGTGTATGCCCACAGGTGATAGAGGAGGGTAATGGCATCACTAAAACATGTGGCAAGGCATTAGAGTGGAAGATCAAGCACACCGACATGGCGGAGATGTGGGCCATGACAGGTGACTTCGTGGGCATTCACAAATATTGGCTACAATTGACAGTTCAAAGCTGGAAGCTGATCCAGAGTGCTAAGCCCAAAAATTAGGCTGCGTTTGTAAGGCCACCATGACCTCCATAATCGCAACCTCCTCTTTCATAGCTGAGAAGGTTCTAGATATGGATCAGCTCTATCATTGCTACTCCTACACCATCATTAATACGACCCTCCTAGGCTTCTCTCTTATGAACTATGTAAACACCTTCAAGATCTCCCACATCCCCAACTATAGTGACAATCAAGAGCATGACCACCTCCTCCATTGGAGATTCACTTGTAACCCCACTACGTCCGTGTCCCTAGAGGATGCTCTCACTACAATCTTCTTCTTGAACCAAGCTCAGAACTTGTCTCACCTTGGCTTCTCACAATTGTGTTTCTCTCTCTCTCTCTCTCTCTCTCTCTCTCTCTCTCTCTCTCTCTCTACATCTCACTGTTCCGGCCGCCGTCCTCCCCAACCTTGGTGACAATCAAGAGCCTGACCGCCTCTTCCATTGGAGCTTCACCTGTAACCCCATTCCGTCCATGTCCCTAAAGGATGCTCTCACTACAATCTTATCCTTGTACCAAGCTCAAAACTTGGCTCGCCTTGGCTGCTCACAATGGCGCTGCCCTCTTTTGGTGCGCTCTCTCTCTCTCTCTCTCTCTCTCTCTCTCTCTCCAGGATCAAGGGAGGCCTATGGAGGGGCATTAAGCCTCCAAGATTTTCTGAAACCACAGAACCAAAGCCGAGCAGGAGTTTCAGACCTGCAGCGTTCTCGACTTCTCGACCTAAAGCTCAATGACCTGCTCGCGCTGCAGTTCTGCTAGCCCTTCCCACATAGTTCTCGCCCTCGCCCTTGCACAGCCCGACTTCTCAGCACAGCCCGCCTTCCCTCTTTTCACTTCTCACCGCTGCCCGACTTCACGTTCCTCCGATAGTAGCCCCAGTCGATTGTAAGCCCACAAGGTGTAGTTGTTGGTTGCAACCCAAGCGAGAGTGCTCGCAGTGAGTGCTTTCGCACCACTGCAGAAGTTCGTGGCAACATTCAGCCAAGGTTTCACTGCTAGTTACCTCCTAGACGAAGCCCACCCACGACAGTAAGCCCACTTTTTGTCGGTTACCTCGTAGCTGAAGCCCACCCACGACAGTAAGCCCATTTTTGTGCTTTTGTCGGTTGGCCCCATTCCCACCAGTGCAACCCCGAACCATGGGTACTCGAGCCTCATCCCAAAGCAAGGCCACCTTTGCAAGGATTGTGGCAATGCCTCGCAAAATGGACAGCACCATCCGACTTCACTGCAATGGAGAAATACAAGAAGGAAGATATGGAACATACGGAAGCCAAGCTTAGCAAAACAAAACAAGAGGTAGAAATCACCCTCACAAAGGCGGTCAGAAATCAAGTACATGAAGTCATTCTCCACAAAGTTGAGGATCGCGTGGCATCCACGCTACACAAACAACAACAACAAGAGAACCTCGCCCTCAATGTTCGCATTGACAGGCTTCCAAGTGACTGGAAAAGAGAGGGAGACCTCAATTTCCATGAGTGCATTACTCGCATCAAAGAAACAACCCCCATGATAGAGTGGGATCCCCAGCCACAACCACCTTCCTCACACATGAGCAATGCACCAACGATGTGATCTTCACTTTCAAGACCAAGGCAGACCGAATCAAAATCCTTGAGCAATCAAGGCTCCTCAAGGACACTAAAATCTGGTTTCCAGAAGACCTCACACCCACCCAACTTGAGAAGTGCACGCGGCAATAAAATGGCAGTCTATCGAGGAGGTAAAGCCATTATCCAAGAGTTTCAGACTCTCAAAATGGCTCCCCCCTCACCTAATCCCCCTTACGTTTTTTTTTTAAAATTTTGTTTATCCTATCTTCCCTTTTGTTCGCCTCTGGTTGGACCCTCAATCCTTAACTGAGATGTAACATTTTTGCTTTTCGATCCCAAAGGTCATATTTGACCTCCGTGCATGATAATTCTCTCTCTCTCTCTCCCTCTCTCTCTCTCTCTACATCTTGTTGTTCCAATGACGACCCTCGCAATGGTGCCTCTCTCTACCTTAGGGTGCGCACATGCACCAAGAAGAGGGCACGAAATGGTGGTTATTCCATGTTGTCCCACCACATTTCTAGACTGCATTGAATTGCCAACCCATCGTGCAACTGCCACTTTCAACAAAAAGTCACTTATCTCCCCTAGCCATTTGCAACGATGTCTAGGCAGTGGAGTCCTATGTTTAGCATGTACATCATCCTATGTGAGTGACATGCGGCTCCCTTGCCAAGTTAATTCATTGTTTACCCCCTGGCTACTGGCCCGCATGTGCACTAACTGGCAATTGTTGGTGGCAATCAGTATGGCTGCTGCCACCCTGCATGTGCGCAAGATGATGTTTTCTGACCAGTAGAGATTCCTTGGTGAGAGGAAAGATCATGAATCTGCATGTGTGCACTCTCCCTCTCTCTCTCCCTCTCTCTCTCTTAGCCGTTGTTTGACCTAGTAGACAACAGTTCAATCTTTTGATCATAACATCTTCATCCGAACTCTAGTTTGGGTGATCTATAGCCTCAATTGAAGAGAAGGACGCCTTCTATGCATTGATGTAAAGATAGAATTTTTCATAGTTATGGAAGGCATTTCTGTAGCATCATTTCAGAAGTGAATTGGTTAAGGAACGTTGACTCTCACCTTCTATTTTATATACAATGTCTTCTAGCACTCGCAAGGGTTCTTATTCTTCAACAAGGTCCACAACCATTATAGAGAATGATCCAAAATATCCTAAGTGTAGAGATAGCAACACCACCACTCAACCAAAGACATCGAAAACCATGATCATGGCATACTTGGTATTGTTGCAAAAGACCATAAACAAACAAGGTGAAGACTTACAGGCACTTGCAATAAAGAATGGAACGCTAAGGGTTCTTCTGGTTGAGAATGAGAATCTCAAAAGGACACTTGAGATGCAAAAAACACGTTTGATGCAACTTGAAGAGGAAGTCAACGAATGTAAACGGTCTCTTGTGGACTTGAATGCTTTGAAGGAGCGCATAACCAAAGTAGAGCATGACCACGTATGGAAAGAGGAGAAATTGATGCCCTATCCCGGGATGTATGGGACATGAAAAATGTATGCACAAACAAGTCTTGGGATGATGTATGTGGTCGCAATGTGGTTCCTAGTTCCTCCCTCATGCAAGCTATGGCTCAAACAAAGAAAGTTGAGAATGTGGATGCGGAGGAGTTGAAGGAACGGGAGTGACGTTCCAAAAACATTGTTATTCATAAAATTGTCGAAGAGAAGTTATACATGCCTCCTTCTCTTGCCATAGTCACAACATATTTCTTCAAAAATCACTTTGGCATGTCCGGAGTTATGGTCTATGGAGCACATAGAGCTGATAAGCAAGGAGCTCCTTGCTCGGGAGAACGGCCAATTGTATGCACCATGCCGGATGAGACCAAACAAAAGATTATCCTTGATAATAGTTGGATCCATTTGAGGGATACAAAATGTTTGGTATGTGAAAATTGCACTATTAAGCAACAAAATATATGTCGTAGGCATATGAGGAAAAGAATAAGAAAAACAAGGAGTTCGCTCACAAAGAAAACATGCCCAAGGAGGAGGAAAGTCCCTCGAGCAAATAGGGATAGGAGACATATGAGGCCGAGTTACAATTGAAAATATGCTTTTGGAATTGCAATGGATACCCATGGAATGCGGGGGTTGGCATTGATGAACTAACAGTCAAAGTCGATGTTGTACTTCATGTTGAAATTTGGGAGTTTAATACACAAAGGATTAATGTCTTGGAGGGTTACGATGTACATTCATTGATGTGGTCAAATAATCTCAAGGAGCAAAGAGGGAAAAGAGGGGTAGCATGTACGATTAAGAAAGGATTGCAAGATTTTGTACCAATTGTAAAAGATGACAAGTACAAATGTTATGTATGGTTGAAAATTATGACACCGAAAAAGGCACCCACTTTTGTAGTTGGTTGATACATTCTTCATCATGATTCCCCCTTTTATGCTTGCATGGATAGACATAGGCCATTTTTTTATATGGAAGAGGGCATTGTTTATTTCGAAGGAAAAGGTGATGTTATTGTATTTGGGGATATGGATCCTCGCACAAAAACATTGCAACATGATACTCAACAATTTGATATGATGGTTTGTGTGACTTTCCTACTGATCTGGATATATAAAAGTGAATGAAAATCCCAAACTAAGTCTATGAACACTAAAAAATTGGTTGTATGTGTGATCAACAATGGTTTTGGTGTTTGGTTGAGCTTAAACTTGATGACTGCGTTTATTAAACAATGGCCATTCAGTTGGTGCTAGAAAAAATCCATGTTGTGAAGAAGTACAAATTATCACAATACTTAACTTTATACCAAAAATTCCTTTTGACTATAAAAGTTGCCTATGCACAAGATAAGGCCCTACTAAAGTTTTGGGTGAATTTAGATCAATAAATGATAAATGACACTCAATGGTATCTCAATATAAATCCCTATGAACTTCTGGGTAGATTTGGATCATTGAATGATGAATGATGCCTCTCTCCATCTTAGGACGTGTACATGCACGTAGAAATCAAGGGTCCCAAATGGTGGAGATTCCATGTTGTCCCACCACGTTTTTGGACTGCATTGGATTGCCAACGCATCGTGTAGTTGTCACTTTAAATGGAAAGTCACTCGTACCCACTAGCCGTTTGCAACGATGTCTAGATGGTGGCATCCTATGCTTAGCATGTGATCCACCCTCTGTCAGTGACCTCTGGCTCCCTTGCCAAGTTAAATCATTGTTTACCATGCTGCATTTTCACTAACTAGCAACTTTATATAGTCAGTATGGCTGCTGCCACCCTGCATGTGCACGAGATGATGTTTTTCGACCATACAGATTCCTTGGTGAGAGGAATGATAGGGACTCTGCATGTGCAATCTCTCTCTCTCTCTCTCTCTCTCTCTCTCTCTCTCTCTCAACTGTTGTTTGACCTAGTAGACATAGTTCACTCTTTTGATCATAACTTCTTCATCCGAACTCCGATCTAGGTGATCTATAGGCTCAATCGAAGAGCATGACGCCCTCTATGCAATGATGTAAAGATATAAGTTTTCATAGTTATGGAAGGAATTTTTGTAGAATCATTTCGGAAGTGAATTGGTTAAGGAACGTTGACTCTCACCTCTTATTTTATATACAATGTCTTCCAGCACTCGCAAGGGTTCTTATTCTTCAACAAAGTCCACAACCATTATAGAGAATAATTCAAAATGTCTTCAGTGTGGAGATAGCAGTAGAACCACTTAACCAAAGACATCAGAAGCCATGATCATGGCATACTTGGTATTTTTGCAAAATACCATACACAAACAAGGTGGACTTATGGACACTTGCAATGGAGAATGGCACGCTAAGGGTTCTTGTGGTTGAGAATGAGAATCTCAAGAGGAAACTTGAGATGCAAACCACACTTTTGATGCAACTTGAAGAGGAAGTCAAGGAATGTAAACGCTCTCTTGTGGACTTGAATGCTTTCAAAGGAGTGCATGACCAACGTAGAGCATGACCATGTATGGAAAGAGGAGAAATTGACGCCCTAATCCGGGATGTATGGGACATGAAAAATGTATGCACAAACAAGTCTTGGGATGATGTATGTGGTAGCAATGTGGTTCCTAGTTCCTCCCTCATGCAAGCTATGGCTCAAACAAAGAATGTTAAGAATGTGGATGCGGAGGAGTTGAAGGAACGGGAGCGACGTTCCAAAACATTGTTATTCGTGAAATTCTTGAAGAGAAGTTAGACATGCCTCCTTCTTTTGCCATTGTCACAACATATTTCTTCAAAAATCACTTTGGCATGTCCGAAGTTATGGTCTATGGAGCACATAGAGCTGATAAGCAAGGAGCTCCTTGCTCGGGAGAACGGCCAATTGTATGCACCATGCCGGATGAGACCAAACAAAAGATTATCCTTGATAATAGTTGGATCCATTTGAGGGATACAAAATGTTTGGTATGTGAAAATTGCACTATTAAGCAACAAAATATATGTCGTAGGCATATGAGGAAAAGAATAAGAAAAACAAGGAGTTCGCTCACAAAGAAAACATGCCCAAGGAGGAGGAAAGTCCCTCGAGCAAATAGGGATAGGAGACATATGAGGCCGAGTTACAATTGAAAATATGCTTTTGGAATTGCAATGGATACCCATGGAATGCGGGGGTTGGCATTGATGAACTAACAGTCAAAGTCGATGTTGTACTTCATGTTGAAATTTGGGAGTTTAATACACAAAGGATTAATGTCTTGGAGGGTTACGATGTACATTCATTGATGTGGTCAAATAATCTCAAGGAGCAAAGAGGGAAAAGAGGGGTAGCATGTACGATTAAGAAAGGATTGCAAGATTTTGTACCAATTGTAAAAGATGACAAGTACAAATGTTATGTATGGTTGAAAATTATGACACCGAAAAAGGCACCCACTTTTGTAGTTGGTTGATACATTCTTCATCATGATTCCCCCTTTTATGCTTGCATGGATAGACATAGGCCATTTTTTTATATGGAAGAGGGCATTGTTTATTTTAAAGGAAAAGGTGATGTAATTGTATTTGGGGATATGGATCCTCGCACAAAAACGTTGCAACATGATACTCACAATTTGATATGATGGTTTGTGTGATTTCGTAGTGATTTGGATATATAAAAGTGAGTGAAAATCCCAAACTAAGTCTATGAACTCTTAAATTGGTTGTATGTGTGATCAACAATGGTTTTGGTGTTTGGTTGAGCTTAAACTTGATGACTGCGTTTATTAAACAATGGCCATTCAGTTGGTGCTGGAAAAAACCGATGTTGTGAAGAAGTACAAAGTATCACAATACTTAACTTTATACCAAAAACTTTCTTTTGATCATAAAAGTTATCTATGCACAAGATAAGACCCTACTAAAGTTTTGGGTGAATTTAGATCACTGAATGATGAATGGCACTCAATGTTATCTCAAAATAAATCCCTATGAAATTCTCGGTAGATTTGGATCATTGAATGATGAATGATGCTCAATTTTACCTTGATATCTCTAGAGTGGAGATTTTACTTGGCTTTAGAATTTTGTGATCCAAATAATGTAAACCTTGGTAAGCATAGAGAGAAGACCCAGTAGGAAAGATTTGTGAAGGAAATCAAAAGATCTTTCGTGTTGATGAAAATTGTGTGGTGATACTAAGTTAGCTTGTCAAAATTTAAAAGGAAGTTCATTCCAAAAGCAAAAAAGGACGACCAATAAACATAGAATACCTTTTGAGTTTAATAATAAATCATGGGTTTGGTTTAGATTCTCTAAGGCCCAATTTTCTCAAAAGGTGGGAAACGGCAAGCAAGGCAAACCCACAAGGCATCAAAAGGTCTATGTTAAACTTCATCAGAATTAATGATACAACACCTTATAGACTCAAGTTTTTTGAGTAGTGATAGACCCCATTGAAGATGATCCTTCAAGGTTCATAGAGAGGAAATCCTCTATAACACAAAGACAATATAGGACAAAGTGGAATGGTCATACGTAGATATTCGATCTGTTTTAGGAACCACATTGAAGATGTTAAATGGATGTAGGAATCCGAGCTAAAGGATTCTCTTCCTTTACTCCAAGACTACAAGTATAGTTGTCATGTCATCAAATTCAATTTTGCTTTATCTTTGGCTTTACCATGTCCTTTTTTTCTTAAAAAATTACTATACTAGAGAAAGAAACCAGGTGTCAAAGAACCATGAGGCATGCAAGGAAGCATATTTATTACTAAGGAAGTGCTACAAGATGAATTTCACCTTATAAGTGCAAGGAAAATGCTTCTATGATCTCACAATAAGTCTACAAAGCTAAAATAAGTTCTTGATAGATCCAAATCACAAAATACGACTTACAGAGGGTGGGAACAAGAGGTACAGTGGGTAGAAGGCCATGTGGGCTTAGAAAAATCATTTACTTCTTTAAAAAATCCCAAAATAACCTAAATATACACGTTCATACTCCCATGCTTTAAACCTCTTTACTTCCTTTTAGAAATTCAAAGTTACTCCTTCTAAAAAGGGGGAAACAATGGTCTTCACTAAATTGGTCATAATTAGCTCATAGAAGGTTGTAATTATTAAAAAACAAAAATAGTACTTTAGCTCTTTTCAAGTTTACAAATTTTTATAAGGAAAGGAAACTAATTCCAAGATTTTTAGGAATCATATGATATGATTAATTACCATCATGAATTCTAGGAAGTTAAACTACTAGTATCTATACAATACTATACTATGGAGATTTTTCTTTTCAAGCTCATAACAAGAGCCCCATGTATTCCATTACTTTTCTTGGGGAAATATACTTGTGTTCATTACTTGTTGATGATTTGAGGAAGAGGAGAACAACATAGGATCACCAAGGAAGTTGTTAAGTTGCTTGGGTCACAGAGATCTTAGTGTTTACAATCGTAGGTATACTCAAGCTTCTCTTTGTTGTAGACAACTCCAAGATAAGAGTAATGAGAAACCTTTTAATCAATCAAAGGCCTTATGAAATCCAACTCTCAATCTTGTGATATTTCATGTTAATAATATTTTCCTTCATTTTGGTTATAAGCATGATGGTAATATGTACGTGGGAATGATGCTTGGTTATGCACAAAAACTCTAAGCTATTTTAAGGTGAATTTCTACATAAAATAATTAAGTTCTCACCTTCTCAAGATCACAAACTTCTAAAACATTTCCTCAACCCTCAAAAGGGCACCCGCTCTCCTTAACTTGATATACTTGTGGAATTCTCATAGATGGAATACTTGTTTCCCTTGCTAGTGTGTCATCTTTCCTCCCTACCTTACTCAAGCTACTTTGCAATGTACTATGATTATTTTGTGAGTCATATCTCTCTTTCCATCCTAGAAACCCCAAGGAGATAGCAACACAACCACTCAACCAAAAACATCGGAAGCCATGATCATGGCATACTTGGTATCATTGCAATAGACCATAAACAAACAAGGTGAAAACTTACGGGCACTTGCAATGGAAAATGGCCTGCTAAGGGTTCTTGTGGTTGAGAATGAATGAAAATCTCAAGAGGACACTTGAGGTACTATTAGCGGGTTGCCGTGACGGACGTCTGCAACATAGCTATCTAGCACTAACATAGTGTCAATACTTAGGGAAGTGATTTGGATGGGGCATGGAGACTCTTTGAGGTTGTCAATCGTCAAGAAGTGAACCAGCAAGAAAACATACCACCTAAACAAGCAAACCACCACTGAAAGATCAAGAAATATGTCTATGTCCTTTCTCACGGCTCGAGGTCATCATTCCATTTCGACACTTGAACGGACTCAAAATGCAACAAAACTTTATGAGGAGGTCTAAGAAACCTAGGGGCACTGTCCTACCAAGTCTGGTTGCAATCCAACAAGGTAGAAAAATCACAATCCATCATGAAAAGGTCTTGAAAACTACAACAAAACCTTCCAAAAGGTCATCCAACGGTCTAGGAGTCGACCTCCTACTTTGGAATTAGGACTTACACAGAGTATCACTACACTAGCTTGGAAAAATAATAGCCTACAATTATTGTGTCTAGATACGTGTCTGACAATGTGGGGACCCATTTAGTCAATCTGCTAAAATTCCCCCCTTCCTAGCTCATGTCATCCCTTGACATGACCATGTGCAAACATGTTGTTAGGGTTGTCTTCAACTTTGTCTTTAAGGTTGGTCTTTAGCTTTGTAATCTTGTGACTGATGACACTCCCCCCTTCCTTGAGTGGTTCATATCTTTGATGTTCCGGTTGATTCCTGTCCTAGACTTCAATTATCGAGGCAACTTTGCATCTTATTGTTCATTCTCCTCTTGTTGCCACTTTTTATGGTGAAGATGATATGTGTTTGTTTTTGTTGGAGTTGAGCTTGTTGGATGGTTGCCTTTATGATGAACCTTGCTCTTGGTTTTACGGCAATGTGAGTTCTCTGTAATATGTCACCAACTTTGTGAGCCTTGTTTGATGTTGAGATCTTTCTGATTGTTGTTGATAGCTCTCTTGTTGAATTTGTCATTGCTTGTAATTGTAGGCCATCCTTTGACTTGCCATGTTTGTGTTGATACTTTGTTGTGTCCTTGAAGGTAAGAGTTACTTTTGAGAAGTATGTCACGATCTACAGCTATTTCCACTAGTGATTGACAATTGATGTGGGTGTAATTATCCTTATTGCTGATGATGAAGGAATATATACAAGATATGATGACGATGGTTTCTAGATTAGGGTGTGGAACCTGGATGACCAAAGGGGGAAAAACCAATGGAAAAAAGGTGCCTTTTCTATTTGCTCTTATTGGAATTGAGCCATTGAAACTGAAGTGCCTATTCATACAAGGTGAGTGCTTGGGAGAACCAAAGGAAGAGTCCCTAATGCAAGTGCCAATTATGGGACACTATATATGCATATGATAAATTTGTCAAATAAAAGCATGCAGTGAGAAAGATGGAGTTGATGGGTGCTTCAAGGAATAAATGTAACATATGTGACATCAAAAGACTTCACAATAGCTTCCACAATTCCAAGCGTTTGTAGTGTAGAAGCTTCTCCACTCATACCTCACAATACTCACTATGTGAGTGTCATTTGGACTTCCTTCTTCACTTCAAAAGACCTAAATTACATAGAATTTGGCTCTTATGCTCACCTATACCAGCATAAGAGACACTATGTAATTATGCTCAACTCTTCTAGCTTGAGAAGTACCTAGAAGATCTAAGACCCTTAGACCACATGAAATATAACTTGAAGCTTTGGGACTAATACATCGCTCATTTGTTGGCTTAGCTACCTGACTTTAACTTTTATGCCATGTGTTTATAATGGTGACTTGGACGTACTTGTTCAATGCTAGAAACCCAATTTCAAAAGTTCTTGGAGATTTAGGCCTCTTTCATTTGTGTTGATCTATGGATGCTACCATTTTGTCCAGTAGGCTGGCATATTTTGGCTCCTCTTGACTTGCTTGTTGTATATTGACACTGCTTCGTGAAACATGTTCGTTGGTTTTGTAGTGACTGATGGAGCCTTTTCTTTATCTCCCATTAGAAACATTTGTATATGTGTGTGTGTTCTCTATAATTGAGTTTTCATGAACAATTTTGGAACCCACCTTGTATTTGGTCCTTGTGTTATTTGCTCCTTTTTCTTGATGAATGGATGGACACTAGGCTTTGGGATCCATATCTGATGATTCCCATTGTAAAAGCCTTGCTTTTTTAGTTGAAGAAGAGGTATTCATCTAGAGGTTGTAGCTCCCTATTCTAGGTTGAGCTAAAACTTTGGGTAACCATATTTGAGTGCTACCTTTACACTTTAGCAATGAAGCAGCTAGACATAGCGTTTAGTGATTGGTAGAGTCTAGAAGTCGAGGACCTACTAGATCTATTTTTGAGAGATAAAGAGGGTTGTGAGTGAGATAGCCAAAAGCATTCCATTCTCCGATTTTCTTGCTTCTTTCAGACTGTTGTACCATTTTTCATTTTTGACTTTGTACCATGTTGTTTATTTTTCTTCATAGTTTTATTCATTACTTAGGAGTAGGATAAATAGAAACTACCGCCATCAAATTTGGGCTAAAAGATCAGAGAAGAAAAAGGTGAAAACTCTATTTTGGCAAAAACAACCATAACTCTGAAATTTTAGAAATTTGATGGTAGAGACCTGAAAAGTGATCCAAATTCAAAAATTTGTTGATCAAGGGTATTAGCAGACTCTCTATGAGCAATCTAAAAAGGTTGAGCAGATTTTGTGGAGAAACATGGATCGCAATCCATGTCCCCTAGAGACCATTTTGCCAAAAAAGTGATCGGTGACACTGTGCATCAATGAGACATTCCTCTGATCAAGTTTTCTTGAAAGAAAAACTCAAAAATCACATCAAAATTGGCTGATAGGTCAAAAACAACAAAACAGACATTTCAGACATAAAATGTGGGGGTTTTCAACTTTTTGAGATCCGAATAAAAAAAAAAGTGAAGATCTGACATGCACAGAGTGCATGCATACTGTTGACCAAATTTCATGTTCAAAAGTGATTAAACATGGATCACGAT
Organism: Adiantum capillus-veneris; assembly: GCF_014529385.1. Classification (NCBI taxonomy): domain Eukaryota; kingdom Viridiplantae; phylum Streptophyta; class Polypodiopsida; order Polypodiales; family Pteridaceae; genus Adiantum; species Adiantum capillus-veneris. Next base: position 90,078,366 of record NC_140940.1, on the reverse strand, counting down.
CCATGTCCCCCTTGATCATTTTAAGTTGAGATTTGATCAGTAGTAGGTAGTTGATATCATTTGGAACAACTTTTCAAAAAGGCACCATAACAAAAAGCTGAAAAAAGTGGGTCAAAATACCCAAACACATAAACTAGTCAAAAACGACACGGCACACATAAAATCTTGCTTTTGATTGAAAAAAATTCATCCAAATTCAAAAATAAGTGGTAGAGTAAACTACTGATATTGCAAGTAATCAGCAAGTCAAATTTGGTGTCCATATCTGATGGAACATCGATCGCAATCCATGTCCTCAAGATTTTTGAATGAGATTTAAGCAATAGGTAGTTGAGACATAGACAAACACTTTTTCCAAAAGAACCATGTGCAAAAAAGTTGCAAAACGTGATCAAAAAAGAAAAAAAAGAACACTGTAACATTATCACAAACAGACTGGAGAATTCAGTACTGGTTGAGCAAAACTGATCCAAATTCAAAACTTTTTTGGGGAGTAGGCTACAAATAACAAAGTCTATCAGCACACCAAATTTCGGATCTAAAAGTGGTGGAACTTGGATCATGATCCATGTCCCACATGTGAAATTTTGGACAAAACTATACAAGGATGTAGTAGAGACCATTGTGAACCCAACTTCCCCAAGAAGCATTGTCAAAAAAATACAAAAAGTGGGTCAAAAGGGTAAAAAATAGTGAGGGTGAAAACAACCAAAACAGACATGAGGATTGACTTTTGGTTGACCTAATCAAGTCCAAGTCAAACAAAAACCATATAGCCAACATCAAGAGATTAGGGACAGGATGTGCGTCAAGTTTCATCACCTTCTGACACAAGGATACATGGATCACGATCCATGTCCCCCTATCACAGATTGAGACCAAACTTGCACCATAGCTATAGAAGGTCATAAGGAGTCTAGTGGTCTTCTCAAAACTGAATTTGGATTAAAAAGCCCAAGCCAAAAGCACAAAACTATCAAGCATTATGACAAAGTTCCATAACTGACCTAATTTTCAATCCATGTCCATTCTCAAAAATTTCTGATACCAGAGGGCCTACTAGTCATTCTGATTTTGATGGTACTAAGAAAATTCAATCTGAGCTCCAAACATGGATCGTGATCTATGTCCCCATAGGGATAATTTGACCTAAAAATTTCCATATCAATAGTGCATACACAAGGAAACATATCCTCAAGAACAATTTTGAAAAAAAATCAAAAAAATTGGGTCAAGACCTTACCACTTGAGTACAAAGGAGTAAAAATGATAGCCATACATGATAGTGGGGATATAATAGCTATTGTTACGAAGAGAATCTAGGAGAAGTGGTAAATCACGCATGAAGTTATAGCCATCAGCACAGACGGATATGTAGAGAGACCCTTAGGGATGTTGGAACAAATTATTGTGTCATCTTGTGGAATAGAGTACAAACACACTTTTGTTATAGTTGACTTTGAAAAAGGCAACAACTTTGAGCTTATTTTGGGACGGCCATTCATGTGTCAACTCAAAATGGTCCAAGATTGGGGCTATGGTCATCTCTATTTATGACACAAGGGAGTCATAACCAAGGTAAACCCCAAGGACCATAGTTACAAGGACGTAAATCAAACTCCAATAGAAGATTTTGCTGTCACTACCAATGACATAACACGGTGCCTGCTTGGTTAGTGAAAGATACGTATGTTTGGATGTGTGGGCATCATAATTCGGGAGTCTTCGAAAGGAAGAGTGTATCCTAGAGCGTTCAATAGAAGATGAAGCTTACATTAAGGATCCATTTTTAGAGGAGTTGTTTGAACCCTTTGGATGGGAGAAAATATTGGCAACTCTTTGCGTCTGCGTAAATGAGGTGACCAATACTATGTTTTGCGATAAAGATGGTTATGAGATAAGACCCTTTCTAATTCTCCATGAAACTAAGATTTAACAAACAAGCGATTGAAAACAAATAGTGGATGAAGGTTTTGTACGGGATCTTCCACGTGATGATGAGGACAAATACCATGATTTGAGGGGCAATGATTTAGGGAACAATGCTGAAGATGAAATTTCAAGTGGCTATGACATAACTCCCTTATTTACGATAAATGTGTCGAAGAAATCTAATGAGGTTTGTGAGTATGAAAACAAAAAAGGTAAGTGTTAGAGGGTACGCCGCGACGGACGATGGAGCACAGCAAGAACACAGACCAACAAACTGTCAATCCGAGGACGTAGAGGACTCTCTCGGTTGTCAACCTTGAGCTAGACACGAACAACACTCTACAATCACTAATCCTACCACAACACTACCATAAAGCAAAGAAACAGACAACGCATCCTACGAAACACTACAAGCTTGAAACAGTCTTAAATCATATCAGAATGACTTGAAATCGGATGGCAAGACTCACAAGGACATATCCTATATGGCCAAACACCGAAACCCTAAAAACCATAATTGTAAGATCTCTAATTGTTGTCACGATAGACTCAAAACAGCAATTTTCAAAGTGTCCGAAACTGATCTACAAAGACATCAACACGAAGAGCTTCTCGCCCTGCTTCTAACGACTACTCGATCATTGAGAACGGATGTCGTTTGAGGTACTTACAACCATATAGCTCGTAGTAGGCGGGCTCGCGATGTGGTCCTCGGCTTGCATTGCTTGTGTCGACGTGGAGAGCTCCTCGATGCTAACACGCTCCTACTCTCATATCTGCAATGTGATTAGTGTGCACAACGGTGTGTGTGCGTGAAGCTCACTACTGTGTGCTGCAGAACCCACGACTGTATATTAATTGAGATAACGTAATGTGTTTTTTTACAAAGCCTTAGGTTTTAGCTTATATACAAAGCCTTCAAACCTAATGTCCAGCCAGATGACCTGAATTGTCCTTAGGCTTCTACATAGCTTAATTACAAGAAACTGAGTTGTCTTTAATCATTATACAAGCATCTGCGGCCAAAATACAAGTGCCGATTTAAAATATGAGGTTCCCGTAAACATTACAAAAGTGGCCGTAATGGCTCAAAATAATAATAACGGGATATTCGATGAAGTCCATGAACTCGTATCTTCATGTTGCAACATCCATCTTCATCTTCATTACTTCATCACAATCTTCATGTGGAATCTTTACAGAATCTTTGAGGAATCTTTATGGAAACATTGTTGAAAGGGGGTCTTTTCAACACTCTCCCCCTCCGAATTCTTGTCGTCCCCGACAAGACCCTATGTCTTTGCTGGCCTTGACGAGTTCTTGATGTCTTGGTGTTGGTTGAAGTTGTTGTGGTAGCCTCTTCTGTAGTTGGTTGCTTTGTGTGATGTTAAAGCTACCTTGAAGTTGTACCTGTAGTGTATCTGAAGCCTGGAACTCTCCCCCTCCGATTGGTTGTTGTATCTTGAATTGCATGAGGTTGTATCAACTTGTTGGTGCAGTAGCTCGTTGTCATTGTAGCTCGAGTTTGCTTTTCCTGTGGTTGTTATCTGGAAGTCGTACTTGTAAGTTGACTTGAAGCTTTGTCAAGCTGTTATTTGGCCTCTCCCTTTTCACTTGTCAATAGATTTGCAATTAGTAGTGTGGGGATATCGTGGTTCTTCTTGTTTTTGTTGTTATAAAAAATAAAAGAGTAAAAGTAAAATATTGCGTATATACAAAATGAAGGTCTTGGATACCTGGATAAGACTAAAGGGAAAAACCCGGTGGGAAAAAATGTCTTTAGTCATAATTAAATGCGAGGCTATATGTACTTAGGTTCTGATGTTATAGAGTTATGTTGAGTTAAACTACATATGGCCATATGGCTACTAGTATGGGCTTGATATACATGGATAAGTGTTAGTAGATTGAAGTCAAAGTCGTTTTTGTTGATCAAAGGCTCATAAAACCTGTTTTCGCTTGGTCATCGTCATTTGTTTGTGTAAGTGCATGGGTGGAATGATGGGACATCTATATGCTTGCACAAAGTTATGCATGTTAAACAAGATGCGGTGCGAGAGAAGAGTATTGATGGGTTCTTCATGGAGTTAGTGTAGCAAGAAAAACATATAGCATGAGTGCTTCAAAAGCTTTCACTACTCACAAGAAGGGTTTTTGTTGTCGAGGTTTTTCACTCTTCCTCAGTGTGTCAAGTGCATGAGTGTTTTGTATTGACTACTCCGCCTTCTCCACCTTATATATTATATGGACTTTGACTCTTATGCTCACATCTTCCAGCATGAGTGACATGACTTTATGTATGCTCAACTCTCCAGCTTGAGCTTATACCTATTTGCTAGACTCATAGACCACATAAAAATATTAACTTGAAGCTTGGGTCTGACACTTTGCTCATTTAGTGGCTTAGCTGCCCGACTCTAGACTCTTATGCCATGTAAGTTTAATGGCGACTTGGACTTACCTGATCGCGGACTGAAATCCAATTCCATATGCTTTTGATGTTTAGGCCTTTCTCGTTAGTTTCTGTTTGAGATGCCATGTTTTCCAATACATTGGCATATATCTGCTCTTCATTCCTTGATAGCAAATTGTGGTCTCTTGATGAGACAGGTATTGATGTTGAAGCAACGGTTGATGAAGTCTTCTTCTTCCAGATAGTGTTCTTCAAAACTGCGACCTCCGCATTTACTGTTGCTTTCTTTTTGTTGTTAAGAGGCTATAAAGGAGTTGTGTATCTTTCTTGTTGTTGAGCTTCAATCGCAGATTTTGGAACCCACATTGTTCTTTTGCCTGGTGTGATCTCCTTTGCCACTTGCCTTGTTTCTTCTTTGACTTGATGGTACCTTGTCTTTAATTTCCAAATATGGCTATTACTTTTGTAAAATCTGTGCTCTTGTAGTAATTGATGAGGGATCCATCTATAGGTTGTAGTACTCTTGGGTGTAGCGGGTGGCTGCTCTTGATTTCTTAATGTTTCTTGCTTTTCCTGGGTGATTCCTTGATAAGATACTACCTTAGGTAACCAGATTTGAAAGTTACCCTCATAGAATCCTTGTGCTTTGAGTAACTCCACTGGAATGAATCTTTGGACTTGCTTGGAGGTGATCTTCACTTGACTTTGTTGGGTAGTCTGGTAGAATTTTGATTTCATTACCCAGACTTGTCGTATGGTTTGTCCAGTGGAAGACCTTCTCTTTTGCTTTTTGTACCTGTCCTTTTTCTTGGTTGAGTTATGTGATTGACGTTGATGGCTTTGTTGATTTCTGACTGAGTGGTTGTCATGGGATGGATATCACCAGGCTATTATCTTGGGCTTGTTGACCCAAACATCTGAATTTCCTTTCTTGTAGCCTTGTGCAATAATTGATTGCTTGATGTGATCCATCCTATTACCTGTGCTTGTTGAGGTTGTTCCTATGATTGTATCCAAATTGGATCATTAACTTTAATCTGTGCTTTGGATACTAGCACTTGGTTGACCTGTTTTGACTTCCTTTGGAGACTTTCGCGCGACGGAAACTTCGGTTGATAGACTTTTTGCTTGGGTTTCCATTGTTTTGTTGATGGTTTGGCTTTTGATGTAGAGGCTTTGTCTTGCACCTGCATTGGCTCGGCTACAGACTGTGGGCTTACTTTAGCTTTGCCTTTTTCAATAGCCAAGAATCTTTGAACTGTTGTAGGCTTGACCTCTGTTGAGCTTGTCGTGATGACCATTGTTGAAGATTCAGGCTTGTCTTCACAGACTTGTGCCCATGGCTTGGACAAAATCAAGTGTGTTCCCATTTTTCGAGAATCTACCACCAATAATTTTTCTTTGACATTCTGTGAGTGTAGTTGGAGAGTAGCTTCTACAATCCCCATAGTTATAACATCCACTTCAAGTGAGAGATTTACCTTTATCTGAATATCATAAAGCTTTGGCTTACCTAGAAGTAACCACATGCCATATGACATGACATTAGTCGTGGAATTTGTATCAATTTCTGCCATAAAATTCATCTTGACTCCGTCTTGTGCACTTAGCAAAAAGTTGATCTTCTTTGGTACTAGATTTCCTGTGTTCTCTTGAGTGACTTGAGAAATCTTTGGCCTGGATTCCTTGTCGTCTGAGGTTCCAGTGGTGAGAGATGCATCATGTGGTGGTGATTTGCATCTAGCACTTTGGATAGCTTTCATACCTCCCTCCGTTATAGCAAGTGTATCAATACCACCCAATGATATTGTAGACATCATTGAGGTATTCACTTCTTGCCTATCTGACCCTTCATTATATGAATCACAAGCAGGATCCTCCATAGAGTCATTTGTCTTGACTTTGAGTTCATCATACTCAGATTCTTCATCTGTCTCACACATAATCCTTAGCATGTAGTAGGGGACTATGTCATACCCATTCTCATCGCAAAATTTTGTTGGTGTGGTCTCATTAACACATACATCCAAAGTAGCCAATATCTGAGTCCACTCTAGCGGTTCTAACGCCTCTTCCGAAAATGGTTCTCTTATGTAAGCATCATCTTCTAAGACCCTCTCTAAGGCATTCTCATTTCTCCCAAAGTCACTACACTCCGATGCTCCACACATCCAGATTTATTTCTTTTTGCCCATCCACGGATGGTCTGTTGATCCACTTTGTGTTGCAGAATCAAAATCTTCCACGGGTGTTCAGTTACATCTTGGTAACTATGATTTCTCATATTTACATGTGTTGTGGTTTCAGCATGTCTCAAGTATAGATAATCATAACCCCAATCTTGTACCATCTTGAGCTGTCTCATGAATGGTCTTCCAAGGATGATTTCATAGTTATTTTTCTTGCCAAAGTCAACTATGGCAGAAGTATGCGGATACTCTATACCACAAGAAGACACCACTATCGCTTCTAGCAATCCCATGGGTCTTTCCACATGCCCATCCGCTAACTTTAATTCTATTCTGGTTGTTCTAAAGGCGGGCCTACCCCATTTCTCCCATATTCGTTTTGTTGTTATGGCAATTCCTGCTCCGCTGTCAAGTATAGCTTTTGTTTCAATCCCATTGTACTCGACAGGCAAAGTGGCATTGCCATCTTCTCCTTCACAATACTCTCCTACTTTGTTCAGAGGTACCGGTATTAAATTTGATCTAGGCTTCTCGATCTCATCTAGATCTTTTTCGAGGAACCTTAACGAGCTTTTGATCCCAATTTTTTCCAAGCATTTTCCTATATCCGTCCACATACTTGGCCTGATTTTCAAAAGTTCTCCCAACGTAATTGTGCACTTCACTGGCGTGGATAGAAAGTCAGTCAAATTTTTTGTGTCCAATTCTTTTGTCCCCCCTAGCCTCTGTGATGGACCTCTCACAATCTCAGACTTTGCCTCAAAATCTCCCCATGTACTGTGGCAAAGTTCTTAACGATGCAGGTCTATTTTCTTCGGAGGCTATCGATCCTACGTCACCATGATATGACCTCGCATCAACACTCATTTGTGGTCTATCTAATGTGATTTCAGGAAATGGTGTTGGTCCAGCATCCTCTTCTCTTTTTTGGGCATCTCGGACAGCCTTCCATAACTCCTCTGGCCACTGCTCCTCAACTATAGGAACATAGGGTGGGAAATCCCTCATTGATTCATTTGTTGTATTTTGGACTACCCTCGAGTCTTGCGACCTTGACAGTGGTTCTTCCCTATGATCCACCTCTTCTCTAGGCAATTCGTCTACTTTAATGCTCTCGTCTTTGTGCACTTGGGTGACTATCCTATCCTTCAATTCTGGTGGAGGTGGTTCTAGCAATGGTTGAGCAGTTTCAATGAGCTGCTTACACATTTCTAGCCTCTGCTTCTCTAGTTCAGGTTAAGAATAAGTCATCCATCTTTGTTCTAAGGTCTGTCTATTTGCCAATCTAGCCTCATAAGCCTGTAAAATTGCGTCTAAAGGCTCATTCACTTTGTCCACTAGGACAGATCATCCTGAACTAGCACTCTTGGGTGCTTCAACTGGTTTAAGGGTTTCAACTTCCCTTTGCTGTGTCTGTTGCTCTTGAGTTGTTTCCAACTCAACTGTAACAACCTTTTCTTCTCCTTTTTCCCTTTCTAGTCTGGCTTTCATTCTAGTCCTCTTGCTCGTCTAGAGTTTCTATGGCTTTTGGAACTCTTACTAGTCTCTCAATCTGTAGCCTTTTTCTCTTGCACTTTTGCTTGTGCTCTTGTGAAAACGTTTACTGGAGCAACTTGCTTACTTTCATCTTCTTGTTGTTTAAGCACCTGTTATTTTGCAATTGTTTCTTGATCTGCTGTTGTCGTCGTCTCTCCTTTTGTTGCGGCTCGTTCTTTCTCTGATTTCATGGTAGAAGGAAAGGTAACATGTGGTTGCATTTTACCTTTCTTTCTTGGATTCTTAGGACAATCCAAAATCATACGTGTGACTGCACACTCATTACAATATACATTTATCATGATATCATGGTGTGGATAATCCTTAATCAAGTGATCACTACTACCACATCTATCACATGGACGTATTGGTTGTTGTGGCAATACTTGATATTGACATTGAAGTGGCCTCTGATCTACCACATTTCTTTCTGTTTGAAGCTCATGACTCACATATGCATTTCTAGAAGCTATGGGTCTTTCACTTAAGAACACTTGTTCCACTATAGGATGATATCTAGGCGGTTGAGACATAACATGCTCAAACCCTGGTGGAGTCTTAAGTCTATAGTCAGGAAAATGTTGCGTCGGTTGGTCCCCTCCACATGTCATCCACCTTCGCCCCTCTTTGGAATTCTCTTAGAGGTTCCTGTGTTTTGTGGATGTATATGAGGTCCTTCATTGACCAAATATCCACTCATCTCTAATTTGGTTCGCGGATTTGTGCTTTCTATAGCTCTATATTCTCGTCCATACTTGTCAACAAATAAAGATGTCCATTGTCGGTCGACCTCGTATGTATAGACATATAAGAGCTTGTATTCTGTCAGCTAATCTGGGTAAGGGTCTAAGCAACTGTAAAGGTTGAATTGATTTCCATTAATATACCTATATAGTCCTTCACTTTCATGGTTATACGTCCAAACTCTCTCCACAAAATTGGTCTTTATGTACTGTAGGTTTGGAAGATCTATTCTGGGCGGGTGGTCATCTATCCCTGCAATCCATGTGTTTGTATAAGCTGAGTCTGAGTCTGATGTAGACATGACTTCTAGGCTTAATAGATCTAGCTTGCTGTAGTAATAACTCTCTCAGTGTGTTCAAGTGTTTTGGTTAGGGAAAATCCAAAACTATGTCCAAAACCGTGAGCGTTTTCTCACAATTCTCTCAAATTGTCGGTTTTAGACACCCCTGATTTCCGGATGCATTTTGAGGCCTTAAACAGCGTTTTTTTAAAAAACTAACCAAAATGCAGGCCGTTGGCAACCATTTTGGTCAATTTACTCTAAGATCTATAGTGCTGCTCTCAAGCTACGTTTTGATAAAAAAACTTTTGGAATCGGAGTCCGTATGTGAAAGTTCTGACCAAAACAATGAGATGTAATTTGGAAAGTTGCTCTATTTGATGTTTTTGCAAGTGGTCAGTTTGAGCCCAAAAGTGGTGTGTGCACTCCTTAGGCAATGATAAACCCAGTGGTATACTTGGTTTCAAAAAAAATTCTCAAATTTTTTTCCTGACTTGTCTATCGCGATAGACTCACCAAGTACCCCTTGCAGATGTCCAAATGCACTCAAACTTTGTCTACAGGGTATAATGGGCCTTCTGAACCCAAATATGAAGTCAGATTTGATTTTTGATTTTTCTATAGTGAATTTTTGAGTCTATTGCGATAGACTCACCAGAGTGTTACTCGGATAAAATTGTTCAAATGTATTTATAGATTTGAGTTCCCCCTTCTCTTGAGATACTACTCACCAAGTTTCAAGCAACTTGGAATACTTTTCCTTTGTAACTTGCATCAAACAATAGTTTCTTTTCGGATCTTATGAAGTAATCCTCTTAGATGCACTTACAATACTCCAAATTTACTCAAAATTTAACCATAGGCTCACAAAAACATGTAGAACAAGGCTCTAAGGTCAGCTTTCAAAAATTTCAATTTTTGTGAAAAAACCCTAGTCTATCGCGATAGACTCAGCAGATTGTTCAATTTTGAAAATTTTCCAGATTTCTCTTCACCACTGTGTTCCCTATGCTCTGTACACCTTGCTCACCAATTTCCACTTGTTTTGGAGTTTTTCTTAGGTCTCTAACTCCAACTCTAGAATTATGAGTCTATCTGATCACTAGAAAATAGACTTAGGATGACTTCCGAATGTCCAAAATCCACCAAATTTTGTGTGTAACCTCCTGAGAGGCTAAACAAGCTATGCTCCAGAGGGTTTTGAAAATTTTAATTTCTTTGGCTCTGCTTTGAGTCTATCGCGATAGACTGAGCAAGTACCCCTTTTATAGGTCAAACTTGAACTTTGACTATACCACTGTGTTCCAACACCTCTCCTTAGTCCTCCTACCAATTTTCAAGTGGTTTGGACTTTTACTTTGTCAGTTAGACGAGATCTTGTGTTTTCTACAAGCTGAATCCTCTCAAATGGTCTTAGACCCACTTTTTGATGTCGAAATGACTTCAAAATTTTTATGTGTCCTTGATAGCACCTTTCCAAGCTATGCCACAGAGGTTTTTGAAAAATTTGGTTTGTATCACTGGATTCTTAGTCTATCGCGATAGACTCACCAAGTATGCTAACATGACACTTTTTTCAAATTTTCTCTTCACAGATGTGTTCCCTACCCTCTGTAGATCATGTGTACCAAGTTTCACAAGGTTTGGAAATTTGGTCAAGTCCCTTTACCCAATTTGTCTCTGAAATCTGACTCTAAACACCAGACTTGAGGTTTAGTCGTTAAGCAGGTGTCCAAGTACACTCAATATTTGGGAGCAACCTTGTATTGATGTGTTTTACCTGTGGTATGAGGGGTTTTGCCTGATTGTGAGTCTATCTCCAATTCATCCGTCTATCGCGATAGACTGAGCAAAGAGCCACTGGGAAGTGATTTTTTTCTCTGTTTTTGGACAGTTTGGTTTCCAATGCCCTTAGAAGCCTATCCCCAAAGTTTCATTCAATTTGGACTTCTTTTCCTTTGGATTCAAGCATTTCACAGTTCACTTCCTTACACTCAGAAAAAGAAAACTCCCACTTAGATGCACAAGCACTGATGCAAATGCTTTGAAATTTCACATACAAGCTCTAGAGCATATGCAAAACAAGGTCATATGCAAAAAAAAAATTTGTTGAAAATTACAGATTTGGTTTCAAATTTTTTTTTTTTGGATTGGACCAAATCTGTGTTTTCCCCCTACCTTAAGGTCTCCAATGAAAAAACAAGCACGCAAATCGGCTTTCAAACGACCATTTTAGAGCATTTTTACCAAAATCAACACAATTCCGCGTTTTGTGTTTTGAAGCACATTTTCATGTCAAAATTGCTCTAGATCAACATCAGATGTTCTACACTACCTAAAGTCCTAATTTGGATGGTTGAATGGTTGTTTTTGCTTTTTGGCAAGCAAACAGCCTCGTGCTTACCTTTTGCGTTTTTCTTTGCGGTTTTTCTCTTTCAAGTTCTTCACAACCATAAGTCACAACCAAACACACAAACCATAAAACCTAATCTAAACACACAACAAAATAATATAACCATACCTCAAACTCATGGTGGACCACCTCGGTGAGACGCAGGCTCCCTGGCTATCCCTCAGTCAAGAGATCCGCTCTCTGATTTCCCACTAAGAAGGAAAATGGTGACAACACTCTAGAAAACTCTAGAGAAACGCTATACTATCAAAAACACGAGTGATGCGGTCTACGCTAGTTTAGGCACTTCGTCCGCGAAAACGGTGCCAATGTTAGCGGGTACGCCGCGACGGACGATGGAGCACAGCGAGAACACAGACCAACAAACTGTCAATCCGAGGACGTAGCTGACCCGACTAGGGCATGGAGGCAATCTCTGGGTCGTCAACCCTGAGCTAGACACGAACAACACTCTACAGTCACTAATCCTACCACAACACTACCATAAAGCAAAGAAATAGACAACACATCCTACGAAACACTACAAGCTCCAAACAGTCTCAAATCATATCAGAATGACTCACAAGGACATATCCTATATGGCCAAACACCTAAACCCTGAAAACCATAATTGTAAGATCTCTAATCGTTGTCATGATAGACTCAAAACATCAATTTCCAAAGTTTCCGAAACTAATCTACAAAGACATCAACACGAAGAGCTTCTCGCCCTGATTCTAACGACTACTTGATCATTGAGAACGGATGTCGTTTGAGGTACTTACAACCATATAGCTCGTAGTAGGCGGGCTCCCGATGTGGTCCTCGGCTTGCATTGCTTGTGTCGACGCGGAGAGCTCCTCGATGCTAACACGCTCCTACTCTCATATCTGCAATGTGATTAGTCAACGCGAGAGTGTGTGTGCGTGAAGCTCACTACTGTGTGCTGCAGAACCCACGATTGTATATTAATTGGGATAACGTAATGTGTTTTTTACAAAGCCTTAGGTTATAGCTTATATACAAAGCCTTCAAACATAATGTCCGGCCAGATGACCTGAATTGTCCTTAGGCTTCTACAGAGCTTAATTGCAAGAAACTGAGTTGGCTTTACTCATTATACAAGCATTTGCGGCCAAAATACAAGTGCCGATTTAAAATATGAGGTTCCCGTAAACATTACAAAAGCGGCCGTAATGGCTCAAAAAAATAATAACGGGATATTCGATGACGTCCATGAGCTCGTATCTTCATGTTGCAGCATCCATCTTCATCTTCATTACTTCATCACCATCTTCATGTGGAATCTTTACAGAATCTTTGAGGAATCTTTATGGAAACGTTGTTGAAAGGGCGTCCTTTCAACAGTAAGACATATAACTACATGATGGAGCATGGTACCAAAGTGAAAACAAAGAAAGCGGAGCAACCACAAGAATATATCATCATTGAAATACTTAAAGAATCGATAAAAGTTATTTCAAAGAATCCAAATCCAGAAAGAGCACAAATGGAAGCAAATGAAGGAGAAAATTTTCCAAGTTTGACATCAAATGTTCAACAAATGCAAGATCAAAATAAGAACAAGAATCAAGAAGAAGATCAATTATCACCAACAATGATCAAATTCAACATTTTTGGAAAAACACAACTTAAAATCACATGTTCAACTGTCATAGATCCAAAAGCGCCAAAGACTGTAATGTCTTATGGAACATGAATAATGATAGGAAAGCAGCCAATCATTGAACTAAAATAGAAAGTGTACACAATTTCCAAACTTCCAATTCCTAACTTTGGAGTGATTGAAGCCATACTCAGGATGAGTATTGGATTATTTAAGGATACTTTCTACATATTCGACTCCCATCACATAAACAAAAGTCTAGTTCTGACTAAAAGCTATGGATGAATGTCTTCTTTTGACAGCAAACCAAAAGATTCATCAACAACACCAAAAGCCTCTAAACAACCTCAAGTACATACAAACAAGAAACAACCAACCATCATGAAGAAAGGTAAAGCAAAAGCATCCACTGAAGTTGATCAACCTTGCAAGTCAAACTTACCTTCAATGAATCTCCATCAAGCTTTCTACGTAGCCTCTACAGCAAAAGCCAAACCATCAAATGCAATGGAAACCCAAGCAAAAAGTTTATCAACCAAAATTTCCATCACAAAAAAGCCTCCAGAACAAGACAAATAATTTTAAGCAAGTACCCAAAGTACACATCAAAGTCAAAGATCCAAGTTGTATATATCAAGCACAAGTTCAACTTCCACAACTAAAATATATAGGGTGGGTCTCATCAAATGAGTCAATCGTTGCTATGGCTACTTCCAAGGAAACACCAGTGTTTGGGCCAAAAAGCCAAAGCAACATCCTGCATCTCTACACCTCAAGTCAATCACTACTCAGGGGTACTTCCAAGGAAACACCAGTGTTTGGACCAAGAAGCCTAAAGTAACAGCTTGGACCTATAAACCTCAACCAAAGAGTTATACAAGGAGAAAGTCGAGCCATCAATGGAAAAGAGACAACACAAGCAGGAGAAATAACAATAGAAAGACAAAAGACAGGACCTTCAAGGAAACAAGAGATTCCACATGTATGGTTACCGAAGTCAGACTTCAACAAAGCTACCCAACACAGATAGGTGCAACAATTGATGAAGCTACTTGAAGCACAAGGGTTTTACAAAGGTAAAGACAAATCTTCAAAAAAGAGCACTCTAAATACTCCCTAGGTCACTCACCATTTAAGGATCATTCCTTGGCAATAGCACGAATGTTAGCAGGTTGTCACAATGAAAATCTATAGCATAGCTATATGGAAATAACATAATGTCAATACTCAAGGAAGTGACTCGAATGGGGAACAAAGACTCTTTGAGGTTGTCAGTTCTCAAGAACTGAACCTAGCAAAAAAACATACCAACTCAACAAGCAAAACACCACTCAAAGATCAAGAAATTTTCTTATGTTCTTTCTCACTGCTCGATGTCATCATGCCATTTTGGCACTCGAAAGGACTCAAAATGCAACAAAAATCTAGGAGGAGGTCTCAGACACCTAGGGCCACTATCTTATCAAGTCTTGTTGCAATCTAACAAGGTATCAAAATCACGATCCATCATGAAAAAGGTCTTAAAAACTACAACAAAATTATCCGAAAAGGTCGCCCCATGGTCTAGAAACACTCTCTTATGGTCAAAACATCAAAAAAACAAGGATTTAAGCACTCAAATCTAAATATTAGGCTCACTAACATGTAGTTGTGAACCTCGACAAAATTGACAATGACTCCACTTGATTGAAAGAGAAAAGAAAGAGGAACACAATACATGTTTAAAGATAAAAAACGGATTACCCAGTCATTAGTTGTGATGAGTACAAATTTGAGTTTTGTGGTCGCTTGAGCATACGTACAACAAAGCTCCTTTCTCCTCAAAACGATAAGCCTCCCTTTCACATTAAAGTTATTGATTTTTATACCTAGGAAATTCTAAATGGCCAGTGGATGGCTCACAGGGAGCTTTAAAAAATCATGACAAAATTACAACTAAAGGAATTGACCTACTTCTCTCGAATCAAGACTTACACAGAGTATCACTACACTAGCTCGAAAAAATAATAGAGTACAAATATTGTGTCTAACTACGTGTTTGGCTAGGTGGATGCCCGTTCGAACAATCCACTAACAAATAAAAACAACACATTTGATGCACTTGAAGAGGAGATCAGGAAATCATAAACGATCTCTTGTGAACTTGAATACTTTGAAGGAGCACACTAGTAAAGTAGAGCATGACCTTGTGTTTAAAGAGGATAAATTTTACACCATGAGTCGAGATGTAAGTGGCATGAAAAAATGTATGCACAAACAAGTCTTGGGATGATGTATGCGGTAGCAATGTGGTTCCTAATCCATCCTCATGCAAGCTATGGCTCAAACAAGGAATGTTGAGAATGTGGATGTAGAGGAGCTTAAGAAATGGGAGCGACATTCCAACATTGTTATTCATGGAATTTCCAAAGAGAAGTTAAGGAACCTCCTTCTCTTTCCATTGTTATCAAAGGTTTCTTCAAAACCCACTTTGACATGTCACGAGTTATGGTTTACAGATCGTAGAGTGGTTAAGCAAAGAGCTCATCTCTCTTGGGAGAATGGCCAATTGTATGCACCATGCTGGATGAGATCAAACAAAAGATTATCCTCGATAGTAGTTGCATCTATTTGAGAGATACAAAATGTTTTGTATGTGAATATCGCACTATTAAGCAACAAAATATGCATCAAAGGAGAGGAATAAGAAAAACCAAGGAGATCTCGCAGGAGGAAATTGTACCCAAGGAGGAGGCAAGTCACTCAAGAAAGTAGGGATGCACGACCTATGAGGCCGAGTTACATTTGAGAGTATGATTTTGAAATTGCAATGGATACCCATGGAATGCAGAGGTTGACATTGATGAACTAACAATCAAAGTTGATGTTGTACTTCTTGTTGAAACTTGGGAGTATGATACAGAAAGGATTAATGGATTAGAGGATTACAATGTACATTCATTGATTTGGTCAAAGAATCTCAAGCAACAAAGAGGGCAAGGAGGAATGGCATGTATGGTTAAGAGAGGAATGGAATATTTTGTTTCATTTCTTATTTTAAAGGTGAAGGTGATGTTATTGTGTATGGGGATATGAATGCTTGCACATAAACATTGCAACATGATACTCAACAATTTGATATGCCATATATTTCAACAAGGGACTTAAAAGAAGTTCACTTATATGATCGTACTTCAAAAGAGGAGAAATAACCAGATCACTATGGAGAGTTACTTTTACACATGTGTAATAGAATGGGTATTCTCATTGGCAATGGTGTATCTTTGTGGAGTGGAACCAATGGAGTTACATGTAGAAAACATAAGGGGGATAGTGTGATTGACTATATGCTACTCTTTGAGGCCATCATGTATCGCGCATAAAGAGTTTTACACTTTGTCAATGGAACCAGAATCTAACCATCGGACCTTATGTATTGACCTTGCATGTGGAGAAGCAACTAAACATGATAATCTCAGCCAAAGGGTCTTGGACCCTCTACTTACCAAGCCTAACTATCTTATTTTAGAGATAATGACAACCACAAACATAAATGTCAATGGAGCTCGTTTGACTAGTGCACGGAGGCTATAAGATATTTTCAGACTCTTGGACAAATTATTTTTTGATCAAAAAGATTTTTTATCAAAGTTTTTCGATCAAAAAACCAAGAAAATATATGGCTACCCGTTTTTGCTAATGTGTATCCGTAAAAGCCTGTATAATGTGAGGTAATGTATAATATGTCTATATATGACATATTATACATATCTCGTATAGCGTATAATGCACCTTAGTCTATCTCTAGCTGATTATAATCAAAGAATCCATCCAAGAATCTATAAGCCCCAGTTACTCATTCCACAACATGGTTTGTAATAGGAAGAAGATACTTATCTCATATGGTAGATGCGTTCACCTTCTTGAGGTTCACATACACTCTGAGTTTTCCAAAAACAAATTGCATGACCACACACTACAAGAGGTTGTGTGCTCTTGTGACGCTATTAGCGACGGAAACACACTGGGTTTTTATAACCCCCGGCGTCGCTAAAACCGTCGCTACGAGCGTCGCTACGAGAGCGTCGCTATATGCGTCGCTACAAGCGTCGCTACGAGCGTCGCTATAAGTGACGCATATAGCGACGTTTACACAGAAGACTATAGCGACGCTCATAGCGATGCTACAGAGCCATAAATAGCGACGCTTATAGCGACGCCCGAGAGATTTTTTTTTTGGTGGCAGGGCATTGAATGCCTTGCCACCCATCAACCATATTGTACTTGATTCACTTTTTAAAAAAAGTGCAAGGGTAGATAATAGACCCAAAATGAAAACCCACAAGACGCATTGTTTGCAAAATTGACAATTGTACACATCATAGGCAAAATGAATTGATTGGCAAATGTAATAATGACAATTGTACAACATCATAGGCATAAAGAATTGATTGGCAAAAGGAACTGCGGTGACAAATGTAATAATATACATGGTTCAAAAAGACGTATAAAATCCGTCTCATGATACATAAGCTATGAGAAACCCTAAACTAATGCTATCTAGCTACGGCTAAACTGACGTCGTCTAGTCAGACGTCTCATCGCGTCCAAGCGGCGTATCTGTCGAATTCTGCAGAAAAAGACAATAAGACAGCTTTCAGTAAGTATAAACATATAACGACATTTATAAAACAATACAAAAAATAAAAAAGAGTAAACCCTAATACTAACCATGCTGCCGCGAGAACTGAGAATGTCCATCAGGGCGTTTAAGCCCTTCCTGCCTGCGTACTAGCGCTCGTACGGTGTGGGATCACGTCCTGTCATCGACCACTGTCAAAACATACAAAGATTTCATTATGTTAGAACTAAAAAACTCATAAACCCTAAACTATCGAACATGAAGAGCAATGTGAAAACACTTACAAAATCGGCCTCAAATGATGCCCATCCACCTCTCCCCAAGTGGTGCGAGCTCCCTGCCTCTACTCGCGCTCTGGATGCATCCTTTTGTTGCTTCCACTGGTTGGGATTCTCGCGCGCTGCTTTCTTCGCATTCTTCCAATCTTCTTTGGCCAGCCAATCTGGCCTGTTCCACCCATGCTTGATTGCTTTTTACACTTCGGAACACTTGTGTTTGCAGTATTCGCGTATTCGAATCTTCATCACGTCTTCATTGAAGCGCTGATCCCATGTTGGAACGGGAAACTCATCATGAAGTATGCTGATGACTCTGTTTTTTAAACCACTTGGTACTCCACTCCATTTGTTTAGTATGTAGTGTCTAAAGAGCTGAGAGCAAAGACCACGCATGCGCGAGATCACCTTCTTGCCGTCATCATCCATGATGATGCCGCCGCTGATGTCGACGGAGTAAGGCAAGCCCTCTGGCCGGTGACGCGTGAACCTGGGTGTCCCGGCAGGGGTCTCTAGCGGCGTGTCGATGGGGGTACGGACGTCAGGTGTCTCCACCGGCGTCTGGGCCCCGAAGCGAGGAGTGTCGAGTGGGGTGGCTCCTGGCAGAGTAGGTAGAGGTGTGTAGCTTCTAGGAACAGTCAGCCGTGCAAAACCTGGCGTAGATGGCGATGCTGTGGCTGGTGTGGGGGCGGGCAAAGAAGGGGAGGGTAAAGAGCCTCGTCGAACACGAGGCGGTGTGGAGGCATCGGTGGCGAAATCCCCACAACAACCGCCATCGCCACCACTAGAGCGCCGGTGTCTAGACGAGTGTGAAGCTCGTCTCGTCGACGCCGAAGCTTCGGAGCGCGCCGAATGCTCCGAAAGAGAGGGAGATGCGGATGGATTAGGAACGCACGATGATGCGCCATAGCGATGACGCTCCACGTACCACTGTCTCTGCTGCGGTGACAAAGAAGAAAGAAACTCCTCATCATCCATACCTGCATTAAACACACGAATATTTAAACTTAATATTGAATGAATAGAGTAGACAATGACGCAAAGACCATTAAATACACTGACGTAATGACGCATATAAATACAATGACGCAATGAATTGAGTGATAGAAGAGGCAAGTCGAAAACTCAGAATTTTCAATCAAAAGATGTGAGCGCGAGTAGAAAAGAGCGTTATACACCATGGAAGGTACTTAGAGAGCCAGAGCTTTTACAACATGGAGAAAAATTGTTCAAATACAATATTTGTGGCTTTAAGAGATCTCTCTCTCATCCTCGCATAACTCAGCATAACTTCCTATATCTATATAGAGCTCTCCGTTTAAACACATATCCTTTGTTTCATTTTGTAGCTCCTCTGCATGCACCCCATATAGAGTAGTAGCATCTTGATGCTCGTCTGGCACCAATGCAGCGGCTTCTGATTGAGCATCTTCTCTGATCTCCTCCATTGATGTCGTTGTGATTGGCACATGGTAGCCTTCATGCGTCCTTGCACTACGAGGGGCTACCTCTATGACGTACCACCAGTTTGATGTAGACTTTGTAGGATAAAATATTACCTGCCATAGCCACATAACTTACATGAGCGCTTTCAAGCACATAACTTGTAAAAGGGGGATGTTAACTATTTACATACTTACTTGTTCACAATGCTCGGGTAGTACGAAAGTGTCTCTTAGGTCAGTCCATTTCTTAGTAGAATCCACCTCAAGAAAACCAGACTCTCCTCTACGCACAGTAGCGTTGCGACCCTCCATGATTATCTTGAACCATTGCACGTCGAACAAGTCGACAAAAAATCCTCTGTAATCGATCCTTAAAATCTCTTGCAGCGTGCCGAAGTAAGTGAGTTCCGCCACCACAGGATCTGCATCAGAGGAATGTCGTCGACTAGACTGTTCAAATTTTGCCATGATTCCACAATCTTGAGTAAAACGCTTTTTGTCGATTCGTTCCACCCTAAAATGTCGACCTTTACACCATGCTGCTGTGTATGACTTATACTACAACGAACAAAGATTATGAGTGGCCATTCAAACGTTTATAAATAAAGTCACTTGGTAGTCGTACATTGCAAACTTACCTTGGTTGCGCAACCCCGAGAGTACTCCCACTCTTCTTCAGTCACTTCGTCACCGCATTGTTGTGCGCTTTTCAATTGGTTGTGCAACCATCTTAAGCTCATGAAGGTTGGTAGGCTCTCCAGAACCGCTGGATAGTGCATCGGTGGTCGTCTTCCCCGTCTCCACTCGATTCGTGCCCTTTGTCGCTCTTGCTTTGCATCCTCATATTGTGAAATCCACTTTTGCATCACTGGATTGTGAAGCATGCAAAATCGGTTGATTTTAGCCTATAGATCTTCCGTCATCTTCTTCTCAACACCGAGATTGCACATGACAATCCCAGATATGCGCTCATCATCTATGGTTCGCCATAGCGTGTCCCGGGATTTATCAAATCCGTCTAGCCACTCTCCAATGTACACTAGGGACTCTGATACCAACCAACCTTCTGCCATGCTACCCTCCAGACGTGCCTTTTGATGCACATATCCCTTAAGCGTTTTCATGAAACGCTCTAAGAAGAACATCCATCTGGAATGAACTGTGCCAGCTATTTCCACCTCATCAACTATGTGAACAAGAAGATGCACCTGAATGGTTAGCATTGTAGTAGGAAAATTTTTCTCAAACATGCACACAAGCTCCGCAGCATTTAGTTTGGCGAATGGTATGGAGTCTACGTTGATCTCCTTTTGTGAGATCCATTGCACCAGCTTTGCAAGTTTGTAGATTGTGTTACGGATGTCGAGAGACAAACATTCCTCAATGGCAACCGGTAAAATAAACTGTAAAGTATGTGCAGCAATGATATTAAAGTCCACATTTTATGCAATGATATTAAAGTCCACTATGAACGTACCTGACACATTTTATGCCAATCGTGTGACTTCAAACCGGTAAGCTTTCCTTCTTTAGTAAAACACGTTCGGAGCGAGTGCATTACGCCAGTGGGGGTCCGCAAAGATCGAATGGTTTCTTTTACTTTG
Source organism: Adiantum capillus-veneris (assembly GCF_014529385.1). NCBI lineage: Eukaryota > Viridiplantae > Streptophyta > Polypodiopsida > Polypodiales > Pteridaceae > Adiantum > Adiantum capillus-veneris. The sequence continues at coordinate 90,057,308 of NC_140940.1, read as the reverse complement.
CGTTCTTGGGCTCCTGTGAAAATCCATGGTGCTTTAGGGAGTTTTATCGATCCATCAGACGCTGTTTGCGGCCAATATTGCTCCATACGATCCACATTTCTAAGGTCAACTCTGGCTCCCAAAGTATCTTTCTTGCCGGTCAAATGGTCCCATAGTAGATTACCCACATTCTTGAATATGTGCATTGGATCGAGCAAGTGATTGATCATGAGTCGAGGCCAGTATGGTAACTCGTACCATAGAGATAGTCTCTTCATCCCTAGAGGCAATCCGTCATCGCACATCTCCTTCTGCTCTAACCATGCTTGTGCAGACATCCTTGGTGGCTCTCTTCCCAAAAAGCTATCGCGTAACACATGATTCTCTGGAAGATACGCTTGATGACCTTCGTAGATTTTCTTCTTCAGTGAGGGTGCCCTATGTGCATTCAGTCTAGGTCCACATGTGACACATGCTCTGTATCCGCTTGTTTGAAGCCCTGCATGTATACACATGATAATAGATCAACTATGGGAAAAAACAAGATTTACAGTGTCTGAGTGAGGAGTGTCAATAGATCACCTGAGCATTCTGTTAGCCTGGGATAGTCATGCATGGTCCACATTAGAATGCCTCTGATCAAAGCATTCCGTCGTCCTGTGTGTCGGCTCATATCCACCACCTCTATGCCAATCCACAATTGTTGTAGCTCTTCCAATAGTGGACGAAGATACACATCCATATTCCCCACTTTATATCGCCCTGGCACAATCAAGCTTAGCCATAGGTGCCCCTTCTTCGTAGTCAACCACGGGGGAATGTTGTAGTTGACGATGACAACGGGCCATACACTGTAAGATGTTGATCTTTGACCAAATGGATTTACGCCATCCATAGCCAGGCCTAAGCGCAAATTTCGAGCTTCCCTGGCAAAATCCGACCATGTTCCATCTATATGTTTCCACGCTACGCAATCTGCAGGAATTCGTAGCACACCATCCGAAGATTTATTCTCCTCATGCCATGATGCTAGGGCGGCCATGGACTTACATTCGAAGAAATGCTTGATGCGAGGAAGCAGAGGGAAATGTCGCAAAACCTTTTGTGGAATTTTTGTCCCGTGGAGATCTACTCGATATCTTTCGGAATCACATTTCGGACACTTCTCCATGTCTATGTATTCCCCTCTGAAAAGAATGCAGTCATTAGGACAAGCGTGGATAGAATTGTAATCCATCCCCAAGTTTCGCAAAATCTTTCTTGCTTCATCTCGGGAATCTGGCATCACATTGTCAGCTGGTAGTATGTGCTCTTTCAGCAATCTACACAACATAAAAATATGATACAGTCGTGTAAAAATCTATCAGATCATTATACATTTAGAGTTCTATTAAAGTAAACTAATTGTAATAGATCACCTGAAAAGCGTTGTGACGCTAGTGTCACTCCATCCAAACTTTGCCTGCATGTTGAGAAGAACCAGGAGTGCTTTCAATCTAGACATACGTGCTCCATTATACAATGGCGTATCGGCTTCACTTTTCATATCATCATAGATAAGCCTTTCTGAATCCATGATCGTCTCGATCATTTCATCAATCTCGGGCTCAAACATTGCCTCGTTGGGAATGTGCTCTGCATGATCATCCCCCGAGCTGTCAGAGGTGACATCTTGTGGCCTCACATATGCTGCTTGACCAAAGCGCCTACGAACACGTCTATTGGGTTGCAAGATTGCTGCTTGTTGGCCAGCATCAGAGTCCGACGAGTTATAATTGGCAACAACTCGATCTATAATAGATGGATCGAACTCGCCAAATTTGCGAACGTGCTGCAAAGAAACACGTCTTGTCCGTCGCACAGCATGCTTGCATTGATTACAAGGACATAAGACCCTCGTTGAGAGATAGGTGTTTCGGTTGGACGGTCCCACATCCTCGTCGCTACTCATAATGAGGATAAAAAACTTATAACCTGGACAACAAATTTAACATTCTATTGGCATTCTTCGTCTTATCTCTCTCTCTATCTCTCTCTCTCTCTCTCTCTCCCTCTCTCTCTCTCTCTCTCTCTCTCTCTCTCTCTCTCTCTCTTTACCTCACATTCTCTAGTCATGTCCAATCCCCGCACACCTCGGTCTAGAGGTGCACGGAGATCAGAACCACCGGGTTATAATCTCGTCTTTATTGGTCAATACGTATATTTGTGGGTACAAGAAATCTACACACCCACGTCTACATGATACTTCATGTAGTGGACAAAACCCCTTTGCCTCTTCTCTAGCTGCAGCACTTCACTTCATCTTAACATCTTTTCACAGTAGATCTTTTCACTGTTCGTCTAACTCTAAACCATAAACCGTAAGTAATTCTTGCGTGGACTCGATCTAGCGTAAATAAGCGTAAATCTAAATAAACGTAAATCTAACTAAAAATAAAGCTAAATCTAATTTAACATAAGTCTAATGACTAGAGGTTGTCTAGATGGTCATTGTGTCGGGGATGTAGTGACTCTTGCCGCCCTGAACATCCATCTTCTTCCCTATCTTCTGAAGACATTTCACCAGTACTTTTGGATCGACGGAGCCCACCATGAGTGAAGGCAGCAATACCCTATATTCCATTGAGGGCTTTCTTCACCCGCTTCATGCAGGCATCGCAGTCTACGGAGACCTAAATCTAATCTAATATAACGTAAATCTAAATCTAGCTTAAATAAACGTAAATCTAGTTAAAAATAAACCTAAATCTAATTTAATGTAAGTCTACATATAACCTAATCTTTAACGTCTTTTAAGATAGTTTCCTACGACGTTATAACTCTCTTCTTCTTGTGTGTGTGCGCGTGTGTCGATGTGTGTGCCAATAAAAAGAGATAAATGGTATAACCTTTCTATCACCCATGCCAAGTATGATAGATTGATTATGCCATTTCCCTCTTGAATAATAGGTCTTGAGTTCAACTCCTCGTCGGCTAGATCTTTAGGTCTTTTAATTTTAATTAGTTTCCTACGACATTAAATTAGTTTCTCTCTCTTTCTCTCTCAATGTGTGTGCGTTTTTTTGGATCGTATTCATGTTTTCTCTCTCTTTTCCTCTCTCAATGTGTGCGTTTTTTGTTTATGCATGTTCTCTCCCTCTTTTCCTCTCTCAATGCGTGCGTTTTTTGTTTATGGATGCTCTCTCTCTCTTTTTCTCTCTCAATGTGTGTGTGCATTCTTTGTTTATGTATGTGTGTGTGCGTTTTTGTTTTTGTTTGTACTCTCTCTCTCTCTCTCTCTCTCTCTCTCTCTCAAAAACACTATGTGTGTGTGTGTGAGAGAGAGAGAGGGAGAGAGAAAGAGGGGAAGGGAACATGAGAATGAGGAGAGGGAAGGAGCATACCTGGCTGTCCTTCCTCTCCTCGTGTGTGTGTGTGTGTGTGTGTGTGGAGAAGAAAAAGAGAGAGAGAGAGAGAGAGAGAGAGAGAGAGAGTGAGGGAGAGCGTTACTTGCTCCTTGCTTGAGGGCGCCGAAAAACTCAGATCTGAGATCTGAGTTTTTGGGCGCGCTCGGTTATTTTTTTACCCCAGCCGGCGTTGCTATGAGCGTCTCTATAAGCGTCGCTATGAGCGTCGCAAATTTGCAAAGAAATTTGCGACGCTCATAGCGACGCTCATAGCGACGCCGGGACTTTTTTTTTTGAGCGTCGCTGTGTGAGCGTCGCTAATATGAATAGCCTCTTGTAGTGACAATGAGTTCTAATTCAAAGATGAACTCATGTTAGCCACCCACTGAACACGAGAAAAAACCAATCTTGTATTATATATTCCTCAAACTCAATGTAATTATTTTTTGAGACTCTCTCTCTCTCTAGTGATTCTCTGAAAGGATAGCGAAATTAGATATGATTTTACCCAAACCTTTCTAAGTTGGTATGGCGACAGGAAGGGTTAAGAGCCATTTATTTTATAAGGGCTATGAGCCATCTACTTTTAAATTGCTAAGAGCCATCTATTTGTAATCCATCAGTGATTGTTATCAATATCAAACAAATTTATATTGTTGAGTACCCATCCATTCTAATGGACAAGCAAGAGTCTTACTAGTAGTATTTTTTTGGGTGTTACTTTCGCACTACATATTTTAAGAGTGAAGATCAAGTTGAGCTTTTGATAGTCTTAAACTTGTAAAGACTTATCTCTACCAAGGTACAAAGATAAAGCAAACATTTTAGATAGCACGACTGCCTTTAAAAACCCAAGATTATGGACATTTAAGTCCACCAAAGATCTAGTTGTGATTATGATTCCAAACTTAGTGGATCTCTTGCTTTGTCTATGACAGGAAAGTGCTTAGGAGAACAGTTTTGAGGTAAGGCACGGCTCGCAATTACTAATCACTCACTAAGTGTTGATGGTCAATTCTTAGAACCTTACACTTGTACTTTCAAGGAAAAATCTTCTCATCTACCAAGGGTAATTTTTCATATCATTTAGAATCTACCAAGGGTTTCAGATTGCTAAGATGAGGGAAATAATCATCAGGTAATTTTCTATGTCTATTCACTAGTTTCTCTTTAGTATTTAGTTTACAAGTTGTGTCAGTATTGAGCCCTTGAAGTAGGGCTCACGTAATCCATGGTATGTTTCTAACTTATCTCAGTATGTACCTTGGTAGTTTTTTCCTATTTATAAATGCTTTGATTAAGTTCTCCCATAATGGAATATATATGCTGCTTCCATTTTTCTCGACAGGTGCATGACAAGGTCATGCTGGAGCAAAACACTTTGGAAGTTATTGTACAAAGAAATTTATGCACTTTGCAGTGATAGGCCTAGATGGTACGGTCTGAGAAATGATAGCAAGTCAAGGACTTGGTCAGTGCATATGACCTAAGCAAGCATGTTGCTTCCAGGGGAAACTGCAATGAGGTAGTCTTGCATGTTTCAGTACTCTCAAAAAGTCTAAAACCTTTGGAGAATTTAGACACTTCTTAGTTGTAATAACTTATTTAACATACTCAATTGACTTATAAATTGAGTCTACACACTATTGTATTCATCCAATTTTAGTTACAAACATTTGCAAAGGGCAACAACTTGAAACTCAAGATCTTTTTCTTGGTTTCTTTGAACCTCCCACTACATCATGTATCGGTGCAATGGACAATTGGCCCGATTGAGGGATGCCACTATGGAAAAGAATAGCGTTCTTACAAAGATATCTCCATTTTTGTGTTTGAGGACAAAAACGCTTCACAGTAATGTCAGTCCAAGGGCCAGGGCCAAGGGTCGGGATGGACATGTAGTCAAGGGGTGCTATATATTTTTACGGATAAGAGCCTATATATGGCATGGTTGGGTGGACATTTTCATGGTTGAGTTCCCTTTGTCTTAGAAATATCGATAATATGTCTCGTTTAATGCTGAACCACCTGCAATAGATCATAGGCTACCCGCTCCCTTGCCCATGCCAGATCTACTCTCCTTTAGAGCGTCAAAAGAGCGGTGTCTCTCTCTGAATCCAAAGTCTTAGAGAAGGCGTTCAACCGAGGAATAATGCACCATGGCACTACAAGATTGGGTCAAAGAGAGGTCCCCTAGTTGGGATGGAGGACTACCATGTTTTAAAAGGAATTCTTGTATGATCTTCCAATTATGTGGATGGCTAACCAAGCCTTGGTTGATGGTTTCATGGACCTAAGCATTGAAAGAGGCCTCATTAAATATAACCCCAAACAAACATGTTGCTCCCAACTTAAGCATTGGTGCCCCATAATGATGATGATGATTGTATCCTATAAAATTGTTTTGAAAGCTATTGTCCTCACGCTCTACCCCCTCCTCAATAGAATCCTCACTCCCCACCAACATGGATTTTTCAAGGGAAGTTGAATATATGATCATTTTGGGAGGAGTGTTTGGCATTGAATATGTCTCTTTCATTAAGAAATTGGATCTTGATAAATCCTATGATACAATAACATGGTTGCTCATTGAAGATGTCATAAATTCATTAGGCTTTGGGCCAGAGATGTGCCGTCTGGTCAGCACCCTTGATGTTGATAGCGAGTTGGGACTCCTCTTTAATGAGAGAATTGTGGGTAGTTTTAAGGTCAAAAGATCAATTAAACAGGGGTGCCCACTTTCCCCCCTATTGTCGCCATTGGATCCCACCCCCTAGTTACACTACTTGAAGACAATGTTGCTAAAGGGGAAATTCAAGGATTGGCTTTTTCTAACAATGACCAACTTTTGGCAAATCTTTTTGTAGATGACTCATTGCTTTTCCTTACGGCTTGTCCTAAGGTTATCAAGAAGGCCCTAGGAATTGTGAAAATATTTTCCTTGGCCTCAAGGTCAACGTGTAGCATTGAACAATCAAGATTGATCGCTCTCTTTGAGAACGACTCGTATGATTCGACTATGTGGACCGGGGAGATAGTGTCTTGGCAATGTAATAGTCGATTAAATGTTAAAAGTAGTGACCTCACAAAGGCAGATAAAGTTCAACTTCTTGATTTGGGCTTTCCATCTTTTCATCACTTGGAATGCCTTGATTGGATGAATTCACAATATGATTTCTAGTCAAGGGTTGGTTATTGGAGAAAGACATCACTCATGGAGTTGTATTGGTTGATATGTATGTTGAATGTGGTGCCGTCACAAAAGCATCACCTACACTTGAACGTTGAACTTCATTTAACACGGGGGAGAAAATTCACGTTTCCATCACCGTCTAGGGAATATCGGAGAAACATGTTGTGCGTCACAATGCTTGGTTTGATATGCAAGTCAAATGCAAGGAATGGCCACTCATTGAGTGTGAAAGGGGATGAAAGTTTATTTTTTATTAAAAAAGGGGGAAAAAAAAAAGAAAAGGGCAATGATGACACCATCGTTTCCCTCTATGTTGAAAACCATATTTTGGAAGGGGGGAAGAAAAGGGAGGAGAAAGCGTGGATGAGAGAGGGAAAAAAGAAGAAGAAGAGGAGGTAAAAGAAAAATAAGAAGAAGAGAAGTGAAAGAAAGGAAAGAAAGAAGATGGAAGAGGAGAAAAAAAAAGGGAGGAAGAGGGGGTGGTGCTCATCTAGGAAACAGAAAGGAGGAAGAGGGGATGGTGCTCATCTAGGCAACAGAAGGGAGGAAGAGGGGGTGGTGCTCATCTAGGAAACAGAAAGGAGGAAGAACTCTTGGTTCTCATTCTTGGATCTCCAGGTCGTGGGAAAAACAAGCAAAAAAAAGGAGAGTTTTTTTCTTCTCGAGATTTTGGGACCTTAACGCCACAACAAAAGGAAATAAAGGTGGAGATTAGGAGAAGTTGGGTCTCTCAAGCTCTCTAACCATGACTTTGAGAAGTGGGACACAAGCACAAGCTCAAAGGCATGCAAAGGGAGGAAGAGGAGTTTTGGAAGGGTGAATTGCAAGAGGATTGAATTTGAGGTCATTTGACGTGGATCCATAGAATCTCTTTTAGGGTAGGGTTATATCAATAGGGAAATTTGGATGAGCACGGGGGCAAAGGGGTGGTTTCTAAAGCTTAGATCAAGGCCAACTTATGGTCATTGCAGGCTCGGGTGTATGCTGCCAACAATGGCTTGAGCATGATACGAGTAAGAACCGGATTTATGATTGCTTGGAGGGCCAAGTAGCGGATATTCAGCATGTTGGGTGCCAATGCTTAGGATTTTACCATTAGCTAGGGTTATTTACAATTTTTTTTATGATTATTGAGGTTCAATTTCATTCACATTTTGTACATGATTTTGGAAATCACATAAATTCAAGGTTGGTCGGATTTGTGTTGCAAATATCTCTTTGTTTTGATCTTGTCATCACTCTCTATTTCAACTCTCTCATAGCCAAAAGCACGGCACTATCCTGATCAACTCTAGAAATCCGTGCTCTTCACCATCTTTTTGGTGAACCCGACGCGAACTTGATCAGGGTTCAAGAGGCTTTACAAAATTTTCAAGAATCAGCTTGGCGTACTTGTCTGAAGAGGTACAAAATACGCCAGATTTTGCAAAGTTGATACAGATGATTGAAGCATTGTCAATCAATGAAAGGGTACAAGAATCAAAGAAAAAGAATAGAAGATGTTGTGGAAGAGGCATTAATTTTGTGTATGATGAGTGCAATATGTTTGAGTGCTATGATCCAATGGGATACATATCATGGTATGGGATGGAGATACTAGCATGTGAAGTTCCAAAGCTTATGGTGAAATCATTTGAGCGGTTGGTTGTTCCAAGTTTGAATGCACATAATGAAAATCTTGCCAAGGAATATACAAATTGTTGGGAGTATTTTAAAGAAGAGGTTTTGTATACTAGTAAATATTTAGCAAGAAAAATGGAATGCAATGATGAGTAGCCACCAAACTATGAAGAATTTGAAAACAGATTTGTGCAAAATTAGCAGTAGAGCAAGTCGCTATGGGAGATATTGCACAAATTGAAGGTCAAAAATTGAAAGTAATGTAGATTTTTCAGAATTACCTAAAGCTAATGGATGTGCCATTAGCAACCCAAGTGAAGCTATTAGTGAAGATGTTGCTTAGTTCATGATCAGCTCACAGAGTGACACTATGCATGTGAAATATATACAAGTAAGTAATGGTCTTTGATTCTAAAAGGAGATGATTTTCATCATCTGGAAACTGCACAAACTATGGATGTATAATCTGATGCCTATGAATAGGACCATGAGCCTATGTATATTGTGGAGGAAGTGCATGTATATGGTGATGCTGTTGAATTGGATGAAGATAGCATCATTGATGATTTCCTATGTGACTTACATGCATATGGTTCAGCATGTGGTGATACTCCTTATCATGAGAATGCATATTTAGAGGATATGCAAGTCTTTCATAGGGAGGATAGATTTCCAATAGATACATATGTTTTTGAAGATGATCAAGTAGAGGATTTATGCATAGACAAGTTTATATGCGTGAGCGATGCCAAAGTTTATAGATGCATAGAATAATGTTGAGCTTCCTTGTGTTGAAGTGAGTGATGTGGGAATGGAATACCAGTACATGCATCGAAATCTTAAAGCTAGAGGGGGTGAAGACAGTGAGCGGAATCGTTGTTTGAAGTGGCAAATCAACTAAATTTTTTAAAAGATGTTTGCTACATTTTTCAATCGATGTGCTCAATATGGAATCTTTTTTGTATTCCCTTTATTGTTGATCATGTTAGGGATCTTATGTTTTCCAATAGAAGGGAGTAGTTTCTCTTGTGTGCAAACCAAAAGACAGATTGTTTTCCCAGTTACCAATAGGGCTTGGAGTTTTCTCTTGATTCAGAAAATGTTTCCATGTTTTGTAGGAATACAGGTGACATGTGCTCAGTACAAAGGTTAAACTAAGTGGATTCCCAAATTTTTGAAGCAGATTCAACAAGGTTGCATGGAGTTGGGGCCAAGGTATGATCTTATGTTGTGTAAATCTTGCTGCACACATTAAGGGTTTTCGCAACCACATTTGCCGAAAGGGATCTATGAAGCTCTAGTGTTTGGAAAGTTTCTTATTATTTCGATTGATCTAGGAGGCTTATATGATTTCTATGGCTTTGGGTAGGCTATGACATATGTGGCATGACACAAGTAGATTCATTGGATATAGGGTCTAGAGATTTTTTGAAGTTAGCACATACCAAAGGATGTGCAGGTTTAGAGGGGGTGGATGTCATGCCGCTTTGTGAGCGCGAGATAAAAGATAAGGATCTGCATGTAATTTCTAGTTTTTCCAATCTTATGATTAACACAAAATCTGCTATGACATAAAAAATATTGCAATGTATACCAATTATGAGTTTTAGGGCTATCAAATGAGGCTTCTATCTATAGGCCATGGTATAGAGATGAAATTTTTTAGTCTAGAAGTGTGATGCTCAACATGCTCCCAATGTCTGGCTTTATGACTCATCAATCAGAATTCAAATGAGGGAGATATGGGTAGTAGAAGTATTTCACTTGCAAACACAATGGGAGTAACGACGGCAATCCAAACAGACAATCAACGAGAGGATTACAAGATTTAGAAGAAAGAGGGAGAATGCACACAGCTCTCTATAAATGCATGTATCTTCCTTCAAAGTGAACTCACTAAAATAATACAAAATGTGTCTTTTATACTGTTCCATAAGGGTTTTGGTAAAAAATAAAGAGATGTGCCAACTCTGTTTTAGCTTAAGGATTAAGTGATACAACCTAGAAGCTTATAGCCCCACTAAATCTGACTCATAATAACATATGCACTTGCTCTAGGAATTAAAAAAAAAAAAAGTTTGCATCTATAATTTTTCAAAATGACTAGAAAATGAAATATTACATCATTGGCTGATTTGTAGGGCATCTTTGTTAGTTGGGATGCTTTCATTCCCTCCTTCATATTTTGGGTCATCTGCGACATAGCTTCAAAGAATAGGATAGTGGCCAGGCTTGCATGCTTTCTTCTATTTTTTTAGAGCTTTGAGGGAGTCATACTACTTAAATTGCAAATTCTTATCTTTCCTTGTCAGAAATTGCATGTCGATGGGGTGACTGAGCTCCATGGTTGTGAATGCCACAAAGCGCGCTTGTAGATTTTCCACAATGGACCAAAAATGCAGGAGCATAATCTGAAGAATCCAATGTAGAGTGCTTCTTCAAAATTTTGCATATAATATGATGGAAAAAACATGACTCTTTCATAGAGTCCATAGATCACCTCATCACTGGGTTGATTTGATAAGTTGTAGGATAATCCTTGGTTTCCCTATAAGAATGTCATATATGGTGCATCACCTTGTTCTGCATGAAGAAATGTTTGTATAAATGTGAGGATCAATTTGCAAATCTTATGAACATTATGCATGCCAAATCTGGGATATGATTTAATATCTCCACCGCCTCAGTGAGTGTCTTTAGCTTATGGTCTTCAATTGGCTGACCTTTGGGTGGAGTAAGCTTGGGGTAGTTGAACCAAGTATGATGTTTCTTGAGAATTTCCAAGCTGTTGATCCTATGCATTGTGCAAGATGTATAATCTTTGCGGATCTCAGGTGGAGCCTGAGTATATAGGATTGTATGTGACTTGGGGTTCCCCTTGAGCTAGGTCTTCCTCCATGATGGATGTGGATTTTTAGAATCAACAACTTGATCTCTAACACGTCTTTCTTTCACTTTGAGCACGTCATACTTGATTAGAGGGTATGTAGAGACTATTGATGCCATGTAGCTATGATCTTTTGAGACATGAGCCGAGCCACACTAGAAAAATCCAAGATCCTTTCTTCCCATTCCATATCTTCTTTTCATATGTATGTCATTTTTTGAGCTATGTGATTTTTCAGCTTTTGCTGTAAAATTTTCCAATGGTCCTTTAGGCATTGGATCGACTGTTTCTTCCACTTGGATTGAGGTGGAAGTTTCTATTGGGTCTATACTTTGCAAGAATGGTAGAGCTTTTATTTTTTATATTGATGGCTCAACTGTCCCTTCTTGTAAGATGAGTGATTTGTCTTTACTTGGCCCTTTTACAGCTTCTGGCTAAGCTTGGAGTTTTGGTTTTTGCTTTGATAATCATCTTTCTTGCTCATAATGTTGAGTGAAAGTTCCCTCCTTTGCATCCCTCTAACTTCAATTCTATTTCAAGATCCCTGCATTGCTTTTGCATTGCCTAGTAGGCAAGGCCTGAGCCTTGGAGTGTGAGCATTGTGGGATTTTCTTTTAACTCATTGAGCAACTCATTTTGATCTTTCAATCAAGCCTCTACCTGTGCTACTTGAATGTTGGCAATGTCAAGTTGCATTTGCAACCACTGGGCATGTGCGTTTGTATCAAGGATGGTGGTATCTAATTCCTTGATTTTCATTTCCTACTCTTCTCTTATAGTTATCAGTTGTTCTACAAGATTTTTCATTCTTGTGAGATCCGTTAGCTGCTTAGTGTTTGAATCTTGGAGTCTTTTATATTTTGTCTCTGTGAGGTTTCATGAAGAGCTTTGTACTCCTCTAAAAATGCATCAGAGTACACACCCTTCTAGTATTTGTTGAGAAACTTATGCATGATGGACTTGCTTATGGTGACAATACACTTCACTTTTTATCTTTTCCAATAATTGATGAGCATAGTGAGTGTATTTGTCAATATCTTCAAAGCACTCTATTCTAGACATGGAAGCCTCTTCTTGTTCTCCTTCCTTGACTCTAGTGGTTTTCTCCTTGGTTTCCTCCATTGTATTTGGATCTTCTTTATATTATTTTGTTGTTTGCTCTAAAATAATTTGGAGCTCCTCAGGGCTAGAACGTATCTTCTAATTTTGCTTCCGTTTGGCCATCTTGAGCTTCTTTTTTTTGGCGTCTCTTTCTTGATGGTTTCTTCTTGAACTACTGATTCTGGTTCTTTGTTCATCTCCACAAGTGCTTCTTCATGTGTTTGTTCCTATGGATTGATGAAGGGGATTTTGTAGTCCTTTGAAATTTAGATGGAGGAAAAGGAACATTGGTTTTTGCATTGCCTCCTTCCTCTTGTTCCCTTTCTACTTCACCATAGAGTTGTTGAAGGTTAGCAAAGGATCTTGCCTGGATTGGTACATGGGATCTTTTGTGTGAATCTTGGTCGGCTTTGGCTTCCAGAAAACTTCAAACGTTGCCTGCCAGACCTCTATCCCTCTCAAAAACCTCTCTTTCTCTTTCTAAACTCCCTACTATCTGTGCTGACTCCTCAATTATGACAGGTGCTTGCACAGTTCTTATTTTAGTAGCTGGTTCCTTCACTTTTTGTTTTCCTTTTGCTTTCCTCTTCTTTTCTTCCTCTATATTTGAGGGCTCTGAGGCACTTCTAGAAAGTTTGTCCTCTTAAGAGTCACTCTGTTTCTCATCACTTTTGTCACTGTCTCCTTTAGAAGGCAGCACCTTTTGTCTTGTAGACCATCTCACTCTTGATGTTGGTTCTTCTTCCTCTTCCTCCTCATTTTTGACTCTAGTGAGAAGCCAAGTATTTTGGTCAGTGTGAAGTGGTTCGTTGTTTTGCCATTCCTATTGCATGATAAAGAATAAGTGACAGGACTTCAAGTTTTCCCAAGTATTTGATGCATGTGCTCTTCTTCGTACTCTTGAGTATGTTGAGCATGGTCAAGTGGAAAAAGAAACTTGGTTTTCAGGGCTTTTTTAAAGACCAATGTAGCTGCATGGTTTGGAGTGGTTTATCTACTTGGCTTCTTTGCAATTAAATGGAAGTGTTGGGTGAACAAGCGGACAAGACCTGCAGACAGCTCGTTTGTGAATCATATCTGAAAAAGTAGTTGTTGGTGTGTTCCTTGTAAATACACCCACCCTTTTCTTTTCTTTTGACCTCAGATTTTTATTTGTCATGGGAAACTTCAAGGCTTCAACAATGATCTCTTTAGTGATTTGAACTTCTATTGGCTAGCTGCTTGATCAGAGAGCTTGGTCGTGCCATCTTCTTTGATACAGATTTGTATTATGTATGCTCTTTCTGGATCTACTCCGCATGGCGTCATTTCATAGTAGGCCAGTAGTCCCAACCACCTATGTGCTTCTACCAAGGCCAATTCCTTTGCCACATCATAAATTTCTCTAGGCATCATCTACATTTCCACTACTTTTCCCTTGGGTGTCCGAAACTTCCCATGAAAGATGGCTACATGGTGCTTTTCTAAGAGCTGTTCTCCTGCATAGGTAAGTTGGGATACCCCTATTGATTCCTCTTGGAGTTGGTAGGGGGGAAGCTCTTGCAATCTTTCCTTCATTGATTGTTGGAGTCGGTGAGCTCTGCATTGAACTTGGGTGCAAGCATAGAGATCCATGATTAGTTGCATTTCAAAGTCAAAATACGGCATTTTGTCTCATTTGAATTCTGATTAATCATCTTGAAGTTGAAGCTAAAATATTACTACAGAAAGCTGCAGAAACAAAATGTGATCATTGCAAAACAGCTTCAAGGGAAATTTTCATGCAGAGATTAATCACCAATTAATATCTAGACCATCATTCTAGCTTCATTTTATAGTTTTTATTTTCTGAGTTGCTGACACCGTTTTGGCACCTGGTACTCTGGCTTTGGAAATTTTTCAATTCTTGCACTTTGTGACGACCATTTTCTTCACTCCAGGCATATGGGCACATCCATAGGTCCTCTGGATGTATTCTGTCATTTTTTGTCCATTTTGGAGTTGAATTGTGGCTGTATTTTTAAAAAGCGTAATTAGTAGGTTAGGAATTCACTCCTCATGTCTTGTATGAGACGATGTACACTAGAAGTTGCAAAAGTCACATGCAAGAAGGTTACCAAGAGCTCTCTCCCAAAGTAGGCAAGTGAAAATGAGACGACTTTTAGCCTACCTTGACCATAAATACATGGGATCCCGACTCATTTTCTCTCAAACCCTCGAGTTAGTCCTACTAGATCGTGAAATATACTTTCCTCTCAAAAATTGCTTGATTTGGATTTTGATTGCTCCTTTTTTAAAGATTTTGTAAAATCAGGGGTTGTGGGCCTAAATTAAGCTTTCCCTCACCATCCCCAAAATCTCACAAGATTTTACCTGTTTGTCCATATCTATTCATGGTCCCTTTTGTTTCTCCATTTGGATTTGTTTGGCATGTATTTATTATTTTTTACCTTATTTTATTAAGAAAATCACACTCACTCTAAAAAATAGAACCCCATACCTAAAATTACAAAAACACGTCTAATTTTAGTACTCGGTCATATTTTGGTGGATTGCTCCATTTCGATCACTTTTTTGGCCAAAACATGCAAAAAGAGTAAAAAAGCAGTATTTTTGGGCTTTTGACAAAATTTGCACTATTAACACACACATCTAGGGATTATTGTGTTACATATTCCCTTTTATGTTAGCTTATAAGGGAATTTTACTCTTGAGTTAAAGAAAATCCATACATTAACATTCAAGCACTTCAAAACATTACCCTTTTTTTAATCTCGAGTAGGTATATGAGTCTACATTAAGATGCCTCCCCCCCTCCTTGCCTGAGTCCTCCAAGACAACGGAGTGTAGTCTAGTTTGTGTAGTGCATGGGCAACAAAGTCATGACTATGCATGGCCATGATTGGCCCTATTATTCTATTGACGTTGATGCAATTGGAAACACTATGTTGTGCAAGAGGTGGGTCTTGAGTGGTATACTCAAGGATTGTCGATGGAAAAGCATCATGTTGGTTAACTCTCTTAAAGAGAAAGCATTGCATTAGTTGTTCTTGTTCCTTGATAGTGTTATGCACACATTCCACAAGTGTTGTGCTAGAAGCATTTGGCACTGTGGGTGGTACTTTCGGTATTGAGGAAGCTTTGGTACCCATTTTTACATAATTGCTCATGGCTTTGCCTTGAATCTCATTTGCATTCAGTCTTTTGTTTGGGCTTGGATTCATCTTTCTGCTTGGGTTTCCAAACCCATTGAGTTGGTTGTGACTTTCGTGTTTGTTGTTGCGATTGATAGGGCGGCATAAGTGACGAATTTTTCATAGTGTTCAACACGTTTTTAGGCACCCAAATTGCTTAGGATTGTTGATGAGCTAGGTTTTGTGTACCAAAATTTTCTTGGTTTCTTGCATGCATGAACTATGAGGATAGATTGTGTGTTGAGTAGTGGATCATGGGTTTGAGTTCTTTATGTAGTCTAATAGCTCCGAAGGTCTGAGAGCAGCTTTCCACTCTTCACGGCTATGAGAAAATGGTACTCTTAATCACCCTCCTTTGAATGTTAGCTCAAGAACTTTAGCATCCCAATCTTGGAAGCTTTATAAGTCCTCATCAGTGGAACTCCTAGCACAATATCCTAATTCATATGCTCAATCAGGAATGCAAATAAATGTATGTAGGCACAAAAATCCATGCACAAAGATGCTGAGATTAATCAATCCCAATGTTGGTGTAAATTCTTTATGACATCCTGTGACTTTGGCTCTACAATCTTCTAGCGGTTGGGTTGTCACTCTTTTGTATGATGTCAAATAGTTGATAGCATTGAAGCGTGCACCTATGTCAGCTAGTGCTTGACTTTGAATTCATTTTTCAATGTTGCTATTATTTGCATCTCTAATGCATCCATCCATTTATCATTTGTCTCCACTTCATCGTCATCTAAGGATTGATTAAAGTAGTGATGGTGAACGTGAAGGATTGAGTGGTAAAACTTCATGAATTGGTCGCATTGCCTCTTTTTATGTCAAAATTTGAATGGGTGTTTTTTTCTTGTGCTTCTTCAATGACCCATTTCGTTTGAGCTTGCGTTCTGTTGCTGCATGCATTCTTTGCAAGAGGATATTAGTTAATGGTAAATGATATTTTCAAAGACGACACCACTAATCTAGTTTTCAATAACCTCTCCATCTAAGGTAGCTAGTTTTACGGGTCCACTTGGTGAAACATTCTCAATGAAAAAAAGACCATGCCCCTTCCTTTTGAATTTAGGAATGTGTTTTTTCAAGGAGTACACTAGTACCAGTTGCCCTTGTTTAAAGACCTTTGTTAGCAATTTTGGGTCAAAGAGATCTTTATGTTTCCTTTTTGCACATATATGTGTGTTAGCCGCTAGCCTCTGTTCATCTAGTCACTGTAAGTCCTCAAGTCATTCTGATAGCTTGTGGCCTTTCCGTTCCAATTTGTGTGCAAGTCTAAGAGTGGGTAACAAGAATTTGATGGGAAATCTCATGTCTAGTCCATAGACTAAGTTAAAGAGAGTTGAATCCAAATCTATTTTGAATGGCACTCGATAAGCCCATAAGACTAAATAAAGATGCAGTTCCCAATCAACTCTTCTCGTACTAACAATCTTGGTTAGCACCGAGCTCAAAATTTTGTTTATATGTCTGGCTTGACCATTTGCTTGAGGATTATAGGGTGCAAGTTTGTTATGAATCACCATAAACTTCCTGAACAGGCATTCTATCACTTCATTTTTTAGAAAATGTGTTCCTCTATCACTTACAAGTTCAGCAAGAAGTCTGTATGTGTAAATATGCAACACTCATACAAGAATGTTGTAGTGGTTCAAGAATCACTCTTCCTAGTAGCTCTTGCCTCCTCCCATTTGGTCAAGTAATCCATGGCCACAATAATATATTGCATCTGAGCCTTATATGTTGGTGGTTGTATTGAACCGAGAAAGTCTATTCCCACTGAGAAAATGTATGTGCTCCTATCATAGGTTGCAATGGCATACTATCAATTATTGTTGGTGTCTTTTCTCATTGATATGAATCACATCCTCAAACAAATTCTTTGCATCAGCAAACAGATTTGGTCACCATATGCCAACCATCAATATAGCTCTAGTTGTAGTTCCATGAGAGAAATGACCTCCTGCAAGACCAACATACACTTGTTCCAAGATAGAAAGGTATTCATTCTCATTGGCACATACTCTGAGTTGTTGTTATTTCCTCATGGATAGATTTGACGTCCAATATTCACGTATTTGATTGCTTCCATTTCAATTGCTCCATGTCTTCTCTTACTCATATCCTCGGGGAATGTCCTATTAGTCAAATAATCTGTTAGATGTCTACTCCATTGTGGTATCATCGAGATCTTGAATAATATGGGATGGGGTATAACTTCCTTTTTCTTTATAAACTAAGAACAATTCTTTGCATAAACATGAAGATCTTTCCTCATAGTAGGTCAATAGACTCCTAAGTAGGTTAATCATTGTAAGGTTTTGTCTTCCACAAAGTGAAGTCCTACAACCGTCATATGAGCTTGACTCAAATATTTTTCTTGTCCCTCACGGCCAATGCGCAATAATATGTTCAGGGAATATCTTATTGGTCAAATACTTTATTAGATGTCTATTCCATTATGGTATCACAAGAGCTGGAATAATATGGCATGCATATGGCTACCTTTTTTTTAAACTGAGAACAATTCTTCACATAAACACTTTCCTCTTAGTAGGTCAATGGACTCCCAACTAGGTTAATCATTGTAAGGTTTGGTCTTCCACAAAGTGGATTCCTACAACCATCGTATGAGCTTGACTCAAATAGTTTTTTTGTTCCTCAGGGACAATGCACAATAGTAGAATCCCATCCTTGTTTCTCTGATACA
This sequence comes from Adiantum capillus-veneris, assembly GCF_014529385.1. Classification (NCBI taxonomy): domain Eukaryota; kingdom Viridiplantae; phylum Streptophyta; class Polypodiopsida; order Polypodiales; family Pteridaceae; genus Adiantum; species Adiantum capillus-veneris. Next base: position 90,039,259 of record NC_140940.1, on the reverse strand, counting down.
ACCTTCCAACCAAAAATTGATAAAAAGCCAATTGCTCAATCAATTGTGGTGTAATAGAAATTGGTATCTATGAATCTACTTGAGCTATGGTAATTAGAGATACGAGGTCCTTCAACCATCTAGGAAACATATCCATGGAGAACAAATAAGCATTTGGTAAATCATCATCTACCCCTTTTGGTGCTCCTCCCAAAGTGATTTTTGACAAGTAATCTGCTCTTTGATGAGTTGTGCCCTTTTTTACTACCACTATGAATTCAAAATTGAGCAGGATGATAAACCATCTTATTATTCTTCCTATATTCCATGGTTTGCTCACCAGATAGAGTAAGGCTTGGTGGTCCACAAAACAGACAAACTGTTAGCTAGTAAGTAGTGTCAAAATTTTCAACCGCATACACCATTTCAAGGCCCTCCCTTTGAGTGGTGGGGTAGTTCATTTCCCCTATGGTTTATCTCTTTGTTTGCATCTATTGTCCCCTCACTTGGCTGAGCTAGTATGCAACAAAAAGAAAAGTTTGAAACATCTACAAACACATGGACATTTTTATTCCGATTTGGAGTCTTCAATATTGGTGTTGATGTCAAGGATTGTTCAAGCTTCTCAAATGACTCCTCGCATTTATCATCCCATTCAAATTGAGTAATAAGGCCATAAGTGGGTTTTTCAATGACTCCAAACATGTAGATGAATCTACGATAATAGACACAATGCCCCATAAATGCCCAAACTTCGCTCACATTTGTTGGTCTTCACATCTCAGTAATCACTGACACTTTCTCCATGTATGTGGAAATACCATTTCTTGATACAATATGTTCAAGAAATTTTCCATGTCTAATCGTAAATACCCACTTTTTTGGATTTAAACAAATCCTATATAGATGACATTTCTCAAAGACACATCATAAGTGTTTATAATGGCACTCTCTTTTTGTAGAATATACACAAAGTTCATCCATGTAAACTTCTAGAAACTTCCACAGAAATTCCTTAAAAACATGGTTCATTAGCCGCTAGAATGTTGCTAGTGCATTGGTCAGCCCAAAGGCATAACCATTCCATGGCAAAAGCCATTTTATGTTGATCTTTGGAGGCTATGTCTTGGGTTGCATTTATACGCGTGTATTGAGAAAATTATATGTATAAAACGCTATTATACGCCGAAATCCCAAATATCATCGAATACCCGTATTTTTTTACTTTTGATCGAAGATATTTTGATCAAAGTATCTCTCAATCAAAAAAATTTCTTATATAAAGGTAGTCGCTGAAGTCTATCAAAACCATCACCTATATATCTAGTGCATTGCTAGAATTTGAGAGACTACCTAGTTGGAGAGCTACAATACGTTTACCAATAGATAGAGACTATTAAGGTATAATTTTCACTTCTTTATGTGTACTAACTTTCTTTTTTGTGTTGTGTCAGACTTGTGTGATATAGCAGTTTTTCGCTCACCACAGCGTTGGCTTGTAGGTTATAGGCTACTTTGTGGTGTGTAGCCATCCAACTCACTCTAGAAGTGAGTAGAATCTAATCGCTTTTCTCGTACTGTGTAGCCACTTGGCTCATTGTAGGGAAGGGTTCTAGGACAGACTCAGATTCTCACTCGTGTGGTGCAGTAGTATATCTCTCACCACAAAGCTGAGCTAGAATTTAGTGGTCAACTCGTGGAGTGTAGTAGACATGATGCTTAACCTCTCACTTCATAGTAACCTACAGGTTTCTCAATTTTAGAAAATGTCACATCATCATTTGTACCACATAGAAATGCAAGAGTTTTGCTCGTCAAACAGAGAGTGAAGAGATGCACATTTCATGCCCTCTTCATCTCTATGTGACGCATTGTTTACTCTTGTGCTTTGAACTCCAAAGATACGTCATTTTTCATCTCTAGATGGTTTGCAATCATAATATATAATTGTTCGCTATAAATTATATCAGTTGTTTATGGTTCAAAAATTAGGGTCATGACATGATTTTGATAGTTTTCCCTCTTGTCTTATAATGTTTATGTTTTAGAATCATATCTTACAGATATGGCGGACACCAAGCTGGCCAAACATCAACAAAAGTTTTCCTTCAAAGTTATAGTACGTTGATGGAGCAAAAGACGCCGTGAGCACACTCACATACCCAGACAACTCAACACCACACAAGGAATCTACTTAAATTCCAACCCACACACACCACCACTCAAGAACTCAATAAAAAAACTACCCACAAGCTCAATTAAAACTCCAAACACCTCGACCTACAAGCCCTTGCCTGCCCACAAACACTACAAGGTGAGTCGAGTTGATCAACACTTGAAATCACACTTGATGGTGACCAAAACATACAAGAAAAACCATCAAAAACTCAAAAACTCCATTCAAAAAAGGCCTCTCTCAAACCATTGCAAAGTCTTCACCTAACTCCACTCTGTTGGACTCTTTGGAGTAGCGCCAACCCTAATGGCATACCTTCTTCCCTCAATTCCTTGCACACACACATCCATGGAAACCTCAGAACATCCATAGACTCTCCCAAGTGCAAAATTGAAGAGAGAAAGCTCTTATTCACTCCTCCACACACTCGAAAATAGGACACAAACACGACGCGTCTGCACTCTCACTGCACTAGACCACCTGTAGGAACCCTGCTTCCTCCCACACACAGAGAGGTGAAAGTGATAATTAACTTCAAAAGTACTCAATTAATATCAACACTCAAGGAATTATGAGTGATGTGTCAATATGAAGCTATTTCACTCCGTTTTTTAGGATTTTTTGACTTTTTTTGCCCAATTTTAACCCCTGACGGGCATGTTTCGTGGAAAAAACCCCAAACCGACTTCAAAATTAACCAAATTTTGTAGTCTTTGTCCTCGATACCCAAAGTTATTTTTCAGATCCCCACATTCCATTTTTGACCACTTCTAGGACGGTGCACGCATCACCGAAGATCAGACACCGTTAATAGACAGTTACTGCATGTGCTAAACTTCCCAGGTGGGATGAGAGTGCCCACACTTGTCGCTTGCATTATTCACATTCTAGAAATCTTAAATAAATTCCCTAGAGCCAAAAGCAGCAACCTAGAACCATATCTAAGGCATCGACACCCTGTCAAGGCACGTGCGTGTGTCGAACCATCGGCATGCAATGTGACTATTCGACATATATACATCGTTCTCCATACTTGAAACCAAATATCACATTATAAAACCTTCCAAGTGCATGTAAACACATCTCTATATAGACATTTCCATGCATATAATCACTACTATGTACAAACCAAAAGTGGTTTATCATCATTTCACAACCCCTAGTTGAGCATTTACGCTCAACACTTGCATGAAACAATGACAAAAACCTAGAAAAGTGACCGTAAACTTCTTCCTGGATCGTATGGAAACTCAGCCATCTACATAGAACCAACTACATGCTCAATAAGGCCACCCTTATCGAAGAGAAAAGTATCCTTTTTCTTGCAAAAATGCAATTGCCCACCTTGATCCCATGCATGATATGAATCTTCTCCAAGGTTGGCACATGTCATGTCATACGATACTTTGTCTAATTAGACAAACCCACAAATATCTCAAAACCCATCTCATAACTAGAGCCCATTTGATTGACAACCATAAATCCCACATTATCTTCTTGATGCATTGACTTCTCTTCATCTCCTATGCCCAGGAGATCATCACTCCAAGCATTAACGACTCCATGCCAAAATTGAAAGTGCTCTTCAAAAACACTATCACCAATATCCTCTTCTACCATAGAAGGAATAATCCACTTGAAAAGCTAGTAACACGCATACAAAGACACACAAAACATTATAACTATGTCTTTATCATGTCAAATTTCCCTAGGACTCACCAACTGCCAATCAGGATCTTCAGAGATAAAAGGATATGGCTCAAACATACATTGAAGAATGTGAGATGCATCCATCAAATCCATCATGCAAGGAAAATATCACTTTAACTTCCTTTTCTAACCCATCCACAAGAATTTTATATTGAGCAATCACATGGTGTGTATCATCGCCGACTCTCAACACTAGCATCAAATCCTTGCATACATAAAACTCATCCCTATCACCTTCATGACCCAATACCTTTGCATCACAAACACTAGAGGGTTGCCCAACCCCCAGCTTTGGTAAAGCACATGGACCCAAGGTCACATCAACTATCATAGCATCATCCTATCATGCATCATCTTCACTTAATGTAGAAACTCCATGACCATAGCGTACCATCTCATCATCAAAGGAAGCATCCATATCATGTTGCTGCAAAGCTCCTTTCTAAAAGATACATTGCTCTTTGTGCAAGGCTACTATATCCTTCAATGGATCTAGTGACTCTATGCCATCATTGCAAACATTATCACACCAACTCTCACAAGCATCAAACGTTTCACCATCATAGGTTGCCTCATCCTTGTCGATTTCACTCTCATCATCTTCACTTCCCTTGGTACTGCTCAAAATTTTGCATTCATCTACTATATCCTTGCCATTTTGCACCATAGGCATGTGTATGGTCTCCAAAATTGCTTCACATACTTCATTCGCATAGACTTTGTGCATATGGGCATCCACACCTATATCCAAGTTATTATCCTTGCTAGCATGAGCACCTGCAACTGTGACTTTCTACAAATAAATGTCATCCACACTTTCCATACCACGTATTAACAAAGAGCATTGTATGCATGTAGCAACGCACAAATTTCTCTCCTTTTGTAGCACTATTTTCGATCCTTCATGCATGGAATTGGGCTCTTTCTCTTGCACTTTCATCTTAAGAACCGATTGCAACAAACTCGTGAATATCTGTACTCTTTAGCTATTTATAAATGCAAAATAAATTTCCTCTTTAGACATGGCTTCCACATGCAATAGAGCATCTTTGCAAACTCTCCAAGCATTATCAAATCTTGACCAAGATTCTGAAACCAACTCATGCTCTTGCATAAACAAACTAGTGACATGTTTTCGTGCATCTTGGTGAGGAATCAGCTTCTTGAACTGCTGCAAAAAGCATCTTTTAAGCACGTCCCAATTGTGCTTCTCATCTTGTGACAAACCCTCAAACAATTCTCTTGCATTACCTCTGACCACCACATTGATGACTGCAAACTTTTGCACCTCACTTGGAATTGCACGACATAAACATGTCAAATTAAACTCATAAGACGCAAGCCAATTATTTGCATCCTTGAAACCTATGAAAATTGATGGTTGGAATTGCATCACCATCATCAAACTCCATTCAACTCCAAAATTTACATACATCAATACTTAAAATCCAAATTCTGGGTGCACAACTGGCAATTTTCACTCCCGAGCGGGATCGCCAAAGGATGATGGAGCAAAAACCATCGTGCACACATTCACACACCCTAAGAAATCAACACTACACAAGGAATTTACTTAAATTCAAACCCACACACCCCACCACTCAATAGCTCAATAAGAAAACTACCCACAAGCTCAATTCAAACTCCAAACACCTGGACCTACAATCCCTTGCCTGCCCACAGACACTACAAGGTGAGTCGAGTTGATCGACACTTTAAATCACAGTTGACGGTGACCAAAACATACAAGAAGAACCATCAAAATCTCAAAAAATCTAGTCACAAAAGGCCTCTCTCAAACCATTGCGAAGCCTTCACCTAACTCCACTCTGTTGGACTCTTTGGAGTAGCGCCAACCCTAATGGAACCGATATAGGGTCACATAGTCTTGTAGAAAGCCCAGCTTCTTCCCTCAATTCCTCGCACACACGCATCCACGGAAACCTCAGAACTTCCATAGACTCTCCCAAGTGCAAAATTGAAGATAGAAAGCTCTCATTCACTCCACACACCCAAAAATAGGATGTGAATACGACAGGACTGCACTAGACCACCTGTAGGAACCCTGCTTCCCCCCACACACAGAGAGGTGAAAGTGCTGAAAATGAAATTCAAAAAGTACTACCTTTAGCCCCAACACTCACGGCACTATGAGTGATGTGTCAATTTGAAGCCTTTTCACACCTTTTTGACCATTTTTTGACCTTTTTCTCTCTAGGAACAAATATAAATTATATAACTGATCAAGTTATCTTGTCTCTTTCCAACAACATTGTGACAGATATTATGTCTCTTTCTTGCAGCATGATTAAGTTATCATGTCTTTTTCTTTCAAGGTTATAAGTAATATTCAATATGTGGTTTAAATGTGATGACTTGTTAACTTCATGATAAGTCTTCCTAATGATGAAAATGATTTGCAGATATGGAAGAATACCTTAACCACGCTGAAGCACATGCGATCTACAAAGAAGAGAGAGAGCGCTATGGCCAAGAGAAAGACCTCAAGCTATTACTAGAATGAAAGAGGATGAGTCCGAGTTGCAAGGCAAGCCTCTCAACCTCAAAGAGTGCAGGAAGCTATGTCCAAACCACTTTGTGTGCCAACAAATATTTTGAATCAGCGGCAATGTAAAGGAATCATCTCCCATAAAGCTATCAGATTTGTATCGCAAAGGACTTGCACGAGTATTTTTACAAATATTCATATGACGGGATAGAGTTATGAAAAACAATAACCATATGGAGCTCTACTTTGTATAGCAATGCTACATTTACAAAATCCTTGGAAGGCATGTAGATTGGTCAGGCCACCCAAAGAATTATGGCGTTGAGCATGGTAGGATTGTACACAAAGTGATAGCAAGTAACACCAATGACCCAATGCATGCACACAAATGTCCCATAGTTCTACTTCCTAAAGAATAAGAGATGCTTGTTGCATTAGCAAGCCAAGCTCAAGATCTTGCAAGCCAAGAAGAAACACCTGACACTTTTCATAGTAGAATAAATTCCAACCAATTTCTCTCACAGCTTTCACTTGATGCTGCAACAGATAGAACCCTAACTGTAATGTGTTGTAGCTCCACTTTCTCTCCACCATCGAGGTGCACTTGTGTGTGCAATGGAATTTATATGCCATGGATCTTGGAACATGCAGTCCTATTAGCATAATCAACTCGTTGTGATAAAAAGAAGTTTTCCCATCCTCTTGTTCCAATAGTTGAGAGCACATTGTTTTGAAGTCGGTCATGAATTTTATATTGGTCAATTGCTGATGCATTTGGAATTTGGGATCCAATACAAATGCAGCACCATGCAACAGTCTATGCAATTGCACCCATCACTTGTTGGCAGCTATGATTATGGTAGCTTTGTCCTTTGCACCAAAGCCAACATGCTCTCTTACATTCCGGAATGCCTCTAACATATACCGATAAACTTGACCAAAGATGAAAGAGCCTTTGTCACCTATTTGCAAAAGATCTACAGATGGTTTGGCCAGAGTGACCATTCTCTCTACATTGCGCCAAAAAACTGGCGAGTTCACAAGTTGTGCACATCTTGCAGCTGCCTCTTGGTAGCTAGGATACTTGTTGAGCCAAACATCCCATCATCTATCAGATATCGTTTCAATCAAATCAGGCTTTACTTCTTGCAAGGTGGCAAGAACATAGTATGCGATTGCAAACCTTGTTGCACAAAATATCAGGAAAGTTTTACTGGGTGATTTTGTTCAAAAAGAGCATACAAAAATTGATACTCGCTAATAAATTTCACCACATTATTTGGATCCAATAGAATTTGTTTTATGATGGCCATTTTACCAATTTATTTTTATAGAAAATTAAGAGTATACGTTGTCGTGCTGTGGCATGTATATAGTGGGAACGGGTATTAAACGATTTATCTTGTGACTTTTTGACGCATAAGTATACTTCATATAATGCTCATATGCATAAATAAAATCTTTCTACCATACCTTAGTATTTACCTTTGAAGTAATATAAATGTACATTACTATTAGAAAGTACTGCAAGAGAAGTATCAATGATTGTGCCTCTTTTTATCTGGGGGAAAAGCATTTGTATATTTCTTCTAATATCTCAACTATACCCTACCATATATAAATTATTTTCTTCTTTTCACATTTATTTAATAATAGAACCCTTCAATAATGCATACCTTCTTGGATACATACAAGAGGGAAGGGCCTACTAGAAGACTTTATGAAAAGGAAGATCCAAAGCTTCTTCGACCATCCCAATTTGAAAATCCCGACCTAAGGGCATGGAGAAAAGGAAAAAACCAAGTCAAGACCTTTTAGTAGGCCAATTTTTATGTTTGAAGCATGTCAATCCGAGTTACAGGGAAAACAGTGAAAAATCTTCTCACAACTACACTGCAAGAAGAGATGGTAAACAGGTGAATCAAGTGAAAAGAGGTAATCTCGGTCTTTTTCCATAAAATAATATATTCGGAGGATAAAAGACACAAGAATATGAATGTGACACCTCAAAGATTCCTTGAACGACAAGACACACAAGCTGGGACCCCCTGCTGGAGCCACACAAATGATGCCTAGCTGGGGCCCACATACATCATGCACCCACATGGAGCCTCAACGACCAAAAATGCTGAATTTCATGATATTTTGAGTCCTAATATTGCCCATTTTAAGAAATATCCAAAGAACATCTGATTTGGGCTGATTCTTTAGACTAATCAAGTGATTATGTAAAACGTGGCTCCCTCACCTATAAAAAGGGCAACCTTCTCTTTATTGTGGGCAATTTATGAGTGAGTGAGAATATCTCAATTCCATAGTGACACACTCATTTTAGTGCCATACTTTCCCTTGAAGAAAGGCTGAAGTCTTGCCTCATCTTATCTCTCCATTAAGGTGGTGACGATTGCTCTCATCTAAGATATATGTTGCTAGTTTTTCTTTCATTTGCATATCTAGTCCAATACTTGTCTCTATGTCTATTTCTATCTCTCATTATCTATCTGTAACCACCACCACACTTAGATCTATCTCTAATTCTATCTTTAATCCTCCTTTCATCTCTCTTGTTGTGTCCTAATTGTTTCATTGGAAGGTATTCAAACAGCAATCTTGTCAATGTAACGAGCACAACCTTCTGTCGGAAACAATTATGTGCACAAGGTTAGTAACCATATCTTCATCTTTCACAAGCATCTCTCTCCCTCTCTTAAGGTTCTCATTCTCTTCCACAAAATCTAAAATCTCCTTGCTACAGATACTTCTCTCCCCGCAGTATCCTTATTGCCTAAGGGCAACAATAGGGCTTGGGAGAGAAACTCTCTTCTTCTTCTCCTTTCACTTATTTCACACCTTTATATTTGAACATACTAAGTATATTACTGATGAATAAGCATAATCCACATAGAGGCATTTCTTTCATTCCCATTTTGTGCAATCTATTAGGGTCAACATTTGGATTAGTGGAAAGATTCACTTTAAGCAACGCATAGTGTTTCTATTTGGTCCTGAAAGGCTCAACGAAATACTTATCTCACCAGGTCCCATCATACTAACTATTATTGACTATGACTTCTCTTTTGATGTGAATGTGGTTATTTTATTATGAATCAAGAGGATTTGTACTCACAACCTATCCCAATCGCTACACAAAGCTACAGTTCCAAAGAGAAATCCGTAGCTTATTTGGACAACAAAGATTAAATATCATTAACTCGTCCATTAACCCTTTTATCCTACCCATGATACGATATGATTGTAATCTTGATGTTTTCAATTTTGTTTTGTTTTGACTATCTTTCATGAGTTCTCTCCCCATCACATGTGTGTTTGTAAGGGAAAGTGAGTAGCTTCTTTGGCTACATTTCTTCTTTAGCTCTAGAAGCTATGTTATCTACATCTTAGATCCTTCTCATAACCCTTGAGCTTCCTCACAAACTCTCACAGCAAGAGGCCCAGTGCCTTCTTGGCAAGACCGCCAACTTCTTGACAACGTACCCAAGTAATTGCTGGGTACTTAACTTGGATAGCTCTCTCTACAACCTTGTAGTTAGATGCATTATCTGTGACAATTGCAATCACATTCCTTGGCCCACCTGCCCTTGCTATGGTGAAATCGTATATCCTTGCTAGATAATTGTTGGTATTCTCTTTCAAAGAGGTGTCATTGGTCTCTACAAACATGGACCCTATAGGATTCACAAGCATCACATTGATGAGCAGCATCTTCTGACAGTTGGTCCATCCATCAATGCTATGAACCAGCCATATGCAGGAACAAAGTTTACCACCATGCGCTTGAGGATATATTTAGTACTTTCTTTCACTTTATCTAGATACTCTGTGTGCATCTTATTATAATTAGGAAGCACAAACCCTTTCTAGTTTTGCTCATTAACGCATCTTGAAATATGGGGTTGCGGATAACATTGAATGGTATACCGTATGCAAAAAAATCTTGCATCCATTTCAAGTGAAACTTAAGAAACCATTGCTTATCTAGCACTTCATACAAAATTTGTCCATTGGATGATGCTTTACTAACTTTAGTTGAGCTAGGATTTGTTGTTGCTGACGTTGAAGCATGTCCATGAAGAGGAGTTGATTGGAAAGTGTGATCATTTTCTTCTGTAGGCACATGTTCTATCCTCTCATTGACAACAGACATTTCAACATCCGTTGCAATAACTTGTCTGGCAGTAGCATTTTTCTTTTTAGCTGTAAGAATTTTCTCTACTATGAGAGCGTACTTTGACAATCTAGCATGAATATCTCTTGGTGGAACAATACACTCTGACACATTAACAAGGACTTTAAACAAATGCTCTTTGATTCTGATCGCATTACCAATGAACTTGTAGCCGCAGGTCTTGCATTTAAATTGAGATGTATTCTTTCCAGCATGTAGCTTGTGGATGTAGCTCCACTCATGTCCTTTCACCATGTTGAGAGATGAATTTAATATGCTATAAACAACAAAAACAACTGTCAGTTTTGAGGTAAAAAATAATACAAAGCAACAAACTACACAAGAAATGCTCTATTGATCAATATAGTGATCCACATTATCAATTAGACTCACGGTACATTATCAATTAACAATAAGCAAGGATAGTCTTATTGTTCTTCATGTATAAACTTATGTCAAAAATCAAAAATTATATTTTCAAACGCAAAATAACTTCATCACTTCAAACAAGACATTTCAATCACAATGCTCACATTGCACTACATTGATTTATCTAAAGTGCAAGATTTTGGCTTTTTACACATTACCATAATGGATAATCTTAATCACTTATTTAAAACAATATAAATAAATCTAATCATCACATTGATCTATATCGATTTATCTAAAGTGCAAGCTTACAATTTTCACACATTACAATAATTGATAATATTAATCAAATCTTGCAATTGATTCTCATTGTAACATGAGGATTAATTGCAAACATTGACGATTGTCATATCTATATGAAGTGCAAACATGAAGTTCTCACACTCCATCGTAGATCTTTGAGCACTTATCTATCTGAAGGTGCTGCACGTGTACGATCACACAGTGTAGAAATCCATCAAACATAATCATGATATTTCTAAATTTTAATTCCAGTGAGAGCATAGTGTGATGGCTCTACATAGGTCAAAACATTTCTAGCCATGTTCACTTTGAGGTGAGAAAATATATGCACGCTGAAATCCAACATACCTAAATAAAATTCGCCTCTGTTCTTCATATTTTGCAGTCTAATTACCTCATGTGAGAGTACACTGCACACAATGACAACCTCTAAATTATATCAGTAATTCAATTCTACATGTCAATAAACTAAGCACATAGCAAGTGACTCCTGTAAAATAAAAACCTTGTATGAGCTCTACACAACATACAAAGCTTACACAATTTGAACCTTTAAAAAAAAATTCAATCAAATTATAATAAAAAAATTGATGTTAAAAAAAATAATTTTAAAACTATTCTAAATTTCAATGATTTTAGGATCTTTTTATTTTTTATTTTTTTATGACATACAATACCTTTTATGATGAATAATGATGTCAACAAGGCCCGTTGCCACTATATATAGTTTTTTTTCGATCAGTGTATTCTTCAATCAAAACCTACTTTGTACAAATTATTTTTTGATCAAAAAGATTTTTTATCAAAGTTTTTTGATCAAAAAACAAAGAAAATATACGACTACCCGTTTTTGCTGATGTGGATCCGTATAAGCCTGTATAATATGAGGTAATGTATAATATGTCTGTATATGACATATTATACGTATCCCATATAACGTATAATGCAGCTTAGTCTATCTCTAGCTGATTATAATCAAAGAATCCATCCAAGAAGCTATAAGCCCCAGTTACTCATTCCACAACATGGTTTGTAATAGGAAGAAGATACTTATCTCATATGGTAGATGCGTTCACCTTCTTGAGGTTCACAAACACTCTAAGTTTTCCAAAAACAAATTGCATGACCACAATGAGTGACAATCAATGTGTTCTATTTCAAAGATGAACTCATGTTAGCCACTGAACACGAGAAAAACCCAATCTTGTATTATATATTTCTCAAACTCAATGTAATTATTTTTTGAGACTCTCTCTCTCTCTAGTGATTCTCTGAAAGGATAGTGAAATTAGATATGATTTTACCCAAACCTTTCTAAGTTGGTATGGCGACAAGAAGGGTTAAGAGCCATTTATTTTATAAGGGCTACGAGCCATCTACTTTTGAATTGCTAAGAGCCATCTATTTGTAATCCATCAGTGATTGTTATCAATATCAAACAATTTTATATTGCTGAGTACCCATCCATTCTAATGGACAAGGAAGAGTCTTACTAGTAGTATTTTTTTGTGTGTTACTTTCGCACTACATATTTTAAGAGTGAAGATCAAGTTGAGCTTTTGAAAGTCGTAAACTTGTAAAGACTTATCTCTACCAAGGTGTAAAGATAAAGCAAACATTTTAGATAGCACAATTGCCTTTAAAAACCCAAGATTATGGACTTTTAAGTCCACCAAAGATCTAGTTGTGATTATGATTCCAACCTTAGTGGATCTCTTGCTTTGTCTATAAAACAAGAAAGTGCTTAGGAGGAAAGTTTTAAGGTAAGGCACGGCTCGCAATTACTAATCACTCACTAAGTGTTGATGGTCAATTCTTAGAACCTTCACACTTGTACTTTCAAGGAAAAATCTTCTCATCTACCAAGGGTAATTGTCATATCATTTAGAATCTACTAAGGGTTTCAGATTGCTAAGATGAGGGAAATATATAATCATCAGGTAATTGTCTATGTCTATTCACTAGTTTCTCTTTAGTATTTAGTTTACAGGTTGTGCTAGTATTGAGCCCTTGAAGTAGGGCTCACGTAATCCATGGTATGTTTCTAACTTAATCCCAGTATGTACCTTGGTAGTTTTTTCCTATTTAGAAATGCTTTGATTAAGTTTTCCCATAATGGAATATATATGCTGCTTCCATTTTTCTCCGATAGGTGCATGACAAGGTCATGCTGGAGCAAAACACTTTGGAAGTTATTGTACAAAGAAATTTATGCACTTTGCAGTGATAGGCCTAGATGGTACCCTCTGAGAAATGATAGCAAGTCAAGGACTTGGTCAGTGCTGCTGACCTAAGCAAGCATGTTGCTTTCATCGGAAACTGCAATGAGGTATTCTTGCATGTTTCAGTACTCTCAAAAAGTCTAAAGTCTTTGGAGAATTTAGACACCTTTTAGTTGTAATAACTTATTTAACATACTCAATTGACTTATAAATTGAGTCTACACACTATTGTATTCATCCAAATTTAGTTACAAACATTTGCAAAGGGCAACAACTTGGAAACTCAAGATCTTTTTCATGGTTTCTTCGAACCTCCTACTACATCATGTATCGGTGCAATGGACAATTGGCCCAATTGAGGGATGCCACTGTGGAAAACAATAGTGTTCTTACAAAGATATCTCCATTTTTGTATTGGAGGACAAAAACGCTTCAGAGTAATGTCAGCCAACGGTCAGGATGGACATGTAGTCAAGGGGTGCTATATATTTTGACTGATAAGAGCCTATATATGGCATGGTTGGGTGGACATTTTCATGGTCGAGTCCCCTTTCTCTCAGAAATATCGTTAAAATTTATCGTTTAATGCTGAACCATCTACAATAGATCATAGGCTACCCGCTCCCTTACCGATGCCAGATCTACTCTCCTTTAGAGCTTCAAAAGAGCGGTGTCTCTCTGTGAATCCAAACTCTGAAAGAAGGCATTCACCGAGGAATAATGCTCCCTGGCACTACAAGATTTGGTCAGAGAGAGGTCCCCTGGTTGGGATGGATGAGTACAAGGATTTTAAAGGAATTCTTGTATGATCTTCCAATCACGTGGATGGCTAACCAAGCCTTGGTTGATGGTTTCATGGACCTAAGCATTGAAAGAGGCCTCATTAAACATACCCCCAAACAAACATGTTGCTCCCAACTTAAGGATTGGTGCCCCATAATGATGATGATGATTGTATCCTATAAAAGTGTTTTCAAAGCTATTGTCCTCAGGCTCTCCCCCCTCCTCAATGGAATCCTCTCTCCCCACCAACATGGATTTATCAAGGGAAGTTGAATATATGATCATTTTGGCAGCAGTGGTCGGCATTGAATATGTCTCTTTCAGTAAGCAATTGGATCTTGATAAATCCTATGATACAATAACGTGGTTGTTCATTGAAGATGTCATAAAGTCATTAGGCTTTGGGCCACAGATTTGCCGTCTGGTCAGCACCCTTGATGTTGATAGCGAGTTGGGGCTCCTCTTTAAGGAGAGAATTGTGGGTACTTTTAAGGTCAAAAGATCAATTAAACAGGAGTGCCCACTGTCCCCCCTATTGTCGCCATTGGATCCCACCCCCTAGTTACACTACTTCAAGGCGATGTTGCTAAAGGTGAAATTCAAGGATTGGCTCTGCCTAACAATGACCAACTTTTGGCAAAGCTTTTTGTAGATGACTCATTGCTTTTCCTTAAGGCTTGTCCTCAGGTTATTAAGAAGGCCCTAGGAATTGTGAAAATATTTTCCTTGGCCTCAAGGTCAAAGTGTAGCATTGAACAATCAAGATTGATCTCTGTCTTTGAGAACGATTCGTATGATTCGACTATGTCGACCGGGGAGATAGTGTCTTGGCAATGTTATAATCGGTTAAATGTTAAAAGTAGTGACCTCACGAAGGGCGGATAAAGTTCAACTTCTTGATTTGGGCTTTCCATCTTTTCATCACTTGGAATGCCTTGATTGGATGAATTCACAATATGATATCTAGTGAAGGGTTGGTTATTGGATAAAGACATCACTCATGGGGTTGTATTGGTTGATATGTATGTTGAGTGTGGTGCCCTCACAAAAGCATCACCTACACTTGAACGTTGAACTTCATGTAACATGGGGGAGAAAATTCATGTTGCCATCACCGTCTAGGGAATATCGGAGAAACATGTTGTGCATCATAATGCTTGGTTTGATAGGCAAGTCAAATGCAAGGAATGGCCACTCATTGAGTGTGAAAGGGATCAATGTTGAATTTTTTTATTAAAAAAGGGGAAAAAAAGAGAAAAGGGCATTGATGACACCGTTGTTTCCCTCTCTGTTGAAAACCCTATTTTGGAAGGGGGGAAGAAAAGGGAGGAGAAAGCGTGGATGGGAGAGGGAAAAAAGAAGAAGAAGAGGAGGTAAAAGAAAAAGAAGAAGAAGAGAAGTGAAAGAAAGGAAAGAAAGAAGATGGAAGAGGAGAAAAAAAAAGGGAGGAAGAGGGGGTGGTGCTCATCTAGGAAACAGAAAGGAGGAAGAACTCTTGGTTCTCATTCTTGGATCTCCAGGTCGTGGGAAAAACAAGCAAAAAAAAGGAGAGTTTTTGTCTTCTCAAGATTTTGGGACCTTGAGGCCACAACAAAAGGAAATAAAGGTGGACATCAGGAGAAGTTGGGTCTCTCAAGCTTTCTAACCGCCGTGACTTTCAGAAGTGGGACACAAGCCCGGGGCGGTCACTTATCAAAAGCTTCCTATATCACGTGCGTTCAAGAGGTTATTAATGATACCTCAATCTACATACTATATTTACACTACGTGCCTATTCAAAAAACCTCCATTTCCCTCTGTATGTATACGTTTTGATCTTTTGATAATCCTCTCTGGTTAACTCACATGATAGCATACACATTCTAAAAAGTGACCGCCCCGGGGACACAAGCACAAGCTCAAAGGCATGCAAAGGGAGGAAGAGGAGTTTTGGAAGGGTGAATTGCAAGAAGATTGAATTTGAGGTAATTTGACATGGATCCATAGAATATTTTTTAGGGTAGGGTTTTATCAACAGGGAAATTTGGATGAGCACGGGGGCAAAGGGGTGGTTTCTAACACTTAGATCAAGGCCAACTTGTGATCATTGCAGGCTCACGTGTATGCTACCAACAATGGCTTGAGCATGTGACAAGTAAAAACCGGATTACTCTTTCCAAGTTACTCATTCCACAACATGGTTTGTGATAGGAAGAAGATACTTATCTCATATGGTAGATGCGTTCACCTTCTTGAGGTTCACACACACTCTGAGTTTTGCAAAAACAAATTGCATGACCACAATGAGTGATAATCAATGTGTTCTATTTCAAAGATAAACTCATGCTAGACATTGAACACGAGAGAAACCCAATCTTGTATTATATTTTTCTCAATCTCAATGTAATTATTTTTTGAGACTCTCTCTCTCTCTCTAGTGATTCTCTGAAAGGATAGTGAAATTAGATATGATTTTACCCAAACCTTTCTAAGTTGGTATGGCAACAGGAACGGTTAAGAGCCATTTATTTTATAAGGGCTACGAGCCATCTACTTTTGAATTTCTAAGAGCCATCTATTTGTAATCCATCAGTGATTGTTATCAATATCAAACAATTTTATATTGTTGACTACCCATCCATTCTAATGGACAAGCAAGAGTATTACTAGTAGTATTTTTTTGGGTGTTACTTTAGCACTACATATTCTAAAAGTGAAGATCAAGTTGATCTTTTGAAAGTCTTAAACTTGTAAAAACTTATCTCTACCAAGGTGTAAAGATAAAGCAAACATTTTAGATAGCACGACTGCCTTTAAAAACCAAAGATTATGGACTTTTAAGTCCATCAAATATCTAGTTGTGATTATGATTCCAACCATAGTGGATCTCTTGCTTTGTCTATAATAGGAAAGTGCTTAGGAGGACAATTTTGAGGTAAGGAACGGCTTGCAATTCCTAATCACTCACTAAGTGTTGATGGGTCAATTCTTAGAACCTTCACACTTGTACTTTCAAGGAAAAATCTTCTCATCTACCAAGGGTAATTGTCATATCATTTAGAATCTACCAAGGGTTTGAGATTGCTAAGATGAGGGAAATAATCATCAGGCAATTGTCTATGTCTATTCACTAATTTGTCTTTAGTATTTAGTTGACAGGTTGTGTCACTATTGAGCCCTTGAAGTAGGGCTCACGTAATCCATGGTATGTTTCTAACTTAATCTCAGTATGTACCTTGGTAGTTTTTTCCTATTTATAAATGATTTGATTAAGTTTTCCCATAATGGAATATATATGCTGCTTCCATTTTTCTCGACAGGCACATGACAAGGTCATGCTGGAGCAAAACACTTTGGAAGTTATTGTACAAAGAAATTTATGCACTTTGCAGTGATAGGCCTAGATGGTACGGTCTGAGAAATGATAGCAAGTCAAGGACTTGGTCAGTGCTGCTAACCTAAGCAAGCATGTTGCTTTCATCGGAAACTGCAATGAGGTATTATTACATTTTTCAGTACTATCAAAAAGTCTTAAACCTTTGGAGAATTTAGACACTTCTTAGTTGTAATAACTTATTTAACATACTCAATTGAGTTATAAATTGAGTCTACACACTATTGTATTCATCCAATTTTAGTTACAAACATTTGCAAAGGGCAACAACTTGGAAACTCAAGATCTTTTTCTTGGTTTCTTTGAACCTCCTACTACATCATGTATCGGGCAATGGACAATTGGACCAATTGAGGGATGCCACTATGGAAAGCAATAGTGTTCTTACAAAGATATCTCCATTTTTGTATTTGAGGACAAAAATGCTTCAGAGTAATGTCAGGCCAAGGGCCAGGGCCAAGGGTCAGGATGGACATGTAGTCAAGGGGTGCTATATATTTTGACTGATAAGAGCCTATATATGGCATGGTTGGGTGGATAAGAGCCTATATATGGCATGGTTGGGTGGATATTTTTATGGTTGAGTTCCCTTTGTCTTAGAAATATCGATAAAATGTCTCCTTTAATGCTGAACCACCTGCAATAGATCATAGGCTACCCGCTTCCTTGCCGATGCCAGATCTACTATCCTTTAGAGCATCAAAAGAGGGGTGTCTCTCTCTGAATCCAAACTCTTAGAGATGGCTTTAACCCAGGAATAATGCTCCCTGGCACTACAAGATTTGGTCAAAGAGAGGTCCCCTGGTTGGGATGGAGGACTACCAAGATTTTAAAGGAATTCTTGTATGATCTTCCAATTACATGGATGGCTAACCAAGCCTTGGTTGATGGTTTCATGGACCTAAGCATTGAAACATACCCCCTAACAAACATGTTTCTCCCAACTTAAGCATTCGTGCCTCATAATGATGATGATGATTGTATCCTATAAAATTGTTTTCAAAGCTATTGTCCTCAAGCTCTCCCCCCTCCTCAATAGAATCCTCACTCCCCACCAACATGGATTTATCCAAGGAAGTTGAATATATGATCATTTTGGCGGCAGTGGTCGGCATTGAATATGTCTCTTTCAGTAAGCAATTGGATCTTGATAAATCGTATGATACAATAACGTCGTAATTCATTGAAGATGTCATAAAGTCATTAGGCTTTGGGCCACGGATGTGCCATCTGTTCAGCACCCTTGATGTTGATAGCGAGTTGGGGATCCTCTTTAATGAGAGAATTGTGGGTACTTTTGAGGTCAAAAGATCAATTAAAGAGGGGTGCCCACTTTCCCCCCTATTGTCGCCATTGGATCCCACCGCCTAGTTACACTACTTGAAGACAATGTTGCTAAAGGAGAAATTCAAGGATTGGCTCTGCCTAACAATGACCAACTTTTGGCTAAACTTTTTGTAGATGACTCATTGCTTTTCCTTAAGGCTTGGCCTAAGGTTATCAAGAAGGCCCTAGGAATTGTGAAAATATTTTCCTTGGCCTCAAGGTCAAAGTGTAGCATTGAACAATCAAGATTGATCTCTCTCTTTGAGAACAACTCGTATGATTCGACTATGTGGATCGGGGAGATAGGGTCTTGGCAATGTTATAGTCGGTTAAATGTTAAAAGTAGTGACCTCACAAAGGCGGATAAAGTTCAACTTCTTGATTTGGGCTTTCCATCTTTTCATCACTTGGAATGCCTTGATTGGATGAATTCACAATATGATTTCTAGTCAAGGGTTGGTTATTGGAGAAATACATCACTCATGGAGTTGTATTGGTTGATATGTATGTTGAATGCGGTTCCCTCACAAAAGAATCACCTACACTTGAACGTTGAACTTCATGTAACATGGGGGAGAAAATTCACGTTGCCATCACCGTCTAGGGAATATCGGAGAAACATGTTGTGCATCACAGTGCTTGGTTTGATAGGCAAGTCAAATGTAAGAAATGGCCACTCATTGAGTGTGAAAGGGGATCAATGTTGAATTTTTATTAAAACAGGGGAAAAAAAGAGCAAAGGGCAATGATGACACCGTCGTTTCCCTCTCTGTTGAAAACCCTATTTTGGAAGAGAGGAAGAAAAGGGAGGAGACAGCGTGGATGGGAGAGGGAAAAAAGAAGAAGAAGAAGAGAAGTGAAAGAAAGGAAAGAAAGAAGATGGAAGAGGAGAAAAAAAAAAGGGAGGAAGAGGGGGTGGTGCTCATCTAGGAAATAGAAAGGAGGAAGAACTCTTGGTTGTCATTCTTGGATCTCTAGGTCGTGGGACAAACAAGCAAAAAAAAGGAGAGTTTTTTTCTTCTCGAGATTTTGGGACCTTGAGGCCACAATAAAAGGAAATAAATGTGGAGATTAGGATAAGTTGGGTCTCTCAAGCTTGATAACCGTGACTTTGAGAAGTGGGACACAAGCACAAGCTCAAAGACATGCAAAGGGAGGAAGAGGAGCTTTGGAAGGGTGAAATGCAAGAAGATTGAATTTGAGGTCATTTGATGTGGATCCATAGAATCTTTTTTAGGGTAGGGTTATATCAACAGGGAAATTTGGATGAGCACGGTGGCAAAGGGGTGGTTTCTAAAGCTTAGATCAAGACCAACTTGTGATCATTGCAGGCTCGGGTGTATGCTGCCAACAATGTCTTGAGCATGCGACGAGTAAGAACCGGATTTATGATTTCTTGGAGGGCCAAGTAGCGGATATTTAGCATAATGGGTGCCAATGCTTAAGATTTTACCATTAGCTAGGGTTATTTACAAATTTTTTAATGATTATTGAGGGTCAATTTTGATCCCATTTTGTACATGATTTTGGAAATCACATAAATTCAAGGTTGGTCGGATTTGTGCTGCAATTATCTCTTTGTTTTCATCTTGTCATCATTCTCTATTTCAACTCTCTCATAGCCAAAAGTGTGGCACTATCCTGATGAACTCTAGAAACCCGTGTTGTTCGCTATATTTTTGGTGAATCCGACGCGAACTTCTCAAGAGGTACAAAAATACGCCAAATACCCGTCCAAGAGGCTTTACAAAAATTTCAAGAATCAGCTTGGCGTACTTCTCTGAAAAGGTACAAAATATGCCAGACTTTACAAAGTTGATATAGATGATTGAAGCGTTGTCAATCAATGCAAGGGTACAAGAATCAAAGAAAAACAATAGAAGATGTTGTGGAAGAGGCATTAATTTTGTGTATGATGAGTGCAATATGTATGAGTGCTATGATCCAATGGGATACATATCATGGTATGGGATGCAGATACTAGCATGTGAAGTTCCAAAGCTTATGGTGAAATCATTTGAGCGGTTGGTTATTCCAAGTTTGACTGCACATAATGAAAATCTTGCCAAGGAATATACAAATTGTTGGGAATATTTTAAAGAAGAGGTTTTGCATACTAGTAAATATTTAGCAAGAAAAATGGAATGCAATGATGAGTAGCCACCAAACTATGAAGAATTTGAAAACAGATTTGTGCAAAATTAGTAGTAGAGCAAGTCGCTATGGGAGATATTGCACAAATTGAAGGTCAAAAATTGAAAGTAATGTATATTTTTTAGAATTACCTAAAGCTAATGGATGTGCCATTAGCAACCCAGGTGAAGCTGTTAGTGAAGATGTTGCTTAGTCCATGATCAACTCACAGAGTGACACTATGCATGTGAAATATATACAAGTAAGTAAATGGTCTTTGATTCTAAAAGGAGATGATTTTCATCATCTGGAAATTGCACAAGCTATGGATGTTTCATATGATGCATATGAATAGGACCATGAGCCTATGTATATTGTGGACGAAGTGCATGTATATGGTGATGTTGTTGAATTGGATGAAGATAGCATCATTGATGATTTCCTATGTGACTTACATGCATATGGTTCATCATGTGGTGATACTCCTTATCATGAGAATACCTATTTAGAGGATATGAAAGTCTTACATAGGGAGGATAGATTTCCAATAGATACATATGTTTTTGAAGATGGTCAACTAGAGGATTTATGCATAGACAAGTTTATAGATGCATAGAATAATGTTGAGCTTCCTTGTGTTGAAGTGGGTGATGTGGGAATGGAATACCAACACATGCATCAAAATCTTAAAGCTAGAGGGGGTGAAGACAGTGAGCAGAATTGTTGTTTGAGGTGGCGAAGCAACCAAATTTTTCAAAATATGTTTGCTACATTTTTCAATGGATGTGCTCAATATGGAATCTTTCTTGTATTCCCTTTATTGTTGATCATGTTAGGGATCTTATTTTTTCCCACAGAAGGGAGTAGTTTCTCTTCTGTGCATACCAAAAGACAGATTGTGTTCCCAATTACCAATAGGGCTTGGTGTTTTCTCTTGATTCAGAAAATGTTTCCATGTTTTGTAAGAATACAGGTGGCATGTGCTCAGCACAAAGGTTAAACTAAGTGGTTTCCCAAATTTTTGAAGCAGATTCAACAAGGTTTCATGGAGTTGGGACCAAGGTATGATCTTATGTTGTGTAAAGCTTTCTGCACACATTAAGGGTTTTTGCAACCACATTTGCGGAAAGGGCTCTATGAAGCTCTAGTGTTGGAAAGTTTCTTATTATTTCGATTGATCTAGGAGGCTTAGATGATTTCTATGGCTTTGGGTAGGCTATTCCATACGTGCCATGACACAAGGAGATTCATTGGATATAGGGTATAGAGATTCGCTGAAGTTAGCACATACCAAAGGATGTGCAGGTTTAGAGGGGGTGGATGTCATGCCGCTTTGCGAGCGCGAGATAAAAGATAAGGATCTGCATGTAATTTCTAGTTTTTCCAATCTTATGACTAACACAGAATCTTCTATGACATCAAAAACATTGAAATGTATGCCAATTATGAGTTTTAGGGCTAGAAAATGAGGCTTCTATCTTGGCCAAATTGGGATTCTTGTAATTCTTTGATTGATGTAAGCTCAATGCTACGCTTGACGATGTTTGGGATCAATATGTATGCAAAATGTGGTGCTCTTACTAAAGCACAAGCATATTTAAAGGGATTCTCATCTAGAATGTCATTTTGAAATGAATTGATTGAGTGAATGCCCTACATGACTGTGATTGGGAAGCTTTGTTTTAAGAAAAAGCGAATGAAAGGCTTTTCTCCAAAAAATTTCGTTTATGCTTGCACCTTCTTGAAGGTGAGTGGCCTTGATTTGGGTGAGAGAATTAACAATGAAATTGTTGGTTGGGGGGGACCACAGAAACATATTATTCTAGCCAATTCTTTAGTCAATATGTAAGCCAATTGTGGTGTACTTGAGGACAGAGGGTAGCTGCCCATAACTATGGTCATCTAATTATGGTGTACTTGAGAATAGAGGGTAGCCGTCCATAACTATGGTCCTCAAATAGGTTGGAAGGACAAGATGAATTAAGGGTTGGAATGCCATGCAAGTCATTAGGAAGAGGATGGAGTCTAGGAGGGTCTCTTTATTTTCCATGGGATTATGGATGTGGTTAGAATTTTGACAAATAGATGCATGCCACATGTGCAAGAGTGGTGGGTGTGTAAGAGATGTGTAAGAGTGGTCAAAGGATGCACTTTTTCCCCCAAGGCGGTGGAAAATTTTATGATTTTTGGCCTTCCATAACTCCTACATATGATCTTCAATTTGAGAGAATATTATAGATCTAGAATCCACACGACGAGCTCTTTCCATCGATATGTCACATTCTATACTTTTTCCCACTAGATTTTATATTTTACTTTGGGGGGGAAATTTAAATTCAAATAAAGTAGCCATTGTGCCTATTTGAATTAAAAACCCGTCCTTTGATTGCTTTCTTAATACTAAAGGTTTGACTCCCTTAAATTGCCAAATAAAGAGGCCCTCCTAGACTCCATTCTCTTCCTAATGCAAAAAGAGGCCAAGCAAAAAAAAAGAGGGGGGGGGGGGGGGGGGGGGCAATGATAGTGCCCGTTGGCCCCCTCGATTTGAGTTAAAAAAAATGATAATATATTTTTAGAGGGAAAGAAAAGAAAAGGTAGTAAGGAGAAAGCACCAAAAGGAGGGAGAAAGAGAAAAGACGAGGAGAAAGAAAAGAAGAGGAAGAAGAAGGAGAAGGGAGGAAACTAGTATTGCTTGGGTGGGCCTTTGCCGTACATATTCTGATAGATTTTGGAGAGCAGTCAATTACTTGCTTAATTGGTCGTGATTGTGCTGATGCCTTGGAACATGAGTAGATTAGTAGAACCAATTTTTGATAGGCACAAATAATAGCTCATCTTGGGACTTGATGAGAATTGGGAAGAAGCAAACTGTGTCGCATAGTGCTCCCTATACAACAAAGGGCTAGTAAAGAGGGTAATTGAGTTGAGAAAAAGGGTTGCAACATAATCTACTCCTTAACCTACTATGGTAGTTGTTTGTAGATTTCCATTCATCCTAGTGATATCAACCATTTACTCGCTAGACCGTGACCTGTTAAAGCGATATTTAGTATCTTTCTTACTTTAAGTCAAGTGTTTGTAGGTTCAGGAATTATTCAATAGTTTTTTTATGTAAAATGGTTGAACCTCTTCAAATCAAAATCGAGAGTTATCCCGAGAAGTTGTAATGTTTGAAGTATGTTGAATAAGAAAGACGAAAGAGGTTGAAACCCCACACACTATGTATTCATGGTTTTTTCATGTAATTTGTTGTCAGTTGGGGTGAATTAATGTGATTGTTTCTTGATTATCATTTGATGCCTAAATAACATGTATTTGTGAGTCCTATGGATGATATACTTAAAGTTAAAGCATATGCATGTATTTGAATTCTCCCAAAGCCCTAATAACACTTGGCAATCCTACTAATTATGGAAAGTATAAAGTGGGCTAATTGGGTAATGGGAGAGATTGGTGCTTATGGAGACTCCACTTGAACAGTTCTTGAAGGAATTCTTTGATTGGGTTACTCACGAGGAGGATATTTAAGAATATAACAAAGATTTTTTGGATACTTGTTTTGATTTATACCTGATGACATAAAACTCAACATTGCAGCAAGGATTCATCAGTACAAAGACAGTAGGGTTCCATATGGTGCATGCAATGCTCTTGAATACCTATCATTTTATTGTAAAAGTTAGGTCATTCAATATCTGAGGTCTCAAAGAAGAACTAGAAGAGGAAGGAAAGATGTATAGTGACTCAGGGGAACAGCCACCAAGCATTACTTATGGCACCTTATTTTAGAGGAGAAGATGGATTCTTGGTTGGAATCTCAAATTCAGAGATTAGATATTAGTTTGAGAGATGATATTCCTAAAGTAGGGCTGATTACAGGCTTGCCACCAATTACTGAGAGGACAGAGGCATAGGATTCTAACACTTCAAATGGTGACGAGGAATAGGGAAAAGGGGAGAGTTATTCACCTAAGAAAAGAAAGCAAGGAAGAACTCGAGAAGTTTATGAACTCGAGATTCAGGGTAGAAAAAACCCCTGAAGATGTCCTCAAGAAAATCAGGAAAATCAAGAAAAAGGATCTATTGGTAGAAGATGATGCACTACATTTCAAGAACGTTATGGACTGGAAGAAAATCAAAGACCATCTTGGGAGAAACTGGGAGATTATCAAAATAGTCCTTTTTGCCGGAATATTATGGCCGAACAGTGGCCGAAAAGTGGTAAAAAAATGGCCGATGGTCGGTAGTCAATGGTTGGAGGCCGATTTCAAAGACGGACTTGTATTCTCAAGGGAGGGCACACATGGGTGGATTGGAGAGTCCAATTTGGACTTGTCTACACAAGGGCTACTACACGTGGCTGCCTCTCATGAGAGAGGGTAGCCCTTTTGGCCTATAAAAAGAGGCCATTTCTACACACATTCTGGAGTGTGAAGTTGATGCAACAAGGTGGGTGTGAGCTGGTGAGAGTGAAGCAAGTGGAGAGATTTATTAAGGGTATGGTCCCTTTGTAACTTAATTCTTATTTGAAGTACTAAAGCCATTGAGTGGCTGCTTTCTTATGGATGTAGTCCACATTGGGTGAACCACGTATATTGTGTGTTCTCTCACTCTCTCTCTATCTCTACTCTATAATCTCTCGTGTGTGAAAATTTGTCTCTCTCCATTAAGTAAGCTACTCAAATATCTAACGCCCTATTTCTTAACACAATTGGTATCAGAGCAAGGTTTGCTCGTAGCTAAAGTATCTCAAGTAAAGGATTCCTTGAATTGAGTGGGAGTAAGATCAAGATCGAGAAGTTCAATGGCAAGAACTACCAACACTGGAAGATGTAGATTGAAGACTATCTCTACCAGAAGGACCTTTATTTGCCACTATACAGTCTTGCAAAAAAGGCTGCAACAATGGCAGATGAGGAATGGATTGTCCTTGACCGAAAGGCATTATGAACATTCTGGCTAAGCTTGGCGTCAACAGTGGCCTTCAACATTCCAAAGATGAAGACCACGAACGACTTGATGAAGTCACTTGACGGCCTCTAGAAGAAAATGTTTGAGGATTGACCGAATAAGAGTCCACTTGGTCGGACACGTAGCTGAACACCACATCTGTAGTCTATTATTTTGCCAAGCTAGTGTAGTGATACTCTATGTAAATCTTGATTCTAGAGTAGCAGGTCAATTCCCTGAGTTGTAATTCTGTCATGACAATTGTAAAGGTCCATGTGAACCAGCCACTGGCCATTTAGAATGCCCTAGGTATAAATTTCAATAACCTTGATGTGGAAGGAGGCTTACCTTTAGAGAAGAAGGGAGCTCTGAAAATGTACGCTCAAGCTACAAAGCTTCGGTAACTTGTAATCGGTTTTTCTAATGATTGGGTAATCCATTTTTATTTTTGAAACTTGCATTGTGTTCCTATTTCCATGCTCTTTCAATTAAGAGAAAGTATTGCCAGTTTTTTATTTACATAACATTTCGGGCAAGCAAGGCTTGCATGCAATCCAAGGGAGTGCACTTTAGGCACTCCAAGCTTGTGATAGTTGTTTTAAGAAATAAAATTTTTGTTGGCATCACACCAATGATTAACCTGGTGTCATGCCGCTCCGCTTCCATGACAAGAAAATGAGCAAAGGAATGCCAATCAGGTTTATTTGAATCTTACAAGATTATTCTCTCTCCGGGAGTATAGTCCTAAACCTATTCTAAGCCTCATTAGCCATTAGAATCGGAAAGCAAACCTTCCATAACCCGTGATAATCCTAAGCTAAACCTCCCTAGTGATTCAAATCTCATTGAAGCCCAATAATCCTAAACCGATTCATCTTAATCCTAAGCTGATTCATCTCAATTATGAACCTATTCATCCTAATCCTGAGCCGATTCATCTCAATTCTAAGCCGATTCATCCTAATCCTGAGCCAATTCATCTCAATTCTAGGCGGATTCATCCTAATCCTGAGCCGATTCATCTCAATTCTAAGCTGGTTCATCCTAATCCTGAGCCGATTCATCTCAATTCTAAGCCGGTTCATCCTAATCCTAAGCCTATTCATCTCAATTCTAAGCCGATTCATCCTAATCCCAGCCGATTCATCTCAATCCTAAGCCGCGATCTATCATAATCCTAATCCAAAGCTTGATAGTTATGGTAATTCTAAGTCTCTCTTATGTAAACAACTCCCAAAGCCATAGCTGAAGAGAAGATCAGGCTCTCTCTCTCGACCTTGAAGCAGCAGGAGGGAGCGAAGCAGGTCATTATTGATTTTCTTGATTAACACATGGATTAAGCCAGGTTCCATCTTGTAAGGAGCATAAAGCCTCCATTAATGATTGATTAATGATGGATACTGTTGATTAATTGATATTAAGTGAACTGTTTGTTTTGAGCTCTGTTTTCGTTAATTGTGCACCTCTTTTCCCCACACCTCTCACAGCCAGGGGGCCCGATGCCTTCCCAGCTCACCTTCCTCATACTTATCCCCCACACTGGTAACATGACTCAAGCATGGCTTGAGTACCTGCAACCCTGATATGCTGCACGGATCAATTGCAATTCAACTTTGATGCCCATGGAATCTCAAGGAGATCGGCACACCCCATGGATTGAATTCATGAAGGGTGCACAAAGCTCAGCATGGCCGACTTCTTGTCACTGTTTCCAGAAGCCGGCAAAGATGCTCGCCACACAGCACTAGCCAATTTCAATTGAAATTGCTTGACAAGGTCAAATCTTGTTTGCCATGATATTTGTACGTCGGTACCAGCATCTGTTGCTACAATTTAGACATCTTTCATTGAAGATTCCCACATTTGGACTATGCTATGAGCATACAAACTTGGTGGGGGAATTGGCAATATGATTGCAGGTTATTTCATTACATACCAGACAGGTGTATAGGATATACGAGGGTGTATGTCATACACACGATAATTCTCTATCGCGCAATAGAGATGGTTATGATATACATTTTAGGGATCTTTTCTTCCGACATCTCCAGACCACTGGTTATAGTAGGATGACCAAGTTAGACCACTGGTTACAACATGGTGACCATGTTATACCATATTCAATTTTGTTTATTTTTCCATGTTTACACATTTCATTTGGAAAATATTGTCGGTTCTATAAAGCAAAGTGCTTTAAAAATTTCACATGAATCAAGACATCTCACGTATGCCACGCTACTTCCTATTGAATTGGTATCAAGGGCATTGGCACGTCAGTTTGGGGGAACTGTTACGATTAGAAATTTGTTCCCCTTTTATGTGGGGTGACATCACGTTATGATGCATCACTACCAATGCAGACTCTGCAAGGCAGTTATGCTTTTGGCTCTCACGCTTGAGGCCATCATAGTAGCCAAGGGCTGTTAGGCACACATTGCCATAACAAACAACCAATGCAGCTAACATACAGTACATATCAAACAAGAAGCAGGAAACTGCATACTTCAAACACCATACTGCAAAGAAGACAGGTATGTAACATCAGAGATAAAGAGAAGATAGTGTGCCATTCATCATCATCATTCAGTAATAAAGCAGAAAGCACAGAACCAATGCAGGAGAGAGCCAACTGCATCAACAGGCATAGACATAACTGCTCCTCGTCCTGAGAATTCACGAGACACACAACTAACTTCCCCAAAATATAAAATACCCATGTTCACTTATCCCTAAGGTTCAAAGATAAAGGTTTTAGTTACAGTTCAAAAAGTAATAGCCTGAATGCCCTGACAGCCCTGATAAATCAGGCACTAACACCTGGCACACCTGGTGGGCAAGGTTTCTCAAACCTTATGAGAACCCACAATATCCCTTGATAAAAAATTCATCCACCAGCTGATCCTTGAATTCAGTTTGTTGTGAAACTGCTGCTGTAGTTGGAGTTTCCTTGTCAAATTCTTCAACCTTTGCATCCACCTGAACTGTAACTGCCTCCTTAGTACTTTCAATGTCCTGATAGAGTATCTCATCCACAATCATTTGCACTGGATCATCTAAGTTGTGAATTCCTCCTGCAGCTTTTGTGTCCTCCTCTGCAACATCTTTAGCCTGTCCTGCAACTGCACTTGTCCCTGCTGCTTCAGTCATATGCTCCTAAACTCATTTCTCCTTGAAAATAGAAAGAAATCCACTATGTAGCTGCAAAACTGTCCAATCAGTGATATCTCCTTGAAACTGAAAACTTTTGACTTCTGCTCCTTGAAAAACTTCCCTTATGTCATCAAGCATGAAGATATAAAACCAATGAGATATAAGAATATCAACATCATCTCCTCCATTAGCAACATCACATAGAAATGTAGAACAATCTCCAAGAAAATCCACTTCACCATCATCAAGAACTTCCAAACGACTTGCATAATCATCAGTCAAAACCATCTCCTCAGCATCAACAAAACCATTGACATCAGAAATTTGGTATAAATCATCAAGAACATCATCAAGAAAGTGAACTTCCTTGAAAACAGATGAACTTCCAATATCCTTGACTGAATTTGTAAAAGAACCAACATCATACAGATCATTGATAACAACATCATCATTCAAGAAACCTTCTGTAATATCAAGATTTGAAGAAAACTCCACATTCTTGTTTTGAGTAAGTTGAAGCTTCAAGTCCTCAATTTGATTATCCTTATCCAGAACAACTTTCTTAAGAGCATCATGAACTTCATAACAGTAAGAAATATGCAAGTCCACTTCAGTTTGAACCTGAGAAATCTCCGCCATCAATGATGTCTTCTCTTCTTGAAGTTGATTGATTTTGGAAAGCGATTCATTTGCCGCAACCATACTTGAATGCCTCTCATTCTCTAGTTCTAATGAGAGATTTTTGATCATCTTCACTTGAGAAAGAAAAAGACTTTGAAATTCAGCAAGTTCAGGTACATAACTTCTTTGCAAATCAAGAATCTGCGGATCAGGGACCTGAATTCTGAAACTTTGCAAATCAAGAACCTTTGGTATCAAAACTGGTAATTCAGGGATTTGAAATCGAAGATCCTTGTCTTCACAACCTGAATAATTCATATCCACTTTTGGAAATTGGCTTTCACTCTTCAAAACTCCAAAAAACTCTTCTCCATCAACACAAACACCTTTCAAATTGTCAGCTATTGAATACTCCTCATCAAGATTCATCAAAAACTGATTCATCACATCATCCTCATCAGTAGCACACATTATGTCTTTATGTATCTTCGGATCTTCCACTACATTACACTGAAATCTGATGTCTCCCTGAATTTCAACATCTTCAAAATTGATGTCAAATGTTGGTATATGGGTTTGTATGGGATATTGGTGGCTTCTCTCGCTCACTCCCACTTGTATTCCCTTCTTCTCAACCAATAATTCTTCTTTTGGGCAACTGTCCTTCTCTTCCTGCAAAGAGGTGAGTCTCTTTGATGTGAGGTTTGGGGATAGCTGGCAATCCTCTTGGCTCCTTTGGCTCATGAGTTGCTCCTGGCTTCCTCCTTCTTCCTTCATCATATTTTGGACTATATCTCCCTTGCATTGAACAAACTCTCCTTCCTGAATCAACTTATTCTCTTTAATAATCTGAGTATCTACAACTTTGATCCCATATTCAAGAACATCAAAATCAGGTTGAAAAACTTCAGGTGCTGAAAATTCAAATTCAGGCTTTGAAACTTCAGTTTTTGAAACTGCAGGTCCCTGAAAAATTGTTGGTACATCAACATTGTGCAAACCCTTGAGTTTATTTGGATTGTGGTTTTGGGATACTAAGTGCTCCTTTTGGCTTCTTTGGCTCTCAGGATGCTCCTTTTCTTCTGCCCTTTCCAACATCACCTTCTTGACTTCTTCACGTTGGCTTTGTGCTTGAGCTTCTTTCATTGATTTGAGACTTGCAACAAGTGCATTTGAAGAAGTTAAACATGATTGTACCTGATTGTTCCCAACCAAGGGGAACATTGGTGTTGTAACTCCCTAGTCATCATCACTTTTGTCCTTCTCCTAAAACTGATCTTCATACTTCTCTGTCAAGCCTTCAATTGCTTCTTGTAACACCTGTATCCTACGCATACTAGAGCACGACTTTCTTCTTTTTCCTTCACGACCTTCATGCCAGTCTTCTGCCTTGTCAAGAAGATTAGAAAAATCATCCAAATCCTCTTGTGCATCACATAGTTCCTCATGATCTGATGCATCTCGAAAAGATCTGACAATTCGATACAACTTCTTGCATAGTTTATGCATACAGTATTTGACACATACATCTTCGTTTTGACATGGCTTGCACACGTAAGGACATTGCTTTGCATAGTGCCCATCTTTTTGACAAATAGCACACTTTTTCTTCTTCTTCTTTGCCATTAATCACCCATCAAAAGAATAGAGACCATTTGTACCTCTTTAAACCATGAAACTGCTTAAACTGCATTGCAAACTGAAATACCTGAAACTGTAGTCTGTAAACTGAAAGGTTGAAACTGTATTCTGCAAACTGAAAAATTGAAACTGCATTTTGCAACAAACTGCACATAATTTGCACAGAAACTGCACAGAGACTTCAAAACTGTTTGGGCTAACAATACAGTGACCAATGGTCCCAAAAGTGGGTCTGATGTGGGATGAGTTGTTTGTTGGACTCCTTGGTTTGCAGGTAGGGTTTCTTGCAGCCTGTTTTCAGGTTCATGCAGTTCAGTCCCCTCCCCAACAATTTCTGCCCTTGCAGTAAGTTCCCCTACTGGTTCTTCTTGGTCATCATTACCTGACTCTTCTCCTTGTCTTCCTCTTGCAGAGAACTCCCTTCTTAATATAAGCCTTGTTCCATATGAATGTTGTGGTACATAGGACCCCTGCCCTGATTCACTCATGCATTGCTGCTTCTCCCTTGTCTAGAATACTGTACTAGAATTCTTTTATTATGCACATTGTAGTTTGAAGGTAAATTACAGGCTCCAAAGGGTAACAGTTTTGTAACTACCTTTTCGAGAATGAGAATTTTGACTTCGCTGGGCAGTTGTGGGTAGAATTCTTTCAAGAATTGTGATGCATACTCCTCAGACTCTTCCCCCGGTGTTTTCCAGTTCGCAAAATCCCGCAAATGGTCACTATCAGGGAACAGGTCGCCGCTGTGATTCATTCCTTAGCACCCATATGGTTTTAGGCGAAATTCGAACCAATAGTAGGATCGTCAAATGTTAGGCACACATTTCCATAACAAACAACCAATGCAGTTAACATACAATACATATCAAACAGGAAGCAGGAAACTGCATACTTCAAACACCATACTACAAATAAGACAGGTATGTAACATCAGAGATAAAGAGAAGATAGTGTGCCATTCATCATCATCATTCAGTAATACAACAGAAAGCACAGAACCAATGCAGGAGAGAGCCAACTGCATCGACAGGCATAGACATAACTGCTCCTTGTCCTGAGAATTCACGAGACACACAACTAACTTCCCCAAAATATAAAATACCCATGTTCACTTATCCCTAAAGTTCAAAGATAAAGGTTTTAGTTACAGTTCAAAAAGTAATAGCCTGACTGCCCTGAAAGCCCTGATAAATCAGGCACTAACAAGGGCTTACAATTTCGCATGCAAGGCATGTTGGTCAAGTGGAATCAATTCCACTGCCTCATAGATTACGCTTCCGCTATAACACCAGACAGTTTGTCAAGGACAAGGACACTTCTGGATTCTTTCCACATACTTTCTAAGTTAAACATGCTTTTTGGTTGCTGTCAACGCACAACAACATTAAAAGGAACCTACATCTAAGACTTAAGACTAAGTCACAGGCAAAGTGCCATATTTAAGTCATTTTTGTACAGTCACAATCCCCTACATGATCCATGAAGCAAGATGTGACTTGTGTTTCTATTAACTCTCTCAACAAGAGTGTTAAAAATCTAGATTATTGCATCCTTATAGGATAAGATGCACGTTATCCATAAGATGCACACAAGCATGGGCGTGGTATATACAAAGCAATAACTTAAGGAAAGTTCCTCAGCCTAGCATTCTCTCTCTCTTTCTTATTTCTCTTGAAGAATAATCAAAACTTTTTAATAATCTTTTGATACATGTTTGTTTGGGAGACGGCATGAGCCAAGGTGCTCTAACTCTCAGCCAAAAATTGGGCACGACTCCCTCTACATTAGTCTTCATCGTTTCGTCAATTGAACACTAATTGCCATAAGGTCTATGAGCCACACACACTGACTAAGAATCATTGTCAGATCTAGGGTACGACCCAATTGTCGGCATTCCTTGGGTGATTGTTCTTAAGATCGAACAGATCTACCCACTCGAGTACACAATGACGTTAATATACAAGCAAGAGTCTTGTCCTTACGGATGTTTAGGGTGTCATTTTTTCACGACATGGTTTCAGTATGACACTTGAGTTGAGTTTTTGATAACCATAAACTCAACTCGGCTAATTTCTACCACGGATATTAGATGCAACATATTGTTGCGACAACATGGTTGCCCGTAAGAGCTAGGCTTTCCCCTTGTGTGGATCTCATGCTCTCTCTATAGCACTACAAGTGTTTATGGAGTAAGAATGTTTTGGAGTAAGACCCCACGGGTGCTTACTAAATCCCCCCATAGGCATTGAAGATCACAATTTTTCGTTATACTTTCAAGCAAAGAATTCCCCAATCTACCATGTGGTAGCAAAAAAATTCAACTTTTCAAGTTGATTCTCATAATTTTGTACACGGTGTGAGCGGGATGGAAACACACACAATGACTCTATAATGACCCGACACACACTCTTGGAATGATACACCCACACATTATGGGGCACCACTCGGCTTACACAACTAGCCTGGCTGACACAGGAAACACACAGACGGAGTGAGAAGAGAGAGATTTCCCACTTGCCCACTCAACACTCACACATACACACTCACACACACACTCTCAATTCAGCTCAAAGGAGGCAAATTGCTGTTGTTTAGACTCAATGAAGCTCAGCCCAACACTAATGGGGAAAATAGTTTACACAGTATTGAGGAAATACACAAGATACAACCACAAAGTTAAGCAAAGGCTTCACTCACTGGAGAAGATTACACAGAAAAACAGTAGAAAATATGTGAGTAATTTGGCAAAATGGACAACACCATTGCATCCGGAACGCCCAAAAATCCCACCCTACAATGTCACAGTGCTCAAATCCGACCTGGGATGAGCAGTTTAGGGCCAAAAAATGCTCCAAAAACAGCAAAAACACACTTGCGGATGTTCCTCCTCTCTTCTCCACGTTTTTTCTGGTCTTCTCTCTTTCTTTTCAGTTCCCACACTTAGCTTTATTAGTTGGGCACCCTTGGCCTTTTAGATGACCTCAAACGGATCCCGAACAGGCCAAAAACTGACCTCGCAGTGCATAGTTGTCACCTTTTTGCATCATCCGCACACCTGGCACTCAGCTTTTCCCAATAATGCATCCCGCAACCACGTGAAGTGGACCCAAAAAGTGGTCCTCATGATGACCTTTCTGTATAAGTATCACAAGAAAACACCCACGTCATGTCCATACTTCTCCGCGTGCAAGTATTGACCCTGTTCGACCTCCTGACGCCACTCGATGCCATCTGACGCACGTGCTTACCTCATGTCTTCGGCCCGCGGATAGCTTCCTCGAGACGTTTTACGCGCTACCAACTCCTTTTTTTAGAAAAAACACACTGGTACTGATAATAGTGAAAATCGATGCACTATGTACACCATGTCCTACCTGTACACACGTGGGCCCCACGTAACCACCTGGCTATGGAAATTGGGTAATCCTTTATTCGATGCACCATGCATGTGTATTTACATATGGGAAATCCCTTGCTCAAAAAAAATCATAATTTGCCCATCCCCTAGCCTGCTAGATCATTCATGATCAGCAGCAGCAAAGAGAGATATGAGACTCGCCGCATCACAGGTCTCCTCATCCTTCACCAACATTTCTTGCTCCAAAAATAGCTCATCTTGCTCCACCATCATTAAACCTTGACTTATGTAGAATCCCATCCAAGTTAGCCAACTGATATGTACCATTTGGAAAACACTCCACTACCTTGAAAGGGCCTTCCCACTTAATCTGAAACTTCTTTTGGAAGGTGTTGTCCAGCTTACTGTTGTAACGCAAAGCTAAGTCATGCTTCTTGATACCCTTACTTTTGACATTTTCATTTATCTTTGCCAAAGCCTTATCCTGCATCTGCCCATAATGCTCCAATGCGCTCATCCTATCCAATTGGACCTCTTGTAACTGCAAGAGCCTCTCTTTGAATGCATCACTAGGCGGCCCAAGCAACTTCTCTAACATCTTGACTGCAGGCAACTCTACTTCCACAGGCAATAGTGCTTCCTTTCCATACACCAAATGAAATGGAGTAAACCCTGTACCTGTCTTCACCGAAGTACAGTAAGCCCATAACGCACTAGGCAATTCCAAATCCCAATTCTTTCCTTGGTGCTCTGTCACTTTAGAAAGAATTTGTACCAACTCACCATTGAATCTTTCATTTAAGCCATTACACTGCGGGTAATAAGGAGTGGTATGTTGATGCCTAATCTTCATCTTTGCACATAAAAAATCTAGCAGTTTAGTTCTAAAGCCAGGCCCCTTATCTGAAATTAGCTCCAATGGCACCCCAAACTTGCAACATATTTCATCATACACAAATTTTGCCACATCCTTTGCAGTGATCTGTTTTACTGCTATAGCCTCTTTCCATCTAGAGAGATAGTCCACTGCCGTCAAAATATAGCTTTTGCCCCTGCTTGTGATAGGTAACGAACCTATTGCATCAATCCCCCACTTTTCAAACACATCAAACGCCATAATGGTTTTTCGTAGCTCTGGCTTCAACACTCTCTTCCCAAATGCTTGACACCTATTGCAATACCTACACCAATGGTAAACATCCTTGTGCAAACTAGGCCATACATACCCCTCTTGCAAAATCTTATGCAAGGTGATCTTTAGAGCAAAATGGCCACCACATGCGCCTTCGTGATTCTCTTCCAACACTCTGTAAAGCTCCTCCCGCCAAGGTACACGTCTCAACACGAGATCAGCCCCTTTCATGTATAAGACATCACCAATCAATTTGTACCTGTATGCTCTATGCACAAAGCCATACTTCTTAGACTTCTGAATCTCCTTTGGAATGATTCCTGTTAGCAAAAACTCCTCTTCTTGAGCCAAACTTTCCCGGCCATGATAAAGAGGTAAAGTGGTGCTCAACACAAATAGCTCCCCAATCATGCCTTGAGCTGCTTCATGTGCCTCTCCATTTAAAGCACGTTCAATGTGTCTGATGATCCATGCTTCGAACTTTTTTAATAGGCCTTTAATTCTGAATCACATTTCCTTCAATGAGGTGTTCTTGCTCTTCCACACACCCAACACTTGCTTCACCACTGACAAGGCATCACCTTTTATGCTCAACCTACGAACCCCATGCTTCAAAAAAATGTGTAATCCGGCTTCCAGAGTAGCATATTCAGCCTCATTGTTACTATGAGCATCCAATTTGAACCCTCTCTTGCATACTAGCTTCCCCTCTGGATCATAAACTGCTATACCCCCTAAAGCTGCATCATGGCTCTTTCTGTATGAACCATCAAAGAACAACACATGTGCATTGCTGATCTGTGGCACTTCTTCAACTACCTTTCTCACCACCTCTTCCTTAACAATAAGGGGATTCTCCTTGTAGGTCAACAAATCAGCTAGGGTAGCCCTTGTACTATCTTCCACTAGAAAAGAGAACTCAAACTCTTGCAGCTCAATTACCCATTTCTTTACCACATTTGACATGTTAGTAACATTAATTAACTGTGGCAAAAAGGCATAACTCATCAAGAAAACAAAAGGCCGTGGTAGCAGGTAATGATGAAATCGTCGACAAGCAAATATTACACTGGTCATCACTAGCTCTACTTCCGAGAACTTTCTCTCCGCTACCAACTTCACTGGGCTTGCACAATACACTGGCCTCATATAATGGCTGCCCTTCCCCTTTTGCAATAGCATGGCTCTAATGGCATCATCCCCTACTTATGGATTTACATAAAACACTTTCTCCCAATCAGGAGCCTGCATAGCTGGCAACCCCCCTAACACCTCTTTCACCTCTTGAAACACTTCTTCACACTTGTCATCCCATTGCAATGGATCAGGCTTTGCCACTTGCTGTAATGGATAAAGAAGCTGCAAAGACAATGGAATAAACCGTGCCATGTACTTCACTTTGTGTATAAAAGTTGCCAATTGCTTCGTACTCGTAGGTGATGAAAGAAGAATAATAGACTTAACCTTATCTGGATCAGCCTCAATGCCATTTTTTGACACCATATGGCCCAATAACTTCACCCTTGGCTGTGCTAGATGACATTTCTTTGGATTTAGTTGTCCTCCACATTCATCATATCGAGCCAATACCATCTGTAGCTTCTCATGGTGTTCAGCCCTACTGCTATAAACACAGAAGTCATCCATAAAAGCTTTAACACAGCTACCAATGAATGGTTCCAACACCCAATTTGCTCTCTCTTGATAGAAGGAAGGTCCATTTGACAACCCAAATGGCAATACTGTGTAGCAATAGCAGCCCCATGGCGTAATAAAAGTGGTCTTTGTGCGGTCTTTAAGAGAAATCTTCAATTGAAAATAGCCTGAAAAACCATCACACACACTGTCCCTCTCATAACCTGCCACTGAATCCAAGATCTGATCGATGAATGGAAGAGGATATGGGTTCTTCTTAGTGGCTGCGTTTAAGGGTTTAAAATCTATACAAATTCTCCACTTACCATCCTTCTTTGGACTGACTACAACTGGACTCACCCATTCTGTGGTCTCCACAGGGACTATGAACCCTACCTTCAACAACTTGTCCACCTCTTCTCGCAAGGCTTACATTTTCTCTTGACCCATCCTTCTTAGCCTTTGCCGCACTGGCTTAGCACCTTCTTTCAGCTCTATATGCATCTCTTTTCCCTTGAACCCTCTAATCTCTTCATATGAAGTAATGAACAAATCAGGAAAACTAGCCAGCATGTGCAAATAAATATCCTTCTCCATAGCTGAGAGGTCTCCACTGATCATTTGTGTCATCAATTTCTGCTTCTTTGACAACTCAACCTTGGTTTGCATCAGCCCTTCAATCACTTCATAAGGCCCTTCACTTTCATCTTCAACCTCATTCGCAAATGCAACTAAACCAAACTCTTGGATTTCTTTGTCCATCAAAAGAAATGCAACATCAGCATCCTCATCACTGCTGGTAGTGCTATCACTGTCCTCATCTGTCACCGTGGAAGAGTCTTCATCACTAGACTCATCCTCATCTTCATAAATCTCCTCTAATCGTTTCCTTGTGTCCATAATATAAAGCTTCTGGTACCTGTCTTTCCATAGAGGCTAATCGTACCATGTCGCCAATCTTGAACAACGCCCACTGCACGTAACCATGGTCTGCCCAATATAATAGGATATGCTCCCAACCCTGCTGGCATCACATGAAAATCAACCACTGCCTTTGCATCATATGCCTCCACTTCTAAGCTCTTTACAACACCCAAGCATTTTACTTTTTGATGGTTTGTCAATCTGATCTGAAAACCTGACACCCCAGCCACTGTGAGACCCATCTTCTCAACGCATGAGTGTGTTATGACGCATATTTGGGCTCCGCGATCCACATAACCTTGTCCCAAAATTTTCCTTTTATGCCACACATCTACTATTGGACAAATGTATGGTAGCTCATCCATTGCCAACACCTTTACTGAACCTCTCTCTGGCTCTTTCTCCATTGGATTAACCATCCTCTTCCACTGTCGCTTTAGCTTAGGCACCATCTCTATAAGATGCCCATAAGTAACATCTGCCTTCCTGCTCGTCAGATCCTCCTTCAAGTCATAGCTTAATTGCCCATCCCCTAGTGGAAAATCTGAAACATGAAACTTTTGACGAGCTCTCCTTTTCCTCTTGGCCTTGACATCCTCGCCTTCATGGCTCTTTCCTTTCTTCTTACTAGGACCTGGGGCACTTCTTTCTTCCTTATCCTCTATGGTCCTCTTCCCAATAGGCATCACTAATGTATCCTCGAGCTTTGATGCCTTCTCCAAGGTGACTACACTTAGCACTTTTGTCTTTCCCTTTTCCTCCTGGGTCAGTCCACTGGTTCCTTCATCTCCCTTAATTTCGATGCCATAATCATTTGACCTAGTTAGCACCTATCTTGGCAATGGATACATGTCTCCCCCCATCCTTGGTGGCTTATCACATTGCGGGCTGATGTGACCCAACTCTCCACAATTATAACATGTGGGCGTCTGCCTCCAAAAGCTACCATTGCTTTGTCCAACACCATTCCTAGGCCTTTCTTCACCTCCTGGCTGATTTGCAAACCTCCCTCTATCTCGATTATTTCCCACTTGACCTAGCATGTTTATGCTGAGATTCTTCATCAAATCTACCATTTGCCTCATGTCTTGCCTTAGCCCATCATCTTGCACTGCTGTAGTGACCACTGCTGGCATAACTTGAGTAGTAACAAGAACCACTGGTTCGTGATGAACCCCTGACATACGACCTTGTAAAGACTCTATAGGCTGAAATTCAGACCTCATGGGCAAAGACTCCACCCCTAACTGGCTCATTTTCCTCAACTTCCACTCTTTGTTCCTTGCTACCTCTAGTGCATCTTCATATGTCCTAGGCTTCTTTAGCTCCACTCTCCAACGTATATTCTCCCAAAGACCAGCTAAGAACCTGTCCTTCTTCATCATGCCAGGCGGGGGTACTTGTTGTGCTAAGGCCTTGCACATTCGCTCCCATGCCAATGAAAACTTACGTATGTACGCATCTACTGGCTCACCTTCCTTTTGCACCAAAGCCTGTACTTCTTGCCACACTTTGTCAGGATCTTCTATCTTCACAAACTCCACTTCCAACCCATGTCGTAGATTGTCCAAACTCAATCTTACAGGTGGATCCGCTACACGCAACTCTTCTTCAAATGCTTTGGACCAAACTCGTGCATCACTCTTTAAACAAATTTGGAGAACACGTAACATCTGCGCAGGGTCATGAATCTGGTTGCTAATGTAGGTAACCTCCATCTTTTCCAGAAAGTCTTCCACATCTTCATCACTTCTTCCATGAAACTCCGGATAAGAGAAAGCCATGGCTACCCAAGTTTCAATGCTTTGAGAACCCCTTTGAACACACGTGCAAGAACCCAAAACTTTTGACTACCCAATCCCCAGAAACTTCAATGGAGCTCAACTTTAGATAAGGACAAACACATGCACATCAAATGAGTTTTCATAGTTGATCATCGGAATTTCAACAGGCAAAGGACATTCCAAGATCTCCGTAATCTTCTTGGCCCGAACATAAAGACTATGTGCTGCTGGAAAAAAATCTTCGTGGACACATGAACATTTATCTGGATTCTTTGAGTTAAATGAAATGGAGTGAATTGAGGGCCATTTTGATCATCCATTAAAGCCAACCATGAAGCTCCCAAGAAGGCACACCTGACTTAACCTCTGATTTTGCCAAAATTTCAGCAGCATAACAGCATAAATGGCTCAAAAGACCAAAAAACCAGCCATCATAACTTGGAAAAATTTTGGCAGAGTTTCCCCAGAAATAGAGCAGTAGGAACCCAAAATATAGACTGTATATGTATGCATAAACTGTCAACAATAGAACCCAAGCATCAAGTAGGACTCACTAGTACATAGCCTATGGCGAGGTCACAAAAAGGGTGCTCGAGCTACCTGTATCACCGAAAGGATCTCTACATTTGAGAATCCCCCAGCTTAATAAAAACCTCACGCTATCGACCCTCACACGAAGGCTAATGCAAATCGCGTATAATCAAGTCTCAGAAATGACTATCTTCCAGACCAAGTCTCAGAAATGGCTGGGACTGCCAAATACAACCAAGTATGGCTCCACAAATGCGTACAATGGCAGTTTCCACAAGTAACGTACAATCCAGCGGACAATGCGCTCAAATAGGCGCCAAGTGATGCATACCCATAACAAGTGCAAGTGACATCACTCCTAGTATATCACTGTACTCCAGCTACCCGTACCTGTGTGAATCACTTGTACCTGTACCTGTCCCTGTAACCTATAACCTATAACCTGTAACCCCGAATCTCGAAGCTTGAAGCTCGAAGCAGAAGGTACTCGAAGAAGATCCTCCCTGGGGGCGCCAAAAGAACGTGAGCATGATGGAAACACACACAACGCCTCTATAATGACCCGACACACACTCTTGGAATGATACACCCACACATTATGGGGCACCACTCGGCTTACACAACCAGCCTGGCCGAAACAGGAAAAACACAGACGGAGTGAGAAGAGAGAGATTTCCCACTTGCCCACTCAACACTCACACATACACACTCACACACACACTCTCAATTCAGCTCAAAGGAGGAAAATTGCTGTTGTTTAGACTCAATGAAGCTCAGCCCAACACCAATGGGGCAAATAGTTTACACAGTATTGAGGAAATACAACAGATACAACCACAAAGTTAAGCGGAGGCTTCACTCACCGGAGTAATTAAACAGAAAAACAGTAGAAAATATGTGAGTAATTTGGCAAAATGGACAGCGCCATTGCGTCTAGAACGCCCAAAAATCCCACCCTACAATGTCACAGTGCTCAAATCCGACCTCGGATGAGCAGTTTAGGGCCAAAAAATGCTCCAAAAACAGCAAAAACACACTTGCGGCTGTTCCTCCTCTCTTCTCCATGTTTTCTCTGGTCTTCTCTCTTTTTTTTCAGTTCCCACACTTATCTTTATTAGTTGGGCACCCTTGGCCTTTTAGATGACCTCAAACGGACCCCGAACAGGCCAAAAACTGACCTCGCAGTGCATAGTTGTCACCTTTTTGCATCATCCGCACACCTGGCACTCAGCTTTTCCCAATAATGCATCCCGCAACCACGTGAAGTGGACCCAAAAAGTGGTCCTCATGATGACCTTTCTGCATAAGTATCACAAGAAAACACCCACGTCGTGTCCATACTTCTCCGTGTGCAAGTACTGACCCCGTTCGACCTCCTGACGCCACTCGATGCCATCTGACGCACCTGCTTACCTCATGTCTTCGGCCCGCGGATAGATTCATCGAGAAGTTTTACGCGCTACCAAATTCTCCTTATTTTAGAAAAAACACACCGGTACTGATAATAGTGAAAATCGATGCACTATGTACACCATGTCCTACCTGTACACACGTGGGCCCCATGTAACCACCTGGCTATGGAAATTGGGTAATCCTTTATTTGATGCACCATGCATGTGTATGTACATATGCGCAATCCCTTGCTCAAAAAAACTCCTGACAACGGTTAAGTATGTTGGTTACTGTTACCTGCTAGTTGAGCAGTTTCTACAGAGGGTCTTACCAAGGGGTTGACTACGTAGATTCTACCAAACGGGTTTGGATTGCAAAGGCAACACCCAGGGTGTCCACTGCAATGTTGCTTGGTTTTTTCATAGGTGGGAGACCTACTCTTGTACATTTGAATACGGGTAACTGAACCTTCAGTTCAATCCCCCAGGGCCATGCCAAGGGCATGTCCGAACAAGTATTTTGGGCCGTAGTGTCCAATGTACATTATGTCGGTATGAGTCCACTTGTCGGATTCAATTTGGCACATGTTGTCACATGGGATACAACATGGTCTAGCGACTCAAGGAGTTCGGTTTAGCCAGTGTGGAGCAATGAATGAGGGTCCTATGGGATACAACATGGTCTAGGGACTCAAGGAGTTCGGTTTAGCCAGTGTGGAGCAATGAATGAGGGTCCCATGTTGTCGCATGGGATACAACATGGTCTAGGGACTCAAGGAGTTTGGTTTAGCCAGTGTGGAACAATGAATGAGGTTCCCTCTCACTCTTGTCGCGAGGTGTTTAGAGTTACCTCCATACACAAGTACATCTTGTATTTGAAGGATGTTCTTTTTTAAACATCCTTCCATGAGAAATATTCCACATGTGGAGAATATGAGTCTTTGGATTGAAACTAGCGCCCATTACTTCAAGTATGTCTCATGAAAAAGTCCCTAGGTGCTGGTCAAATCTATTTTCTAGACCATTTTCAGCACGAGGTATCGGGAGCAATTTTGGTGGCCAAAATTTTTTGGATACTTAGAATGACTTGTTCAGATACAAGTACTGCTAAACAACGTAATAGATGGTTGTTTATACATATAGCAAGGCTCTGAGTTGTTAATAAAAAAGTTTCATTGTTTGTACCTAGAAGTGATCATTGTCTCACATTCTATTATGGTTCAAACATTTCAGCAAGGCTTGCAAATGATTGCAGCTGAAAATATTTAGTTTCTTTTCAGAACTATTTACATTCCTCTTTAATTGTGTTAGGCACATTTGCCATAAAGTATTGGCAAGGATGATCATGGATATACAGGTTCAGGTTTGTTTTTTGCTAAATGCATGCACACTAGGTGTTATGGGCCCTAGTGTTTAGCAAAAGCTGATTGGGAACGGCATGCGTATTCTTTGAATTGTTTCTTATGAAGCATTTTGCACTCTACGTGCAGTATCTCTATGAGATTACTTTTGAGTCTACCAATTACCAACAGAGGTCATGGCTCGGTTTGGGTGCTTGCGGATTTTTTAAGTTCACCATGATGGTTATTCAGCCCTCAGCAATGTTGTACGATATTGTGATCCCCGTTTCTCAGCCATCTAGAAAGACTGTCTGTAAACTGTGGGGGAAACACACCTCAATACTATCAGTTATCCAAGGGGATATGCAGATTACAAAGAGTAATCTTGTGCTAAAGGATATGCAAAGTGCGTATATTAGCACCAAGCAATCCAATTAATAAGCATTTACTTCTCTACTTGGAGTTTGCTTACCATCAGTTAAAGCATGTTTGCGACTAGGTTTAGTCTCTTCATGTATAAGTCAGATTCTCAACCTTGAACACTAGTTATGGTAGGGTTGTTTACTGATGAAATTTGAGAACAAGTCAAGGACTTAAACTTGGATGATGAGTTATGTTAGC
This sequence comes from Adiantum capillus-veneris, assembly GCF_014529385.1. Lineage (NCBI taxonomy): Eukaryota > Viridiplantae > Streptophyta > Polypodiopsida > Polypodiales > Pteridaceae > Adiantum > Adiantum capillus-veneris. Next base: position 89,995,109 of record NC_140940.1, on the reverse strand, counting down.
AAGTTACTTTCATAGAAAGTGAAAAGAGGTACTCTTTATGGTACATCTTTGTGTGATAACTCATTTTGCATACTCATGTGTGTTCTAAATGGAGTGTACACACTATGATTGGATAGGAATCAGTAACACAAGATGGTTGCAAATGGACAACAATGTGAAAAATCAAGATGTTACTCTTGGTTTCATTGAACCTCCTACTGAAGTGTGTTCCCGTTAACCAAACAGTTGGATCCATGAAGGATGCTACTATAAAACATTAGTGTATCATCACTCTTGTTTTCGAGGACAAAAACGCTTCTCCAAGGGGGGAGTAATGTCATGCCAAGGGTAGGACCAAGCACGACCAAGGGCTAGGATGGAGATGTAGTCAACGGGGTCCCTATATTTAGTAGGCCAAGGGTCTATAATAGGGCATGGCTAGGTGGTGATGAGCATGTTCCAGTTCCCTATGCTTCACACCACGACTACGCATTAGTGAGCCTAATCTTTATATTTGAGTGCTTAAATCATTGTTTTTAGTAGTTTTGATTATAGAAGAGTTGTCCTAGACCATAGGGCGACATTTCTGGATAGCTCTATTGCAGTTTCCAAGACCTTTTTCATGATGGATTGTGATTTTGATACCTTGTCGAATTGCAACTAGACTTGGTAGGATAGTTTCCCTAGGTGTCCTAGACCTCCTCCAAAAGTCTCGTCACATTTCAAGTCCGTTCGAGGGCCGAAATGGCGTGATGAACTAGATTTTGGAGAAAGGATATAGGCAAATTTCCCTGATCATTGAGTGTTGATTTGCTTGTTGAGTTGGTGTGTTTTCTTGTTAAGGTTCACTCCTTGAGATTAACGATCTCAAAGAGTCTCGTGTCCCATCCGAGTCACTTCCCTAAGTATTGATATTATGTTAGTGCCAGATCGCTATGCTACAGCCGTCCGTCGCGTGGTGACCCGCTAAAATTGGCATCATTTCCGGGGATATGATCCTTAGATGTGACCTAGTGCGTATTTAGAGCATTCTTTTTTGAAGATTTGCCTTCCATTCCATTTACACTTTAGCAGTGAAGCAGCTAGACACAAGGTTTAGTGCTTGATAGAGTCTACAAGTCGAGGACTTGCTAGATCTATTCTTGAGAGGTAAAGAGGGTTGTGGGTGAGATAGACAAAAGCATTTCATTCTCCGATTTTCTATATACTGTCAGAGTGTTGTTCCATTTTCCATTTTGACTTTATTTTGTATAATTTTGTTTGTTTTTATTTCATGTTTTATTTCAATATTTACGAGTAGGGTAAGTAGAAACTACCAGCATTGTGGAACACATGATCCCATTCCAACCTCGATATGTGAAAAGCGTTTTCCGCTATATGTATTGAGAATTGTCGAGAGACAAATTTGGGCTAAAAGATTGAGAGAAAAAAGGGTGAAAACCATATTTTGCCGAAAATGAACATAATGTTAAAATTCTAAAAATTTGATGGTAGAGACCTCAAAAGTGATCCAAATTCATAAATTTGTCGATCAAGCACATCAAAAAACTCTCTAGAAGCAATCTACAAAGTCTAGCCAAATTCTATGGAGGAACATGGATTGCGATCCATGTACCCCAGAGACCATTTTGGTAGAAAAGTGACTAGTGACATTGTGCATTAGTGGGACATTGCTCTCATCAAGTTTTCTTGAAAGAGAAACTAAAAAATCACATCAAAATTGACTGCTAGGGTATCCCCATTCTAAGACCCAAGACCTCACACACCTTCGAAGATGGTTAGAACTAGCGAGGTATGAGAGTAGACTGAGAGGAAGAAGGAGTATCTTAGGAGAAAGATGTACATCTCCTCACATAATCACTCATATTAGCATAGCTTAGATTAGTAATTAGCATGGTAGAGGAGATGAGCATGCATTGAATCTTGGATCTTGGGTTGGATTTGCATCACAAAGCGAAGAGTTGCTGGTGTAGGCCTCCCTTCTCACAAGCTTGGAGTAGGTGGTAAGCTTTCCATTAAAGCTTGAGAAGGAGAGAGAGTCTTCTTTACTTCACACATGAGATTGTGTGAGTGTGTGTGTGATAATGCCTTACAAAAATCATCCCCCTCTCTCTCTTGGGCGAGCCCCCTTGCTATTTGCTCTTGTTGACCTCCCATTGGACCTCCCTAAAGCTAGCCAATGACAATTAAGCAGCATAAGTGATAGCCTTCTGACATGTGTCCCCCTTTCCCCTTTTGTGAGAGCTTAAGGTTATTAAATAATTCAACTAAACTCTGATTGGACCCCTTTGCCTCCTGGCCAATAGGAATCAGGCAAGCCATTGGGTTGTTGAATGCTCATTGGACCACTTGGGAGACTGTCCAATAATCTTCTAGAGGACTTAATTCTCATTGGTTCTTTTATTAAGTGTTTTTAATTAATTAAACTAGATTTACTCTATCCTAATTCTCATTGTTCCACCTCCAAGGCCATCCAATAGGAATTGGGTACACCTTGTGGGCATCTGGGCTAGGGAGGACATGTGTCCCTCATTCCCTTTGTGTAAAGGGAGCTTGTGTGTGTGTGTATGTGTGTGACTTTATCTCTCATCCCCTACTCCCAAGGCTCTCCCCCTCCTATGTAGGGACTTGTAAATACTTTTTGGGTCACACACAAAGCATCCAATTCCCCCATGGCTGACCTTTGGACACAACCTTTGAATTTTGGAACCTTTGCATTTTCGAGGTCTTATTGGGCTGAACCTTAGGGTCTTTTTAGGCCATTGTTGAACATGGCTCTTTCGTAGATGGCCCCCCCTTTGGATCTCTAATGTGGCCGGTCTGCTAGCTTAACCAATATTCTAGCTTTTTCTCCCCTGGCACTTCCCCATATTAAATGATCAGTTTAACATGAGAAAATCATTTAGGAGAATTAGATATTGATTATTATGACAGCTTCACAAAAATGAGGATTGTGTTGCTTGAACATAAAACTCTCATTCCTCCCATGGAGATGTCCCATGGATGACAAATGATGAAAACAAAACAAACGGGGTTTGTCCAAGATAGGGTTAACTTGAAACTTGCATCAAGACAAAACCTTAGCTTCCAAGAGGCTCATTGTTTTCTGAAGGTTTTTCTGAGTAAAGATTAAAATAAACTAGGAACCATGAGAATTATAAGTCAATGAATTTTATCTTAATTTAAACCAAGATGAAAACTTTACTGAGAAGATTGGATGTGGATAACCCTAGCATAACATATAGGTTTTAAGTGTGAAATTTTTCTTACATGTTTGCAAAAGGCTGATGCAGGTGTTTACCGGTGAGGTGCAACAAGGGATGTCCCTTTCTCACTAGGACTTATAACCGTTGGTCTATATTTTGAGCTCGAGTTCATTCAATGACGTAGAATTGGGATTCACTGGGAGTGACTCTCGATTGGGTGGTCAGATGCACGGATGCGTCTGGAAATCAGCCTAGTCTACATAGGCCTGATGTCAACAAAAATGGATCGAGGGTGGGATCGGATAAGGGAGGAAGATGGGATTTAATTAAGAAACTCTTCTATTTGTTTGGTAGAAAGGAACCTTGGAAAGGCTAGGAACCTAAATGGGCTATTCCAGAATTATCCTCATCAGTCGAACCTTTGCTCTGCTTCTCAAAATATTTATCTAAAATTAACTTAAGGTATATTAATTGTAAGCCATTCCCAAACAAAATAAAGAAAACTAAGAATTGGAAATTGTGTAAAGGAACCACCTCCACATATGGCGGAGGAGAAAGGATACCCTAGTTGTGGGACAAGGATATGGGTATGCCTTGAGAAGTATAGGTGACTACTTGAAAGATAACTAGATAACATTAATATAGCTAAATAAAAAATAAAGTAAAATACTAAAAAAGAAACTGGTGGGAACAACCTGATAAATGCACACTTGCAAGGGTATGCAACAATTTGTATGTTGCTTTCAAATGCTTGAAATATATTCTTGGTTTAACATGTGTTTCCCTTTTTCTTGGCTAAGGGTATGGGGATTCTGATTCAGAAAGAGAAAATTTTCATGAGATATTGAGCACTTGAAGCGAGCTTGAAAGGTTTTTTTACTATAAATTTCCATGATGATACTCTCACTTGGTTTACCTTGAGGAGTTGTTTTGACAAATTATGACATGCTTGAAAGCCAGGCAAGACTTTGAAGAGGATGGTCTCCAATGGCCGCTTATTGTTTTTTGCATACCACATCTATGATTTCATCATACTATGTGAGTATGTGAGTGCGAGAGTGTGTCTGTTTGTCAAAGGGAGTTTGGAGAAGCCTTCATCAAATTTTTTAAAAAGTTCTTTAATATGTTTGTTTAATGTGTTGTAGAGGGGGGGGGGGGGGGGGGGGGGGGGGGGGGGGGGTTGAACCTGACGAGGTATGGCGGGCTAGCAAAATGGAGTGGTGGGTGTCAATTCAGATCGGCAGGCTGTTTCAACAGGGAGCACCATCGATTAGCAAAGGGTGTGGCCATGCACATCCAGCGAGAGGAGGTTAGCGGGCACTAGTTGCAAGGCTAGAGTTTCTCTAGACCGATTCAACAAGGGGAGGCATGTCAAATGCAGGATGGCCAGCAGGCTGGAAGAGCATCAAGAAAGAAAAATCAAGAGAGGGCCGCCGTTTTAGAGGGGAGTGTTGACAGAGGTGGGGTATTGATAAGGAAGAGTAGCATTGTTCCAAGAGAGTGCCATCTGAGATAGAGAGCATCGTTTGCTAGGCTGGTGGTAGAGGGAACCATAACAAGGCAAGGAGGCTCCTCTTTTGCAAGCAGGTTACTAGCAAGCAGGTCTAAGAGCATGAGAAAGAGGTGGCTACCATTTTTCTAGGTTGTTAGAGATGGAGGGCGCCACGGTTTTGATTAAAGGATGCCGTTGTTTGCAAGGCGGGCGGAGATGATGAGGGGGCTACGATGTGGGGGTGCATTCCTCCCATGACAAGAGGGCACTGCCTCTTCTATAGATTTAGAGAGGTTTAAGAGAGGGAGGTCTCGGAGTTCGGCTACCGAAACAAGCAAAAGGGAGACAGAGTATTCCTCTCTTGCCATAGAAAACAAGGAGATAAGAGAGAGATGTTAGGAAAATGCAGTGTGCCTCACTATGCTTTACTTGTGTTCGCTGGCAAGTGTCCGGCCGCCCACATTTATCTCCTTATGCTTTATACATACAAATAATAAGGAGCTCTCACTCACATTCTCAAATTGTGCTTATACAATGAAATTTGGGAGCTCTACCCACATCTTGTGTACTCTCTCTCCCTCCCTCTCTCTCCTTTGCACTCTTGGCATGCGTTCCGCATTTGCGCACTCACAATTGGTATCAGAGCTTTGGATTCGCAACAAATGGAGTGCTACAGAGAAGTGATCTTTTTTCTATGGTGAGCTCGCTTTTGGTGGAAGCTTGAGATCAGTGAGCAGCCACCAGATCTGTGCGCATGGAAGCTTGAGAGACATTCCCAAGCTTGAGACAAGGGTGTATTGCAAGTGTATATGCTTTTTTGCAGCCATACTTGCAAGACGAATGCAGATTTTCATTTTTGCAGTTCATTTTTTGGGTATTGCATAGCTTTTGAATAGGAATGCAATTTATGCAAGTTTAGGGTGTAACCTAGGGTTTTGGCATGCTCTGGATGCAATGGTGATGTCCATTCGGACTGATTTAGGCTTCTCAAAATTTTTGCAGCAGCATCAGCTGTTTATTTTGTGTCAAGGATTCCATACATGGTCTTCTCTTGAATGTAACAGTTGTATTGGCTGCAAGTTTGCTCATAGGTGGGAGAATACAATGTATGATTCATGTGGTTCAATGCTCGGGGAGATTCATGTGATTGCAATTTGAGCTCGGTAATGTATGTCTCTCGAAAATTTGAGGAAGGTTCATGTGATTGCAATTTGAACTCGACAATTTGAGGCGGTTCTCGCTCACGACGATCATGACTGACATGTTGACACTGCAGCCACGATTGGCATATTAGGCGCCGTTGCTTTAGGCGTATCAGGCAGCGGCAAGAGTCAGATGCATGGTGCTACTATGAGGACAGATGCTAGAGAGTACGCATGTGACGAGCATGTCACTTTTGAGTCTAGATTGCCTTTAGGCTACTTTGTGTCTTGGGATAACACATTGTCTACGTGTTTTTTACTAGACAAGCATGCAATTTTTCACATGATGCCACGTCATGATTTGTTTTTCTCTTTCTCTAGTGGGAGACTTGGTTGTGTGCACTTTGCTTATGTTCAGCATATGACATAGACGGTGTTGGAGATGTATGCATGTCCTTACCTAGCAATGCATTGCTTATGCTACGAGATGCATGTTATGTACCAGGACTCATCCAGAGTCTCTTTTTAAAGCATCAGTTTGCAGAGTAGCGAACATTGTGTACTGCTTGGAGAGCGGTCATTTCACATGTATAGGGGATCACTCATGATAGTCAGAGGTTCTAGGAGTGGTTTGGTATACCCTTTGCATATGTTTGACACACGAGGCAGTGTAGTCTGTATTTGCAGCCGTGTTTGGAGCAAGAGACGAGGCGTGTCTCTTTTGCAGATGAGATGCATGGAGAGACGGTTGTGTATTTGTCTTGTGGTAACGTTCACGTAGACAATGGTATCTCTGGGGATGCACACCTTACTCAATCATCCGTTGAGATAACATCAGTTCAGCCAGAGACCAATGCATTGTTCTATGATGTGTCCGATACATTTGAGGATGACAGTGTCCTTCAGATAGCTGTGTGTGCTTGTAGTGGTGTTGATTTTTTGGTTTTGCAATCATTCTCAGCAAATATGCCTTTGCCAGACGATGCTGACATGGTGATGCATAGTCAGGTGGTTCCTGATATGAGGATACATATGGCATTGAGGTTGCTGATAGGGATAGGTTGGCACACATAGTGCATCTTTCATCGGATTTTAGGGCTCTCATGTCTAACCCATTGGTCTCGAGACCTAATCTTGCTTATGTTGTTGGTGCATTTGTAGTGGGAGTTGTCAGTCATGCGATGACTGACACTAGCATAGTGCATTGTGGAGCCATGCAGGTCATCACTTGATACTTGCATGAGGAGTGTCATCATGGCTCTAGCCCTAGTGGTATGCATGTTGCAGAGGCACTAGAGCAGTTACAGAGCGAGCCAGTGGGCATAGGTTGAGAGCCGTCTTCTCTCACCTCTTGTATATACTAGTTGTAGGCTAGTCTTCTTGCCACTCATTGGCACACAGTCTTTAGTGGGAGAATGTTAGGTAAAGGCGGTGTGCCTCACTGTGCTTTACTTGTGTCCGCTAGCCAGTGTCAACCGGCCGCCCACATTTATCTCCTTATCCTTTATACATACAAAGAATAAGGAGCTATCACTCACATTCTCACATTGTGCTTATATAGTGAGATTTGGGAGCTCCACCCACATCTTGTGTACTCTCTCTCTCTCTCTCTCTCTCTCTCTCTCTCTCTCTCTCTCTCCCTTTTCACTCTCCGCATTTGCGCACTCACAAGAGATAATGAGGGTGCTCGCCTTGAATAAAGATGAGAGAGAGAGAGAGAGAGAAGAAAGAAGGAGACAACGCTGCCCTATATGGTGTAAGCCAGAATTGTTGCGCTGCCCTATAGGGTGTTAGCCTTGAGTTGGCATTTTTTGATCCCGGAAGCCTACAAATCTATCTCGGCAAAAGATTCTTGAAGACAAAAGATAAGTTCTGTTTTGTTTGTTGTAAAGAAAGATACCAATACTCAAAATTTCATATTAACTTCTCAATATCTCGTGCTCGTCTTATTTCTCTCTCTCTTTTGAAATAAAGGAAACATTACATTCAATATCTCTCTCTCTCTCTCTCTCTCTCTCTCTCTCTCTCTCTGGTGAAGTGATAATTTTGTTTGTGAACAATCATTGATACCATATGACATTGAGATTGCATTGCACATCCCTTGGTAGAGATTTCAACAGCACATCTCAAGCCATAGTTCCTTGTTGGTGGGCTTGGGTTGGGTCATTTGAGTATTATCTTTGCTTGGTTTTTCTTGTCTAGATCTGCTCCATGGCCCAAGCTTTAAAAAATATCCATCGCTCGCACGCTCAGTGGGACCAGCTTGCAACATTTAGGTGTTCTAGCAAAAAAGCATGCATCCTAAATGGAGAATTCATTTTACCATAAAATGAAACCATCATCGCACTCTTTAAGAAAAAGAAGATGAGTTTTTTTCTAATAATTCTCTTTTGACAGAGATTATCTCTTGTTATTCGCCTAACTTGTACCTATAAAATGGACCCAAGCGCCTATAAATCCCTCTGTATACTTCCATAAACCTGGGTGTTTTAGGTCATTGAGAAAGACCCACTGAGGTCATTGAGGAGTCATCAAGGATCATTAGGAGTGCAAGTCATCAGGTTATCAGTGCAAGGCTAGGGGATGATTACCAGTTTGCATTTTTGTGTGATTGCATATTGTGCACCTCTTAGTTGCTCATATTTTTTAAAAACTTTTTGAGCATACATCATCTATAGCCCAGTGGATAAGGCACCGGTCTAACCGGAAATTTTGGGTTCACACTAGTAGGCTAGTTTTCCCCGCAAAATGCCACTGTTGCACTTTTTCTTGGCCAATGGCATGGGGATTTTGACAGAGAAAGAGAACATTTTCATGAGATATTGAGCACTTAAAGCGATCTTGAAAGGTTGTTTTATTATAAATTTCCATGATGATACTCTCACTTGATTTTCCTTGAGGAGTTGATTTGACAAATTATGACATGCTTGAAAGTATTGTTATAAAGTCCTTGACCTTGACGAGACTGAAGATTGAGATCGATCACTACTACAAGCATAACAAGGAAGCCGAGAAACACTTTGAAGAGGATGGTCTCCAATGGTTGCTTATTTGTTTTTTGCATACCACATCTATGATTTTATCATAGTGTGTGAGTGTGTGTGTTTGTCAAAGGGAGTTTGGAGAAGCCTTTGTCAAATATTAAAAAAAAGTGCTTTAACACTAGGTTGGTAATGGGACACTTTAATGTCCTGTTAAGTGACCATTTTCCTTGAATTATGTCAAGAGTTTAAACATGGATTTTGAGGTGCTATCTATCTAGAAAGTTGTCTCATGAGCTGAAAAAAACTCAACATTTTTTTGGAATATCAATTCCATCTTTAACCTTGTCCTTGCACAACATTTCACAACCTAAACTGTGTGAAAAAACGGGTCCTGTTTTTGGCTTTTTTCAACTTTTTGCAACTATACCACTCTAGAATTCATTTTTGTGAGGCCTATAATGCTAGAGAACTATCTTTAGTAGTCCTCAACATGTCCCGATGCTTCTAGGGAGAAATAAATATTAAAGTTGTAAGTTATGACCAAATTACAAAAATTGTCAAATCCTGTTTTTTAGCCAATTTTAGCCCTTCTATGATTTTTTTGGTGGATTTCATGATATCCAAATGCATTTTTTATTTTCTATGTCGCATATTGTAACATAAAGCTAATATTCCTTGAGTTTTGGGGCACCTAATACCCTATTTTGCATAGTATACAACGATGGTTGATTTTTTCAATTATAGAAGAAAAGTAAACATTCTAGTATATCAAGTATAGCTTTTTCAATATTGTTAGTTTCTTGTGACAACTACATGCATTTTGTAGGTAGTAACCATATCTACTCATAAGGATCAAATTTCGCTAGATATTGAATAGTTTCTATGGGATTCTACAACTCATAATGTTGAACCCAGTTTTTTCATGTTTGCTGTATTTAGCACTTCATCTTTGTCCCCAAGATTCCCCTTGGTAAGAGATGTATTATTCTTTTGACATGCTCCATGGCTCCTTATGAACATAAAGGACAATAGGGAACTAAGAAAACATGCATATATTATTTGTATTGAGCGTGGCTATAGAAACTTTGATGATAGGTTTGCAGAATGGTAAAAATTCAACTTTTTTGTACCTATTTATTTTGGAAAAACAAAAAATAGCGAGTGAGAAGCAATCATATGTTCTGATCACCAACCCATTGAAGTTAACTAGGGAATTTATCTCAAGTCCTACAAAAATCCCTAATCTTATTTTTATGCAACAAAACGTAAGAAATTACTGTTTTGATGAAAATGCACTGTTCCATCAACTTTGGAGGCTTTGTGTGACCAAAAGATGAGAAATTTTACAAGTTTCTTATTTTTTCCATGTGTAGTAGGCCTTGAACTATAACCTCATGAAAGGATTTTACAAAATGAGTGGATCTACTATGGTTTTGGAGGTTTTTTTCAAAACCCTGAAAGGACACTTTTATGTCCTGTTAGGTTACCAACCTAGTGTTAATATGTTGTTTAATGTGAAACAAGGAGGGTGTTGAACTTGATGAGGGGTAGCGAGCTGGCAAAATGACGTGGTGGGTGTCAATTAAGATAGCCACCCTGTTTCAATAGGGGGCACAACCAACTAGCAAAGGGTATGGCCACGCACAGCTGGCGAGGAGGTTGGCGGGCCCTAGTTGCAATGCTAGAGTTTCTATAGGCCGCTTCAACAAGGGGAAGCATGGAAATTGCAGGCATGGCCAGTAGACTGGCAGAGCACCGAGAGTGCGAGAGCAAGAGAGGCCTCCGTTTTGGGCAAGGGAGTGTTGACAGAGGTGGGATATCGATGAATATGAGTAGCATTGCTATGCAAGGCAAAAGAGCACCGTCTAGGATAGAGAGTCCCGTTTTCTGGGCTAGGGATAGAGGGCACTATAATGAGGCAAGGAGGTTGTTTTCTTGCAAGTAGGTTACTAGCAGGGAGGTTTGAGAGCATGAGAAAGAGCTAGCTATCTTTTTTCTAGGTCGCAAGAGACGAAGGGTGTCAAGGTGTCGATTAAAGGACATATCTGCTTGCAAGACGAGAGTAGATGAAGAGGGGGCTATGATGTGGGGGTGGATTCCGCCCATGGCAAGAGGGCAATGCCTCTTGTATAGCTTTGGAGAGGTTTAAGAGAGGGAAGGTTGGAGTTAAGTTGTCGAAACAAGCAAAAGGGAGAGAGAGTATTCCTCTCTTGCCATAGAAAACAAAGAGAGAAGAGAGAGAGAATGAGGGTGCGGTGCTTGCCTCAAATAAAGATGAGAGAGAGAGAAAGAAAGAGAGGAAAGAAAGAAGCAGACTACACTGCCCTATAAGGTGTAAGCCAAAATTGTCACGTTGACCTATAGGGTGTAAGCATTGAGTGGACACTTTTTGATCCTAGAAGCCTATGAAGCTATCTCGGCAAAATATTCTTGAAGAAAAAAGATAATCTCTCTTTTGTTTGCTATAAAAAAATATTCCAATACTCAAAATTTCATATTAACTTCTCAATATCTCGTGCTCGTCTCGCTTCTCTATCTCTTTTGAAATAAAGACAACATCAAATTTAATATCTCTCTCTCTCTTTCCATGAATGGTGAAGTGATCATTTTGTTTGTGAACAATCATTGTTATGATCTGACACTGAGACTGCATTGCACATTCCTTGGTAACAGGTTTCGAGAGCACGTCTCCAGCCATAGTTTCTTGTTGGTGGGCTTGGGTTGGGGGGTTTGAGTATTATCTTTGCTTGGTTTTTCTTGTATGGGTCTTCTCCATGGCCCAGATCTAGAAAAATATCCATCAACATGTTTGAAATACTATTTTCTAGTATCATAGTACTACCTTGGAAAGGGGCATTTATCAAATGGTTTGGTGGAAGGGTGGATTCCGAAGGATTAATTTGTTGGGGCCAAAAATTTGAACTCAATTTTGTGTTGTCCATTGTATTAAGAATGGGGAAAGGGATTTTGATTTATGAAGTGAGGATTGAACTTGGGAACAAGGGCTTCATGTAGTTAGTAAATACAATCATCTTAGGGGAATGCATGTGCTCGATCATAATTGGGAAAAAAACATCAGTGATCTTGAACTGAGGGGTGAACTAGAGAACTCTAACCATTTGGCCCTAAAAGGTATATTCAAATTTAGTCTGATGGCTTCAATTTAAAAGTTGAACTAATAAGAAAAGATATTCTGAGGTTAAGGGTTCCATATGAGAAAAAGTGAATGTTATTAGCCCTTTAAGTTGGCATCAAAGAGAAGGAGGATTCTTGTCTTGGTGTTGATCTCAAGCGGGAGGGATGTCAAGAATCATGGTGTTGATCTCAAGTGGGAGGGATGTCAAGAATCATGGTGTATCCATTTGGAGGTGGTGCAATTGGCAGTCGCTACCATGGCCTTTACAAGTGGTATCTGAGCGTAGTTTCTATCCTTTGTCGATAAAGATTTGTAATATGAACTTTTGTAACAAGAGAGTGAGGTATTGACAAAAATAGAATGGGACTATTGAGACAAGGAAGTTCTTTAGTTTGTGCAAGAACAAATGGAGATATAAATTCTATAAAAGAAATCAAGAGCAAAAAAAACACAGGCCATGATGAAGAACTTTGTCTACCTCATCTTTCCTACCAAAAGAGAGAATTGGAAAAATGAAAAGATAGGAGACCTTGTATAGTATACCTTGAATATTGCCTTGACGGCCATTACTTTGATTTGGATAATCTCCGCCTTGAAATCATGATAGAAAATTTTTGACTAGGTTCCAAGTGTTAATGTTTGGATAGGTCGTATGACCCAACCTATGAAAGAAAGATTCAATTATTAATAACCAATGTTTCTTAGGAGGAAATGTTTATCTAGCCACAAACAAACGTGCTTGTTGGACCCTTTTTGACATACCCTTGGGAAACAAATTGGCATTGTACTTGGGCTTGCAAGTTACTTTTTTAATCCAAGTCTACAATATTATATTTTTCCTTACTATTAACCCTAGGGTTTTAAGGGCAATCTTCTAAAAAACGTGAAATTGAAGAGTTTAGAAGTTACAAAATGCTAAAGAAGTGCTTCCCTTGATTGTTGATTCTTTTCCAAATGTAAATTTTGGACAAGATAGAGAGAGTCCATCTCTTAAAATTTCTAACTTTTAAAGAGTTCTAAATCTACCCTTGCATATTTGTAAGATTTATGAGCTTATTGCTAAGAGAAAGCGGATATTTTATGTCATAACCATAAAATATGCCACTATAACTCCCAAGAGATAGAGCTACTCAAGACTTGCTTGTAGCTAACACTTCCTTTTTTATGCTTTCTGATACTTGAGCACCACCAATACCTCAAGTTGTCCCTGTACCAAATGAGATGTTGCTTGTTGTTGCACTCATAGAGGATTTTGGGCATGACAAGGATCTGAAGACCCTGTTCAAATCTGTGCAACCACGTCCATTTTTAGGCACGAGTGATGATGTGTGTAAGGGTAAGCCCAACTTGTGGAACCATGTGGGAAATCACTCTAGGAACCTAGGAAGGATAAATGGTGAGATGGCTCAATAGCAAGGGGGTGCAACCTGTCTAGCCAATGATTGTAAAGCACCAAGCTTATATAGAGGCTACTTGTCACTTAATCAATTGTACTTTTAGTCTTATCATTGTTTCTATACTCTCTCTCTCTATATATATGCTCTTGCATTTGGCATAAGCTAAAACTCTAATCACCATCTCTCTAACCCTAACCTTACTGCCATGGTTAAGCTAAGGCTTCACCCTTCATAGACTAAGGCTAATCATCTGGTGATTAGGGAGTACACTTCCACATCAACTAACCCATCAAGTGGTATCAAAGCCGACGGTTTGTGCGTAGGCTTAATTAACCTCTCCCTCTCCATAATCAATAGCATCTCTAGTTAAGCTCATGCACATTCTTGGAAATACCAATGAGCCACTACTCTTCTTGACTAGTATTCTTTTGATTAATGGCATTCTAATAATAACTTTGTGGTTGTGTGTGTGTGTGTGTGTGTGTGTACAATTAGTGTGGTATTTTGCATTCATTTTCAGCCCATTTTGCATTATCATTGTTCTCATCATATTATTAAATTGCTTGATTTTGCATTTTATGTGTGTACAAAGTGCTCTCTGGACCCTTCTCATTGAGCCCTCACTTGCTTCAATTGGAGCTAGCTACATCAAGATAGCACATTTTAAAATTTTCATGATTTGGCATGTGCCTATAGCCTTTTGCATGAGCTTTCTAGCGAGTCCTTGATCTTTGTTTCTAGGTGTAATTAATCCTACTTTATCAAACCCCAAGATTAGGTGTGAGTGGGGGAATTTTATGTGTTTGCCTACATTGCAAAAGTCGCCATAATATTTTCTATTTTCTCATTCCTTAGGTGGTTCCAAGCCTTAAGCTTGGTTGGCTACATACTCAAAATAGGGCTTTGACCTTGAAGGTTGTGAGCTCAGTTTGGTTTTTCTATTTTTGGTTGAGTAGCCAGGACGTACGCGATTTCAAAGTCCAACTCGGCTTATGAAGCTCGGGTGGGTATGCAGGGCCAGATTCCCACACCACACATGTGCTACTAGATGCCAGGGCCATTAAACTTGCTTTCAATGAGTTCTGGCTCCACTAGTGCTATTCCCATGCCACGGCCTTCCTGACCTTGCTGGCGGACACGAGCCAAAATTAAGAAGAACTTTGAAGCTAGTTCTAGGTCCGTTAGGACCAGTTCCCATGCCACCATCTCACCCTTGGCTCACTAAGCTCAAGGGGCTTCTTTCCATGGACCAACCAGCCAAGCCACAAGCTCCACGACCCTTAAAAGGGGCAATTTCCACAAAGTTTATTGCATCAAGACTTTGAAGCCTCAAGCTTCTTTACAAAGGGCCAGTCCCATGGGGTGCCAAGAAACTAAGGGCACATTCAAAGCTTGAAGTCCTCAAGGTAGAACATTAAAGCTTGGAGTTTGTGAAGAGGTGCTTCACAAAAAGCTAATTGCAAACTAAAAATGTATGTCTACATATCAATCTTTAAGGATGTTTTTATGACCATGCACAAAATCATGGGTTTTAGACATTGCCCAAAGGAGAGCTTCGTGTGGTAAGACCACCCATGATCATGAGCACACACACAATCACACAAGATGATATGTATGTGTGCATTGCACCATTGGCCAAGAAGGCCGCACTCTCAATGAATTGGACCAATGAAGACCGACATCAACATGAAGATTGCATCAGGAAGATGAAGACAAGAAATGACGACATGAAGATAACAACATCAAACAAAAGCAATAAAATGAAGATGAAGATAACAACCAACAACAACAACAAATACATGAAGACAAATTTTGGAGGGGATACACATGATTACCCCTTCACACAAAATGAATGAATAAAATTTCTTGTACTACCTAGGACCATTAGTGAACCTATTCAGTCTCACTTGTGAACCATAGTGAGGAATCCAATTGAGATCCGCTATGATGTATTAGGAGACATTGAACCTTGGTGATAAAACCAATTGAACGGGCATGATGTATAAAGTAGATGAATCATGCTAGCCTAAGAGTACACCATGACATGAACATATGAGCGCAAAACAAGAAGTATTTGTACAACCCCAAGTTTGACTTATGGGGAGAAAAAAGGGTAAGGCCAACTTGTGGCACCATGTAGGAAATCCCTCTAGCCACCTAGGAAGGATAAAGATGCTCCAATACCAAGAAGGTACAACATCTCTAGCCAATGGTTGTTAAGCACTAAGCCTATATAGAGGCTACATTCTAATTAATCAATTGCACTTTTGAGTCCTATCATTGTGTTTATACTCTCTCTCTCTCTCTCTCTCTCGCTCTCTCTCTCTCTCTCTCTCTGTCTCTATGCTCTTGCATTTGGCATAGGCTAACTCTAATCACCATCTCTCTAACCCTAAACCTAACACCATAGTTAAGCCAAGGCTTTATCCTCCATAGGCTAATGCTAATCATTGGTGATAATGGAGTATGCTTCCGCATCAACTAACCTATCAATGTGCCTACTCAATTGCAGTTGCTCAGGGGATAATGGGGAGAGCTAAGTTAGAAGGACCAACAAAAACATGATGGAAGCTCAAATGCCAATCTTGTCAAGTAGCAGAGGTGACTCAAAATTGGTATGACTTAAAGCATCATCTCAAGGAGGGATATCTTCCCCTATACTACTCCACCACTAAGATGAATGAGTTTCTTTCTTGAAATCTAGGGAATAAGTCTGTTGAAGCTTACTATGAAGAGTTTGTCTGACTTTCAAGGTATGCTCCTCTCATGATAGAGAAACAAAAGTTAAGTTGTTTCATCCTTGGACTAGGAGAAGCTCTAGTCCCAAAGTAGAGTCCCTGTGACCTACCTCACTGGAGAACATTCTAATCCAGGCCAAGTCAAAGCATAAGTCTATTTTTAAGGGAGGCAGTGACAGCAAGTAGGAAGCATGAACTTCCTTCTTACCCTAATCGTCCCTCTAGAGCACCCAAAGTACTCTTTATGCGGAATCCAACCGCCCATCCCCAACCACCACCACATTTTGTTCATGTGAATGCTCTTCTAGTCACTCAAAGTGGAAGGAAAATTTAGTGTCATAAAAAGACCAATTCCCACAAGGAAATAACCGCGGTATTTTGATTACCCTTGTTAACTTTCAGAATCATCCCAATCAATGAGAACAACTCAAAAAACTTGGAGCTAGAGAAAGAAACCCAACCCTAGAAAGAGCTTCCCCTACAACTCATTTTTGTGCTCAAGGGCCAACCTCCAACCCACTCAGAACATCAACAGTAAAATTCATTTTAGTAAAGGATGAGATTGATGAAGAAGTCAATGTTTATGCTACCTTAGACCCTAGTGACCTCAATTGACAATTCTTTGTTCTTGAGACTAAGAGAGAGTATGAGGATGGACCTAGAGAAAATTCTAGACATGAAGGAGCCAAAGTTGTTACACATAATGGTTCAGGAGGTTTTTGTCCAATGGGAGGGCTATCCCATTGAAGGTGCTTCCTAGTGCCACATTACTGTGGTGTTGTCGTCACTCCAGAGCCTTCATTCGGCAATTGTCAACTGTTCTTTGACTACGTTTTCCTTCCGGCTCTTTTCACAGACGATTTTGGCTTTTTGGGGTGCTTCGGTCACCACAATCTCAGTTTGCGATCTTCTTCACCTGAGTCGGATTTTGGACTATGTGGGTCATCTGGCATCATAGGAACTCTTTAATGTTCCAGGGCACTTTTGTTGAACCCTTTCCCTATTTCAAATTATTTCTTGGTCAAGCACTGCATTTTTCCTATGATGCTGGAGACATCACTCTTCATGACTACAGGATTTACTTTGACTGTTTCTAGCCTTTGGAGCCTCATAGTGCTCCGTCTTTTGTATCCCTTTCTTTTCATGGGTTTTGTGTGCGTGCGTGCGCAAGAGAAGAGAACGACAGAGCACTCACATGCAATCCATTTGAGCAGGAAGCACTTGAAAAAATGACACCAAACTTGTGAAAAAAAACACACCCACGCACACACAAAAACAAAGAAATCTACTACAAATCTAAAAAAGAAACTTGCCTTGTTGATGCAGGGGAGCGTGTGAGTAGATTTCCCAAGCTGGGCAAGCCCCACAGCACCAAATCTCTAGCAAGTGAGGAGGAGGAGAGCAAGAGAGGGGAGAGAAAAATGAAACAAAAAGATAGGAAAAACGTGTGGCCTTTGTTTTTGTAGGTGGCACTAGTGAAAATACCGATACAGGCATCCAAATCATTGTTGAAATGTATGTAAGAATCACCATCGGAATGCACGTCCATATCAGAATTGAAAATTTAAAATTCGATCATTTTAAATTTGGCTCTCCCGCAAGATTTACCTGCACGTATATCGACGCCCTCCATCAACATCAGTTATTTGGCATCGATATTTAATCTATATCTTGTAGTGGAAGTTGTCCTTTCCATACCATGAGCACTAATTGGAAAGGGTTAAGAACCATCTTCAAGGATAGAAAATTCATTTCCTCTACAAAAAATATGGTAAAATCATTTAGAAATATGGCCAAAAAATGTGTGTAGAAACTCACTGAATCTCTCTATCATACATCTTTAATAGCTTGCTCGAGCATGACAGAGTCCAAATGGAATGACTATGTACATGAATGCTCCCCATTCAATGATAAATTTTGTTTTATCCCGGTCTTTAGGTACAATCTCAAGTTGATTATAGCCATATCCATCCCTGAAAATGTACATTTTGTGGCATGCAATCTCGTCTAGTAACATGTCTGTAAAGGGTAGTGGAAAAGGGTCCTTGATAGTTAGAGCATTTAACTTCTTGTAATCTACACATACCCTTAGCTTTCCATTCTTTTTGGGAATTACCACTATTGGAAATAGCAAATTTTGCTTGGCACCTCTATTATGAACCCTGTCTTGAGAAGATTTTTTATCTCCTCCTTGACTTTTTTGGCATAGTTGGGGTGCATCCTGTATCTTTGTAGCCTTACTGGACTGGCATTTGGTTTTAGTGGTATCCAATGTTGGCACACCTCTGGAAACCACAAGCACAACAAAACAGCAAACCCACAGCCAAACCCAAACAAGATAGGGGCACCACCTAGTTATGGTATGCGAACTAGGACACAAGAGAGATTTTGGTACAACCAAGAAGATGCACCACACAACACACACAAGCAACCTCACACCAAGACACACACAAAATGGACCAGAGAGAGCTAGAGCAAAGGGAAGAGAGAGAGAAAAGGATCTTGCGTAATACCTTATTTGTGACTTGCAAATAGAGATGGTTCGTTAAGATGCTATCGTAGAACTTGTATAAAACGTTATGATGCTATCGTAGAGCTTGTACAAAAACTCACTCAATGCTTAGTGATTGCTAATCATTGCCAAAACACACACACACTCTCTTAGGGTGTGGGAGACCTCTCACCACAATACCCTCTTACAATGGACACAAAATTGGCAATGAAAAACACACTAAAACACTTTCTAAAATCAAGATCAACCGATGGAAACTCAAAATACACAAGTCACCTTGAATTTACCAAACCGTATTGCACAAATGGAAGGACGAAGATTTGAACGTCGAATCACGCCTTTGATGCACCAAACCTCAATTTATTGATGATGATAGGAGCATATACAATAGTGGTTTTGAGATTTGAGAAACTCACGCTCTCTCACTTGCAATGTGTAGCTTGAAGGCTTCTCTCACACCAAGAGTGACGCCCACAAGTGGTTGCTACACCTAAGTCTCTCCTCACGCATAGAGTGTTGGGGTGCTATGTGAGATGTTGGAGGTTGTTTTACAAGAAGGAGAGGGGTCTATTTATAGGTTGGGGACCTCTCATAAAGATTATTGGAAATCCTAATTTACAAGCTAACAAATCAAGATTATGATTTTTTTGAATATCAAAACATTGCGGGCCTTCTTTGTCTGCTTGAGTCATGGGTGTGGGCTCAAAAGAGAGCATTATTGATGGTAGATAAGGTGAAAGTAAGTAAGGAGAGAGAAAGAGAGAGAGAGAGAGAGAGTTACTATACACATGTCTTGAGGTGAGGTGTCTTTTATGGTTAGGTCAATGTTATTTTGTGTTAGTATGTTAGTCGTTAGTAATCACTAGAAAGTTAATGTTACATTTACAATGGGTAGAGTGAGTTGATTTGAGGAAGGAAGAGGGGTGAATTAAAAGAGAATCATTGAGATGGTGAAGCTTTGAAGAAGCTTGAACTCACCCTTGTGTAGATTGTGGAAAAAATGACCACTGGTCTTCTTCTTCTTCTTCTTCGCTTTTTTACGCCGCCGCCACGGTTGACCACCACGATGAAAAGAGGATTTGTTGATGAAAAATCCTCAATTTTCAGAAGTTATCATGGTTAAGATGCTGAATTTTAGATATTTTTAGGAGAGGTAAATGAAATTGTAACATAGAAGCAATAGAGAGAGACATGGAGAGGGTGTATGTATGTAGAGGTTCATAAAAGAACTATAGGGATGAGAGAGAAGGGTAATGGTGAAGAGGGTGGGAGAAGCCATGGAAATTGCAGGTTTGAGTGAGGGAAGGAGAGGGAGGGATGTGTAAGAGTGAGTAGGTGTGTGGAAGGGTGAGAGAAGACTAAAAGCTACTTGTGAGAAAAGTGGGCAGACTGGGGTCCACTCAAAAAATCACAGCTCACCTCTGGTAGCTCCAAAAATCATGAAAAAATTTGAGGTGATTATTCAGAGCGTGGGCTACATTTTCTCTTTTGACCATCGCTCCAAATGCGGAGTGAAAATAGGTGCCAAAACTCTCACCAAAAAGCCTTTTTTTATGCCTGCAAAAGTCTTTTAGTGGCCCCCTCCTTTGTTGAATTTGTACAATGCATCCAAGAGTGAGCCCCTCCTTTGTCATATTATAATACAAAGCATCCAAGTTGCCCTTGACCCATGCATGGAGGAGGATTATTGGTGAATAAAGAAATATATACATGGTGGGACTAGTGTATGGACTATTCATGGACTTTAGCTCAATGAGCACATGGTGTTAGAATAATGAGTAAAAATAATAATAAAAATATGGAGGAGTTATGGATATGGAAAGATATTGGAATCATATGAGATGGTCCCTCCTTGAATTATTTTGGGTGAAAGAGGAAAAGGTATGCAAGTAAATAATATAATAAAAGTAACCAATGAGTAGAAATCAATTTTTTGTTTTCACGAGGGTGAGGGTGAAAATGTGGGAGTGATTTGTATAAAGGAAAAATATGAGGTTAGAGTATGTACATATTGACAAAAAATATAATTATGGTGTAAGAGAATGAAAGAAGGTGTACATAGGTTTAATAAAACACACACCTAAGTAGAAATATTTAAATAAAACACCAAAATAATTATAAAAAATCCCTATATTTAGGCCATATATACAATGAAATATTTACACACAAAGAGGCCATAATATACTTTTATTTTTTATTTATTTTTATTTTTTTGGCTCAACTAGCCCAGTGACTAGCTAGCTGAGGGTTTTTAAGGAGATATGGAAAAAGTCTTGTAACTCACACACGCCTATGTACAGTGAAATGGTAGGGATAGCCATAGTGTTTGGGTGAATTTGGTAGGGTGAGGTAGCTTACTATGGCAATTATGGAGAGCCGAAAAACAGCTATCACTAGTCCTTCATTAGTTCACTGGCTCCAGGTTATCAAGTTTAATCTAACTTGCAATACTTCTTTATTCAGAATCTAAACTGTAGCTATCATGGACTCATCTAGTCCACATACTGCCTTCTCTCCTTGGTGCTCCTTTTGAGCCCCTAAAGGCTATGGTGATAGTTTCATCCCCTGCAAGCCTCAAAACACCTTCATCTTCTTTGCCAATTTTTTTGAAATTTTAGTTACTAGCTCTTGCTCCTCTTTCCATTCATCCAATACCTTCTCTTTGTCTTTTGCCTTCCATAATGCTGTTTGATATTTCCACTTCTTGTCTTCAATAGTTTGCTTTTTCTCAGTTTTATCTATAATTCCTTCAATGACAATACTTTTACTTCTAGTCACAACTCTGGCTAGCACTAGTTCTAGTGCCTTCCGTTCAAGTGCCTTCCATTCAAGTGCCTCTGGTTTGGTAGCATTCGGGCATTGATCTCCAAAGTGAACATATTTCCCACATGTGCAACAGTTTAAGATTATTTTTGCAAAGTCACTTTTGTCCCTTCCCCGATCAATACCCTCTGATATTTGTCCCTACTAGTATCAGTAACCTGTAATGGTCTCTGTTTCTTTGGAGCCAGTTTCCCCATCTTTTTTCACTACTTTAGGATTGGTCAATGCAATCATTGATAAATCCTTACCCTTCTTGAAGTGATGAATCCTGATGCCACAATTATTGCACACATGTCCATATGCCTTGCAATAGATACAATGTGAGCATTCATTTTTCCTATGGTCTCTTGATCTACACTTTGAACACCAAATCTCCATTTTCTTAATTAAAGGTCTTGTCTTGGCTATTTCAGCGATTTGCTTCGACATCTTTTCCAATGTCTTGGTCCATGACCCATTTTTCTTGGCTTTGCTTTTTTCATTTGAATCACTCTCAAATGAGCTAGCAATATTGCTCAATTTTGACTCCTCAATTGATTAGTTCACAATTCCTTGTATTTTTTGAAGGCTGAACATGTGGGCATGTGTAACTTTCTTAAATGCTTTTTCCCATGCCATGTTTATGGTTGATAGAATTTAGCATGCATTCCTTGTATTATTTTAAGCTTAACACATGAGAATGTTTATGTTATTTCTATCTTTGCTTGCATGTATATCTTTCCTTCCTTGTTTGTTGCCAATGGCCGTGGGTTTGTTTGACCCACCAACATAGCAACAAAAGATGCTAAGAAAAGGTTGTACAGATAGAACTAGACTCAAACCATAGTTTTAATTACTTCAATCAATGTATGAGTCGAAGAAAATCCCTTCATTGAGAAAATTCACTCTTGATGAAAACATTTCTTCAGGTGATGATGTCTATTTGGATCTAGAGAGGTATCAATTGTTGTATGTGGGGGCAAAACAAATGCTAAAGCAATGGAAAATTATCCATACCATGAGCAAAGGATCTACAACTTTCTAGGACATCCTAACTACATTCAAGTTACTTGAGTTTGTTTTGACACAGGATGATCTTCTAGTGAATCCCCAAACCAAGCCTGGGGCGGTCACCTTTTAGAATGTGTATGATATCACGTGAGTTAACCAGAGAGGAGTATTAAAAGAAAAAAATGTATACATATAGAGGGGGATGGGCGTTTTTTAAATAGGCTCATAGTGTAAGTATAGTATGTATATTGGGTTATTGTTAATTACCTCTTGAACGCACGTGATGGGGGTCTTTTGATAAGTGACTGCCCCGGGAAACCAAGCAACCCTTAACAAAAAATATCCAAAGCTTAGGAATTTAACTAGTAGGAACCTACCCTTTAGAAGCGTTTGTTACATAGTAAAATTACTTGTAGCATCAATAATCACTACTTGGTAATTATATAGTGAAGCAATCAGCTAGAACCCATTACAAGCACCCATAAATAGGATCAACTACTTTCATTCTAAGGATCTATCTTCTTTTGATTGATCTTGAACAGAGATCTATTGTATCCATAAGTCTTTACTATTTAGGACTCTTGTATCTTCTTATAATTCAACACTCGGTGAAATATCGTTTATTCTTATGACTCAATAATATAAATATCTCAATTCTAATTGTCCTAATGTCCATCATCTCACTCTATTATTTCAATTCATATGATTTGTCTATTGGCCTTTCCATTTGGTCATTTGAAGTCTAGTTTTATTCATTCTATTTGATTTGGTATTTTGTATCTGATTTTAAAGTTCTACACCCGGAATACTATCAAGTGACGAGCTCATTCCAAGGACATAGCCATCCCAATGTCAACGATGGCACATCCATATATGATGAGTAGTCTTCATGATGCATTTCATGCAAATAGTGAAGATCTAGTACACACACATCTGCATAAATTTTATTTGTGTTTGGAAATCTCATGTATGACCTACTAGTGGCGAGGCCCAATCTAGCAGCTGTAGTGGGAGCATTTGTAGCAGGGATTGTGAATCATATGATAACTCACACTAGCATGATGCATTGTGGAGCTATCTAGACCATATAAGGATGTCTATAGGATCTACATGCAAGTCTAGCATGGATATTCTCGCTCACTATCATTAGAGTTGATACAATTGCATGTATATCAAGTGAGGAATCCGATGTATGTAGCTAAGAGAGTCTCTCACCTATTTCTTATACATACTAGTAGTTTAGCCAATACGGTTCATTTATCATTGCATTTGACTTTAAGTGGGAGCTTTTGGGGGTTTAAGGTAGATGTGCCTTTGTCCTAGGGGTAAAATGTCCTAATGTCCACATCCGCTCAGTGATTGAACTAACTTACCTTATTCCTTTACATACAGAGAGTAGGGAGATAGAGCTTGCCACTTTATTCTCTACCCACACACAATATCTTTTCTTTCTTGCACCACACATACATGCTTTTATGAACTACACTTTACAATGAGGTGATCACCCCCCACCCACATGGATTTACTTAAGGCAAGTTTATAAACGACAATATCTTAGTAGCAATGGTTGGAATAAAGTTCGCAGAATTCAAATGGGAGGATGTATCCTCTTGTAACTAGACCTTACAAATATTTCAATCAAATCTCATGGTCTTACAAAAAAGATGTCATGGAAGGCTCAAGGATTTGGCCCCCAGATGTATAAGATGCTACACACTCTAGGATTAGGTAGCTCCTCAGAACTTCTCTTTAGCAACAGAGAAGCCAGAAGATCCCCATTGACCCCTCTTTTCTTTCCTATCAACTCACACCCCCTTGTGACCATGTTGGGTGAGAAAGGGGATATTCAAGGCCTTTCAGGTAATAAAAAACAAGTCTTGGCTAAAATTTTGTTTATGATTCCTTGATATTCTTGAAAGCCGTCTATGAAACGTCCCCTCATATTCCTAAAATCCTTCTTGTAGATTCTTAGAAGGACCCTTCAGATAGTTCAAATAGTTGCCACATCATTTGGCTCTAAATGCAACATTGAGAAATCAAGGTTGATCTCTCTTGTAGAGAATGAGTTATTTGATCCATTAGAGTGTTCAAGAGAAATTATCTCTAAAGGGATGGTGTTTTGCCACCCTAGGGCCCCACTAAGGGTATGAGTCTCGGACAAGAAAAACTTTCAATGGGTTATGCACAAAACTAGGAACAAGATGAGAAGGTGGGAGTATGTGCTTCTACATTAGACTGAAGATAGTTTTGTGCTTCTCCCCTTCCACATTAGAGTAAAGATAGTTGACTTATTCATGATCCCATACTTATCCTTCTTCTTGACAATTGTGAAAATGACCAAAAGCAATTGGAAACGTTCTTAAAACTTGTGAAATGGTTTTATAGAAAAAAAACTCCAAAGATGGACTATTGTGGGAGTGGGGACGTTGAGAGTGCATTGCTAGACCCAAGGAGTAGGGGGAAATTGGCATTCTCAACTTGACAGTGCATGCGAAGGCCCATTGTGACAAGCTATTGTGTCCTTAACAAGGAAATATCAAGCCTAGGCCATTATGGCACGGGATATGGAAGACAAAGTGAGAGGAAGGCTCTTCAGCATGACCCACACCAGGCAAAAATTCATAGACTCTTCATCTAGATAGAAGTTGAGCGACCGCAACATTGTATAAGTGAAGTAAGAAGCCTCCCAGATACCACCTCTAATAACCAGATCCTATATCGTGTTCTTAAAAGAGCACTCTACCACATAAAATCCTTTGCCAGCAACTGTAAAGTGGCAAATTGCATTAGCGCTTCTTGTCGTCACTGTCGCCCAGTCCCATAAGGTACAGGAAGACATCCACCAGCCCATAAAGTACATGACCATCAAGCAAGTAGCACACATCTCTAATCCGTATAGCACAAACTCATGATTGAAGTCTGCTTACATTACATACACTTCCTCATCCTTATTCTGGCTACACATGGTCACACATTTAGGAACTTTGTCGTCAAGATACATACTTCAAAGGGAGATGTCTTTAATATTTTTGAGGACCGAAGACGTTGTCATCTGATTCATTGGCTCTTTTCCTACCCTTGGTGGTGAACAAAAATCCGATGCCGATGGGCTTGCCTCCACTATTCCAATCAAGCTTGAGATTGTTTTCCATGGCCAAAAATTCCAAGCATTGGCATGAATCGCCCCTAAGTCAAGATCTCAAAATGATTTATGGTTTACGCTTTATGATTTATGCTTTATGCTTTATGCTTTATGGATGACTAAAGCTGCCCAAGGAATGGAGCATAATCCAATCCCTTGTGTGATGGATCGTTACCTATTTGGGGGCAAAACCTTGGAAGGACACCACCTTCTATAGAGTACCTCCGCATAATTCCTTTGCACACACATTTGTAGGGGCAATCAAAACTTAGCACTGGTACAATGGATCATGCCTAAGAGGATGGATTGCAATCGGTAAGGCAAAGACCACTCAAATTTTCAGTAAATCAAATAGAAGCATCCCCCACACACTTTATTTTAGCAGATTAGTTTTGTTCCTCAATGCAATGGTCCTCTATTTGACGGAAAGAAAATTAGCTACTAGTTAGTCTAGAAGAGCAGGTTTATCCTTTGAGGGTGAGTATAGATCTTCTCATGTAGTGTGTTGTGTAGGTATTTTCAACCAAATTTGGTTCTCATGGCAATCCTAGGTCGGGTGGTGGTTTTGATCTTGTCGATATCCTTCGTGTTGAGCACAATCTTTTTGGACTTTATAAAATATTCACCCGCTTATTGTGGTTTTTGCAAAAATATATATATATGTTTTTTACATGCAATACATTTTTAATATAATTGTAGACAAGCTCCTAGTCAGATGGTCCTCTATTTGAAGGAAAGAAAATTAGCCTACTAGTCTGGAAGGACAAGCTTACCCTTTGCGGGTGAATATAGGTCTTCTCATGTAGTAAAATGTTTTTTGCATGTGACATGTTCTAGGGGTGCATAGTTTATAGAGACAAAAATTCTAGAAAGAGATAAATTTTGTGAGTCAATTGTAGATACAAAAACCACATGGCGGAAAAATCATGGCTGGTTAGATTGCTGTGATCTTTTTGGCACAACGCGGGCATGTGCACATGTTTGCAATCTATACTATTACTTTATTGAGCTTGAGAAATCCCTGAGTGCTCGAGGCTTCTACGTGTCAAAAATTGGCCTCCCTCTCTTTTCCTCTATTATGGGTGAAGCACTAAATTTTTTAGAAGAATGGCAACTGATGCGACAAGGGAAATAGCTATAGAGAGGGAGTGTGCTTGGAACGTCTTTTACATCCGATAGGATGGAAGTGGGATGAGATGCAGGGGCAAGGGTTGAGTGATTACAAAAGGTAAAACCCATAAGTTGAGGTCGAGGGGGAGTCTAGAGCAAATTGTCAATGGTTTCTAGAATCCCTTCCATCATGTTAATGGATATAATGACAAGATGGGTGGCTTCCCTCATCGTGACCATGTTTTTCGTCGCTATCTATATACTATATAAAAAAGATAGCCCTTGCATCCACGTGGCTTGCATCCACAAATGCAAGGGCTCAATCTCTCCTTAATGCTACAAACACCTTGCACCCAATCTTGCCTACTAGGCCGCCTCTTACTGCTAGCAAGCTTCTCCCCCCTCGAGTTGAGATCTCTCTCTCTCTCTCTCTCTCCCCCCCCCCCCCCCCCCCCCCCACCCCCCCCCCCCCCCCCCCACCCCCCCCTCGAGTTGCACCCAACAATGCGACAAGCAGGCATGCAAAGTCCAGTGGTATAACAAACTAGCAGCAGAAATACATAAAAGGATGAGGGTAGAAATAGGGGTCGCATATGTCATTGGAGAAAGGAATTGGATGCAACATTCACCACCTTTGCGGTTTGGAAATCAGAGATGGAGAAGTGTTGTCAAGGAGTTTGCAATCTTGCAGGAAAGCAGCGGGCTTATTGCTGTGAAAATTTGTGAGCTAACTCTAAAACTATGTAAAGGAGCTATGCCATAGGTGCCATGAAGTCTGGAGTTTGGTATGGAGTGCAATCAAAGAGGCCCCATTCTCGCTCTATTTCACTCACAGACACAAAGAAACAACACAAAAGAGAAAATCAAATCAACACAAATATGAAAACATCAAGGATGTGGTCATATCTTATCATGGGTAGGATGAAAGAGTTAATAGATGAGTTAATGGTATTCAACCTTTTCCGACCAAACAAGCTATGAATTGTTCTTTGGAACTGTAGTTTAGTGTTTACTATTATATAAATGTTTTGTCTAGCGATTGGGGTTAATTGTGTGTACAGATCCTCTTGGTTCATAGAAAGATAACTACACTTATATATAAAAAAAAATTATACTCTAAAAGGGGTAGTATGATGGGATCCGATGAAAGAAGTATGTCATTGAGCCTTTCCAAGCCAAAGAGAAACACTATACGTAGTTGGAAGTGTATTTTACGGCTAATCCATACGTTAATTGTAATAGATTGCACAGAGCAGAAGCGATATAAATTCACATCATGTGGATTATTCATCTACAATAACTCTAGTATGTGCAAAATATAGATACGAGAGAAGTGAAGAAAATAGAATTTTCCCTCCCAAACTATTCTTGCCCGTCTGCAATAGGATATTGCGGGGGCAGATGTACTTGTAGCAAGGATAACCTAGAGTTTGCACTGAAAAAACGAGCTTCTAAGAGTATGAGATATATTTGTGAGTGTGTAAAGGTATGATTACTCACCTTTTGTATTAGCATAGCTCTCTAAGAAGGTTGATCATAGCTTTGGTGGAGTATTGTAGCTTGAATGCCTTCAATAATTAGGACACAAAAGAGATGGAGATAGAGATAGGATAGGTGTATAACTAGAAGTGGATAATAGCTAGGTTAGGGAATAGATTTGGAAATAGAGTTAGAGGTAAGGGTTGGGCTAGAGATGAAAATCAAAATGTCAAGAAACCAACAAGATCAAAAATAAAAAACACACCTTGTTTGATAACCCTTCAATCTTTATATGCCAATTTTATGGAGAGAGAAGGAGGGGGAATACTTCCAACCTTGAATGATGCACCAAATCCAAGTCCTTGTTTGGTTAAAATTGATCTTACAAGGATTATTTAGGATTATAATTATGGCTAAGTACAATGAGGAATTAATCCTCTCACTCTCTCTTGAATGGTTTTCAAGGAAGAAGATGTCCCCTTTTATAGGTGAAGGGGACCCCCAAGGGTTACACAAGAAAGAGAACAGTAAGTGTGAACATGAACTAGCAAATTTTGAAATGGGTTGTCCTTGCATGATGTGGGCAGACTGGGATGCATCATATTTGATCAAATCTCCTCAATCGTGGCTCCAAATAAAAAAATAAAACTAGGGTAAAAAATTCAGCTTATAATCTATGACCCCAATTTTATATACTTGTTTGAATTCGGGTTGGAACCTTGTGCAAAAAAAATCCATCAAAATAGGGTATATTTTTGGCAGCAAAAGCCTTCTTGTGGTCCCCTTAGCGTAGACTTTCATTTGATTCCAATGGACACATCATGCAATATTAAAGCATGAAATTTATCCTTGACAAATTTTTGTAAGCATTCTTGCAATAATGCATTGAAATATGTGTATCTTTGAAAATCATGCAAGCTAGTGTCCCACTAGGATTTAGTTCCTTCCTAGTAGCTACTATTAAAGAAATATAAAAAAATACATAGATATGTATATATATATATATATATATATATATATATATATATATATATATATATATATATATATGTGCTGCAAGTTACCCTAGATATATGATCTAGCTAGGGTGTGATATGATAAAGAGATAGTAGAAAGAAAGAACCAATTTTTTTTGTCCCAAGCTAAAGAGGCGGAGCTATTGACATTTTTTTCCATAGTACTTTCTAGAAGTAAAGTAATAATATGCTACCCTTGAGATAAATGTTAGGATGAGATAGAAAGCTTATTATTATACTTAGGTATGCATATGTACGTTATGGGAAATATTCTTATGTATCTAAAAAACTATAAGATCTATCTTGCAAATTTAGAGTTAGCTCACAAATTCTCACGAAAGCCCGGTGCTTTCCTGGCAAGACTGCAAACTTCTCGCTATAAATTTGGTGAACCTGACGTGAATCTTCTACGGTGAGAGTTTGTGGGTAACCATGGGTGATCATGTGGGGCGACATGGTATGAATTTTGACCCAACAACAATGCAAATGTTTCAAGCATTTACAATGTTCATGCAAAAACAACATGCCACTAAAAGAAGGGAGATTTTAGCAACCAAATCCATACAAGTTGTTGTCAAAAAAACGAATCAACTCAATGGAAAAGATATAACCAAGTACTTGCCTAGCTATGTGAAGGAGATGGAGCTGCATTGCATGCTAGAAGGTGAGATGATTCAAAAATTTGAGCTAGTTGTTGCTCCAAACATTAGGCCCACGTGCTAGGGAAATTAAAGATGGGCATGGGAGAAACTCGGAAGAACGCAAGGTAGCTTTAAAGGAGGAATATTTCATGGAGGAATCTTAGAGAGTGACCAAAATGACATTCTTAGAATGGGTAGCCAAGTCGAATCAGGGACTATCAATAATAGAGCTACTCGAGGAATTTGAGCGACACTATGCACAACTCACCAGGATAGAAAAGGCCACACTAGATGCAAAGAAGATAGATCTTTTATTACAAGATGCAAGTAAAGATTTTCAATAAAATTTGGAGCTTCTTTTTTAAGATAAAGATGTTGAGCAAGAACTAAAGACCGTGACTGAAATGAGGTTGAAGGTTCTATCTCACTGCTTGCCAAACGACAAAGAAGAAGGGACAAGGTGGTAGCAAACACTACAAGTCCTTCCACCTGACAAAATGGTAAAGCCTACTTTTATAGCTCCTAAGTTTGATGATTCCAAGCTAGATGATCTTGTGAAGGGAATGCGTGACTTGAAGGTGAAACTTTCAAAGCTTGAAGAAAAAGGCCAACCATCAGGGCCACTTCCTAGGCAAATACAACCCAAAGAAGGGTTTGTTAATAGATGTATCTGGTGTGATAATATAGACCATGTAAGAAGGGATTGTGATAGTTTTAGTGATGCTTTGAAAAAAGAGGTTATCTTTTTTAAGTATGGTAAAATCCTTTTAAGAGAGACATGTCTACCCTTGAGAGCTAACTTTGGGAAGGGAGGAATGCAAACCTTAGTTGAAGATATGGCAACTAACCATGCCACCTCTTCAGTGGAGGCAACTACTTATGGAGTAAAAATTGAGCATCTTAGTGATGAAGAGGTGAGTGATCATCATGGTCAACTTTGGCCAAATGTCATGGAATTAGTTAAAAAGGGAAATATTTAAAAAGAGATTCTACATGAAGCAGGTGATTGCATACGTCTAGAAATAGGGTGGAGTGATCGAGTGGATTCAATGTCTGTGCATGCCTACATTACAAACTGCCAAAGCCATGAAGCCATTGTAGAAGAAAAGAGTATGAGTGAAGATGGTGATGAAGTGCCTTCAAAAAGATCTACAAGAAGTGGAGGGAGGAATGATGCAGCACCTTTGGGAGCACCACCAGCACAAGAGGCACCTTTACCAGAACTGACCATGGAGGAATCTACAACAGGGGACAATGCTGAAAAGAACTACACAACCACTAAGAGAGAATGGTTGAGGATGATATATGTTGTTAAGAAATTTTGGCATTATCTCCTTTCAAACTAGTTTCTGTTTTCCATTGATCATCAAGCCCTCTTATACCTTGAAATCAAATCATGCAATACCGCACTCATTGTACGATGGTTTATCATATTGCTAGAGTTTGATTTTATAATAGTGGTTAAAAAGGGAAAGAAAAACCATTGAGAATATCATCTTTCTAGATTTCCAAATGGAGAAGCTCCAAAAGGCATAGATGATGACATCCCATATGCAAATCTTTTCAATGTTGAAATGGTACCCAAGTGGTCTCAGGAGATATAAATTTTACTATATCATATGGAGGAGAGTTTGATGGAACTGAGCAAGAATTTAAATGACAGACGGTTTAGCATCCAATAATTTTCAATTAATTGGCAAACATTTCTATCTTTTAGAAGCACATATTTAGGACTTGGCATTCCATTGCTCGCAAACAAAAACATATCAACGCTTGAAACAACTAGGAGTTCTTTCTTCATGCATGATGGCTTCTCCTCATAACAGGGGCCTTAAAAATGTGCATTTTTAGTACAAAAAATTACAAGGGGTAAATCGGGCTCCATACTTAACAATCTCCCATATGGAGACTAACCTCCAAACCAAACCTATGACTGCTTTCCATCCTGGCTTCTTATCCTTCAATGTTGATTGAAGATGAGAAATAGCTCATCTTCTCCTTGCCGACCACCTTTGGAAACATGTCTATAGGATTTCCACTTGTATGCACCTTTCCTAGATTTAGTTGTCCCTCTTCCAAAAGAGTGCATATGAATTGATATCTCACCTTAGTGTGCTTTGTCCTTGAATGAAAGGTTGAATTCTTTGCAAGATGGATAGCACTTTTACTATCACTGTACAAGACAAAGTTGTCTTGTTTGAATCCAAGCTCTTTTAAGAATCTGTGAAGCCACATAATTTCTTTACTTGCCTCTATCATTGCTACATACTTTGCTTCTATGGTAGAAATTAAGACCACTTTATGCAGCTTTGAAGCCCAGCTTATTGATGCACCTCCAACCGTAAGACATAGCCAGTAGTTATCCTTTGAGTATCTTTGTCACCTGCCATATTTGCATCAGCATACCCTTCTAAAAAAGATCAATTTCTCCAAAATACAAAGAAGTTGTTGTTGTCCCTTTCAAATACCTAAGTATCCACTTCACAGCTTGTCAGTGCTCTTTACTTGGGTTGTCCATGAACCTACTTACAACTCCCATCGCTCTTTTCCATTCTTCTTTGGATTCCTGTTGCATAGATTCCTCGTATGATTTTGTCTCTCCAGAATTTGAGATCAAGAGATGGTTGAAGGAAGGAATAAACCTTTTTGGAGGTCTACTTGCTCTTGTAGATCTTTGGGGAATAGGTTAAGTCTCCTCATTTGGTTGATGTTGTTGTACGTAGTCACCGTTTTCACTCCTTGAGTCTTCACCGTCCTCAAGCTCCATGTACTCATCACCTGTTTCTTTTGTTTGTTTTCTTTTCAAGTAATCTTTGTACATATTTTGTTCATTGAAAATTACATCCCTACTTCTAAAGATTTTACCATATTCAGGATTCCATAGGCGATACCCAATGTCACCTTCTTTATAGCCAATGAGGAAACACTTTTTGGGCTTTGCATCTAGCATTGACCTTAGGCTTCTATATATGTGCATGAAAGACTCACACCCAAACACTTTGAGAAATGAACAATTCAGTGGTTTACTTGTCTATGCCTCCTCTAGAACTCCCCCATCCAATGCCGTTGAGAGTGACCGGTTGATTAAGTACACAGACGTACTTACTGCTTCCACCCAAAGTTCAAGTGGTAAGCATGCATGTAACCACATGTTTTGTGTGCTCGCTCCATGATTGTCATGTTCATCCCTTTCAAAATCCCATTTTTTTGAGGTGTCCTTGGGGTTGTCTTTTGCCTCTGAATTCCATTACTAGCACAAAAGCTTTCAAAATCTTGGTTGCAATATTAGCCTCCATTGTCAAATCTAACGCATTTAACTTTGGTACATGCCTCATTCTCCACAAAGGCTTTCCACCTTTTAAATATGGAAAACACATTGGATTTATTCTTCATCACATAAAGCCATGTTTGTCTAGTTGCATCGTCGATGAATGTTACATAGTACAATGAGCCACCAAGGGATGAACCAACTCAAGTTTTTAATTTTTTATTTTCATTTCCTGATTTTGGAAATTTTACCATCTTTTGTTTACCATAAACAAAATCTTCACAAAACTCTAAGTCCACTTCTTTCAAACCTGGTAGAAGCTTCTTTGTTTGAAGGATTTTTATTCCTTTGGCACTCATATGTCCAAGCCGTTAGTGCCACACCGCACTGTCAACTTCTATAGTTGTTGCACAAGCTAAAGATTGCGAGTTGACAGCACACAAGTAATGTGTACCAACCTTTTCTCCTTTGGCAACCACAAAAGATCCCTTTAAGATCTTCCACCGTTTGTTTTTGAATGCAATGTTGTGACCTTTATTGTGCAATTGCCCTATAGAGATCAAATCCTTGTGAAGAGAAGGAACATGCCTAACATATTCAAGCTTCCATTCATTTCCATTAGTAATTTTGACACAAACTATACCTTTGCCAAAAAATTCACAAGCTTCATCATCTCCCAAGTATACATACCCAAAATTACCTTTGGTGTAATCTTGGAAATATTGCTTATGTGGTGTCGCATGGAATGAAGCCTTGGAATCTACTATCCACGAATTAAACACATTGTCTAATGAGAGAATTAGAGAATCTTGCTCTATTTTAATTGCCACATTGGCCTCCAATGTTGGCTTCTTGTCTTGAGACTCCGACTCCTTCTTCTTCTTGGACCAGCAATCCTTCTTGACGTGGCCCTTCTTGCCGCAGTTCCAACATTCAAGAACTAACTTTGTACATGACTTGCTCTGCCTTGAGCGGTCACGACTCTTTTGGTTTTCAACCTCTCCTTAGGCCTTCCACTTCTTTCCATTGACAGTGCAACACTTGATGATTCACTTGTGCTTCTCCTTTGCATTCCTCGCTTAGGAGAACACCCACAACATCATCAAGCTTAAGAGTATTTGTGTTAGACATAGAGTTTCTTACAACCATCACAAGGTTGTTCCAACTATCTGGTAGAGACGATAGTACAAGGAGAGCTCGCACTTCATCATCAAAGCTGACTTATATTGGTGTTAAATTCATTTAGGTGTTGTTGTAATTAGGGTTGCAAAACAACAACACAACTTGGACAAGACGAAGGAAGCTCAAGGCACGCAATAGAGAGTGTATTACTTAATGTCAATGGAAAGATATATAGCCGTAGAGTGATGGGTGTATATACAATGCACGGGAGGAATAACCTCCCAAAGAGGGAAAAAATGCCCTGACAGTCCTAGTTTGTTCACATACATTAATAACACATGTATATGGTAACTAATCGCCCCTGGAGTGATGCGATGAATGAGAGATGGAACATGAGTAAAGGGAAGTACCATGCCCTGAGGACATGATCAATACACAAAGGGGAGTAAGCTCAAAGCTTTGCAAAAAGTTTCAAACTTCTCATGAGACAATGCCTTTGTGAAAAGATTTGCAAGTTTGTCCTGTGTTGGAACCTAAGCCATTCTGATCTCTCCTATTGGGAGCCTCTCCTTGACATAGTGGTAATGCACCTCAATGTGCTTTGTGCGAGCATGAAAAACTAGGTTTGTTGTAAGTGCCAATGCACTCTGACTGTCAGTGTAGATAGTGTTGACAGTGTCCTATCCAACACCCAAATCATCCATAAGGCATGTGAGCCATACACACTCAACTGTAGTTGTGAAGACTACCGTGTACTCAGCCTCACAACTCGAAGTGGTCACAGTAGGTTTCTTCTTGCTTTACCATGATATGCATAAACTACCAAGCATGAAACAAAAACCACTTGTGGACACTCGCGTGTCAAAAACAACCATCCCAATCTGAGTCTGAAAAAGCGTGTAAATATGGTGGCAATGATCCCTCCTTGGGATAAAACAAGCCAAGATGTCAGTGCCACTCAAGTGGCGGAATAACCTCTTTACAGACTGCCAATGCTTAGACCCTGGGCTATGCATAAATCCGTTGACTAGTGATAGCCGTTTTTTGGCTCTTTGTAATTGCCACAGTGAGTTATCTCACCCTACCAAAATCACCCAAACACTGTGGCTATCCCTACCATTTCATTGTACATAGGCGTGCGTGAGTACGGGAATTTACCCATATCTTCTTAAAAAACCCTCAATTAGCTAGTCATTGGGCTAGTTGAGCCAAAAAAATTAAAAAAAAATAAATAAATAAGTATATTATAGCCCATGCGTAGGTAAATATTTCCTTGTATATAGGGCCTAAATAAAAGATTTTTTCATAATTATTTTGATATTTATTTAAATATTTCTACCTGGGTGTGTGTTATTTATGCTCTATACATTGTCTCACCATTACCACAATTTTTCTTACCATTTTTCATACTCTTTATTCCATATAGAAATATTTTCATGTAAGCTTCTCTTATATTTGGTGTAACTCCACCCCAACAAAAATCCAAAAAAACTAGTTTTATTTATGTGTATATTTTTTCACTATTGTGATTTTTCCCTTCCTACATCTATTTTGTTTTGTTCTAAAAAATTAGAACACCAAAAATATTTATCTTTTTATGGTAGCCTCATAATGAGAGAGATTTCTTTTGACCCCTTTATATTTTTTCCACTTATATTATTTATATTTGACATGTACATATTTTTTAGACCCCTCAATATTTGATTTTCTTAGTTGTACTATTCACTTATATCATGATCTCAACAATATCTTCAATTATAGACCTACCAAATAAGGTCAAGGGTAGGTGGAATGCATACATGCACTATGGAGGGCTCACTCTTGGAGGTATTCAAAAGAATCATCCAAGGAAGGACCCCACAAGGACCTTGTGCAGTGGAAAAAAATGGTTGGTTTTGCTGAATTTTTAAAGTTTACTTGCTCTCCGAATTTGAAAAGGTGATACAAACAAAAGTTGTAGCTCGTGGGCTGAACTTTTGTCTCAAATTTTTTCATATTTTTTTGAGCTACGAGCTGTGAGCTATGATTTTATTAGTGGACCCTAATTTTCCCATGCTATGCAGCTACACTCTCTCTTCCACTTTATCATTTTCCTCTTTCACACACACTTCTCCACTCATCATCCCCACCTCTCTCACCACTCCTCTCTGCACCCTACTCACCTTCTCCTCAACCTTGAAGAATAAGAGAAACCATGGTGAACTCATACCTCCCACACACAATTCCATTCCAAAATTGACCACCTAGTCTCATTTTTCCTCCTCCAATTTACCCATATCTATCAAAAAAACCACAAACTTCAGCCTCTTCTCTTAAAAGACAGCATCATGGTGGTTGATTACTCAGCTTCAATTACCTTGTCTCTCAAGGAAGGTCAAGAGTGGAGAAACAATGTACCGTCAAAGCTAGTGGACCGTCAACAAGCGTCAAAATTGACCCTACTCAAGACACTTGGAGCATCAACCTTGTAAGAAATCCACCTTTTCTTACCTCTTAAGAGTTTTTCTTCCTTATTTGTATCCTACATGGATACTCCCATTGTAAATATCCAATTCCATTTGTAAATTAATACTAACTCTACTAACACTAACCCACTATGAAAAGTCCTATCACCTCCATTTCTCTCCTGTCTCTTTCCCCACCAACTTCTTGATAATTCCAAGCAAAAGAAATTAGATAAATGGCTGAAAATCTAACCCAACCATGGTTAGAGGAGTAACCCTAGCCTTCAAAATCGCTATAAAAGGAGGGTGTAGCTAGCACAAAAGGGGGAGCCATAAGCAAGAGCACTATGCTATAGCTTGAGAAGCCAAGCTCAACCTCTTTAGAAGGAGCTCTTGAGTGGAAGCTCATTGTCTTATGCATGTGCATGTGTTGTAATAGGGGATTAGCAAGGGAACTCTATGCAATTGTAAGAGAGAGAGTGATCATTCAATTGAGAGTAGGAAATCTATCATTTCTCCTACTAGTGTAAGCCCAACATTTGCTGAATCAAGGAGGGTGGATTTGGACTAAGCTTGGATACTTTGTCTCCCTTCCAACATGAAGTAATGGACAACAATGATGCGTAAGTGTCTTGGTGTTTTTTGTTAAGTTCTTGATAGCTTGTCTCTGGTTTTGTCATCAATCTAGCCATAAATCCCACATACTGTAAGAGGGCGACAGGGTGGAGAGGACTCCCCTGGCTTTAAGACAGTGATTGGGGGTGGCTTTTCTTGTGATGCATTGTGGTGAGATTTACGCAAGCTATGTTGAACAAATACTAATCTCACTTTGATTTGTCATGACAGATTTGTAAGAAGGTATTAATGCAACAAGCACCCCCTCCCCCTTTCTCTCTCTTTCTTAAATTTATAGTTGTGTTTGCTTGATCATTGCCGATACGTTTCAAAGCAGCCCGAGCACTATCTCTCTCTCTCTCTCTCTCTCTCTCTCTCTCTCTCTCTTTCTCTCTCGTGTTTTAGTGTGTGAGAGTGTTCCATTGGTGTTAGGGTTAGTGTAAATTCCTTGCTTGTTTGTGGGTTGCTCTAACGATTCTCCTCTTTTGCGTCCTAGTTCGCTCTTAAACTAGGTGGTGCCCCTTGTGTAGTTGGGATTTGGTTGTGGTTTTGTTGTTTTGGTTTGTGTTGTGTTGTGACCCAGCCCCATTGAGCAGCACGAGAGCCTTGAAGGGTGTCTAGAGGTTGCTCTTCTTGTTGCCCGCCCCGGACCGCCTCACTAGTGAAACTGTAAACTGAATATTCAGCCTGGTGTTGCATACATAAATGAGGCAACGAGCAGCAGTTTGATAAAGAGTGACATCAGAAGGATCACCAGTATCATGTAGATTAACTTTAAAAACCTATTTCCATGAGAGTGGAAATAGGTTTGCAATGAGTGTGTTTTTTTTGTGAGATTTCAATTTAGAGATTTTCGTATGAAAATTGGAGCTTTTGGCATTAAATTTAGAGCTTTCTGACTTTGGAGCTTGTTTGGACTTTCCTTTCTCCATTTTTTCTGAAACATGTTTACTTCTTGAAAAGTAATTGATAAGATTTCTAAGTTTTTTATTGTGTCTAATGTAAATCTATCTTAAGAATACTCAAAGGTTTCTTGGTAAGCTCTAAGGTTTTTTTAAGTTAAAAGGTCCTTCATACTTTTACTTGTATTGAATTTATTTCATATGAAACACATAAAAAAACAATCTCTTTCATTTGCAACCTCTTTGCTTCTTTATCACTCCCTAGACTCTTTGTTAAAGAGGTTTCACAATCTTTTTATGTGGCCTATCTATTAATTGACATCATTCCAAAAGGAGAGCATGGGGGATTCCCTAGCAAGACTAGGGAGATGTTACCTTTGTGCATCTAAAATTGTCTTTTTGACCCCTATATACAAAGACCCTCCTTTATAAAATCTATCGTTTTTGCCTTATAAAGCCCTCCTATTGTATACTCATGTGATACCATACGGTAACCCTTATCTAATAGACGAAGAAGGAGAGTCTTCTTAGTAATGTTTTTACAACTTATGGATATCTACTTTCATAGAAACTAGTTTTTAAGAGGGAGTGAGGGCATGTGATCGTCATAGAATGGGGCATTCCTAAGTTCTATCAATGTTTTTCCAAAGAAGACTTATGTTGTTTACTTATAAAAAGACCTTTTGACGGTTTTCAAGTGGGTAGGAACACGCTAGGTAATGTGTGGTTGTGCTTTGCTAGAGTAGGCGCCGTTCATGTGTAGATTACTTGAGTAAAATTATTCCCGTTGCCTGTTTGTATGATGTACTTCTCACTATGAATTTGGGAATTTTTTCTTATAGTAGTGATTAAGTGAGTGAGGGACTTAATGGGGGATACAACAACCAATGGGTAAGGCAAGGTAGCCCTTAAGAGTTTCCAAGGGATTTATTTTGTGGTAAACAAATGCCTCTCAAATGGTTATCCATATCATGACTATTCCTCTCCAAGGGGTCTAAGAAGCTTGTGTCTTAGTTGTGTTTTACCTGGAAAATTAAGATGGCATATTTTTAAATAAAGTTATGAATTTACAAACATTGCTAAGAATAATCATTAGGAGTACCTATATGAGATCACTTATTAAAATTTTCAGCTTCCTATGAAAACCGATATACTATGGGTAGTGGTTGCATGTGTATAGCAGAGCTAATAAAATGAAATGATAGGTGCGAGATGATGCCGGGGTTTAAATACTAGTGTCTCACTTCTATCTTGAAGAGGAATTTTTTCACATCATATGTTTACATGACAAATGAATGAGAGAACATTAATTAGGATTTGGTATGTCATGGTGTACAGAGCTAGTGTTAACGGGGTGCAAATAATAGCGAAGCAATTGGGCTTGAGTCACTGCTTACAAAGGATGTATAAGCATCGGCACTGGGAATCAATGTGCTTGGTATATTGACACTGGAAGGCCCATAGTGTGGGCAAGAGAGTCCAAGAGGCCTCCCACTATCAGAGGCACATGGTAAAAGCATTATGTCACCACATAAACACAGACAGAGAGACAACAAGACAAAGAGGATACACAAAGAAGAGAGAGAGAGAGAGAGAGTATGCATAGAGATAGGAAAATATGAAGGTTGTGTTGATTCATGCTTGGCACTTGTACACATATATAGGATGGTGTGAGTGGATTCAAAGAGGTATTTGTGCCTTTTGGATTCTTGAGACGTGAGGATGGACTAATTTAATTATTTATTCTAACATCCCCCTCACCTAAATGCTGAGAGAAGACGTTAATGTGTTCGTGCCTATTTGGGTGTTGGTTGGGCTTTCTATTTTTGGCGATTAAAACTGCAATCCATGCAGAAAAGAAAATATGTTACTTATATTTAAGGACAACATTGACATCATCATCCAGTTTTGTTTCAAATACAAGTTAAGGAATTAAAATGAGTTGTTGTTGAGGCTTCATCTAAAACTTTCTCTCTATCTCAAATGCAAATGACTTGATAACTTGTGAGTGTTGAGATCAAACCACTTCATAAACATTACTGCCCCCTTTTGACCTTGGCATGAGCCTGCATAAGATAAAAGAGCATAAGATAAACTAGCAATGATCATTTCATTGTTGTCATTAAGCCCAGGAAACATGGTCAATCACCATCAGGTTGGAATTGTGCGAGAGTGAAAGAGGAGCACCATCATTGAACAGATCTTCACGGTAGTGATATTGAGTCCCAAAAGTGTGGCACAAGGTTGGGTTTGGAGTATGACAGGGTCAGCAATACTAATTGCAAAAGGGGACAGTCTCATAGCATTCGAGAACATCCAGCTGAGAATTCATAGTGTCAAGAGTGAAAGAGGAGCACCATCATTGAATGGATCTTCACGGTAGTGATATAGAGTCCCAGAAGTGTGGCACGAGGTTGGGTTCATAGTATGAGAGGCTCAACAATACTACTTGCAGAAGGGGACACTCTCATAGCATTCGAGAACATCCACCTGAGAAATCCATAGTGTCGTATTTATTCCCATTTTTGGCTGCATGTGAATGTGCTCTCCAATATTTAGCTCTAGCTTAAGTATCCCGAATCCTATGCATTCTAAGATGGAAACCATCGAGGCCATCATCTACAAAGCCTGGGAGTCCGATATCATAAAGGTCATCATATTTTGAGTAAGAATTTCTACTATTGAATACTGAGATTTGTTGCAACAATGCAATAGTCGCATCATTTGCATGTTCACCTTTGGAAAGTTTCAAAATATCAGCTATCATCACACCTGTCAAAATGGTCAGTAGAGAAAATATTGGGCTGAAACACTTGCTCAACACATGTTGCATAAGCAATGTGCAGAGGCACTTGGGAAGACAAAACGAGGGTTGAGGCATAATCATCAACACCAACATCACTTAGAGGAACTGAGGTAGTGGTTGAGGGTTGGAGTAGTGTTCAGTTGCTGCTACCACTTGGATTGGGGCTTGTTCTTTAGCTAAGCAACTACAGGGAAGAGATGTGATAGATGTGGTTAGCATGAGAATGGCTTCTCCATGAGGCAAGAGAGGATGGATTATCTAACTCTCCATGGGCCAGCTTGGGGGGTGATTTCCCAAAGTATTTGAGATAAGCCTCAAGTGTATTGACAAGTTGCTTATTGTGGCAACTTCATCTCACAGTAGGGCGCAAGAGCATGATTTCCTCGTTGCCAAGAGAGGTTGCAACATTTGGAGCATTTCATGTTGGGTTGGCAGCGTCGAGTGGTGCTTGGGAGATTGATTCATTAAATGCTTTGTGACTGCAACAAGTCAGAGATGCGTCCGCTTGAGATCCATCGCACCGTCAAAACTTCAATTGGTAGGCATGTGACGCCAAGATTTTTAAGCAGAGGATGGTTGCAGCAGGAAAGGACATGTGGCGCAAGAATTGCAGCAAAAAATGCTTCAATAATGTCGTTCATGATGGTATCCTCATCTCATCATCATTTGCATCTAGATCAAAGCACAACAATGATGATGGCGAGTCCAAGAATGATGGCTGTACATGTGGGGGTTCACAAGGCCCATTTCATAAAGCGGCATCATCACAAGAACCATTAAGAAGGCCCATCACGAACATTAACAGCATCATCACGAATAGTATGAAGCTACCGATCATAGGGCTACTACATTGTCATCTTGCAATAGGGGTAGGAAGCAGAAGAAGTAGATCTTCATGAAGGACAACCAAGAAGGTCTCCCACTTGATACAATCCTCCTCTTCTTATATAGTGCTGGTTTGCATGTTGTTTAGTTGGCTCTACTGCAAGGCATAGACAGTGAAACCAGCAATATATCTGGCCGCTCATCGTCTGGGTCTCCCAATTCTAAAAGCTCCTCAAGCTTTGCCTAAATCTGAAACGCTGTAAGAGGCAAGCTCCCCATCCACATGAGCACTTACAAGAGCTCGCTACCCGTCTACGCGCGCACTGACGAGTTGCAAGCTCTTGCAATGCCTTCTGCCGGCCTCAGATAAATAATATATTTTTGGGAAAATTACCAAAATACCCCTCTAATTTGTGGAAATTCCCAAAATACCCCTCAAATTAGAAAATTCCCAAAACACCCACAATATTTTGTCATAAATTCCCAATATGCCCTTCAAATTTTCCAAAATTCCCAAAATACCACTAGTTGTGAAATTAAATTTCTCCAAAGATTAAAACATTTGTAGCTTTTTATAAGAAGACTCATTGCTTATCAATATAAGATGCTAAATCTAGAATTTGAGTCGATTATGTAGGCTTTGGAGATGAATTGCTTCATTATCTTTAGACATATTGCCTTTTTTTGGGAGGGAATTTGTGGCAAAATACATGTTAAACATGCAAAATCGGATCTCAATTATAAAAAAGGAAGAAAGATTAAAAAATCTTGAACAACCTAACCAAAATAGATACAAGGGTATTTTGGGAATTTTTGAAATTTGAGGGGTATTTTGGGAATTTCCATAAACTAGAGGGATATTTTGCTCATTTTCCCTATAATTTTTTCATGATGAAAGGTTTGGAAGCTTTAGTATAGAACTTAGCAAAAATCAGCACACCCACCTCTTGAGAACCCAAGTCATAGACTCCAACATTAGGCAAGTTGCTGAAAATGCCCTTTGAGAGCATGTAGACTGTCCACGTGCACGTGCACAGAGTTCATGCTTATGCGTGAATGGGGCTATTTTTTTATCAAATCAAAGCACTCCAATTTTCACAAATTAAACTGTATTTTTATCAATTCGTACTATTTTCTTATAAAATCTAAGCGGAAATTCCTTTTTTCTCCCCTCTTGAGTGACTTTCTTGAATTTCCAAATGGCTCAAGGCTCCCACCCCATGTGAATTGATGCCACTTGTGATAAGATACTTAATTTATTAAGTGTTTTTCATATATTGATTTCACTGGTTGTCCGTGCGCTCATAGATGAATAGTGTGCTCGTAAATGTGTGTGTGTGTGTGTGTGTGTGTGTGTGTGTGAGAGAGAGAGAGAGAGAGAGAGAGAGAGAGAGAGAGAGAGAGAGAGAGAGCTGCTCTCAGCCTGCAATAGGCCGTCACTAGCATCTCCACTTGCAGGTACCCAACACCTCAGGCACCCTTTCACCTTGGTCCCATCTCCTCCGACGTGAGACATGTTCTAGCTATGGGGATATCGCAAGTGGACATGGGGGGCTGTTGCCAAGGCCCTGCATAGGCAACCTTCAAAGATGAGAGGCACAACACTATGCAAGCAATCATGGAAAGGTTGGCATGCATCACCACTTGCAATACTCCATTTGACATGCTTCACCAATTGTTGAGAGAGAGTGGGAAGGAGCAAGAGGGTGAGAAATGATTGCGGTGATGCACAATTACAAATTAAAATTTTTATCATCCAAAAATTATAGTGCCTTTCATGTAATGGTTCTCTTGATCCTCATATGATGCCATCTCCCCATTATATATGTATAGAATGATGGCAAGATTAAGCTTAACTTGTATTTTACTTGCAATGCGCATAATGCATAGTGAGAAGTTGATCATTTCTTGTGTGATCATTAATAATATATAAGCATCGCAAAGAATTCCAAACATGGCAGGAGCTAGAGAATTTAGAATCTGTGGGGTTTTATTCACAAATGGGGAAAAGGGCTTCTGTCCCAATATGGCCATCCATGCTTGCATTGGAGGGCATGGCATTGTGTGAGCTATTCATGATGGAAAAAAAATCCACGATGAGAGACCTAGAGTTGTTGATATAAGTATCATCCTTAGTTGTGTTGTGGTTAACATGGATGCCAAGTGTAGTATGCTTCTAAAATTAAAAAAAGTTCTTAACAAGA
This sequence comes from Adiantum capillus-veneris, assembly GCF_014529385.1. NCBI lineage: Eukaryota > Viridiplantae > Streptophyta > Polypodiopsida > Polypodiales > Pteridaceae > Adiantum > Adiantum capillus-veneris. The sequence goes on along the minus strand of NC_140940.1, from coordinate 89,951,136 downwards.
GCCATGTTTGGGATTACATCTTTTGGAGTGCAAACGTGCGAAATATAACCAACAAGAGAAAATCCAAAACCTGGGGGTTGTTTTTGCAGGTGCATAGCAAGGGTTTGTTTCTGGATGAAGTGTATGGCGCAACTAGACTATAGAAGGGTATGCTAGAAGGGGTTGGCAAAGAAAGCTTTGTTATCTTTTTTTAATAAGGTCTAAATATAGAAAAGAATCTCCCCAAATAGATTCATATTTGTTATGGTGCTGAGTGTGTATTGTGTAGTAGTACTAACTCACTAGGATGTAGCATTCAAATAAAATAAACAAATACATTCTAAATGACAAGATATTGAACTTAATCTTGCCTATCCCAAGAAAATACTCCCAAATTTTCATTGAGATGCACAAAAGCTTTGTTTTGATTCTTCCAACAGGGGTTTTGTTTGTTGGCCATCTTAAAGTATTTTTTACTGTTGTGTCTAAGAATGGTTGTGTTTTTGCGTCAACTTTGCCATGGAATTTATTGTTTTGTTGCATGCTTGCAAGTATTTTGTTGGATGCTCAATGTTTCACTGGCTATGATTGGTTGTAATATGCAAATATTACAATATGAAGTAAAAACATTACAGCCGTGACTGACTCCATTGCATTGGCTATCATTCTCATAACATGGTTCATTGCTAGCATCATTGAGCTACCTCTCCTCCACTTCAATAGTACCTACTCCAGCTTGATCTATCAGAGAAAGGGCCTTGTATGGTAATGAGGAAGGTAGAACCACTCGGATGATAACATGTCAATTTTTTATGCAAGGTATGGATAAAAAATGATGTTTGAGAAACATTTTGCATTATGTAATGCATTACATCTAACATTGGCTTGATCTGGATTTATGAAGCAATTAGGAATTTTAATTTGAACCCTTAAATATATAGCTATAAAGTAATATCAAAGGATTGTACATTTGGGAGCATTGTCATGTACAATAAGCCTATTTGAGCACAATACTAAAGAAGCTCTAAATTTGTGCCAAAAGATTTAAATTAGAAGCTTGCAAAATCATATCCCCGTTTGCAATCCTAAAGTCCAAACTTACATAGCATGCCCAAGTAATGATGCAACAACCCCAAATCTTAAATTGTATGCCCATGTAATGATGCAACAACCCCAAATCTTAAATTGTATGCCCATGTAATGATGCAACAACCCCAAATCTTTCATCTTTAAAGTAGCATTCAAATCATCCTTAAATTCAGCAATATGTGCCTCATCGGGACCAGTGAGATCAACAAATCATCCACATAAAGAACAGAAATGAGAAGTACATCGCCCTCACGCTTGACATACAATGTGATTTCTGTTGGATTGTTATCGAAGTCTCGTTTGACCAAATGAGTGTCAGCTTTCTCATACCAAGCACGAGGAGATTGCTTCAACCCATACAAAGCCTTCCTACATTTGCACACTTTGTCCTCTTGTCCTTTCTTGACAAAACCACGAGGCTGTGTTACATAGACTTCCTCAAATATATCACCATTCAAGAAAGCAGTAGCAATGTCTGATTGATGTACATCCCAACCAAAATGAGCTCCCAATGCACATAGAAAACGAACATTAGTCATACTGTAACAAGTGGGAGCAAAATTTTCTTCATAATCTATGCATTTTTGTTGTGCATAGCCTTTTGCAACAAGTCAAGACTTATGGCAATCAACCTCCCATCCGGCTTGCGATCAACTTTTAAACCCACTTTGTACCAATGGCCTTTTTGCCAGGAGGCAAATCACATAAAGCCCATGTGTCATTTTCTATAAGTGCATCATATTCAAATTGCATGGCAGCCATCCAATTTTCTGAATTATGCGCTTCATCAAAAGGCAGAGGTTCCTCAACATCATGTAGGCTAGACACAACCAAAGCATAACAATCTGCATAAGATGCATGGTGAGAACCTGAACGAGTACGACTAGACAAAGGTGCATCCAATTTACTATCACACAAAGTATGCACCAACCATTTGGCATTCCTCTAGCCTGCTCATTTTTAGCCCTTTCCTCATCAAGGACATCATGTAGATCTGCATCAATAATAGGCTAATCTATAACATTTTCAGAAACCCCCATAGGTTGTACATTTGCCTCATTGGAATTTAAATTCATATTTTCACCACTGAAAAGAGGCAACAAAGTGTCATAAATGTCTTGTGAGCTTACACTGACTGTCTCTAGTACATGATAGCAAGGGCTGAACAGAATCTTCCACAAACACAACATCCCATGAAACCAGAATACGCTTTGTTTGTGGATGATACAACGTGTAACCTTTTCTTTTAGCACTATAACCAAAAAATATATATTTGACAGCCTTATCATCCAATTTTCTTCGCTGTGTTTGTGGCACCAAAGCATTGCCAAACAGCCAAAAGCACGCATGTGCTCAATAGAAGTCTTTCTATCAGGCCATGCTTCATATGGAGAAATAGATTGCAAAGCTTTCCTAGGACACCTGCTCAGTACATAAGTGGCACACATGATGGCCTCAAGCCAAAAACAATGTGGAAAAGCTTGAATTTTGACTATACATCGTGCCATTTCCATAAGTAACCTGTTTTTCCTCTTAGAAACACCATTTTGATGAGGTGTATAAGGAATTTTACTTTGATTTTTTATCCCACGACTAGCCAGAAATACATTAGATTCATGAGACATATACTCCCCCCCTCGATTGGAACAGAGGGTGTCCATAATACATTTTGAGACATTTTTAGCCATAGCCAGAAATTGTTTGAAGCACATAAAAACTTCGGACTTCGCTTTAAGCGGAAATACCCATGCATGCTTGGAGTAATCATCAATGAAAGTCATGAAGTAAAGGTAATTTCCCAAGGAAGAAGTTTGCATGGGCCCACAAACATCACTATGCACAAGCTGCAACCTACATGTGGCCCAAACTGAAACATCCTTTGGAAACTTAGAATGCTGCATTTTACCCAAAATAGAGCCTTCACAAACATGTTTGACAAGTGCTTCAAGAGGCGGCCAAGAAGAAACCATATCATATTTCCGCAAACACAGCAAACATGCAAAATTCAGATGCTCAAAGTGTGCATGCCACAGTTTTGCATCTAAATACCTCTTGAATTTTCAATTGCAATTGCAAAAAATATTCCACACTTGTCATACAAAATGAGCTTGTACAGCCCACGACACAAAAGGCCAGATGCAACAATGTCATCACCAAAACTGAGATCATGAACTCTACATTTTAATCCACAAATTTGACTACAAGTCCAAGTCTAGCAAGTGTAGATATGAACAAAAGATTCTTCTTGATCCCAGGTACATAAAGTGCATCAACAAGTATGAAAGAACTGCCATTTTCAACAGTAAGCACAACCTTTCCAACTCCCTAGACCGGATAAGAGGCATTGTTGGCACAAGTGACAAAATTCCCATGAGGGACAAACTCAAAAGAGGTGAACAATTCACGATGTGAGGTAATGTGCTTTGTAGAACCACTATCAAAATACCACACATGTGAAGTTGTAGCAACTGACATGCATGCATCATGGATAGCAGGATTGTAAGTGAACTCTGTACTAAAAGCCCATTCTGCATCAACTTCAACATCACAGTCTCCTTTTATAAAGACTCAACAATGGCTACATTCGTAGTAGAAGAAACATTTGCGATGGAACCACCCTCTTTCTTCTTAGCCCCTCTCTCGCCTTCAACTTAGGACACTGCTTGATCAAGTGATCATTAGATTTACAATAATGGCAACGCATCTTCTTTTTGCCCTTATCACCAGAATTTCTACCAGCAAAAGCATTAGGAAGAAGTGATTTTCCACTCCCAGAAGAACCATAAGAAGTGGCTGCATTGCTGTTACCACCCTTTCTTTGCGCAGCAATAAAAGCCTGTTCAATTGCACATTGTCTAATCCTTTTTTTTTGGAAAAAAAGTGACTATTACAACAGCAATGTGCATAATTCATCAAACTTGACAACTTCAAGATTTCCTTGGGTCATAAGTCTCCAAGTGCTAGCAAAAGTCTAGTAAGAATCTGGTAAGGCATCAAGAACAATTTGGAGAAGGGAACTGTCTGAAATGACTTCACCTATAGAAATAGTTTCTCATTATATCCTTAACACCTACAAGGAAAGTGTCCATACCATCTTCCTCATCCATAATCTTTGACTCTAGCTCTTTATGCAGCAATGCAATTTTTGCCTCATTGCGGCTTTCATAAAGACCAACCAGAATATCCCAAGCATGTTTTGTATATTTCGTTGAATGAATGTGAGGAGTAATGGTGCCCTTCATAGACAATGCATTCAACACATGAGCATGTGCATCCTTTACATCCCAATGAGCTTGTTTTGCCGTAGGCAAAACATCTCTAACAGCCAGCAAGACCTTCAACATCCTCAACATCCTCGAAACCAGGTCGTACATCAATACCTTGCACAATATTCTAGATGCCCTTTGACACAAGAACATGTTGCATCATGTAAGCCCACATAGGGTAGTTGTCCCCATCCGATCTATCCTTAGCCATTGGGAATGCCTGCACTTGATGTAAAAACTGCCCAAAAAGAGGAGAAACAAAGCGGGAACAACACGTGCTAAATAGCACAAACTGTAGAAGAATGTAAGGGACCTGTTATACAAAAAATGGCACTCACATCAATTCAACACAACATGACAAAGTTGCCTATGCAACACTGCTTGCAGTGGAAACAGAGGCCAAAATGAACCCGAATTAAAAATCTGAGTAGATTGAGCGCTATGAGCTCACCCCTAATTTTTGTCAACCTGCGAATGCTTGCCAAAGCTTACTAAAATTGAAGAAAGTGAGTAGGCTTGTCCTAGAGCTACTGGCAACTAAGCCAGGGAGGATGCAACCTACTCTAATACCAACTCTTGAAATTAGGGTTTCAAGAAAACACACATAGCTTGGAGAAGACAAAGGAATCTCAAGGCACACAACAGAAAGTGTATTACTTAGTGTGCAATGGAAAGATAGATAGCCCTAGAGTGATGGGCGTATATATAATGCACAAGGGGAAAAACCTCCTAAAGAGGGGAAAAGTGCCCCAGTGGTCCTAGTGTGTTCAGACACATCACTACCATGTGTATATGGTAACAAGTGTTCTACAACTAAACCATTCTCTGCCATCATTAGATTAAACCAATGTGGGCTATGTCCACATGAAAACAACCACTCAATGGCTTTAGTACTTTAAAACATGAGAAGATTACAAAGGGATTATACCCTTTTAGAGCTCCCACCTTGCTTCACTCTCACCACCTCACATCAACTTCACAATGCACCACAATGGTTCACAATCCGTTTTTGTGTGTAGAAGAGCCCTATTTTTATAGGCCAAAAGGGTTTCCCTCTCTCATGAGAGATAGCCATGTGTAGCCACCCTTGTGTAGACAAGTCCAAATTGGACTCTCCAATCCGCCCATGTGTGGCGGCTCTTGAGAAGAAACGTCTACACCGGCATTGACTTCTGACCACACCGGCCAACCGGCCAAACGATCGACCGTTTTTTGGCCACTTTCTACTCTCCATCCGGCCATAATATTCCAACAAAATAGAATATTCCGGTGAGTGATTTTTCTTCATGCACGATGGCTTCTCCTGATAATGAGGGCCTTCCAAATGTGTGTTTTTAATACAAAAAATTACAAGGGGTAAATCAGGCTCCATACTTAACATGATGATCTCCTCAAAGCTGAATATACATCAGCATTCTCACATCTGTACTTCTCTTCTACAATAGCCTCATTTTGTTGGCATTTTGTAATGTAGGAATGCACTGAATGAGTCCACTGGATCATTCTATCCTGTTTCTAGACGTATGCAATCACCTGCTTCATGTAGAATCTCTTTTGTAATCTTTCCCTTTTTAGCTAATTGCATGACATTTGGCCAAATTTGACCATGATGGTCATTCACCTCTTCATCACTAAGATGCTCAATTTTTACTCCATAAGTAGCTTCCTCAACTGAAGAGGTGGCATGGTTAGTTGCCATATCTTCAACTAAGGTTTGCATTCCCCCCTTCCCAAAGTTAGTTCTCAAGGGTAGATATGTCTCTCTTAAGTGGATTTTACCATCCTTAAAAAAGACAACATCTTTTGTCAAAGCATCACTAAAATCATCACAATCCCTTCTTACATGGTTTGTACTATCACACCAAATACATCTACTAACAAACCCTTCTTTGGGTTGTTGTCTTTGCCTAAGAAGTGGCCCTAATGGTGTATCTTTTTCTTCAAGCTTTGCAAGCTTCACCTTCAAGTCACGCATTCCCTTCACAGGCTCATCTAGCATAGACTCATCAAACTTAGGAGCTATATAATTAGGCTTTAACAGTTTGTCAGAAGTTGAGGTTGAAGGACTTGTAGTGTTTACTACCATCTTGTCCCTTCTTCTTTGTTGTTTGGAAACAAGCAACGAGACAGCACCTTCAACTTCATTCCAATCGGTCTTTAGGCCTTTCTCAGCATCTTTATCTTCAAGAAGAAGCTCCAAATTTTCTTGAAACTCTTTACCTGTGGCTTGTAAGAAAAGACATGTCTTCTCTGCATCTAGTGTGTCCCTTTCTATCCTTGTGTGTTGTGCATAGCGCCACTCAAATTCCCTAAGTACCTCCGTTATTGATAGTCCTTGCTTTGGCTTGACTACCCATTCTAAGAATGTCCTTTTGGTCACTCTCTCCGAGTCCTCCATGAAATATTCCTCCTTTAAAGCTACTTTGAGTTCTTCCCAATTTCTCCCATGCCCATCAAAAATTTCCCTAACATGTTCCTTAATTTATGGAGCAACAACTAGCTCAAAGCTTTGAATCATCTCACCTTTTGACACGCGATGCAGCTCCATATCCTTCACATACTCGCGTAAGTACTTGGTTACATCTTTACCATTGAATTGATCCATTCTGTTGACGACCGCTTGTATGGCCTTTGTTGTTGCTGAAATCTCCCTTCTTTCAGTAGCATGTTGTTGTTGCATGAACATTGCAAATGCTTGAAACATTTGCATTGTTGCTGGGTCAAAATGCATACCCTGTTGCTCAACATGATCACCCATGGCTACCCAGGAAACACTCACCCTGGAAGATTCGCGTTGGGTTCACCAAAAATATGTCAAGAAGTTGGCGGTCTTCCAGGAAGCCATCGGGCCTCTTGCTGTGAGAGTTTGTGAGGAAGATCAAGGGTTATGAGAAGAAGCTAAGATGTAGATAACATAGCTTCTAGAGCTAAAGAAGAAATGTAGCCAAAGAAGCTGTTCACTTTCCCTTACAAACACACACGTAATGGAGAGAACTCATGAAAGATAGTCAAAACAAAACAAAAATGAAAACATCAAGATTACGATCATATCGTATCATGGGTAGGATAAAAGGGTCAATGGATGAGTTAATGATATTTAATCTTTGTTGTACAAATAAGCTACGGATTTCTCAAAGTAACTGTAGCTTTGTGCTTACTATAATGTATATGTTCTGTTTAGCGATTGGGATTAGTTGTGAGTACAAATCCTCTTGATTCATAATAAAATAAACACATTCACATCAAAAGAGAAGTCATAGTCAATAATAGATAGTATGATGGGATCTGGTGAGAGAAGTATTTTGTTGAGCCTTTCAGGACCAAATAGAAACACTATGCGTTGCTGAAAGTGAATCTTCCAAATCCCAATGTTGACCCTAATAGATTGCAGAGAATGGAAATGAAATAAACTGCATCTATGTGGATTATGGTTATTCATCAATGATATACTTAGTATTTTCAAAGATAAAGGTGTGAAATAAGTGAAAGGAGAAGAAGAAGAGAGTTTCTCTCCCTAGCCCTATTGTTACCCTTAGTCAATAAGGATACTGCGGGGAGAGAAGTACCTGTAGCAAGCAGCTTCTAGAGTTTGTGGAAGAGAGTGAGAACCTAAGAGAGAGAGATGCTTGTGAAATATGAAGATATGGTTACTAACCTTGTGCACGTAATTGTTTCCCGCAAGAAGGTTGTGCTCGTTACATTGGCAAGATTGCTGCTTGAATACCTTCCAATGAAACAATTAGGACACAACAAGAGAGATGAAAGGAGGAGTAAAGATAGAATTAGAGATAGATCTAAGTGTGGTGGTGGTATTAAAAATAGATAATGAGAGATAGAAATAGATTTAGAGACAATTATTGGACTAGATATGCAAATGAAAGAAAAACTAGCAACATATATCTTACATGAGAGCAATCGTCACCACCTTAATGGAGAGAGAAGATGAGGCAAGACTTCATCCTTTCTTCAAGGGAAAGTATGGCACTAAGATGAGTGTGTCACTATGGAATTGAGCTATTCTCACTCACTCATAAATTGCCCACAATCAAGAGAAGGTTTCCCTTTTTATAGGTGAGGGAGCCATGTTTTACATAATCACTTGATTAGGCTAAAGAATCAGCCCAAATCCAAAGTTCTTTGGATATTTCTTAAAATGGGCAATATGAGGACTCAAAATATCATGAAATTCAGCATGTTGGTCGTTGAGGATCCATGTGGGTGCATGATGTATGTCGGCCCCACCTAGGCATCTTTTGTGTGGCTCCAGCAGGGGGTCCCAACTTGTGTGTCTTGTTCTTCAAGGCATCTTTGAGGTATCACGATCATATGCTTGTGTCTTTTATCCTCCAAATATCTTATTTTATGGAAAAAGATCAAGATTACCTCTTTTCACTTGATTCACCTGTTTACCATCTCTTCTTGGAGTGTAATTGTGAGAGGATTTTTCACTGTTTTCCCTGTAACTTTTGACCTGTAACTCGGATTGACATGCTTCAAAAAGAAAAATTGGCCTACTAAAAGGGCTTCACTTGGTTTTGGCCTTTTCTCGACGCCCTTGGGTTGGGATTTTCAAATTGGGATGGTCCAAGAAGTTTTGAATCTTCCTTTTCATAAAGTCTTCTAGTAGGCCCTTCCCTCTTGTATGTATCCAAGAAGGTATGCATTATTGAAGGGTTATATTATTAAATAAATGTGAAAATAAGAAAATAATTTATATATGGTAGGGTATAGCTGAGATATTAGAAGAAATATACAAATGCTTTTCCCCCATACAAAAAGAGGCACAATTATTGATACTTGTCTTGCAGTAGTTTCTAATAGTAACGCACATTTATATTACTTCAAAGGTAAATACTAAGGTATGGTAGAAAGATTTTATTTATGCGTATGAGCATTATATGAAGTATACTTATGCGTCAAAAAGCACAAGATAGATCGTGTAATGCCCGTTTCCACTATATACGTGCCACTGCACGACACTGCGCGTGTGAGAGAGAGAGAGAGATTGAGCATTGCGCCGCTGTCGGGGACACCGCTGTCGGGGACACCGCTGTCGGGGACTGCCTTGCACTAAGCTTGAGGATCACTGAGTGCTACCTTTGGAAGTCTTTCTTTCATATGTTTTTAGCTTTTGTCTGGGTTTGCGTAGATCTGTTAGCGGCTGTAATGTCCAGGTTTGATTTGCTAGAATCTATCAATGTTGAAATATGTAGGTTTTTGTTAGATATACTAAGCTCTATAATGTACAAGTGTTAGCAGGTCTGTTAGTTAGTGTATAATCTTGTAATGTGTAGTAGATAGTGTGAAGGTTGACTATTCTGTTAGTGTGTAGTTTACTGTGTTAGGCAGTGTGTGAGCAGAGATAATTAGTATTAATTAGTTATAATACTTGTAGGCAGGTTAGGCAGATCTATCAGGGATAGCCGTGTGAGCGCGTGAGGTCGGCGTCCACGCGCAGTAGAATCCACAAAAAAAAAAAAAAAACAACAAAAAAAACATAAAATTTTAATTACTATATTAAAAAACGCTCAAAAATAAGAGAGCAAACAAAAAAATTAAAAATAAAAGGAAAAAAGAAGAAATCTCATTTTAAAAGGAAGGGATCGGGATCGAGATCTTCCCCCAAGCCCATGCCCATGCCCAAGCCTCAATCTTATGATATAGTATAGACACTACTATATATATAAACACTAGCACCTCAAGTGAGGGGAGGGCATGTGGGACAAGTTCCTCAAGTCCTCCACCTTTCTCTTCAGACTTACCCTTTGGACTTACTAATTTTAGCCTTCTTCTCGAGTAGGAAAAGATTGTTTTAGGATTTTAAGGGCTTTAAGTAACTGAATTAGGGTTTGTAAAGCACAACACGTCCCTCTAACAAAGACGCTCGTTTTGAGCTATCACACGCTGTGTTCCGTGGCTTGGTTAAAAACCTAGGTGAGCGGCCTTCACGGGCACTCACCAACACTTCTAGAGTGTTGAGGTCACATGCACCTATGTTCCAGTCGAGTGCTAGAGGAAGATCACATAGAGAGTGTCTCCATTTATGCGGGCACTCATTATCTCTAGGCCCTCAGCGGGAACCCAAGGTAGTACCACTCAGGACCCATATATTGCATCTAGTGACTCTTCCTCTAACTACGACATCATGGAAGGTTACCCAATGCCTAATCCCAATAGTTCAAGCCAGGACATGCATGCCATGGCCCCATGGTCCAGGTTGAGCGTATTTAGCCACTTGAAAGAGACTTTGAATAGAGCACTCGCTTTGAAATGGAGCTAGTGATGTAAATGAAGGGGGTAGGGAAGTAAATTCACCATTCATGACCAATGTAGACCCCATGCTCCTAGAGAGTGTGTATGTGAATACTCCATTCACTGGACCCCTTCACTCTTCAGAGCTATTCCCCTCCGAGGTTATATTACCTAATGGTAGAAGCCTTGCCAAAGTGCAAGAGGTTGAGCGATATATTCTTGTAGCTAGGGAGATGTAAGGTCCCCAACCCGCCTATACCGAGATCGGGATGGGATCCTTGACAGGTCTCTAGGCCTAATAAAAATCAGAGTCTCTAAACAAGAAAAATCCTAGGGAATTCACCCTTACCATTGGCAATGGTTTAGGTTCATAGCCCTAGAAGAGACCTAGTCCTGTCTCGCAGTGGAAATGGGATCCTCAAAAAAAAAATTCCGGCCCTAAATCTTCATCCTTTAGATTACGGTTTCCTTAGCCAACGCTTTTTTCCCTCTAACATATGTGAGGGCACAGCCGTTGGTGGATCCCTCGTCCAAGTGAAGTTTCTAAACGTTTTAGTGCGCGGGAATGGATAGTTACCTGACTAATCAAGTCCACCCGTCCATGATTGACAACCTTAGTCAATCCCCACTTACCACCCCGCACTCACACAAGATTTGTTTATCTTATTATCACATTGTTTTAACATTTAAAATAATGGTTTCTTTTAACGTTCCATCACGGTAATTCCTTGAAAATAGCATTGAAAGCATTCTTTTAGCAAACAGACATCTTTAAACTTAAGACAGGGTACTGTCAATCAAAACATTATCCATAATAACCATGACCAGTACTCGTCTTGTCTCAAGACCACCTAAGGGTGAAAAATGGCACCCATTCCTTATTCAAATCTGGAGTGGATAAACCCCCACCCAAGGTTCCGGGTGCCCATACACCAAACCAGTTGCCCATACAACTGGGCGGCTCCCCTAGGATAAAAACGGTATCCTAACTTATGTAGAAACATCAAAACATGACACGGAGTAGAAACTCATCGTTCGTGGGGGTAACCGACTTAACCGTGGCTAGAAAGCCGATTATTATCATCAATTTATATCAAGGAGTCGGAGGTGTCTTGAGACAAGCTGTCTTAAGGATGATCAAACATATCTTTCCTAATTCAATCAGTTTTAACCCAAACAATTCTTTCCTACATTATAAACAAATGCACGCTGGAAGTTACCTTGCGTTTTCAACCAATTTATCCTTCTTACGTATGCAATGCTAACTTATAAAAGAACTTAAACTAATTGAAGACTTAATTGAATAATGGGAAATCCACCTGGGATTGATTGGCCATCTGTTGTTGTGCTGGCGCCTGAAGACTCTCCTCCGTAGGCCTACTACTAGGTCCGGCTTCGTCGTCATGCGATGCTCTAGTTCGTTTTAGAGCTACGTCCTCATCATCAGATGTAGGATTTGCTCGGGTCCTTTTTAGTATCATAACTTATTATCCTTATAAAAGGACGTCTAATCATTAGGTAAATAGTTCAAAATCTAAACTTAACCTTTGTATTCAACCATAACCCATCCAAGGTTAAATATATAGTCTTAATTGGTAAATTCTTGACCTAGTAATTTCTTATTTGTCTATATAAGCATGATAACTTCTTCCACCGCTTCCCTAAGGGTTTTCTAAGCTCTGTTAACTTTCTTATAATTTTCTATATCTTTTTCCTAATTTTTCTATCAATTTTTAAGCTAATAATTTTCTTATTTTAGGCTTAATATTTATTGTATTTAACTTCTCTTAAAGATTTCATTTTCTTAACTTGATATCATAGGTTTACACTTCCTATAATTTTTTAAAAAACTTTTGACCACAAAGTCTATTTATTTTTAATTAATCATTCGCTAAAAATAGGACTTTTGGTCAATTATAATTTTCTAAATTCACCAATTATCTATGGTATAATTACCACAAGTAGATAAGGTAGTTTTTAACCTCTGGTAATTATCTTATTATTTTCTAACTTAATTATATAATTTCCATCTTCAATTTTCAGCTAAAAATAAAGTATTTTGACTTAGATAAATATCTATAATACTTTTCTAACCTTAACATAATTATCACGGCCTCTTTACCCTATAATATAGCTCTGATAAATAGAATGTAATCATATAGCATGATTACTAATTTTCCTCTTTAATTTTTAGCTAAAAATAGTGTAATTTGACTTAGATAAATATCTATACTACTTTTCTAACCTTGGCATAATTATCACGGCCTCTTCACCCTATAATGTAGCTCTGAAAAATAGCACATAATCATATAACATGATTTACTAATTTCCCTCTTTAGTTTTTAGCTAAAAATAGTGTAATTTGACTTAGATAAATATCTATACTACTTAATTATCACGGCCTCTTTACAGTATAATATAGCTCTGATAAAATAGGATGTAATTATAGCACATGATTTACTAATTTCTCCCTTTACTTTTTAGCTAGAAATAGTATAATTTGACTTAAATAAATATCTATAGTACTTTTCTAACCTTGTCATAATTATCATGGCCTCTTTACCCTATAATATAGCTCTGATAAATAGAATGTAATCATATAGCATGATTTACTAATTTCCCTCTTTAGTTTTTAGCTAAAAATAGAGTAATTTGACTTAGATAAATATCTATACTACTTTTCTAGCCTTGGCATAATTATCACGGCCTCTTTACCCTATAATATAGCTCTGATAAATACGATGTAATTATAGCACATGATTTACTAATTTCTCCCTTTACTTTTTAGCTAGAAATAGTATAATTTGACTTAAATAAATATCTATACTACTTTTCTAACCTTTTCATAATTGTCACGGCCTCTTGACCCTATAATACAGCTCTAAAAAATAGCATGTAATTATAGCACATGATTTACTAATTTATCCCTAAAAACAGTGTAATTCCACTAAGATAATTAGTTAAACTAATTTTTTGAGCTTGTCCTAATTATCACAGGTTTAAACACACCTATTTAACCACTGATAAATATATCATATCATTTAAATTCCATTTACTAATTTTCCCTTTTTAATTTTCTCAAAAATTAGAGTAATTCTTTCTACTTAATTAGCTAGATTAATTAATTGAGATTATCCTAATTATCAAGGGTTTCTTAACACCTAATTAACCACTAATAATTATAAGAAATCATTTGAATTCCATTTACTAATTTCCCCTATTTAAATTGCTCAAAAAATAGAGTATTTTAGCTAAAGTAATTAGTTAAATTAATTTCCTGATCTTCTCCTAATTATTACGGGTTATTGCACACCTAATTAACCACTAATAATTATATGAAAGTATTTTAATTCCATTTATCAATTTCCCCTATTTAAATTACTCAAGAAACATGGTATTTTAGCTAAAGTAATTAGCTAGATTATTTTTTTGAACTTCTCCTAATTATCACGGCTTTTTAAACACCTAATCAACCATTGATAATTATATGGAATCATTTGAATTCCATTTACTAAATTCTCCTATTAAAATTGTTCAAAAATAGAGTAATTATTCCTAGTTAATTAGCTAGATTAATTATCTGAGATTCTCCTAATTATCACAGGTTTCTTAACATATAATTATCCACTGATAAATATATCACAACAATTGAAATCAATTTACTAATTTCCTCTATTTAAACTGGTCAAAAAATAGAGTAATTCTACCTAATTAATTAGCTAGATTCATTGTCTGAGATTTTCCTAATTATTACGGGTTCCTGTACACCCAGTTAACCACTGATAAATATATTATAGCAATTGAAATCAATTTACTAATTTCCCCTATTTAAATAGCTCAAAAAACAGAGTAATTCTGCCTAGTTAATTAGGAAAATTACTCAAAAAATTATAGGATAATTTTCCTAGCTTAATGACAGTCTAATACAACTCTGATAATTACCTCATCTTAATCTAAGCTTAATTAATATATTTATCATTAATTCATGGTTAATTTGGCTAATTTCAGCCATAATATGATAGGATAGTTAATTAGCTTAATATTACTAAGCTTAATTACAATAATCAGTAGAGATTAATTAATTTAAAGAGGTTTAAGGAGCATGCATAGGTATAATCTTTGATTTATTAACAATTTATCTTAATCTAACCTTGCTAATTAAGAAGGATTAGGTTAATTACCGTTAGGGTTAATCAATTAGAGATTAAACTTTAATGATTTCTGCGTAGTGTTCTCTCTAGATGAGAGAGAGAGTAGCAAGGCTCCGAGTCTGTGTAAAATGTGAAGCTAGGGGTCCTATTTATAGTTTTCTTGCACTCATAAGCTCTCACCGGCTGAAAAAGGCAGTTGCTTGAAGTTCAAGCAGCCCCCAGCAAGTCAAAAAACGACCCCTGCTACTAAATGAGTCCCTGGCAGGTCAGTGATGACCCTCCCATTACTTGCCAGCTTTTAAAATGTTAATTTTGCTATAATTTGACCTATTTTTGCTTAATTGGTAAATATCTGGGAGACCTTTAATAAAGTCTGCTTAAATGATTACTTTAACCCTTCAATTTTTCTATTTTACTCAATTCACAGTGTAAACTTCCAGGGGTCATAACTATGCCAGTTTTTATCGGAATTCAATTCTGAAAATTTCTAGCCCGGGGTTTGCTATGCTTAAGATTTCAAAAATACCAATATTTGCCATGGTCGGACAATTCTACATTGCTTTTTCAATAATCATATCAGATTGATTAAGCTTATACAACCTTTAAGGTTTCAGAAACTAGAAACCTTACAGGAGAAGGAAATCAAGAGCTTACTCAAGGCAAAGAAACGGAGCGATCTAAAGACGAAGGACCCTATGTCAATATCCATGCTAATTGAGGAATCAAGTACTCCTGAATTAGCAACCACTAAGGTCAACCCATAGAGAGCCACATTGCATCTAGTTCAAAGGACCGCCCTAGCACCTCAATCCTAGATGGAGTGTTTCTAAATGACAACTGGGAGTATGAACCACAAACAGAGACTTTAACTAACCTATTCACAGGTCACACCTATCACGTGAGTTGGTTAGATGTCGTGCAATCCACAACGGGTGCTACTAGGATAGAGGATCGACAACAAAGAGTTTGTGATGCCATCCATAGGGTTATTGAGCTGGAGAGGTAGAACAAAAGAATCCACATGCCTTCAACGAGTCTCATGAGATTCCTGGTTAGAGGGAAGGTTCAGCAACCAACTTTATCACAAATGGAGACTCCCTCGATAACTCGATGGATCCTCCATATGTTGTTTTGCCACGGGTCTCAATACAGTCTGAGCCCACAAGTGATAGCTTTACCTTTCCAAGTTTAGCTAATCTTCCTCTTCTCATGACACCACGGCTACCATGCCTACCCAATGATGGGCATGACAAAAACACACCATGGACCTCATTTGTTAGTAAAGCACCACTACATGGTAGCCCAATGCCTGCAACAATACCTCTAAGCGTGTATCAATCATATGCACCTATAGGTCCTCATACTCATATAGCTCCTACCCCTCCCATTGTTTCAACAACTTATGCTCCACAACCACAACATCCAAGCTCTTATTTCAATGGGACCATACCAGCTAGTATAAGCATGTCACATCCCACATGTGATATGCCCAGGGCCACAGATATGAACTTTGGGCCACCACATGGCACAACACTATATCCAACTTGGTATGCAAGGGCTGCATATACGCCAAACCCAATGCCAAACCCTAGTCCACATACAGTTCCAAAGGCACCTGTCTCCATCATACCTGCTCACTTAGGTGACTTGGCAACATTTGCTCAAGCTATCGGTAAATCTATTGCTGAAAATATGCATAACACGCCTGATAGAGAGTCTAGAAGTAAGGAAGTACAAATAGCCAAGCTCACACAAAAATCTAGTGGGGACGGGGATGTGAGAAAGCATATCAAAGTATTTGAACAAATATGCAATTCCCTAGGAGAACACAATGACCTGCATAAGAGTAATGCTTTAATCCTAACCTTGACTGTAAAGGCTGGGGATTGGTTGTCAGGACACCGGCAAGGCTGGACTAGACTAGGGCAAGGCCGAGCTAGGCAGTGTGGAAAAGGGAGTCCAACTAGGGCAAAGGGCCAAAGGGCTATGCTATATAGTGGGTGGTTTGGTGGTGGACTCCTAGGTTCTAGTTCCCCTTATCTAACATTGGTATCAAGAGCTTGGTTCTTTTCTGGGAAAGGCACAGTCGTGGAGGAAGGGAGCCACACAACCTTGCATGAGCAAGTTGCATGTCGGGGTCACCAAGTCATGTAACACCTCTCCTGTGAGGAGGACGACAGGCAGGAAGTCCGTGGGCAACCCCCCTTGCAAGGAGGAGCCGCCGAGGCGGACCTGCGCGCTGGGCGGGGGAGCATTTCGCGACCTTGGGCCAAAGCCCCTAGCTCACCTCAGTGGCTGCCATGGCCGATTTTCTTGCTCGCGCGCTGCTCTAAGCGGCCATAGCTGTTGTGTGCTTGTTATTTCCCACTACACGGGTGCCCAACCCCCTTGGGGGTTAGTGGCCACAGCCTATTTTCAACAACAAGGGGCGGTACCCAGAGTGAGGTATCCCACCCCCTCCCTCGTGTGAGGATTTGGCAAAGTCCAGAGAGGTGTTGCATCTCGACACGGCCGGCACAAACTTCAAGCGCCAAGTTCTCTGCGTATAGCAGAAACTCAGAGATTTAAGAAACCCATTCCGATGGGAGTTCAAACTACAATCACCCTTCAAAATCAATTAATGATTGCAAGTATAATTGATTCGCCTACCAAGGAATTGCGTAATTCCCTATACAATGGATAATTCGAATCGATTTCCACCGTGATACTATCGATTTTTATGGAATTAGCAAGGCCAATTACACTTTGCGAGTGCTCTCAATCTCAGGTATTTTTTCTGACTACACCTTGCACCGCATTGTGTCGCCATGGATTTGAATATCAATATGACATTTGATTTTGAGCAAAGTACGCTTGATCCTTCCTATGATGGCCTATGGTCGGATCCTCTCAAGGAGAGTACACGCGACACTACGACAGGTGATGACACTTACCAATTGCTCGATAATCAAGAATTTCGTACACTTCAGACATGCATGACAATCGTGGATGAAAATTTTAAATCTTTAAATCCAAATGTTACTAAACTATCCACATTAGTAATTCAATTAATGCAACAATAGTCCAAGGGTCCTGCTGACACCCACAT
Source organism: Adiantum capillus-veneris (assembly GCF_014529385.1). NCBI lineage: Eukaryota > Viridiplantae > Streptophyta > Polypodiopsida > Polypodiales > Pteridaceae > Adiantum > Adiantum capillus-veneris. The sequence goes on along the minus strand of NC_140940.1, from coordinate 89,933,311 downwards.
TCATGGGCACGTTGTTACACAAGGGCAAGGCCCTTCTAATCTAGGGCAAGGCCCAAATGCTGATACGTTGCATACTCTCACTACAAAAGAGGTGGATGAATTGTTGAAACACACCAAACCACCGATTTTTAAGGGAGAAGACCGAGACCGCAATAAGGATGTAGTGAATATCTTTCTCAGCAAGTGGGATGGAATTTATGCCTTACGGCGTACTCCGGATGCATTTAGAGCTCTGCAAACGAGCTTAACTCTAGAAGGCAAGGCCTACAAATGATGGATGTCTCTCAAGGAGAAGAACATCATACCATAGAGTTGGGCATCTTTTGAAGCTATGTTTAGCAAAGAATTTTTTCCTACAAATGAGGCAGATCGGAATTGGACGGCTTGGGACACCTTCTCCATGCGGGAATACCCATCGTTGCTTGAATATATTCTCACTATCGGGATGTTATCCTCAAATTGGAAGGCTTAGATAACTTTCAACAAGTATGGGGGTTTGTATGAGGTCTGACACCAGAGCTTAAGAAGTACATCAAGACCCAAGAACCTAAAACACTTGAGGAAGCCATAGTGAAAGCACATATTCATGATGGTCCACATGAAAAGAAAGCACATAATAGTCACGTGCCTGCTTATACACATGGTAATGCACGCACTCAGTATGGGCACAATAAAAGAAAATTTATAGTTGCCAATTCACATGCATCTAAAAAACCCAAGGGGTCAAGGGGTCCTCTCTCTCCTCAGGACTTTGATAAAGCTAAGAAAGAAAAATTATGTTTTCAATGTTTAGGAAGCGGTCATGGCGAAAAGGATTGTCCCAAGGGGTAATGTGCTGCTCCATTAGGAGATTTCGGAGGTCTTTTGGAGGGCCTTTTGGAAGAGAGAGGAAAATAAGCTCCTCCAATGAGAGAAGAGTCTACGTTACGTAGAAAAATAGATTGATATTAACAAAAATATAAAAGGTGTCCCTCTCCTCATTTAATAATCTAGTGGTCCTTGAAGACGATCACTCTCTTTCATTTAATGCGAGCACCTTTTTCAGAAGGTAGATGCGGTGCATTTGATACGGCTTACGTCATAAGTGGTGGAAGATTTTGAAAACTTTTGATACTGTCCATGCTTCGGAATGCCCAATATCCTAGAAATGAAATGTCCAATTGCGGCTCTCTCCGAACATCCAAAGAGGAAAAGAATGTCAAAAATCCCTAAAATAACTAATTTTTACACATAAAGAGGCAAAGAATGTCAAAAACCCTAGCGCGTCGACGGCGGGGGGCATTCCAAAATTTTGGAATGCCTCCTCGCGCGCCGTTTGTAAAAAGCCCCTTTTTTCCTCTTTTAGGAATCTTTTTGAGAGAAAAAAGTCAAAAAACGTCTAAAAAGGGGCTTTCTTGAAAGATAACTGTCCAAAAATCACTAAAAAGAGCTTTGTACTAACGGCGCCCAGAGGGGCATTCTAGAATTTTAGAATGCCTTTATGTGATTTATCACAAACCTGCGACATCCCTTGAGATCCAAAGCTTCATCTTTGTCACTTTCTTCACATCCTTTGATAGGCAAATCATCAATGAAAGGCATTGTGATTTGAGGAATAAAGTCACGTAAGACCTTATTCATCCCATTTATCATATGTGCAACCGAGTTGGTTTCTCCCTGTTGCAAGGTACACATCCTTACAAAACTCGAAGGTGTCCTCATGGTTGTCAAGTCTCTGCTTTCGATTGCAAGCTGAAATTGATCATACCCTGAGTAGAGATCACCCATTAAGTAGATTGCCCTCCCTGCAAATGCCTCTGCAAACTCATCCACAATTGGACCTGTACCTACATTTCTAATTGTCACCTTGTTCACTGGTTGCATATCTTGGATGACGGGTAGAGAACCATTCTTCTTCGGAACTGTGAACCACCTGTTTGAGTATGGAGCACAAGAAGGCTCCAAGATTCCCATTTTGATTTTCTCATTGAGTAGCTCTATTAACTTTGACAAATGAGCCTTTGGAACCGGAATAGGCCACAGATTCCAAGGCACATGAGGTATTGTGAAAATTACCATAGGAGCTACAATAGAAGGATCAACACATCCTATCTCATGTGGCTCAAATGCAAAAGCCTTACCATGCTTTGAAAGCATTTCTTTGAAGCACTTTGTCTCCTCCCGTGTTAGAAACTCCTCGTGACCAATCTGCAACTCTTGGAAAGAATCCTTTGTAAAGGTATACCCAATCTTTTTAGGATTCCTCAAACTTGGTTGTAAAGAAGCTTGCTCAATCTTTTCCCTATTATTGGGTGGTAAGGATGAAGCTACTGGTTTCACCTTCTTTTCAACTTCATTGTCAAGATGCAAACTAGATCCCATTATAGCATCAAGCTCACCCATAGTATCTACAAAAGAAACTTGTTCACACAAACCCAAAACATTTTCAGTAGGCTCTAGCAACCCACTCTTTTTCATGCCTATTTGTACATTATGCACATATTGCCTCTCACATCTCTTCAAATGTTCAAGTTTTGTAAAACATACTGATCCATTATTTGTTACCAAGGAGCTCGTTGAAAAAGCTTCACCTATTTTTGGATCAGGTGAGACCCTTTTTCTTTCTGTACCACTGCAATCCCGCTTTACAATGGTACTTGGCCAAAACCCGTCATTTCTCTATGATCATGAAACTCTTTGCTTACCTTTGGTAGAGGATGTTCTCTGAGGTTGTCATGATTTCTTTTATGGTTTACACAAACTATGAGAAATTGGATAGCTCATTTACCATCTTTGCTACGTATCCTAGCATATGCTGAACCATCATCCATTACCTTTATCGAACTCCCACAATGTAGGGTTGTCCAAGGATGAGATGATATGAAGATGTATCGTGTACCAAGAAGTTTTGGTCAATCTTTGCATCACCTATTGTTACCTTCACACCTGGACATGCTGCATACAATTCACCGGATGAATTGTTTGCCACTTTTACCATCCAGCCATGATCTGTGTCCGTCGGCCATTTGCACTTGTTGTAGAGACTCTTTGACATTATGTTTATTTCTGAACCATGGTCAATCAAGGCAACAAATGGCTCTTCAAGATCACCTACCTTGACCAAAGTTTCTGTAGTAGCCCTTGCCCAATGACTTCGTGAATAATAACTCCTAGGAATATCTTCAACTTTTTCATCATCATTTGAGAAATGCACTTGCTTCAGTCTCCCACTAGATAGGTAGCATCCTACCACAGCTTCATCATTCTCCTTATTTTGCAGTTGCATCCCTTGTGTCTTCGAGGTTTCCCCTTCAACCCGAGGACGAGAAACTTCAGCAAGGGTTTGCCTCTTCCTCTTGATGATGTCAATGATCTCCTCATGGAATTCACGCTTTGCAATGCCAAGAAATTCTCCCAGAGTAAACTCAATCTTGCTATTCAAGATCCTTTCCTCCAAGACTTTCTTTAAATCTGTAGCAACCTCAATATCAGATTGTAGTTTATAAGTTGGGCCTTTTGTCTTACCTTTTGTTGGCTCTTTCTTCTTTCCTGTTGTAGACTCCTCCATGAGTACTTTAGGTGGAGATGCTCCTTGTGCTGAGGGTGTTTGAGAAGACATTGAGTCGCTTCTTCCCCCAATTCTAGAAGCTCTTTTTGATGGTCCTTCATCAGCATTCTCACGTCTGCGCTTCTCTTCTACAATTGCCTAATTTTGTTGGCATTTTGTAATGTAGACATGCACCGACAATGAGTCCACTGGATCATTCCATCCTGTTTCTAGACGTATGCAATCACCTGCTTCATGTAGAATCTCTTTTGTAAGCTTTCCCTTTTTAGCTAATTGCATGACATTTGGCCAAATTTGACCATGATGGTCACTCACCTCTTCATCACAAAAATGTTGAATTTTTACTCCATAAGTAGCTGCCTGAACTAATGAGGTGGCATGCTTAGTTGCCATATCTTCAACTAAGGTTTGCATTCCCCCCTTCCCAAAGTTAGTTCTCAAGGGTAGACCTGTCTCTCTTAAGTGGATTTTCCATCCTTAAAAAAGACAACATCTTTTGACAAAGAATCACTAAAATCATCACAATCCCTTCTTACATGGTCTGTACTATCACACCAAATACATCTATTAACACTAGGTTGGTAACCTAACAGGACATAAAAGTGTCTTTTCAGCGTTTGGAAAAGAACCTCGAAAACATATAGATCCACTCATTTTGTAAAATCCTTTCATGAGGTTATAGTTCAAGCCTACTCCACATGGGAAAAAATAAGAGACTTGTAAAATTTCTCATCTTTTGGTCACACCAAGCCTCCAAAGTTGATGGACTAGTACATTTTCATCAAAACAGTCATTTCTGACGTTTTTTTGTATAAAAATAAGATTAAGGATTTTTGTAGGACTTGAGATAAATTCCCTTGTTAACTTCAATGGGTTGGTGATCAGAACATATGATTGCTTCTCACTCACTATTTTTTATTTTGCCAAAATAAATAGGTACAAAAAAGTTGAATTTTTACCATTCTGCAAACCTATCATCAAAGTTTCTATAGCCACGCTGAATACAAATAATATATGCATGTTTTCTTAGTTCCCTATTGTCCTTTAGATTCATAAGGAGCCATGGAGCATGTCAAAAGAATAATACATCTCTTACCAAGGGGAGTCTTGGGGACAAAGATGAATTGCTAAATACAGCAAACATGAAAAAACTAGGTTCAACATTATGAGTTGTAGAATCCCATAGAAACTATTGAATATCTAGCGAAATTTGTTCCTTATGAATAGATATGGTTACTACCTACAAAATGCAGATAGTTGTCACAGGAAACTAGCAATATTGAAAAAGATATACTTGATATACTAGAATGTTTTGTTTTCTTCTATAATAGAAAAAACCAACCATCGTTGTGTACTATGCAAAATAGGGTATTAGGTGCCCAAAAACTCAAGGAATATTAGCTTTATGTTACAGTATGGGACATAAGAAATCAAAACTACATTTGGATATCATGAAAGCCACCAAAAAAATCATAGAAGAGCTAAAATTGGCTAAAAAACAGGATTTGACAATTTTTGTAATTTGGTCATTACTTACAACTTTAACATTTATTTCTCCCTAGAAGCATCAGGACATGTTGAGGACTACTAAAGATAGTTCTCTAGCATTATAGACCTCACAAAAATGAATTCTAGAGTGGTATAGTTGCAAAAAGTTGAAAAAAGCCAAAAATATGACCCATTTTTTCACACAGTTTAGGTTGTTAAATGTTGTGCAAGGACAAGGTTAAAGATGGAATTGATATTCCAAAAAAATGTCAAGTTTTTTTCAACTCATGAGACAAATTTCTAGATAGATAGCACCTCAAAATCCATTTTGAAACTCTTGACATAATTCAAGGAAAATGATCACTTAACAGGACATAAAAGTGTCCCAGGACATAAAAGTGTCCCATTACCAACCTACTGTTAACAAACCCTTCTTTGGGTTGTTGTCTTTGCCTAGGAAGTGGCCCTGATGGTTGACCTTTTTCTTCAAGGTTTGCAAGCTTCACCTTCAAGTCACGCATTCCCTTCACAAGCTCATCTAGCTTGGACTCATCAAACTTAGGAGCTCCATCTCCTTCACATACTCGCGTAAGTACTTGGTTACATCTTTGCCATTGAATTGATCCATTTTGTTGACGACCGCTTGTATGGCCTTTGTTGTTGAAATCTCCCTTCTTTCAGAGGCATGTTGTTGTTGCATGAACATTGCAAATGCTTGAAACATTTGCATTGCTGATGGGTCAAAATGCATACCGTGTTGCTCAACATGATCACCCATGGTTACCTACAAATTCTCACCCAGGCAGTTTCGCGTCGGGTTCACCATAAATATGTCGAGAAATTTGCGGTCTTGCCAGGAAAGCACCGGGCTTATGGCTGTGAGAGTTTGTGAGAGAATTCAACAAAAACTATATGAAGGAGTTAAACCATAGATGCCATGAAGACTAGGGTTTGGAAAGAAGTGCAATCAAAGAAGACCCACTCTTTCTCTTTTGCACTCACACACACAAAGACAGAACACAAAAGAGAATGTCAAAACAACACAAAGATAAAAACATCAAGGCTATGGTCATATCGTATCATGGGTAGTATGAAAGGGTTAATAGATGAGTTAATGACATTCAATATTGGCTGAACAAATAGGCTACGAATTGTTCTTTGGAATTGTAGTTTTGTGCTTACCATAATATATATATTTTGTCTAGTGATTGGGATTAATTGTGTGTACAAATCCTCTTGGTTCATAGCAAGATAACTATGCTTACATCAAAAGAAAAAATATAGTCTATGAGAGGTAGTATGATGGGATCCGGTGATAGAAGTATTTCATTGAGCCTTTCTGGGCCAAAGAGAAACACTATACGTTGTTGAAAGTGTATTTTACGGCTAATCCATACGTTAATTCTAATAGATCATACAGAGTGAAAGCGATAGAAATTATCATCATGTGGATTATTCATCTAGGATAGTATGTGGGAAATGTACATATGAGAGAAGTGAAGAGATGAGAAGTTTCCCTCCCAAGCCCTATTCTTGCCCGTAGGCAATAAGGATACTGTGGGGAGAGATGTACCTGTAGCAAAGAGAACCTAGAATTTGTAGAAAGTATGAATTACTAAGAGTGAAAGAGATAGATTTGTTAAGCATATGAGATTATATATATATATATATATATATATATATGTTTGGATTAGAGATGAAAAAGAAAATAACAAGAAATCAAGAAAACATCAATGTAGAACACATCTTACTTGATAAACCCTTCAACACCATTATTGATGGAGAGAGAAGAAGAGGGGACAATTCAACGTTGATTGATACGCCAAGTCCAAGACCTTCTTTGATTAGAGTTGATCTTCCAAGGATAGCGTACAAGAATGGCTAGTCTTCCTCTAGGAGAAAGTGTAGGCTTGGGCTTATGTTAATGGCTAAGTACAATTAGGCATTACATCACTCCCTCAGTAATTCCTCTCATCAATGGCTTGAATGCTTGAGTGGTTTTCAAGGAAGAAAAGGTCCCCTTTTATAGGTGAAGGGAATCCCCAAGGGTTTACACAAGAAGAGAGGAGCCAGTGTGAACAAGAATTGGAAAAGTTGGAAATGAGTAGTCCCTGCATGATGTGGGCAGACTGGGGTCCAGTATTTTGATCATATCTCCTCAACCGTGGCTCCAAATAAAAAAGTTAAAATATGGGCAGAAAATTCAGCTCAGTAGCTACGATTTTCATTTTAAAATTGTTTTTCAATTCAGATTGGAACCTTGTGTAAAAAATTCCTCAAATAGGGTCCATTTTTGGCAGCAAAAGTCTTCCTGTGGTCCCCTTAGCCTAGACTTTCATTTGATTCCAAAGGACACCTCATGCCATATGAAAGCATGACATTTCTCCTTGACAAAGTTTTGTAATCATGCTTGCAATAATGCATTAACATAAGTGTATCTTTGAAATCATGCCACCTAGTGTTCCACTAGGATTTGATTCCCTCCTAGTAGCGATTTAAAAATAAATATAAGAAAATATGAAAAATACATAGAATATATATATATATTGGAGTTTAGCTTAGATATAGGATCTAACTAGGGTGTGAGATGATAATGGGATAGTAAAAATAAAGAGTCAATGCTTTTTGCCCCAAGTTAAAAAGGCGGAGCTATTGATTCTTTTTCCAAATGGGAATCTTTACTTCTGTACCATCTAGTTCAGACAAGCTATAAGTAGCATTTTCATGCACATGCTTTACAACATACGGTCCAAACCATCTTCTTGAAAACTTACACATGACTGTGCTGGTTATCAAGGCTATTATCATACACCAAAACCCAATCACCTTTGTCAATTGCTTTGCTCCTGAGTCGATGTCGCTTATCAAAGTAGTCCTTGTTTTTCATGAAACCTTGCATTTTTGAGTCGTTCTTTTGCAGCTTCAATGTCTCCAGGTCTTCTCTCTAGCTGCCTTATACGCAATGCAGGGAGATCTTCCTTGCTAAACCCCTCTTGCCAAGGTAGTACATTCCATGTTGGAATTGTATCTTCAATCGGCATCACTGGATTTTGACCATACATTAGCTCCGCAGACATGTAGCCAGTTACTGAGCTATGTGTTGTACGATCAACCCATAAAGCATATGGTAACAGTTTTGGCCACTCACCAACTCTTCCCTCACAAGCCTTGGCCAAAGCTTTGATGATAGGAGGATGCCCTCTTTCACTCTTTCCATTGCCTTCAGGGTTGTAAGTTGTAGTAAGAGAAAGCTTGATTCCTAATCTAGAAAAGAACTCCCTTGCTTCTTCGACATCCAGTTCACCTCTATTTGCAGTGATTTTTCCCACACAACCATAACGGCAAATCACCTCATTAAGAAGGAATTTGCACACAGATTCTGTGGTTTTAGCTCTTAATGCTCTTCCTTCAACCTGATTAGTTAGGTCTTCTCGTGAAAGAACCAAGTATCTCATCTGCCAGAGTCCTAAAGGCATTGTGACTAGATCCACAAACCATTTATAGTGCATGGCTAGTGGATATGTAGGGTGCAATCCATCACGATGTCGGACATTTGAATACATTTGACAAGTTACACATGACTCTACAAATTGAGATACATCTTTATACATACCCTTCCACCAATATTTTTCTTTCAACTTGGAGAAGGTTGCCCACACACCCCTGTGTCCAGCTCATAGACTCTCATGAAACTCTTGCATATGCTTTACTTGAGTCTGTTTTTTACATATAACCCGTTATGGTGTAGCACCCTTTTGTTTAGGATGCTTCCACAAGTAACCATCCCTCAAAAAGTACCCATATGCTTTTCTGCGTATCCTCTTGAATTCTTGTTCAGACCAATCATCCTGTTTTGTTAGAGTACTCAATTAGCTTCCAATAAGAAGCCAATCACCTTCATAAAGCTCTTTCAAGAATGATTCAAATAGATTAGTCATGCAGACATTGTTACCTTTGACATGAGAGATAGAATAGAACTTTGTGCCTACATCATCTCCCTCGTCAATCATTTGTGACTCATCTTCATACCTTGCCCTTGATAGCATATCTGCCACTGTATTGTCTTTACCTACAATGTGCTTAAACTCAGGATTTAAAGACTTAATGTAGGCAATCCACCGCAACATAGCAATGTCTGGTGTTGAACAGCTTGTAATCATCCCAAGACGTGGTAGACAATCTGTTTCTACAACCACACATGCACCAATTAGGTACTCTTTCCCACTTTTCAAGGCTGTAACCATACCCCATAACTCTCTCTTTATCTGTGGATAGTTTCTTTGGCGAGCAATTAGCACCTTTGCTCCAAATCTTACCACATACGTGTGTCCTTGTTTATCATCTTGCCCTATTTCCCATCCAATCGTTGTAGGACTGGTGTCTACTGTCACAATTATTGGCCTTTGACACTCATAGTCTACCTTTCTCAAAGTTGTTGCTGACTGGAGTAACTCCTTTAGCTTTTTCATGGATTTTATATGTGCTTCTGTCCATTTAAACTTCTCATTCTTTCTAAGCAGCTGATAAAGAGGATTAGCTACATGTGCATAATGTGGAATCCAAATAACATAGAAGACAAATGCTCCCAGAAACCTTCTAACCTCAGTGATGCTAGTGCATGTTTCTTTCATTCTTTGGATGGCATCTACCTTTGATGGACAAATTTCCTACCATATGGCCTGAACATGTGTCCCACAATAAGCACTTCATTGACACCAAACATAGACTTTTTCCCTGACAATGTAAGATTCACTTCTTCCAACCTAGACAAAATTTTATCACAATCATTTATGTGATTTATCAACCTGCGACATCCCTTGAGATCCAAAGCTTCATCTTTGTCACTTTCTTCACATCCTTTGATAGGAAAATCATCAATGAAAGGCATTGTGATTTGAGGAATAAAGTAACGTAAGACCTTATTCATCCCATTCATCATATGTGCAACCGAGTTGGTTTCTCCCTGTGGCAAGGTACACATACTTACCAAACCCAAAGGTGTCCTCATGGTTGTCAAGTCTCTGCTTCCGATTGCAAGCTGAAAGTGATCATACCCTGAGTAGAGATCCCCCATTGAGTAGATTTCCCTCCCTGCAAATGCCTCTGCAAACTCATCCACAATTGAACCTGTACCTACATTTCTAATTGTCACCTTGTTCACTGGTTGCATATCTTACATGAAGCGTAGAGAACCATTCTTCTTCGGAACTGTGAACCACCTGTTTGAGTATGGAGCACAAGAAGGCTCCACGATTCCCATTTTGATTTTCTCATTCAGTAGCTCTACTAACTTTGGTAAATGAGCCTTTGGAACCGGAATAGGCCACAGATTCCAAGGCACATGAGGTATTGTGAAAAATACCATAGGAGCTACAATAGAAGGATCAACACATCCTATCTCATGTGGCTCAAATGCAAAAGCCTTACCATGCTTTGAAAGAATTTCTTTGAAGCACTTTGTCTCCTCCTGTGTTAGAAACTCCTAACGACCAATCTGCAACTCTCGGAAAGACTTCTTTGTGAAGGTATGCCCAATCTTTTTAGGATTCCTCAAACTTGGTTGTAAAGAAGCTTGCTCAATCTTTTCCCTATTGTTGGGTGGTAAGGGTGAAGCTACTGGTTTCACCTTCTTTGCTACACTCTTGTATTTAGTTTCAACATGGACTTCTGGGCCAACTGTTTGGTTTTCTTTAAAGGATTCTATTACTTGATACATTTCCGTAGATCAAACTTCCACAACTTCATTTTTAAGATGCAAACTAGACCCCATTATAACATCAAGCTCACCCATAGTATCTACAAAAGAAACTTGTTCACACAAACCCAAAACATTTTCAGTAGGCTCTAGCAACCCACTCTTTTTCATGCCTATTTGTACATTATGCACATATTGCCTCTCACATCTCTTCAAATCTTCAAGTTTTGTAAAATATAATGATCCATTCTTTGTTACCAAGGAGCTCGTTGAAAAAGCTTCACCTATTTTTGGATCAGGTGAGACCCTTTTTCTTTCTGTACCACTGCAATCCCACTTTACAATGGTACTTGGCCAAAACCCGTCATTTCTCTATGATCATGAAACTCTTTGCTCACCTTTGGTAGAGGATGTTCTCTGAGGTTGTCACGATTTCTTTCATGGTTTACACAAACTATGAGAAATTGGACAGCTCATTTACCATCTTTGCTACGTATCCTAGCATATGCTGAGCCATCATCCATTACCTTTATCGAACTCCCACAATGTAGGGTTGTCCAAGGATGAGATGATATGAAGATGTATCCTGTACAAAGAAGTTTTGGTCAATCTTTGCATCACCTATTGTTACCTTCACACCTGGACATGTTGCATAGAATTCACCGGATGAATTGTTTGCCACTTTTACCATCCAGCGATGATCTGTGTCCATCGGCCATTTGCACTTGTTGTAGAGACTCTTTGAAATTATGTTTATTTCTGAACCATGGTCAATCAAGGCAACAAATGGCTCTTCAAGATCACCTACCTTGACCAAAGTTTCTGTAGTAGCCCTTGCCCAATGACTTCGTGAATAGTAACTCCTAGGAATATCTTCAACTTCTTCATCATCATTTGAGAAATGCACTTGCTTCAGTCTCCCACTAGATTGGTAGCATCCTACCACAGCTCCATCATTCTCCTTATTTTGCAGTTGCATCCCTTGTGTCTTCGAGGTTTCCCCTTCAACCTGTGGACGAGAAACTTCAGCAAGGGTTTGCCTCTTCCTCTTGATGATGTCAATGATCTCCTCATGGAATTCACGCTTTGCAATGCCAAGAAATTCTCCCAGAGTAAACTCAATCTTGCTATTCAAGATCCTTTCCTCCAAGACTTTCTTTAAATCTGTAGCAACCTCAATATCAGATTGTAGTTTATAAGTTGGGCCTTTTGTCTTACCTTTTGTTGGCTCTTTCTTCTTTCCTGTTGTAGACTCCTCCATGAGTACTTCAGGTGGAGATGCTCCTTGTGTTGAGGGTGTTTGAGAAGGCATTGAGTCTCTTCTTCCCCCACTTCTAGAAGCTCTTTTTGATGGTCCTTCATCAGCATTCTCACGTCTGCGCTTCTCTTCTACAATTGCCTCATTTTGCTGGAATTTTGTAATGTAGGCATGCAGTAACAATGAGTCCATTGGATCATCCCATCCTGTTTCTAGACGTATGCAATCACCTGCTTCATGTAGAATCTCTTTTGTAAGCTTTCCCTTTTTAGCTAATTGCATGACATTTGGCCAAATTTGACCATGATGGTCACTCACCTCTTCATCACAAAAATGTTCAATTTTTACTCCATAAGTAGCTGCCTCAACTGAAGAGGTGGCATGCTTAGTTGCCATATCTTCAACTAAGGTTTGCATTCCCCCCTTTCCAAAGTTAGTTCTCAAGGGTAGACCTGTCTCTCTTAAGTGGATTTTACCATCCTTAAAAAAGACAACAACGTTTGACAAAGAATCACTAAAATCATCACAATCCCTTCTTACATGGTCTCTACTATCACACCAAATACATCTATTAACAAATCCTTCTTTGGGTTGTTGTCTTTGCCTAGGAAGTGGCCCTGATGGTTGGTCTTTTTCTTCAAGGTTTGCAAGCTTCACCTTCAAGTCACGCATTCCCTTCACAAGCTCATCTAGCATGGACTCATCAAACTTAGGAGCGATGAAAGTAAGCTTTACCATTTTGTCAAAAGTTGAGGTGGAAGGACTTGTAGTGTTTACTACCATCTTGTCCCTTCTTCTTTGTCGTTTGGCAAGCAGTGCGACAGCACCTTCAACCTCATTCCAGTCGGTCTTTAGTCCTTGCTTAGCATCTTTATCATCAAGAAGAAGCTCCAAATTTTCTCGAAATTCTTTACCTGCAGCTTGTAAGAAACAATCTGTCTTCTCTGCATCTATTGTGGCCCTTTCTGTCCTTGTGAGTTGTGCATAGCGCCGCTCAAATTCCCTAAGTAGCTCTATTATTGATAGTCCTTGCTTTGGCTTAACTACCCATTCTAAGAATGTCCTTTTGGTCACTCTCTTTGAGTCCTCCATGAAATATTCCTCCTTTAAATCTACTTTGAGCTCTTCCCAATTTCTCCCATGCTTATCTTTAATTGCCCCAACATGCTCCCTAATTTCTGGAGCAACAACTAGCTCAAAGCTTTGAATCATCTCCCCCTCTGACACGGGATGCAGCTCCATCTCCTTCACATATTTGCGTAAGTACTTGGTTACATCTTTGCCATTGAATTGATCCATTCTGTTGACGACCGCTTGTATGGCCTTTGTTGCTGAAATCTCCCTTCTTTGAGTGGCATGTTGTTGTTGCATGAACATTGCAAATGATTGAAACATTTGCATTGTTGATGGGTCAAAATGCATATCCTGTTGCTCAACATGATCAACCATGGTTACCTACAAATTCTCACCCAGGCAGTTTCGCGTCGGGTTCACCATAAATATGTTGAGAAATTTGCAGTCTTGCCAAGAAAGCACCGGGCTTATGGCTGTGACAGTTTGTGAGAGAATTCAACAAAAACTATATGAAGGAGTTAAACCATAAATGCCATGAAGACTAGGGTTTGGAAAGAACTGCAATCAAAGAAGACCCACTCTTTCTCTTTTGCACTCACACACGCAAAGAAAGAACACAAAAGAGAATGTCAAAACAACACAAAGATCAAAACATCAAGGCTATGGTCATATCGTATCATGGGTAGTATGAAAGGGTTAATAGATGAGTTAATGACATTCAATCTTGGCTGACCAAATAGGCTACGAATTGTTCTTTGGAATTGTAGTTTTGTGCTTACCATAATATATATATTTTGTCTAGTGATTGGGATTAATTGTGTGTACAAATCCTCTTGGTTCATAGCAAGATAACTACGCTTACATCAAAAGAAAAATATAGTCTATGAGAGGTAGTATGATGGGATCCGGTGATAGAAGTATTTCATTGAGCCTTTCTGGGCCAAAGAGAAACACTATACGTTGTTGAAAGTGTATTTTACGGCTAATCCATACGTTAATTCTAATAGATCATACAGAGTGAAAGCGATAGAAATTATCATCATGTGGATTATTCATCTAGGATAGTATGTGGGAAATGTACATATGAGAGAAGTGAAGAGATGAGAAGTTTCCCTCCCAAGCCCTATTCTTGCCCGTAGGCAATAAGGATACTGTGGGGAGAGATGTACCTGTAGCAAAGAGAACCTAGAATTTGTAGAAAGTATGAATTACTAAGAGTGAAAGAGATAGATTTGGTTAAGCATATGAGATTAGATATATATATATATATATATATATATATATATGTTGTATTAGAGATGAAAAAGAAAATAACAAGAAATCAAGAAAAAATCAATGTAGAACACATCTTACTTGATAAACCTTTCAACACCATTATTGATGGAGAGAGAAGAAGAGGGGAGAGTTCAACATTGATTGATACACCAAGTCCAAGACCTTCTTTGATTAGAGTTGATCTTCCAAGGATAGCGTACAAGAATGGCTAGTCTTTCTCTAGGAGAAAGTGTAGGTTTGGGCTTATGTTAATGGCTAAGTACAATTAGGCATTACTACTCACTCCCTCAATAATTCCTCTCATCAATGGCTTGAATGCTTGAGTGGTTTTCAAGGAAGAAAAGGTCCCCTTTTATAGGTGAAGGGAATCCCCAAGGGTTTACACTAGAAGAGAGGAGCCAGTGTGAACAGGAATTGAAAAAGTTGGAAATTAGCTGTCCCTGCATGATGTGGGCAGACTGGAGTCCAGTATTTTGATTATATCTCCTCAACCGTGGCTCCGAATAAAAAAGTAAAAAATAGGCAGAAAATTCAGCTCAGTAGCTACGATTTTCATTTTAAAATTGTTTTTCGATTTGGATTGGAACCTTGTGTAAAAGATTCATCAAAATAGGGTCCATTTTTGACAGCAAAAGTCTTTCTGTGGTCCCCTTAGCCTAGACTTTCATTTGATTCCAAAGGACACCTCATGCCATATGAAAGCATGACATTGATCCTTGACAAAGTTTTGTAATCAAGCTTGCAATAATGTATTAAAATAAGTGTATCTTTGAAATCATGCCACCTAGTGTCGCACTAGGATTTGATTCCCTCCTAGTAGCTATTTAAAAAGAAATATAAGAAAATATGAAAAATACATAGAATATATATATATATTGGAGTTTACCTCAGATATAGGATCTAAATAGGGTGTGAGATGTAATGAGATAGTAGAAATAAAGAATCAATGCTTTTTGCCCCAAGTTAAAGAGGCGGAGCTATTGATACTTTTTCCATAGTATTTTCTGATGGTGGTAAAGTAAGAATAGGTTACCCTTGAGAAAAATAATAGGATGAGATAGAAGGCTTATTATTATACCTAAATATGCATATGTACATTATAGGAAAGATAATTATGTATCTAAAAAATTACAAGATAGATCTTGTAGCATGCGTTCTCACTATGTATGTGTCACAGCACGACATCCACCCCCTCTAAACCTGCACATCCTCCTGTATGTGCCACATTATTTCTTTGTAAGAAGAGAGGAGCCAGTGTGAATAGGAATTGGAAAAGTTGGAAATGAGCTGTCTCTGCATGATGTGGGCAGACTGGGGTCCAGTATTTTGATCATATCTCCTCAACCGTGGCTCTAAATAAAAAAGTAAAAATATAAGCAGAAAATTTAGCTCATTAGCTATGATTTTCATTTTAAAGATGTTTTTCAAATCGGATTGGAACCTTGTGTAAAAAATTCATCAAAATAGAGTCCATTTCTGGCAGCAAAAGTCTTCCTGTGGTCCCCTTAGCCTAGACTTTCATTTGATTCCAAAGGACACCTCATGCCATATGAAAGCATGACATTGCTCCTTGACAAAGTTTTGTAATCATGCTTGCAATAATGCATTAAAATAAGTGTATCTTTGAAATCATGCCACCTAGTGTCCCACTAGGATTTGATTCCCTCCTAGTAGCTATTTAAAAATAAATATAAGAAAAATATGAAAAATACATAGAATATATATATATTGGAGTTTACCTTAGATATAGGATCTAACTAGGGTGTGAGATGATAATGAGATAGTAGAAATAAAGAATCACTACAATACTAAATGAAGATATCGACGCGCTTATATCGACGACCATGCCTTTCCACGTGTATATCGACGACATTAGCGGGCGTCGCTATACGCGTCGCAATGTGCGTTGATATACGCGTGGAAAGGCTTTATTTGCCACGTGTATAGCGACGCGTATATCGACGCCAAAAAGATTGGGGGAAAAAAGCGAAACCCGCGCGCAGGGGCCATTTTCGCCTGCTCGGGTCTTGGCCGAAACCTGCTGCGCAAGTATTATGTCCATCTCCACCCTCCCTAACCCGTCTCTCTTGCTCTCTCTCTCTCTCTCTATCTCTACATCGTGTGTGTGTGTGTGTAGGAAAGAGAGAGAGAGAGAGAGGTGTGTGTAGGAAATAGAGAGAGAGAGAGCGGTGTGTGTGTGTGTGTGTGTGTGTAGGAGAGAGAGAGAGAGAGAGAGAGAGAGAGAGAGAGAGAGAGAGAGAGAGAGAGAGAGAAATGTATGTGTGTGTGTGTGTAGGAAAGAGAGAGAGAGAGAAATGTGTGTGTGTGTGTGTGTGTGTAGGTAATCAAAGAGAGAGAGAGAGCGAGAGAGAATTAATGTATGCTTAGGAAATTAAAACTAAAGAAAAAAAAATTAAAGAGAGAAATGAAATGAAATGTTATATTAACGTCTTCGAAAGGCCAAAGTGACCTATGAGATATGAGACATGAGACAAGAAAGTTACAATGTGATGGATCTGATACAAAGTCAGAGTAAGAAGATGACAAAATAAAATATTATGGAATCCTAAACTACTGGGTGTGGACTAAACGGCTAAACGAGCTAGTTGGGATAGGTAGATCTCCTCCATGGTCAGTACTCTGACCGGACGTTGTGCATGTCGAGCCAAAGTGAGCTAGCTAGATCCTCTGATGCAGCCTCTGTCGATGTTGTGTAGTCCTCCGCAGTCGTGGGCATCTAGATCTCCCTAGATCAGTCGGTCGTTCGATCATTAGAGAGATAGGAAAGTAGAGAGCGAGAGAGAGAGAGAGAGAGAGAGAGAGAGAGAGAGAGAGAGAGAGAGAGAGAGAGAGATAGGAAATAGAGAGATAGAGAAAGAGAGTTATATATATATATATATATATATATATATATATATATATAGAGAGAGAGAGAGAGAGAGAGAGAGAGAGAGAGAGAGAGAGAGAGAGATAGGAAAGTGGAGCTCTAGGAGTTATGGCAGAGAAATAGGAAAATAGAGAAATAGAGAGAGATAGGAAAATAGAGAAAGAGAGATAGCGAGAGCGAGATTGAGAGAGAGAGAGAAAGAGAGATAGCGAGAGCAAGATCGAGAGAGAAAGAGAGATAGTGAGAGCGAGATCGAGAGAGAAAGAACAAGAGATAGGGTACGTAGACAGAGAAGAAACTATGGAACTAAAAGAGGAAAAGGGGTTTTGCCTACTACATGCATTGCCATGTATACCTGGGAGTGCACGCATGTGTCTACCCATATAGGATTTGACCAATAAAGATGAGATTTTGACCCAGTGGTCCTGATCTCCGTACACCTCTGGACCGAGGTGCACGGAGATTGGGCAGGACTAGAGAATGCGAGGTTGTTTACATTGTGAGGAGTATATATATATATATATATATATATATATATATATATATATATATATATATATATTAAAACAACATTCATAATCATTGTAGATGGCAACGTCATCAATTAACATGGAGGAAAAGATTGCATGCTCGTGCACGCTCTACAAGTATCAAATCCTGCGCAAGCGTAGGATATGTAATGAGCATGTGCACAAGTACGGAGAGTTTGCTAGAGAAACCGTATAGAATCTGTGATACGACTCCTACGGAACGGGCATTGATTTCCGCGACATAGCACCTACATCTGAGAGAGAGAGAAAAAAGATTATGCGTGAAGGTCCGACCAATATAGGGCCACAAATGGAAGCACAAAAGGGCTCACAGACAAAAGATGACGGCATGGAGGAGATGCTGGATGCCTTCTTCCAGACAAGCGAGGAGAATGCAAACGAAGCAGCACCAGAAGCCGTGCGCCTATCTCCTGAAGACATGTTGAGCAAGTTGGCACGTCAACCAATCTATGAAGGCGCTAAAATATATGTGCTTCATACTTGTCTGGCGTTTTTGAATCTTCAGTTAGTGTACGGGTGGTCAGATGCAAGCGTCACTACTTTGTTTGGGTACGTAATTTACAAAAGAGATTTTCCGATTGCAATGGTGATGTGCTCGGAGAGCTTTAATTTTAATTTAATGTGGCTTAAACAGGTTATTGCGGGAGCAACTTCTCCCGGCTGGTAGTGAAATTCCCCCCTCCAGGCCAGACGCAAAGCAACTTTTGACCTCAGTTGGCTTGGACTACAACAAGATTCATGCATGTCCAAATGATTGCATTCTTTTTCGCAATGAATTCGCAGATTGTCTGTCGTGTCCTAAGTGCAGATCAATGCGCTACAAACAAGATGCAGTTGGCGAGACAATGCCAGCTAAAGTGTTGCGGCATTTCCCTAGGATAAAAATCATCTTTCGTTGTGGTTCCATTGCAAAGTTGATGCGGTGGCATTCTACGAATAGATCCACTGACGCAACATTTGGGGTGCTCGCTGATTTGAAGGCTTGGAGGCACATTGAAGATACCTGGCCACATTTTAAGAGTGAACCATGCAATTTGCATTTGGGCATGGCAATGGATGGAGTCAACCCATTTGGCTTGAGAAGCTCGTCATGGAGCACTTGGCTTGTGTGCCTTATCAATTACAACCTCCTGTCGTGGCTTGCTATCAAGAAGGGTTTGATTTTAAGCTTGATTGTACCTGGTAAGTTCAAAGAAAAAAACATGGATGTTTATCTAGCTCCACTAGTTGACGAGCTCCAGGAGTTACGGCATGGGATCGACATAGCAGATGCAGTTGAACCAGTAGGACAACAGCATGCAAGGATCCATGGACTTCTTATGTGGACTATGCATGATTGGCTAGGATACGGAGAAGCTTCTGGTAATGGTTATTGATTTACAAAATTCTTGCTATTCGCAAGCCCTTTGCCTTGGCCTGATTCATGCTTTGATATATGCAAGACTAACAACTTCGGGATACAATGCATGTCCAATTTGCGGGCAGTATTTGGATGTGCGCTATTCTACCTCTCTTCGAAAGACAATTTCTCAAGGCCACCACCGTTATCTTCCAGATGGCCATCACTTGCGCGAAGGCCAGCTTGGTCGCGTCGAATGTCCTCCTATGCATGTACAAGAGTGGCGTCGCCGATGGGAGCAACATGAGGGGCAACCTGTTCCAGGAATGAAACGTTTGTCCATACTCCATACATTTTCGTACTGGGCTGATCTATTAATTAACCATTTGCTGGATCCAATGCATATATTCAAGAATGTGGGAGAGCTCCTCTGGAAGACAATCATGGGAATGAAAGACAATCGAGCTTCACGAGATGATTTGCGGTCGGTTGGAAAGATGCCAGAGCTGTGGCCTTTCACCAATGCAGCTGGTCAAACAAAACTTCCAAGAGCACCATGGGTATTGCTAGAAAACAAAGAGCGACAAGTGAAAAGGGTGATTTCAGAGTTCAGGACGCCAAGAGGATATATGCGATGTCTCAAGGCAGTGGCAAGTACAGTCCACAGCCGTTTGATGTTCTTTCTAGAGCGGTTCATGAAAACACTTAAGGGTTTTGTTCGCCAAAAAGCGCATCCAGAGGGGAGCATGGAAAAAGGATGGCTGGTGCAAGAGTGTCGTGTATTGGCGACCGAATTTCTATCCATTTCTGACCGAGAAATGCCTCGACTGTGGAGCGATGAGGAGGATGCAAGACTGGTGGGAGAGGAGACGCAAGGGAAAGGGGTGTCGAAGAAAATGAACCTGGCCATGCGAGAAAATATCATGAATTTCTGTATACTAAATTCAGCGCCGATGCAAAAATGGCTTGAAAGGTACGAAGAAGAGAAGGAGAGACGCAATCTAGAGTGACAGGATTTCAGGCGAAGTCGAATGAGTAGAGGCTTACCCTTGCTAGACTATCTCGCTCCTCTACCAGAATTCCCTACAATAGCATGGTTGGACAAGACAACGAGAGCATCTCGACAGATCGGAGAACCCATATCTCTAGAAGAGGAAGAGCTGGCTATTGGATGTGACTAGAAGTATCATACATACATGGCACTCTGGTCGCATGGAAAGCATTTCAGAACACAACAAATTGATAGCAGAAGAAACACGTTTGACAGTGGGGTAATGGTTAGTTTCATGCAAAAGAGCAGGGCCAATGCTAGAGACACGAATGAGAGCACTAGCAATCTGGATTACTGTGGTCTCGTGTCAGATATCCTGAAAGTAAGCTTCGGGCGGTTTGAGATGTTTTTGTTGGATGTGAAGTGGTTCAAGGTGATTACTTCTGGTCGCAATGCAACGATACGCAGAGATGGAAACAAACTTGTGCAAATAGATTCTACAAAGACTTGGACAGATGGGAGCGACACATTTTCTCTCCCCGAACATTGCGAGCAAGTGGTCTTTGTACCGGACCCTCGAGAGCGATAATGGTGGTTTGTGGTTCAGGTTGCTCCAAGAAATAAACAAGTATTTGAAGGGCAAGATCTCCTGGAGGAAATTCAGTCAGATGACGTCCATACTACTGTGACATTAGATGAGATGGACGAAGGTATAGCAGAGGAAGCTGACAGATATACGAGGGATGACGTAGACGAACCAGAATTGACACTTGTAGATGAAGATGCAATGGATGAAGACAATCTGCGAGAACGAGCTGGGGCAGAGTTATGTTTGCAACTAGAGATAGACGATGATACGATGCAAGATCTTATCGATGATGCCTCACTCTTTGAGGCCTAGGCCTGTAAGTGTTTGTGTGAAGACTTTGATTTAAAATTAAGCTTAAAGTTAATTTAAACAACTGTGTTCTGACACTTTATTTTACTTTCTTTGTGCAGGACTTTAGTATGGCAGACGAGATTTCAGATCCCGCTTCCATGAGTGCAAATGCATTCATGGGCTTCATTACACGGATGACACCTGCTCAGATGGCAGAGGCTTCTCAGTACTGGGTAGCCAGAGGCACAGGTACTACGCCTCCGGGCTTCACACCCGAGGGTCCGACGCCTAGGGGGGGGACGCCTACGGGGTTCAGGACACTTATGGGTACGACGCCTTCTTCTCCCATCACGGCCGCTTTGACACCTAGGGGTGGGGCAGAGGCAGGTACGTCCTCATCTCCGCGAGTACAGGTGCACTCGCCGATCTTGGCGATCGTCAGGTGGAGGTGGTGGTTGTTGTGGAGGAGGGTCCACAGATGCTTTGACCCCTCCTCGCTTACGACCCCCGTCTTACCCAGGCACACCTCTTGACACACCTCTTGGCACACCTTGGACACCTTGGGGGGCACACGATCCTAGTCCCTCCAAGCTCTATATTGTACGTGGAGATGGTTCTGTTGGCATGGATAGAGTCGGGACTGAGATGCGACAGCGGATTCGCCAGCTCATGGAGCTACAATTTTCGACCAACATTCTGACGTCTTGGGATCAACAAGAAAAGGAAAAAGTCACTTACATAGTGGAGACCATCTTGAGAGAGTACCAGCCTACTCCGGGTTCTTCCGTTGTTTCGGCGCGGTGGATCAAGGGTGTGCACAGGACACCATCAAACATCGACGAGATGCAGCTCGAAAGCCTTTCAGGACCGACTTGCCGAAGCCTTTGGGCATCCCACACGAGACGTGGCTGCAGATCAGGGAGGATGAGCGGACAGCGGCCACGCGGTTCAGACAGCAGCGTGAGGCCGCGCAGGTACGACAGATGACTAGGGGGACATCTCATCTTGGCAGCGGAGGCTTTGACACCTTTCGCTATGAGTTTGTGAGTTTCTAATCCAATCTTAACTATGGCGTTTTTTAAAACACGATGAATCATGTATTCTTATTACTTTGATTTTTGTATAAACGCAGAATCTTGTGATGCATCGAGCTCCATCACGCGAGGAGGAGTCAGATGGATATCGCAGAGGTATCTATGAAGTACTGAATGATCTTGAAGCTTCAGGAGAGCTTGTAGACTGGGAGGCCTTACAATCTCGCTGGTTGCTTGAGGTGAGACGTTAATATGTGTGAGTTGATTTAACTAAGTCACTATATGTGAAGTAATATCAATACTAATTTTGTGAGTTGTCCTATGTGTAGGTTGCGACGCCTAGTCATTAGTGGACCAGATTTCATCTATATGCTTTGTGAGACATAGACACGCTTCTGTGTCTCTTTTTTGTACAAACAGTTAGTGTTCAGACAGTTATTGTTTCCCTTATGGTTATGATTATTGTCATTGTCATTGTATAGACAGTTATTGTTTCTCTTTCTGGTTATGCTTATGGTTATTGTTAATTTTGTTTATGGTTATGGTTATCTGCATTATGGTTTTGATCAAAGTGGTTATAGCCGGTTATGGTTTTAAGTTATGGTTATGGTTCGTTATGGTTATGCTTTTAAGTTATGGCTATGCTTTTCAGTTGGTACGGTTGTCTTTCATTGGCCTTAAATCTCATGTGAGATCCTACATGGATAGCATGTAGGAGGCGTATACATGATATGGTTTTTTTTGAAAAGTTTATGTAAAAACAAAGGGAACTCTGACGAAATTTCTGCGCGTGGAAGCATGGTTGATATTTTGGTGCTACTCGCTTTCTTGGGCAGAGGGTAGGAAGTCTGGCTGTGGCTGTGTCCATCTTTTAACTGGGCACAGGCCAGGCTACCTGCCCTTTGCCCAAGATTTTTTTTTTTGCTATGGTCGTCGCTATGCGCGTCGCTAATAGCGACTAGTTTCACAGCAACGCAGATAGCGACGCGCATAGCGACAGGCCGGGTCGATATCTGCGTTGATAATACGTTTTTTTGTTGTAGTGAATCAATGCTTTTTGCCCCAAGTTAAAGAGGCGGAGCTATTGATGCTTTTCCCATAGTATTTTCTGATGGTGGTAAAGTAAGAATAGGTTACCCTTGAGAAAAATAATAGGATGAGATAGAAGGCTTACTATTATACCTAAATATGCATATGTACATTATAGGAAAGATAAATATGTATCTAAAAAATTACAAGATAGATCTTGTAGCATGCGTTCCCACTGTGTACGTGTCACAGCACGACAACGTGTGTGTGTGTGTAGTAGAAAACAAAAGGGAAAGAGGGGGGATGTGCTTTTGTGCTTACCTCCTTCTTTGTAGCATGGTTGAGCTTCCAAAGACGATGGCATAATACCCCCTTCACCAAAACTTGGACAAAACCCTCTTCGACGAAACTTGGGAAGCTTGGAGAAGGAGAGAGAGGGAATGGAGAGGGGGAAGGGAGAGGGAGAGGGGGGGGGGGGGGAGGGAGAGCTTGGAGAAGAAGAGAGAGGGAAGGGATACGGGGGGTGGGGGAGGGGAGGGGGGGGAAGCTTGGGAGCGATGTCGGAGAGCAAGAATGCACAGTATGTAGCAAAAACACGGCATACTCTGCCTTCTTGCCTATTTTAGGTGCCAATTATTACCGTGGATATTACCATGGGTATTGCCGTGCCCATTATCACGAATATTAACGCCTATATTACCACAGCCGTCATTTCAAACGGATACATGCGAATCTGAGGTTGCGGGGGGGGGGGGGGGGGGGGGGGGGAGGTACAAACCACCCTCTCTACCCTTAGCTATATATTATTTCATTATTTAACCTTTTGAGTCTTTTGATGAAAACTTTTAATTTTTTATGGATACTTTATTTTGTAGTACTTTGAAATTTTTATTAATTGCATTTTTTAAATTCTCTTTTAGTTAAAAATAATTTTAGCACTCATTGTTATTTATTTCCTTTGACTTTAACTATATGTAATTTTTCTAATGAAATTAACACTAGGTTGGTAACCTAACAGGACATAAAAGTGTCCTTTCAGGGTTTTGAAAAAAACCTCCAAAACCATAGTAGATCCACTCATTTTGTAAAATCCTTTCATGAGGTTATAGTTCAAGGCCTACTACAGATGGAAAAAATAAGAAACTTGTAAAATTTCTCATCTTTTGGTCACACCAAGCCTCCAAAGTTGATGGACCAGTACATTTTCATAAAAACAGTCATTTCTTACATTTTGTTGCATAAAAATAAGATTAGGGATTTTTGTAGGACTTGAGATAAATTCCCTAGTTAACTTCAATGGGTTGGTGATCAGAACATATGATTGCTTCTCACTCACTATTTTTTGTTTTGCCAAAAGAAATAGGTACCAAAAAGTTGATTTTTTACCATTCTGCAAACCCATCATCAAAGTTCTATAGCCACGCTCAATACAAATAATATATGCATGTTTTCTTAGTTCCCTATTGTCCTCTAGGTTCATAAGGAGCCATGGAGCATGTCAAAAGAATAATACATCTCTTACCAAGGGGAACCTTGGGGACAAAGATGAAGTGCTAAATACAGCAAACATGAAAAAACTAGGTTCAACATTATGAGTTGTAGAATCCCATAGAAACTATTCAATATCTAGCCAAATTTGATCCTTATGACTAGATATGGTTACTACCTACAAAATGCATGTAGTTGTCACAAGAAACCAACAATATTGAAAAAGCTATACTTGATATACTAAAATGTTTCGTTTTCTTCTATAATTGAAAAAATCAACCATCGTTGTCTACTATGAAAAATAGGGTATTAGGTGCCCCAAAACTCAAGGAATATTAGCTTTATGTTACAATATGCGACATGGAAAATCAAAACTACATTTGGATATCATGAAAGCCACCAAAAAAATCATAGAAGAGCTAAAATTGGCTAAAAAACAGGATTTGACAATTTTTGTAATTTTGTCATAACTTACAACTTTAACATTTATTTCTCCCTAGAAGCATCAGGACATGTTGAGGACTACTAAAGATAGTTTTATATAATTATAGATCTCACAAACATGAATTCTAGAGTGGTATAGTTGCAAAAAGTTGAAAAAAGCCAAAAACAGGACCCGTTTTTTCACACAGTTTAGGTTGGGAAATGTTGTGCAAGGACAAGGTTAAAGATGGAATTGATATTCCAAAAAAATGTCAAGTTTTTTTCAGCTCATGAGACAAATTTCTAGACAGATAGCACCTCATAATCCATTTTGAAACTCTTGACATAATTCAAGGAAAATGGTCACTTAACAGGACATAAAAGTGTCCCACGACATAAAAGTGTCCCATTACCAACCTAGTGTTAAATTAAGTGCTTTTATAATTATTTATTTTTTAGGACGCGACTAAATAAACAACATTTTACGTGTGCAGGACATCGACTAGGATGATCGTGGTCCCCCTGGAGACCCTAAGTGCGATCGTTGGCTCAAGGAAAAGCTACCTTGTCCTTGCACCAACTGCAAAAGGGCAATCACTCGCTTGAGGTGCATTGTTGACATGCATATTAGTATGTCAGTTTAGTAGTTAGTCAAATCTATTTTGTTAGTCAGTCGGATATGTTTCATCGAATATATAGTAAGTCGGATTGTAGTCAGTTGGATGTTGATCAATCATATATTTTAAAGTTATATTGTATCAAGACTGAGGTTGTTATAACTTCTTGTCAAAGTTGATATAAGTCGGTTCTGTACGCTGTGAAGGATCTGATTGTACTGAGATATCACTGTAGCTCTTTCTTGATGAATGAAGCATTCTTACTCTCTATTCTGAGTTACTTCTTCTCTCATTCCATATATTTTGTGTCATGTTATTATTTCTGAATGTTAAATCAGAGCTTGAGAGTATTATGATGAACCAATCGGATATGCCCTTCGTTCGCTTTGGAGCATGTGGAGAACGAAGGGCTTTGGCATCTTCAAAAAAGCGCTCAGAGAGATGATAGCACGACTCACGCGTCGCTTGAGGAGGTGTCCCATTGGTTTATGCTCAGTGGTGGTGCACCGGCGTGCAAGGCCAACGGCAGAGGCAAGAGCGACTGGACGATTTGGGTGCACTGCATGGTGATCCTTTGTAGGTCTCTACTTCTGAATTTCACACAACTATTACGTATTTGAATTTTTTTAACCATCACTAATTATTTAAGATATTCGAGTTCAAATTATGAATCGTAGGTTGAGAAAACCTAGAATTTAAAATTTACGCTACAAAATTCTGACATGTTTAGCTATACGAATCACTAACTAACTTATTGCAAGACTTATTTACTGATTGTAGAATTTTCTCTTACTACTGTAAAGTTAGTATAAGACTGTAAAGTTTAACTTAAAAATGTAAAGTAAATTATAATTAAGGAAATAAATAAAATAATTATAAAGACAAAAGAATACACATGGATGACACATGAAGGCACATGGACTCACCTGGACTCACATAGGAGGGGACAAAGTAGGACACACTGTCACATGAAAAGGAGGGGCTAGTCTTGACTAATCTTAATGACGGGGGGCTGTGTGGACTTATCTCTTGATGATGATGACAAATTGGTCAAGCTAATGGGTACCACAAGGGGACCAAAAATGCGGGTATAATTTTTGGAGAAAAATAATATTTTTTTAATAAAAATAAATATTTTTTTTGGGAAAAAAAGTTGGATGTTTTCTTTTCTGCTATAATTAGAGCATCCATGCTCACACTTTAGACAAAGAGATTGCTTCTATAGTGCTCACAAAGTGCTACCACTTATTGTAGACAGAAGGCATCCATAAACCACTAAGAGAGCAAAAACTCTAGTGGATTAGTAGGGTGCGTATTAATTAAGCATTCAATTAGCTTTAGGAATGATGTGTGTGTGCTATCTCTTACTCTAATCTCTCTAATAGATTAGTAAGATTCAATTAGCTTTAGGAATGATGTGTGTGTGCTATCTCTTACTCTAATCTCTCTAATAGATTAGTAAGATTCAATTAGCTTTAAGAACGATGTGTGTGTGCTATCTCTTACTCTAATCTCTCTAATAGATTAGTAAGATTCAATTAGCTTCAGGAATGATGTGTGTATGTTCTCTCTTACTCTAATCTCTCTAATAGATTAGTAAAATTCAATTAGCTTCAGGAATGATGTGTGTATGTTCTCTCTTACTCTAATCTCTCTAAGTATACCTACTCTCTCTAGTTAGTACATCTTCACTATTAACTTATGCATAGTTAATTGAAAGTTAATACATAAGAGTACTCATCACACTCTTCTTATGCATGATGAAATTCTCATTCACCAATTTTATTGTCAATTAGATTAATTAGTATTTTGAATAATACTAAAAATTGATTTAGTTGAAGTATAGAAATTGAAGTTAGAATTGAATTAGAAATGTCATACATAAAAGTATTGCATTCCTAAACTTTCACTCGTAGTTTACACACTTAATTTTTGATTAATTAAGATTAGTAAATATTTTATGTATAGAAATTAGATGTAGAACAACAACACTAAGTGTGAATCCGAGTTGGCGAGGGTTCAAATTACAGACTCTCTTTGGAAAATTTTCGTAAAGTAACATTCAAGAAAACTAACAAGGTTACTTATATGTAAAAACATCCTTAGATTTCAAGGAGATTACTAGGGAAATTGACCAATTTAAATTTTAAGTGTATAACGTAAGTGTAGTACAAAAAAATGGCTCCAAAGCGTGCTCAAATGCAAGGCGCTAATGATCATAAAGCCGGTACAAGTAACGGGGGAACCCCTGCGGAACATGTTGTTTCCACCAATCGGATCAATCGGAGCTATGGTACATGTTAGTATTGCAATTTCAAGTTATACATCATTGCATATGCAAGACCATAGAAATAAATTATTTACCTTATGAAAAGAAAACATGGACCGAAACCAAGGGGCTTAACCCCAAGAAACTTGGCATATGTTTGACAAGTAGGAAAGAATGTTTGGTTTAACTGGTTACTATAGGAAAGAATGTTTGTCCAAAACCTTTAGTATGGTTTCGTTGAAGTCTCTATAATTATTAGCACTATCATTATGTGGCAGTTGCCAAGGTGTGAGATGACGCTCTGGATGGCACGGTTGATGCTGTGGTGGGAGTACACCCAGATTAGCCCAGCTGGATACTGCAGTTTTTTTTTTCCATGGCGTGAGGATGACGCCCAGATTGGCACCGTTGTTGTTGTGGCGGGAGTACGTCAAGATTAGCACAAGGAGTACTTGTTGAGCGGTATGGGACGCTCATGATGAAAGGGTTTTTATAAATAATGTATATACCGATCGAACATAATAGCGCCAATAGATATTCTTAAGTGAACCTAATCCAAGGGTTGTTGGTTTAAAATTGGACAATTTCTTGTTTGATTATTGTTTGTAATACTGTTTGAAGGGCTATTTTGACAAAGTATCATAAATAAAGTAAAGGAACATGTATGTTTAAACGGTGTGGTGGTAATTAGATAACAAAAGAAGGGTGAGTGCGGTGTGAAAAGTGGAAGAATGATACCCTCATGGTATCATTCTATGGACGGGTGGACCCGATGAGCCGGGTAATTTTCCAACGCTAGAAATTGTTTTTTTTATAGTCATAAATGTTAAAAGAGACAAACCTTGGCGGATGTGCTTCTGAAACATGGGAAAAAAGGCGCACAGGTTGGTCACTCTAAGATTTATACCTTTAGGTATTATTGATTATAGATAGTTTTTAGATAGGGTTATGGTGGTCACGCTCCACCATAGCGAGGTAGGACCAATCCTTCACATGATGTTCCTGCCCATGGCTACGTAGTAGCTAAGGCAATGTCTGTTGGTTTTTGTTTCTCAAGATTGGAGACCTATCAAGGTGGTCCGCTCCTCTCGACAAGGGGCAGGGACCTCACATCCTCCCGTTGGCTCTACGTCGGCAGCTCCTATGGCGTCTTCGTCGCACTTTGAGGCAGAGGATGAGCACATGTTCAACATGTGTGATGAGTTACTAGATCATGAGCGCGACGTGTACGGGGAAGATTGTTAGCTCTGCACTAAACGAGCTACCGAAATGGAGGTTAGATTGATGACGAGTGCTCAAACACCTCTTTATGACGGTACACGGTACTCGGTGCTCCGAGCATTGTTAGAAGTCCTCAACATGCAAGAAAAATATGGTTGAAGTAATGCAAGTGTCGATGCACTTCTTCTGTACGTATGGAATGTGGCTTTTATATACTCTCTCCCTCTCTCTTTATGGTGTTGTCTTCTAGGAATTATACTAATATGCATGTTTGTTGTAGTTTGATGGGAAAATGTTGCCAGAAGATCACCACATACCTCCAGATCATCGACGAGCTAGATCGTGTGTCACTGCACTTGGAATGGAGTATGAGTGCATCCATGCATGCGTCAACGATTGCATGCTATACCACAATGAGCATGAACATGCTACGTCATGAGGTAGCATGCACATGCTACCTCATGTCCCATGTACAGGGAGACACGATACAAGACAGGAGTGAGCGGGGCACACCTACCCCGCAAGGTATTGAGACATTTTTCATTAATTCCTCGCATCCAACACATGTTTAAAAGCAGATCTATTGTGGATATTCTTGCGTGGCACGCGAACCATCTCTCAAATGATGGAATGATGCGTGTCCTTGGCGACCTTCATGAAATCACATCAAATCTCAATGGCCAAAGTTTGGGTAGGAGCCTGGACACTTGAGGCTTTGATTAGCAAGTGATGTTGTCAACCCCTTTGGCACTAAGTCTACTTCATGAAGCACTTGGCCTGTGGTGGTGATCGTCAACTACAATATTCCACCATGGGAGAAAACCAAGAAGGGAAATATACTTCTTTCCTTGCTTGTGCCAGGGAAGTACAAAGTGTCAAATATGGACATTTACCTCGAGCCCCTCATCAAGAAGTTGGAGGAGTTATGCAGAGGCATTCCTGTTGTTGATGTCTCACTTGAAAAGGGGGCCATTGTGAGGGTAATCCTTATGTGGACTATGCATGACTATCCTGGGCTTGGAGAGATTTCTGGTAACCCCCTTTCCTCTATCTCTCTTTCCCTATCTCTCTTTAGTTCACTTTAGTTCACTTTAGTTCACTCATCTCTCTAACCATATGATATGTATGCAGGGTTGTCCGCATTGGGGCACAATGCATGTCCTACTTGCGAGCCATCGTTGGTGACGGAGAGGCCCGATTCCTTGCGCAAGGTAATCTATCCAAAAAACCATCATTTCTTACCCCAAGGGCATAACAAGCACAAGGCTCCAACAAATGGGAAGACTCCTCTAAAGCTCACGATGGCAGATTGGGTAACCATTTGGGAAGAACACCACAACAACAATCCAACTCCGTGTCCTCCACCAAAAGATATGTCAAGGTATTCCATATTTTTAAGGCTTCCATATTGGAAGGACTTAAAAATACAACACCTCTTGGATCCCATGCACATATTCAAGAATGTAGCCCAAACACTATGGGACCACATTATTGGCAAGGACTCTTTGGGTGCGAGGGAGGATTTGAGGCTTCTCAAACGTTTCCCTGTCTCTTCTACTCCACGGCGTGCCCCGAATGGAAAGATTGTGCTTCCTAAAGCACCATGGATGCTAGAAAAAGAAGAATTAGACAACGTGAAGGGTTCCATTGCCTCTATTTGCACACCAACAGGATACATGAGGTTGCTAAAGGGAGCTTTCACAAAAGCGAAGAAGGGTGGAAGCGTTCAATCGTATGGTTGAAGTCCCATGATTGGCACAAGATGCTTCTTGTAATCTTCATACTCCCTGTTCTATCTATAGTTTGTGTGTATGACTATCACTCACTTTCCCTTTCACATATTTACATTGTAGTTCATTCTGCCTGTGAGTATATGTATATGTCGGGACAAGAAAGTCAGGGATGCTATTTTCAAACTAGGAGAGCTAGTAAGATACACCAAAAGACTCCACTCAACTACACCTTTTTTATGTACACAATAAATTCAACTAGCACCTAGTGTATCCTTGTGTAATTTCTTGCAGATTTGTGAGCTCGAAGGAAATTGAAATAGATGCTATGCCTGCTGCTCAAACACTTGCAACAAAAATTGTGTCTGCCATTGAAGATGCATTTTCTCGATCGGTCCTTCTTAGTCAAATTCACCTCTTGGTTCACGTGGTGGAGGAGATTGCTATATGTGAAGTAGTGCACACACGATGGATGTTCTTCTTAGAGAGGTTTTTAAAGACTCTCAAAGATTTTGTGCGGATACTACTGTCTCAACCAGAGGCATGTATGGCCGAAAGGTGGATTGTTCAAGAGGAATTTGTTTACATATTAGAATATTTGGCACAAGTTGATCATTCAATGCCTCGCATTTGGTCAGACAAGGAAGATGCAAGGATGACTTTACACTTGCCAAGTGGAAAGGGGAAACTACTTAACATGGATATGAATCTATCCTGAGTGGTCGATACCTTTTGCATTCTCAATACAAAGATTATGACCAAGTGGGTGGACTTGTGGACAGTGGCAAAGGCAAGGCGTTTGCAAGAGAGGGAAGCATGGAAACAAGCACATGGAGGATGGAGGGCACCCCGAGTGCCTAGACACCTTGCATGTTTCCCATATCTCATTAGTGTAGAGTGGATTCATGAGACAATGACCGAGGCAAAAGTGCATGGAGAAGACATCACCAGCAAAGAATGGGAGTATGCACGAGGCTGGTACCAAAGGTAGAGTACTCATATACATAAACCATATTGTAACTCTATTTCTTAAAATTATCTTTAATATGTATTTGATAAATTACTATATTTTTCTATTTTGTAGTGTCTTTCCTTTAACTCTATGTGGTCAAAGGGTCGTCACTTTCGTACGCGCCACATTGATGAGCGTAGAACCACCATGGATTGTGCCATCATGGGCACCTTTGATACGGACAGTGATGAAACCAGGTACTGCAGAACTATTGAAAGGATACTAAAGGTTAATTTGAGAATCTGTATACCTTCATCTTTGAGTGCAAGTGGTTTGCAAATGTGTCTAAACGACATGAGAATGGCCTCTACATGGTGGACTCTAGTGTGCATCACGTAGAGAGGTATGACAATTTAGTGTTACCGTGTAATTGTGAGCAGGTGAGTGACATGTACCTTTTTTATTCTTATTTTCTTGTAGAGTTATACCAATGTTACTCACTTTGAGCTTCTATTTTATAGGTCATCTATATCCCAACAATCCACCAACCAAAACTTTGGTTCCTAATTCCCGTAACACCTTGAGGGAGAAGCATTTTTTCCACTAATGAAGTGGAGACTATCTTCCACCCTCTTCCACCTACAACTTTGGATGAGGTGGAAATAGAGGAGAGGTAGGTCGATGAATCAAGTCGGGCGGCAGCAAGTCTTAGAGCGAGGATGATTGTCATGATGATGAAGATGATGAGATGGAGGATGATGAACTCAAAGATGATGAAGGCAATGAATCCACAAACGACAATTCCGTTTCTCTCTTTATTGATTTAGGAGCCATGGGCTTAGAATTGGATGATACTTCCTTTTGGAAGATGATTCATAAACATTTTGCAGTTATGAAGTTTTTTGGTCGTGTAATCCATTCATCTCTCTCTTCCCCCTCTTCCTCTCTTTAGATTTGAGAATATGATCAATTGTGTTAATCAAGTGACAATGATTATTTTAGCTGTGACCAAGTGTAACCTTATATTCCCCGCCTCCTTCTCCTCCCCCCCCCCCCCTCTCTCTCTCTCTCTCTCTCTCTCTCTCTCTCTCTCTCTCTCTCTCTCTCTCTCTCTCTTTCTTTCTCTTATTTTTTAAATTTAAAAATTATATACAGTATTTCTTAATTTTTATTGAGAGGAGGGAAACACCAAAATTTAAAGGGAGGGGGGGGAGGGGTTAAACCAGAATTTGAAAGTTTAGGCACTAAATTTGGCTGTCGGATCTAACCAAGGTAATATGCGCGATAATAACAATGGTAATAAACACGATAATAACAACAAAAACAGTCACGGTAATATTTTAAACACAAAAAAAAACCCCCGCCTTACTTTCTCTTGTTTCTCTACTTGAATTTGCACCTTCTCTCTACAAAATGCGATAAAACAACGCGGTAAACAATTGGAGATTTTCATAGTGTTTAGTGTCAAAAACGACTAGGTCAAAAACTCACTGCTGTTAATAATCATGATTTTTGCACTTGACCTAAAGTGATATTTGAGACCATAAGCTTGTTTACTTAGGTCTTATAAACATGTCCTAGAAGTTTCGTAACATTTGGATGTTGTTTGATGTTGTAACGGTTGTGATTTGTATACCGATTAGCGACTAGCTTTTGGTAATTTCTAACATTTGAGTGTAGCTTGAGTTAGATGCGAGTAGTTTTTTGTTTTCCAAGAGATTGACAATCTCTTCTAGCCCCTATGCAGTACTCAAGTCACCTTCGTCCCATGGATTAACAATTATATTCGTGGTTCTCGCTATGTCTGCAAAAAGAAAGGAGTGAGGTTAGACATCTGTCCCACATTTGGCGGCGCTGCCGGGGCTAACTCGGAGAACATTTTTCGGAGCTTTTATTGTTAAAACACTTATTATTTTGATGAATCGAGAATATTGTAACTCCTTCTTTCCAGATAAAGAGTCTAATTGATGAGCCGGGGCTACAAGCTTCCAGATTGTATCAACCCATCTTTAACCTATCTTTAGTTAGAGCTCCCAGATTATTAGTTTTGACCACAAAATTTTTAGTTAAGGTATAATAGCCAATTTTCGTAAGTATTTTATAAGTTTTTGGATTATAGAACACAACGTGAGCTAGCGACGCTCACTTCTCTCCTTCTCGTGCTTCCTACTCCCTTCCCGCTTGTCACATTACAGTGCCGTCTGTTGCGTTGAAACCACAGATAAGAGCTCTACGCATTGACGTAATGGTTTCATGGTAATCCGTAGCTTTTGGCGTCACCAACCGGCGGACTAATTTCATCATAAGTAGGAATTTAAGCTTAAACATCATAAAATAAGTATAGGCGGAGTATTGGGGTATCATTTCTAAGCATTTAGATGCTGAGTGGCATAAAATGGTAACCATCTTTTTGCAACATTTTTCAGCCTACGCAACGTCCTCTTCCTCATATGTCTATATATTTTTCTACTCTATTAAGTTATCTAGAGTAAATTCCCCCTCTTTGTTTAACCTTTGTGGCGACACATACATTGTACTCTTCCCAAAAAATGTCACCTTGGTCATATATTTATATTACCACCCTTTTCCTTTTTGCTTTGTAAATAAAAGTAAGCATACAATAACCAACTATCTACCCCCAAACTTTCTTACCTCTTGTTAATTAGTAGTAGAAAAATAATATATCCATCTTCCATCCCATGTAGATAAATTACCATGGAAATCATCTCTCCACTTGTCTTTACCAAAGATTATGGTTCATCTCTACAAGTCTTCTATGCCCCCTACATAGGTGGCCCAATATCTCTTAAGAATATACATATAGTTTTTCTCCTTTCAAAAAGACTCCAATTGTATATTCTTTTCACAAGCAAATAATATTGGGCCCTCCTCTATTTTTTTAAGCATCATAGCCTTTTGAAAAAGCATGATTCCCCTTGGATGCATACAAGCAAAGGGCCCATACAAGAAGACTTGGAAGCAAAAGGTTCCCTAGCCTAGGGTGGACCTTCCAAACCGAATTCCTTGGTGCATGGGCATGAAGAATAGTCCAAATTCATATCAAACATGTTGAGAAGGTCAAATTTGCCTTTTGAAGCATGTCATTCCGAGCTATAGGTAAAAAGTTATGGTCAAAATAGTGTAAATCTGTCAGATTCGCAGCAAAAGAAAAACTGTAAATCAAGTAAATCAAGAGGGTGAGATCTTATTTTTCCCCTACTCATCTTCTAGAAGATCAATGAGTGTTCAAGGTCACTTGAATGTGATGGGACCAATCTAAAGATGCTTTCTAAATGCCAAGATAGACAAGTTGAGATACCCCGTAGGAGCCACCCGTAGGGCCTCAGGGTGGGGCCCACCTACATTATGCACCCCTATGGAGCCTTCACGGTCTAAAATGATACTTTTGGTAAATAAATAGTCCCTTTTATGTCCAATATTCAATGAGTGGTCAAAGGACACTTAATTAGGGCTAATCAGCTACCCTAATTAAGTGTAGCATATACCCACTCCTACACAACTATAAATAGCCCCCCTTGGAGAGACTCAAGGACAAAGACCTATATTTTCAACTTCATGTTGTTTCTTGATCAATAGTAGAGAAAACCCCAACTCTCCCTCTTTCACATCCTCCCTCCGAACCCTCCTGTTTGGAGGAAGTGCAACTCTATCCTCCACTCTTTCTATTCTACAATCTCTTACTCCATCAAACCAATAAATCATTTGTAGTCCCTCAATAACTTGTAAATCCATCATGATCTCTCTCATGGTTATGTGTATGATCATTAAATCATCTTCAAAACTTTCAAGTGTCGCAATTCGTGATGGTTAGCTAGCGTCTGTCCTCCCCTTAAAAGGTGTGTGAGGAATCAAGTAAGTGTTCTATTCTCAATTTACCATTGGTTTGTTTCTCCACACTTATTCAATTGTTCTAAAGAAAATTCTCACTCCAACTCTCTTTTTCTTCATTACATATGCATGTGGATACCTCTCTTGGTGATTTTATTTGTCACGGCATTGCATAGATGGAGATGAGCTCTCTATGCAAAGTGTGTTAGTTCGATATAGGTGATTCTCTTGTGTGTTTTTTGAGAGGCAGGTCTTGTGTGCATGATTTTTTTGATGAGTCCTTGAGAGAAGAGGAGTTTGGATGTATCATGGGTATTCTTATGGGGAGAAGGTAAATGCAATTCCACAAATTGCATATTTACATTTGATGCACGGCATTGGGTTGCATAATCGTTGATGGTGTCAAGTGTCCAAAGTGTACATAGAGTAAGGGTTCTCAAAGTGTGTTTCTTGAGTGGGTGAGTGCAAATGTTATTTTGATTGGTTTCCTTCTCCACTCCCAAAAGAAGGTGGTGCCCCAAGTAGTGTGTGTACCTCTTTACGAACATTTTGTGAGTGTAGGCCCATTGGTTTGGGTTTAGAGGCCCCATTTTAAAAAGCTCGCCCTCATAAAGTGGTGCCCCCACTGAGGAAAATATTTCCAAGTTACCTTTAAATTTTTTCGTCATGAACAATGGAGTTCCCATCTATCCATTTCATTTTGCACAACACATTAGAGTAAATGTTCACATAGATAGAAAAGTCTTTTTCCAGCAACGCATTGTTTTTATGTTTGGTGAAGAAAAGCTTAGAGAAATACTTGCATCACCCAATCCAATTATACTTCCAATCATCAATTATGAAACTTCTTTTGATGTTCACATTTTCATTTTGTTTTAAAGGCAAGAACAAGGAGTGGTGAAGGGGTGCTCAAGGGCCATATGAAGGAACGAGGTCTTCAAACCAACAGCGAGGAGTAGCACATGAATCACGATCAAAACAATAAACCTTTTAGGCCTATTGCTCGGCAATCCATTCATATAATCATTGCAACTAATTTTAGGTTTCAATCTATAATAAGGAGGATATTTGGATCCACTCGCCTCAATGAAATCAATGCTTCAATTAATCCATTTATTCTACCTATGATAAAGTACGAATTAATAATGGATGTGTACATCTTCATTTTAATGTAATCAGATTTATAGTGTCAACAATCTTGTGCAGCCCGTAAGAGAAAAGTTTCTTTTAAAAAAAGAAATTTCAAAAAGTCTAAACAAAATGTCAAGTTCTTTTCCCACGTTCTATGCAAGGAGTGGGGAAGATGCGCAAGAGTTTCTTGACAACTTGGAGATGGCACATCTCATATCCGGGAGAGATGAAGAGGAAGTAAAGCTACGAGCCTTCCCGTTGGTTCTAAAAGCAGAAGCTAATGCATGGTATGAGACCTTGCAACCCCAAATCAAGTCCAACTGGGAGAGACTGGGAGCAAGCTTCCTCTCCAAGTTCGGGCAAAGTGATACTTTTGAAGGACTATGGAAATGTCTTATTGGACATAAGCAGGTATCACTTGAAGACTATCCCTCTTATGAAGCAACCTTTGTCAATCTATGGGGTAGGTGGGAGGCTCCATTAGAAAATCATGGTGGTGCACCTAACTTTCTAAAAAAAGAGAGATTCATGGTTGGCTTGTATCCACTTTTAAAGGCTAAAGTAGAGCTAAAATTCCCATCCACCTTCGAAGAAGCATGTGAGGTAGCCATCATCAAGTTTAGAAAACTACACTTCCAAGCACATAGAGCAAGGGGTTTGAATGAAGTGAGTGAGAGGGAGTCTTCACAAACCATGGAAGCACCAATTAGGTCCCCTCTTGCACAATCTTCACAAATAGGAGATAACTCTCAACAAGAGGTTTTACAAAGGCTAACTCAACATCTTGAGAACCTCACTCTGAATCTAGTACAGGGCCTACCTCAACAATGACAACCAAGAGAAGGGAATCGCAATCAACGAAGACAAGCTCAAGAGTTGCGATGTTGGAATTGCAATGAAATGGGCCATGGCATGTACAATTGTCCACATCCAAGGCGACTTCTGGGAGACATATATCCCCCTAGACCGCCTCCTCTCACTGTGCAGCAACAACTAGTTCAAGGCCCACAAATCCTTCGTCAACCACCACCACCAGCAAATATACCTCCTTTCCCACATGAGGAGGAAGAAAGAGGAGTCAACATCATCAAGCTAGAAGAGGTAATAGATGAGCATACTCTAAACTTTGATGTTATGCCGGCAGAAAAACGCACAAGAGCACACGATAAGGATGAAGACATGAGAAGTGAAGGAACAAATTCAACCAGAAGGGACAAGAAGAAGAAGTCAAAGATGGAAGAAGCTGAAAGCAGCAACAAGAAAAGATCAAGGCGAAGGGAAATTGGTATCAATGCCTTCCCATTGGGAAAGGAGCTAGAGCCCTACAACATCCTGGAGGATTTACAAACCCAAAAGCCAAATATTTCATGGCCTCGACTTCTACACCTATCAACCAAAGTAAGAAGGCAATGGCCAAAGTTGTCAAGTACAAGAATTCCCAAAAAAAAAAGCAAATCTTTCCATTAAGGTTGTGGCCCCAAAGCTACAAAAAGATGTGGAACCCATTGTGGATGCTTACATAAGGGGTAAAAAGGTGTCTAATGTATATGTTGATGGTGGAGCCCAATTGTGTGTGATCACGGAAAAATCAATGAACAGCTTAGGGCTTGAAATTACAAAGTCCTCTAATTGTCAAGCTAGGCTAGCCAACAACTCAAGTGTGAAGTGTTTGGGGATCATTGAAAATGTAAAAGTCTCTGTACGTAACATAGATGCACGAGTGGATATGTATGTCATGCCAGCTAAGGGGGAGGGCTATCCCATCATCCTAGGGAGGGCTTGGCTCATTGCTGTGAATGCAGATAAAAAATGGGGAAGTGGTCGTTTGATTCTTAAGAAGGGTCAACCGGTGGTGTATGATTGGTGAGAAGGAAAGCAACTAGATATCAACTATGAAACCACGGCATATAAAGAGAGCTAGGAGGAGAGTCCTTACTCAAGTGATAAGGAAGCATCAACCAGTGAAGAGGAGTCTTCTTTGGAGGTAATGGGAATTGTATTCAACACCAACACCCAATATGTTTCTGTAGAAGAAAAGCCAACAGACAATCACACACGAGGGGATGAAAGATGCCACCACCTTGAAGAAGGATTTGAGAAGATGCTTGCAAAAGATCTTACTTGTGAGGAGAAGAGGTCCTACATCAATATGTTAAGGAGGTATCACAATTTGTTTAGCACTGACTACTCACAAATAAGAGGTGTAGATGTAATAGAGCATCGAATTGAATTGAAACCAGGAACCAAACCCGTGGCTCAAAAGTTAAGGCGACTAGGATCTGTGCAACAAAAGGCTCTCCTACAAGAAGTGAATCAACTCTTGAAGGCTGGCTTCATCTATCCAGTATCCAACTCCGAATGGGTATCACCTATTGTAGTCACTCCCAAGAAAAATGGAAGTGGAGGGTATGCATGGATTACAAACCCCTCAACGCTACGACAAAGAGGGACCATTTCCCTCTCCCTTTCCACGATGAAATTTTGAATGAATTAGCAGGTCACAAATGCTACACTGTGTGTGATGGGTATTCAGCATATTTTCAAATTAGAATAGCAGAAGAGGACCAACCAAAAACCACCTTCATCACACCTTGGGGATGTTTTTCATTCAGAGTAATGCCTTTTGGGCTCACCAATGCTCCTAGCACCTTCATGAGATTCACAATATTTGTATTTCAACCATTCTTTGGAAAATCTATAAGAGTCTTTATGGATGATTTCTGTATTTATAGTTGTAGATCACTTCACTGCCAAAAGGTTGAAGAGGGGCTTAAGAGGCTCCATCAATTTGGGGGACAACTCAACCCAGAGAAGTGTCATATCGGTGAATCTCGGGTGGTTTTGCTAGGCCATGTGGTTTCTTCACAAGGAATTCAAGTGGATCTCTCTAAAGTAGAGGCCCTTTTGTCATTATCTCCACCAACAACAACTAAGGAGCTAATGACCTTCAATCACAAAGTGAGGTACATGTCTCGCTTCATCCGTCTCCTAGAAGAAGCCATCGCCCCTTTGCATAGGTTGGCAAGCCAATCTACATTTGAATGGGGGAGGGAACATGCAAAATGTTTTGAGGAAGTGAAGGGCATTCTTAGCTCTCTCCCAATCCTAATGCCATCAGATCCAAAGGAGACCTACTGTGTCACTCCAAGTGTAGGTTTCGAAGCAATTGGTGTTGTTTTGATGCAAAAAGATCCTAAAACATCATACATGAGGCCGATCTATTTTGCAAGCAAGGTGATGACTCCAGCCGAGAAGGGATACACTGAAATGGAGAAAGTGGTCTTTGCAATCTTGTTTGCGGTAAGGAAGTTTCGATCGTATCTTCTCCCTGTGCCATTTGTTTTTCTCACCTTAGAGCACAATCTACCATATGTAATACAACACATGAGCCTCTCATCTAGAATAGCAAAGTGGGTGCTTGAACTCCAAGAATTTGAATACACTTTCCTTGTAGAAGATAGCACAAGAGCAGGACTTGCAAACATTCTCACCTACAAAGTGAGAGAAAGGGAAGGATCACGACTATAAAGAGAGGAAGGCTCGAAACAGTTCAAAGTGAAGGGGATTGATAATTCCCATACTTTATGCTTTGACGGAGCTTATCAATGCCAACAAGAGAAAGCAGCAGGGGGGATCATCATTTTGAACCCACAAAATGAGGTAATGGTTAGAAAAGGTATCACTCTACCCAATGTTCACTCTAAAAATGAGGCTGAGTATGCTACTCTAACCCTTGGGTTAGAAGAATGCAAAGAATTAGGCATACAAAGACTTATTATAAAAGGTGATTCTTTGCTAGTGGTCAGGCAAATCCAAGGGACTTGGAGGTGCAAGAATCGTACATTGTTTGAGTGGCTTAGTAGTGTAAGAGCTTTGATGAAGGGTTTTAAAGAAACACAGGTACAACACATTGTGAGAACTCATAACAAGGAAGCAGAATTACTCGCAAATGAAAATCTTCAAATGGCGGTAGGAGGTGTGAAACAATATGAATCCAAATATCAAGGTCAAGAGGATCTAAAAGACATTCTCTTCTTTCTACAAGTAGGTGAGTGTCCCAAACACTTAGAAAAGGTGCAAAGACATAGACTAGTTAAGAAGGCCACACCTTACCAGTTGATTCGGGATGATTTATATCACAAAGGGAAAGATTTGGTCTTGAGGAGAGTACCATGTGTGCAAGAGATAGAGAAAATTCTTCTTTCATGTCATGATGATGTCTGTGGTGGTCCCTTTTTTCAAGATATTACAAGTAGGAAGATTTTACAAGCAGGGTTTATTTGGCCGAGCTTACATCGCGATGTCCAACATTGGTGTAAGGCATGTAAGCCATGCCAAATTGCTGGGGATAGATGACTAACATATGAGCCTCAAGTCCCAATAATATCTTATGGCCCTTTTGAAAAGTGGGGTGTGGATGCAATAGGTCCCCTACCTCGTACTTCTACAGGGAAGGTTTTCATCATCATGGGTGTTGACTACATGACACAATGGGCGGAAGCAACAAGCACAACCCGAATCACAGCTGAAGAGGTATCAAAGTTTATTTTTGATCATATTTGTAGTAGGTTTGGAACACCCCTAGAAATATTATCAGATCGAGGCCCGGGTTTTAGGGCTGACCTTCTGAATGATCTCTTGAGGAGGTTAAAAGTGAAACACCTGCATTCCACACCCTACTATCCTCAATGCAATGGATTGGTGGAAAAAGTGAATGGAATGATATGTAAGATCATTTCTAAGCAGGTTGTGGACCGGCCTAATGATTGGGAACGCCATTTGACGGCTGCTCTTTGGGCGTATAGGACATCTTTCAAGGTATCTACCCAATTCACCCTTTTCATCTAGTTTATGGGCAGGAGGCACTTCTCCCCATTGAGGTAGAGCTCTCAAGCTTGCGTGTTCTTGGAAGAGTGGAACAAAAACCAAAAGAGGTTCTACATGAAAGGATCTTAGATCTCCAATGACTTGAGCTAGATAGAGAAGAGTCCATTGATCACTACATCACTAAAGCGACAAGCCAAAGGGACAAACTCAACAAGAAGCTCAAGGGGAAAGGATTGAAGGAAGGTATGTTGGTTCTTCGCTATGATAACCGACTTGATACTCGACTTGACAAATTTTTTTTGCAAAGATGGGAGGGACCTTTCATGATAAAAACAAAGTTTGGGAATGGTAGTTACAGATTAGCAGATTTATCAGGAAAACTCCACAAGACCAGAGTCAATGGATGGAGATTAAAGCCCTACTTTCAACGTATCAATCCGTTGATAGGCATTCATCTGCCTACATCGTCTAAGCTCCAAATTGGCATGGCTCCCTTCGGCTTGGCAAATGCTCCACCTATTTTTAAAGCTTTGATGTGCAAAGAAGAACCAGCCTTGGAATCTGAACATACCCAAGACAACCCTCCCATCTCCAATTTATGGGATTGAGGTGATGAAAAGCAGGTCTAATGGAGTAAAAGAGTGCATGACACTCCTCCTATTGAAAAAAAAAAGTAGAAAAGGAAAAATGATAAAAAAAGAGAAAAAAAAGAAAGAAAAAGAAGCAACACTGTCCTCCTAAAGATATGAATATCTCTAGGCTTGAGGGAGGGCTAATATGAGTGGCATAAAATGGTAACCATCTTTTTGCAACATTTTTCAGCCTACTCAACGTCCTCTTCCTCATATGTGTATATATTTTTCTACTCTATTAAGTTATCTAGGGTAAATTTCCCCTCTTTGTTTAACCTTTGTGGCGACACATACATTGTACTCTTCCCATAAAATGTCACCTTGGTCATATATTTATATTACCAGCCTTTTCCTTTTTGCTTTCTAAATAAAATTAAGCATACAATAACCAACTATCTACCCCCAAACTTTCTTACCTCTTGTTTATTAGTAGTAGAAAAATAATATATCCATCTTCCATCCCATGTAGATAAATTACCATGGAAATCAGCTCTCCACTTGTCTTTACCAAAGATTATGGTCCATCTCTACAAGTCTTCTATGCCCCCTACATACGTGGCCCAATATCTCTTAAGAATATACATATATTTTTTCTCCTTTCAAAAAGACTCCAATTGTATATTATTTTCACAAGAAAATAATATTGGGCCCTCCTCTATTTGTTTAAGTATCATAGCCTTTTGAAAAAGCATGATTCCCCTTGGATGCATAAAAGCAAAGGGCCCATACAAGAAGACTTGGAAGCAAAAGGTTCCCTAGCCTAGTGTGGACCTTCCAAACCAAATTCCTTGGTGCATGGGCATGAATAATAGTCCAAATTCATATCAAACATGTTGAGAAGGTCAAATTTGCCTTTTGAAGCATGTCATTCCGAGCTATAGGTAAAAAGTTATGGTCAAAATAGTGTAAATCTGTCAGATTCGCAGCACAAGGAAAATTGTAAATGGCGTAAATCAAGAGGGTAAGATCTTATTTTTCCCCTACTCATCTTCTAGAAGATCAATGAGTGTTCAAGGTCACTTGAATGTGATGCGACCAATCTAAAGATGCTTTCTAAATGCCAAGACAGACAAGTTGAGATACCCCGCAGGAGCCACCCGTAGGGCCTCATGGTGGGGCCCACCTACATTATGCACCCCTATGGAGCCTTCACGGTCTAAAATGATATTTTTGGTAAATAAATAGTCCCTTTTATTTCCAATATTCAATGAGTGGTCAAAGGACACTTAATTAGGGCTAATCAGCTACCCTAATTAAGTGTAGCATAATCCCACTCCTACACAACTATAAATAGCCCCCCTTGGAGAGACTCAAGGACACACACCTATATTTTCAACTTTATGTTGTTTCTTGATCAATAGTAGAGAAAACCCCAACTCTCCCTCTTTCACAT
Source organism: Adiantum capillus-veneris (assembly GCF_014529385.1). NCBI lineage: Eukaryota > Viridiplantae > Streptophyta > Polypodiopsida > Polypodiales > Pteridaceae > Adiantum > Adiantum capillus-veneris. Next base: position 89,889,731 of record NC_140940.1, on the reverse strand, counting down.
CCTCCCTCCGAACCCTCCTGTTTGGAGGAAGTGCAACTCTATCCTCCACTCTTTCTATTCTACAATCTCTTACTCCATCAACCCAATAAATCATTTGTAGCCCCTCAATAACTTGTAAATACATCATGATCTCTCTCATGGTTATGTGTATGATCATTAAATCATCTTCAAAACTTTCAAGTGTCGCAATTCGTGATGGTTAGCCAGCGTTTGTCCTCCCCTTAAAAGGTGTGCGAGGAATCAAGTAAGTGTTCTATTCTCAATTTACCATTGGTTTGTTTCTCCACACTTATTCAATTGGTCTAAAGAAAATCTCACTCCAACTCTCTTTTTCTTCATTACATATGCATGTTGCTACCTCTCATGGTGATTTTATTTGTCACGGCATTGCATAGATGGAGATGAGCTCTCTATGCAAAGTGTGTTAGTTCGATGTAGGTGATTCTCTTGTGTGTTTTTTGAGAGGCAGGTCTTGTGTGCATGATTTTTTTGATGAGTCCTTGAGAGAAGAGGAGAAGGTGAATGCTATTCCACAAATTGCATATTTACATTTGATGCACGGCATTGGGTTGCATAGTCGTTGATGGTGTCAAGTGTCCAAAGTGTACATAGAGTAAGGGTTCTCAAAGTGTGTTGCTTGAGTGGGTGAGTGCAAATGTTATTTTGATTGGTTTCCTTTTCCACTCCCAAAAGAAGGTGGTGCCCCAAGTAGTGTGTGTACCTCTTTACGAATATTTTGTGAGGGTAGGCCTATTGGTTTGGGTTTAGAGGCCCCATTTCAAAAAGCTCGCCCTCAGTGCATTCTGGGTCAAAAACAACTGGGTCAAAAACTCACTGCTGTTAGTAATCGTGATTTTTTCACTTGACCTAAAGTGAGATTTGAGACCATAATCATGTGTGCTTAGGTCTTATAACATGTCCTATAAGTTTTGTAATGTTTGGATATTGTTTGATGCTATAACCATTGTGATTTGTTTGCCGATTAGCAACTAGCTTTTGGTGATTTTTGTCCTTTGAGTGTAGCTTGAGTTAGATGGGAGTTGTTTGTTGTTTTCCAAGAGATTGACAACCCCTGCTAGCCTCTATGCACTAGTCGAGTCACCTTTGTTCCATGGACTAACAATTATATTCGTGGTTCTCGCTATGTCTGCAATAAGATAGGAATGAGGCTAGACACCCACCGTCCCACATTTGGCGCAGCTATCGGGACTAACTTCGATAACATTTTTTGGAGCTTTTTATTGTAAAAACGCTTATTATTTTGATGAATCGAGAATGTTGTAACTCCTACTTTCTAGATAAACAGGGTAATGGATGAGCCGGGGCTACAAGCTTCGAGATTGTATCAACCTATCTTTAGTTAGATCTCCCAGATTATTAGTTTTGATCACAAAAACCTTTGCTAAGGTAGAAAAGCCAATTTTTGTAAGTATTTTATAAGTTTTTCAATAATAGAACACAACCGAAGCTAACAGCGCTCACTTCTCTCCTTCTCGCGTTTCCTACTCCCTTCCCGCTTGTCACATTGTAGTGCCGTCTGGTGCGTTGCAACCGCAGGTAAGAGCTCTACACATTGACATAAGCATTTCATTGGTATCCGTAGATTTTGGCGTCACCAACCAGCGGCCTAATTTCATCATAAGTAGGAATTTAAATTTAAAAATCATAAAATAAGTATAGGTGGAAAATTGGGGTATCATTGCTAGTAAGCATTTAGATACATTCTGGATCAAAAACGACTAGGTCAAAAACTCACTTACTTTTAATAATTGTGATTATCTCACTTGACCTAAAGTGAGATTTAAGACCTTAAGTATGTTTTCCTAAGTCTTATAAAACGTCATAGAAGTTTTCTGACGTTTAGATGTTGTTTGATGCTGTAACGGTTGTGATTTGTTTGTGAATTAGCGACTAGCTTTTGGTGATTTCTGTCATATAAGAATGTCTTCTTAGGTCTTATAAACATATCCTAGAAGTTTCATGACGTTTGGATGTTGTTTGATGCTGTAGTGGTTGTGATTTGTTTGCCGATTAGCGACTAGCTTTTAGTGATTCTGTCATTTGAATGTAGCTTAAGTTAGATGCGAGTTGTTTGTTGTTTTCCAAGAGATTGACAGCCTATTGTAGCCTCTATGCACTAGTCGAGTCAGCTTCGTCCCATGGATTGACAATTATATTTGTGGTTCTCGCTATGTCTACAATAATAAGAGTGAGGTTAGACACCCATCCCACATGTGCCAACTAAGCATACGTGCACGTATGCAAGGTATGCTAGCTAGCATGCCAATTGGCATACTGGGTATGCTAACTAGCATGCCAATTGGCATACTGGGTATGTTTATTAGCATACTGGGTACGCTAACTAGCATACATGGAATCATAATAAACAACATGAGCATAGTATAAGTATGCTACATAGCATGTAGGGTATGCTAGTTAGCATATTGAAAATACTAACTACTATATTTGGTGTGCAAACTAAGCATCCTTGGTCATATACAGGGCATGCTAACTAGCATACTTGGTATCTTAACTAGCATATCGGGTATCCTAACTAGCATACATGGAATTATAATTAGCATCCTAAGAATAGTAGAAATATGCTACATAGCATACAAGGTATGCTAGTTAGCATATTGAACATACCAACTACCAAATAAGCATGCTTGGAGGTATATCGGGCATGCTAACAAGCATACTGGGTATGCTACCTAACATACAAGGCATATTGGGTCTGATAACTAGCATTCTTATTAGCATATTGGGTATGCTAACTAGCATAATGAGTATGCTAACTAACATACTGAGCTCAGAAGTATTATGCTACATAGCATTTTGGGTATGCTAGTTAGCATATTGAACATACTATTTAGTATATTTGTTGTGCCAACTAAGACATGATATTACTAAATTTTAATTCCAGTGAGATCATAGTGTGATGGCTCTATACAGGAAAAAACAAAATCTACCTATGTTCACTTTGAAGTCAAAAAATCTCTGCACATCAAAATCGAACATTGAACTAAATAAAACTAACCTCTATTATATTATATTTTGCAAATTTATTACCTCATGTGAGAGTACACTCTACACACAACAAGAATCCATAAATTATATCACTAATTCACTTCCATGTGTCAGTAAACTGAGCACATAGGAAGCGACTCCTATAAAATAAACACCTTGCAATGAGTGGGAGTATGAACTCTACACAATATACAAGGCTTATAATCATTGATCCTAAAACTAAAATTTTCTATCAAATTTTGATCAACAATTTAAATTATTTTTAATAAAATTTATTTTCAAACTATTTTATTGACTCAATAGATTTCAAAGTTTAAAAATCAATTTATTTTTCTTTTGTTTTTTACATGGATTACCTTTTATGATGTGAAATGAGCTCAAGAGGGCACGCTGCCTTCTTATATAGATTTTTTTGTATCAAGCATGTCTTTGACCAATTTGCTGACATGACACCGTATAAAATGGGCATATAATTTGGGTTAATGAATAATACACCCATTATTTGTGTATTATTTGTCTCCCAAATAACAAATAATGCTACTTAGGCTTAGTCGAGTCTGTGCATACATGCATTTTAGTTGTACTCTTGTATGTAAGCTCTTGGGTGATTGTTTTCACCTTAAAAAACCATCTGTTCAACATGAGATATCCGCTTTAGGCAAAAATACTTAGTTGAAAACTATGTATTGTAGAATTATAGTATCTACTAGAATGATTATAAGGTATATTTGTAAAATAGAGACATTCTAAAATCTTAGTAAGTAAAATTATAAAGTGTTATTTATAAGTATGTTAGTCGGACATTGCGATGGGACGTCTGTAGCATAGCTGTCTAGCACTAACATAATGTCAATACTCAGGGAAGCGAATCGAATGGAACACAAAGACTCTTTGAGGGTGTCATTCTCAAGATATGAATGTCTGGAACTAAGCTATCATTTGAACTAGAAAATCCATCACTCTCTACTCTGGAAAAACTGTCCATGTCCTATCTCACCGCTCTAGGTCATCACGCCATTTCATCAACCAAACAAACTCAAAATGCATAGAAACTTTAGGAAGATCTATAATAGACCTAGGGCATTATCCTACAAAGTCTGACAAACATCATAATAAAGTACAAAAATCTTGAGCCATCATGGTACAAATCCTAAAAATTACAACTATTGAAAAAGGTCACCCTATGGTCTAGGATAACTTTCCTATGGTCAAAATGTCAAAAAACAACCAGTTTTACACTCAAAACTACAGATTTAGCTCACAAACTGGTAGTCACAAACCACATCAAAATTGAGAATGATTATACTTAATTGAAATAATAAGAGACAAGGAACACAATACACTCTTTGGAATTGAATTTTGATTACCAGACACTGAGAGAAATTGATTACAATGTACAACTGAGTTGTTGCTCTCATCCTCACGTACAAAGCTCTTCAAAAAACTTGAGATAATGTTACAATGGTGTGCTAAAACTAGAGATTTTGGAACTTATATCAAGGGATTCTCATTTGGCCAATGACTGACTTACAAGGCTTTTAGGTTCATGACAAAAGAAATACAACTCAGGGTGTACAAAATGCGGCTCAATAATCATGGCTTCTCTTTTATACAAAGCTTTCCTAGGAAAAATTATATGATTACATCAAATCATGGGCTTTGTGGTGATGTAGCCGGATAGGAGGATGCATGTTAGGTATTTCTGCCAAACTTTCCCCCCTTCCTAGCCTTTACACGTCCTCGTGCAAGCTTTGTCTTTTGGCTTTAGTACTCAAATTGCCTTTTCTGAAGTGTCTTCGTGATTCATGTGAACTTGGTAGCCTAAGCCACAATCTCCGCTTGTATGGATAGATCCTTGTATGCATAACTTTAGGATTCAAGGATATATCCATAAAGTTTTTTGTTCTCTTTTTTATGAATAATCTTATTGTACAATGAATAAGAATGCCATTGTCCTCACAAGTTTGTAGGACTATTTTCAATATACTAGTACTATTTGCTCGTGTGATGTGGATGATTTTTTGTTTCATTCTACACTAAGTGAGAAAATAGCTATAGAGAAAGCACGTGTGACTAAAGCTTTTGATGGTCATAAAGTTTGGCATCCTCTTACAAAATCTTTGCTTTCTTGGATGGTGTTTTTGATCAGTATCTGGATTTGGTTTAGTGGTCTTGTAACTTTAATAGATTCCATTTGATTCTATTGATTTATGACTCTAAAATTAGGCAAGCTACAAAAAGAATGTAAAGAAAGAGGAAAGGAAGTGGACTACCAAAAGAAGAACAAGAGCACAAGCTAGTATTGATTAGAAAATCTGTGACTAAATCATTCTTGTGAAAGATTCATAGAGTATGTTTCTATAGAAGTGTGTTTCAAGGTTGTCATGATTAATATTTGTAATATGTTAGTAATACTATGATACTAATTGCAGATAATGTGTATTATCAATCCAAGCTTGGAAAACTCTTGGTTTGACATTCTTTGGGTTTGCCAATGTTTAATACGACAAAAATAATCACATTGGATAAATTATACCAGCTATCTACAGAAAACAATGGCCAAATGACAGATATTGAGCTTAAGGAATTATTTCAGAAACTTCAACCATTATTGAGTAGTAAAAGGTTTCACTTATTTACATTATCTTTTTTCTTTACTAAAAATCATACAAATGTTAAAAAAAAAAAAAAGGATTGCAAGGTGGAAAAGGGATGACAACGATAGTATGTGTGTTTCAAAACATGGATTGAAAAGTGTTTTGGCCCTAAAAGCAAAAATAAAGTTTCACTGCATACATGATGTAGTATTTCTAAGCCAGCTTTCATCCACGAAATATGCTAGATGCCTTGTGTTTAAGATGAGTGCAAAGGGAGATGGTTCATGTATAGATCTTGTCAATAAATGCAACCATCCGGAGAGATGGGAAATTGTTGGGTATGTTTTGATCATATGAAGAGGATTAGAGGTTGGCATACCATGGCATGTCATGTGTATAATCCATTTATGCAATAACTTCAAACAATAGCAATTGGTGAGTTTGGATGTGACAATACAAAGGCTCAAATATTATTTGGCAGATGTTGAACGAAGCATTGGAAAAGGAAGGTTAGCCAAGAACTGAACTCCATGGTTTCATGCTTGATGAGACTCAAAAAAATTGGTTGGTAGTGTGGAGAATGTTCAATGGAGGTCCAAAAAACATTATGGATGTAAAAGAACAAACTTGCCTCTGGCATTGGGAAGACATCTTGGATAAAAATTCAAGAAAGTGTGTCCAACCAGGGTGTCAAGAGGAGTACAAAACTCAATATAGGGTTTGGAAGAATGCTCCCTCTTTTGAAAGTAATACTATGGAGCTAAAGTCTCTATGTGAATGGTTGGAGAAGGGTAATGCAGAACCAAACCATGAAAGAATGCTGGACACTTGGATTTCTTGGTGGCATGCCAGAGTTTTCCATTGGGGGGAACACATTCTAAAGGAATCTTTTCTTTTCTATGAAAATTTTGTGATTAGTTTATTTGTTCTTTCGTTCCTTTCAAACATTCTTATATTTGCTCTAGGCAATGGAGAAAGATGATAGATATATGGTTCTACATGATAACCTATACAAATCTATTTATGGGAGCTGGTTGGTCACAAACAATGGTGTGAAATACATGTGTGTCAGATATCATTTGTGCATGCCTGCAAGGTGCACAACATACCACTTTATTGAAGGGGCAACACATAGGAGCTGGACCCAGCTTACAAACTTTGCACATAGGGAGACCAATAAGGATGAAGCAAACATACTCAAAAAGGAAGATAATAGACCTCACAAATGAAGTTTCTACAAAACTTGGTATTGATGTTAAGGCAGATGTTGAATGTAAAAATACAACCACAGTAACAAAGAAGAGACTCACATCACTTGCATCTCTAATTCATGAGTTTGACTCACACATGCCAGAGTTCCAAAAGGTTACAATGCCTCAACAAAAAAAAAGGTCCTTGTGTGCTGCTAATTTTTCTCCTGAACAAGATGATAATATTCAAGTACCAGAAGTTGATGTGAGTCAAAGAGTGTGGGCAATACGACGAACCAATCTGGGGAGTATGGTCATATATCAAGGATATCTCAACTCTATTAAAACTATGTGTAACAAATACATAGATTCAAAGGGACGTGCAGGTAATGAAGGAGTTTCGGCACCGTCTTTTTATGGAAGAATAAGAATGTCATGAGATGACTCTAAAATTTGATCATAAATCAAGATTTTACAATTGGGGCCATGCCTATTGGTGTAGCAGTAGATCGTGCCCCTCTTACATTTACCATCTCTTTTCAATTCAACATAGCTCGATTGACACAGACATCCACACATGCATGATATAGTTTCACATCAGAGACTGATTTTGTCTACATAGATGGCATATACATATGCTTATCTACTGAGGAGCTGGGACTTCCATTAGAGGAGCTTACCCAAATACGGGCATAAAAATTACCTGTTGTAGTAGCAAAGGCTTACCCACACAACCAACCTGAGCATTGACATCATTCTGGGAGATGCTCGAGAATAGTTGGTATGATGAGAAGTGTCGAGAGATGAGAGACAAACTTTAGAGAGAGGTGTTTTCGGGAGTCATTACTCATTGACAGTCACATATTTCCTTCCAACGGATTGTGTGATGAAAGAAGAGGGCCTATCTTGCTCAGCTAGACAAGGAGTTGTATAAGCTATTTTTGAGCCAAGACTCATGTGATAAATGGATATTATTCCATGAGCACTCCCCTCCATTGGCTATCACATCCACTGATACTTGGGGTGAGTGTGCAACATCTCTTTACACAGCTCCAAGAAAGCTGCCTCTACCAGACCCCCCAATGCCATGTCCAAAGACATGCATTTTATTTACCACTGAGATGGTGAAGAAAGCTATTGACAAAATGAGGACTACGAGAGAATATGATCATGATGGATTAGTGACGGAACACTTTATACATGCCCAAGATATGCTTGCATAAATTCTTGCGTTGATGTTTAATCAAGCCATGTGTGAGGGTTTTCCTGATACTTGGAGTATGTCAACTGTTGTTCTTATTTTAAAGGCAGGAGATGCAATGATGCCTGGGAACTATCACACCATTATGATTGGGCATGCAATGGCCAGGTTATTTGCATCTATTCTTGAGCAGAAATTGAGTAGATGGGTAGAGAGAGCAGGCATACGGGTATTAGGACAGTCAGGTTTTAGGAGAGGTTTCCTACTCTTGATCACATATTGACATTCAAGGCTATTATTTAGGAGGGAATATCACATGGTAGAAGGATTTACTGTACTTTTGTGGACTTCCCCAAATCATTTGACATAGTCCCTAGAGCTTGAATGATGCGCAGGTTATAGGAGATGGGTGTACCCACAAACCTGCTTTGGGGGATCATGGCCCTGTACAAGACACTTGTGGGTCAAGTCCGCACTCCCGAGGGGGTGTCTTAGCCTTTTCACTCCACTATTGGGGTGAAACAGGGTTGTCTACTCTCCGCTACTTTATTTGGTGTTTATGTGGATGAAATTTCATATTACATTGAGAGGAGAGGCGATAGAGGAGAACAACTAGTAGGGACTTGGATCTCATTACTTCTATATGAAGATGATATTGTGTTGATCTCAGATTCACTAGAGGGAATGCAACGACATTTGGATACATTGCACACATTTGCTAGTGATAATGGCTTATAATTGGTGAACCTTGGTAAGACCAAGGTTATGGTGCTCAACACCAAACCACAGTGGGTCAGGCGATCTGTACCTACCTTTGCATATAGTCTGGAGGCGGTGGATGATATAGATGCATACACTTACCTTGGTGTGGTCTTTAATGGTCCAGTGTTTTCTTTGAGGAGAGCAGTAGAGACTAGGCTAACGAAAGTGCATGCAATTTAGGGAAGAAGGAGAGGATGTGTTCACAGGTTCAATTCCAGGAGCCTCAAACGAAACTATGGCTTTTCAACACTTTGTTCACATCAGGTATGCATTATGGGGTGCATATATGGGGGCTTCTTGGAGGATTAGGGCCAAGGCCTCTATACCGCATGAGATTATCCATGTAGAGCTCGCTGCTCGAGGGATTCACTAGTAGTACTAGGAAGACATCACCTACGTGCACCCAAATTTCCATTTTACCCCCTATATACGGGACCCTCCTTTGTAAAATCTACCTTTTTGGCGTTATAAATCCTCCTATTGTACACTCACGTGACATCATATGGTAATCCTTAGTGAAGACCCCGAGGCTCCTTGCTCCCCCACTGGTCATCGAGGCACTTACCAGATCCGTTTCTTTCATACACAGTGGGATCTCCCTAGAGACATTATGCCCATCTAGCTTTGGAGTCTTCTCGGTAGCTTCCTTAGAGGGAGACACCTCTTGTTGGTATGCACAGATGCAAGGATTTTAATTACGTGATGATGCATTTTGTTAAATGTTAATTATTGTTGTTATTATCACTATTTTTTTCATGTTAATAACATATCTAATGTCATGACCTACAAAAATCGGTAGAAAACGTAGAACCGACGGGACAACCAACAATCCCGGCAAGCCCGGCGGGTTTATCATGAAACCCGACGGGACCGGCGGGACAAGCAAGACTCCCGCCGGACCCGTCATGTACCCCCTCCATATTTGGCGGCTCTATATAACCCTGTGTAGTAGACATCACATCACATCACCTCTTTTTCTAAATTTGGTCATCCTTTAAAATTTAGAAGAAAAACTAAAGGTAAAAAAATGAATAGTCTTTAAAAAAAAGTAAAACTTGATGTAACTCTGATCATGGATCATTAGTTCTTTTTTGGACTGAACTGATTCTTGAAAGGAGGTAGAAAGGTGAATCTTTGGGTCGGTATCTCTACATTTGGGATGGACTAATCTCATGTTTGGTGCACCGCCGTTATATTTGCTAAATTGATTAGAAATTCTATCATGGGTCATTAGTTCTTTTTTGGACTGAATTGGTTCTTGAAAAGAGATAGAAAGGTGAATCTTTGGGTCGATATCTCTACTTTTGGGATGGACTGATCGCATGTTTGATTCACCGTTTTATTTGCTTGCTATTCCGATTAGAGATCCAATCATGGGTCATTAGTTCTTTTTTGGACTGGATTGATTCATGAAAGCAGGTAGAAAGGTAAATCTTTGGGTCGATATCTCTACTTTTGGGATGGACTGATCACATGTTTGATTCACCGTTGTATTTGCTTGCTATTCCAATTAGAGCTCCAATCATGGGTCATTAGTTCTTTTTTTGACTGGACTGATTCATGAAAGGAGGTAGGAAGGTGAATCTTTGGGTCGATATCTCTACTTTTGGGATGGAATGATCACATGTTTGATTCACCGCTATATTTGCTTACTATTTCGATTAGAGATCCAATCATGGGTTATTAGTTCTTTTTTGGACTGGACTGATTCATGAAAGGGGTACGAAGGTGAATCAGTCCAGTACTTTTGGGATCAGTACTTTTGATCTTTTGCTATTTCGATGTTTGTACTTTTGGGATGGACTGATCACATATTTGATTCACCGTTGTATTTGCTTGCTCATGTTTGAGTAGATTGAGGTTTATTCCCTTTAGGCTTCACTACTACGCTTATGTGTGATATTGATTATAACACTAATGTTTGGTTTGAATAATACTTGAAAGAAGAGATAGCATACTGAGCTATGTTTATTGGTATTGTAGGCATCCAATAAGTATGTCTTCCACCGGGAATGTGAGCGGTGATGTTGGTGTCTCAAGCCTGGCTTCCTTGAGGAGACCTCCTACCTCGATGCTAGGTCCTGCTTCGCAGGGCACCACTTCGCAGGGCAAGCGAAAGGTAGGTGGAAAAAGTCCAAGACCCGAGTGGAATTTTGCCACAAATTTAAATAAGTATCAAGATTGGAAATGTAACTTTTGTGGCGAAGAGAAATCTGGAGGAGTACCAAGAATAAGGGATCATTTGCTAGGTAGCAATACCAGAATCCAAGGAGGAAAGTGCAAGGGCTTAGGTGCAGAAGAAGCAACTATGCGCTTAAATTCTTTAATTGGTAAGCTAATTTCTACGAGCAAAAGATCAAAACTCTCTACTTTCGACCATCACACCCCGATATCGATAAGATCAAACCAGTATGAGGGATCATTGGGTGTAACGCCCACCAATGGAAGCACTCAAAGCAGGGAACCAACTTCTCATATCGATGGAACTACACCTCCAAACCATGGATCTCCTGACTTTCAGGTAGGATCGTCAAAAAGTAGACAGGTTAGCTTACATATGAGCTTCAAAACGCTTGCCTTAGAAGAAGCACAACTTGCTCTAGCTAAAGCCGTCTATTTCACTGGGTGATCATTGGCCATTGTCACCCGTGATGCATGGAAGTCAGCTTGGAAACGCATTGGGGAATATGGTGCTGGATTTACCCCTCCAACATATCACCATATGAGAAACCAACTGTTGGATAAATGTTACACAAGCACACAACACGATATTCAAAGGGTAATATTTAATGCAACAGAACAATCTGGATACACCATAGTTAGTGATGGTTGGTCCAACGTTCAAAGGCGGCCATTAATCAACATCATGCTTGTATGTCCTCATGGTGAATGTTTTATCAAAGCTATGGATAGCTTTGGTCAAATAATGTTTGGCAGTTTTATAGCTGACATCATTGGCGACGCAGTTGAGGAATTTGGAAAAGAAAATGTTGTCCAAGTAATCATGGACAATGCCAAAAATTGTAGGGCTGCAGGTAGGATACTTGAAAGTCGCTTCTCTCACCTATATAGTGCTGGTTGCAGTACACACAACTTGAACTTGGTATTGCAAGATTGGTACAAGAGGGAGGACACAGAGTGGTTTAAATGGATACAGACAATGCTCGCTTAATATTCAAGTTTGTTTTGAAGCGTCAGAGGGTTCTTGACATGTATGTCAGAGGATGTCTACTATGTTAAAACTGTCGTGCGAAACTAGATTTTGCACCAACTACTATACGGTAGAATCACTAATAAAAAATAAGAATGCTATGACGGAGACATTTGTTTGTGCCACTTTTTCAGAATGGAAGGCCGCGGTCAAAGGGAGAAGATAAAAATCAAAATAGGGGTGATCAGAGATCTACTAGCTGATCGCCACTTCTGGGATGATGTGGTGGATGTGCACAATGTCATGATGCCAATTATGCTCGCATTATGCCAACTGGATTCTGCCTTGCCTAGCATATGAAAGGTGTGGATGGCTTGTTGGACTGTTCAAGAAAGCCTTGCAAATCCAGAGGAGCCCCAGGAGCCAATTGTGAAGCCTTGGAAGACACCATTCACTCAAAAGAGGAGAGAAATTTTGAGAAAGTATGTGCATGGTCGATGGGTTGGAGCACATAGTCCACTACACAGCGTAGCTTTCTTATTGGATCCAGAGTATTGGGCAATGGAAATAGACAAACTTGATGAGGAGGTGCTGGAAGACTTTTATGATGTGATAGGCAGGTTTTATGATGATCATGATGAGCATGCATCAGCTGTTATTGATCTTACGGAGTTTAAACTCAAAGAGGGTAAGTTTGACACAGAATTTGTGCAGAAACTTGCCACAGAGCAACCAGCGTGGAAGTGGTGGATGATGAATGGTGGTAGTGCACCCACCCTTAAATGCCTAGCTGTTAGAATCCTAGACCAATGTGCATCCAATTCAAGTTATGAGAGAAACTGGAGTACATATAAATATGTACATTCCACCATCAGAATCTGCCTTCTAAATTCAAGAGCTGAAAAATTGGTGTATATGTACTGCAACCATGGGCTATTGGCAAGAGTGCAAGCTGAGAACTACAAAGAGGAGATGCCGCGCTGGACTTATGATGTAACCAATGATGAGGTGGACGAAGACAGTGAGCTGCAAGGGGAATCTCATGAAGTAGAAACTACGTGTACTTTAGAAGAGATTGAAGAGAATTTGGAAATTGAACCAACTTTGACCCGTCGCAGCAAGCGACGGTGGTTTAATTAATAGATTATCGAATCCATTGAGTGACTCTTGTTTAAGTTCAGAAACTGTTTATCTTATAAGATTTTTTTTATATTTAGTTTAAGGTTTAGACATTTGCTTAATAATAAACGAAGCCCTTAAAAACCTTTACAAGGCCACAAATCACTATTAAAGCTTCATAATATACAAAGCCCTAAAAAATCTTTGCATTATCACATATCATAATTGAAGCTGAAGTGAGGAAAATTCACAATTCACTAATAAATTCTCGCAAGACAACGAGTAAATGTTTTCAAATGTTACAAAAACTATCCAAGTGATAGTGAAATATTTGTGAGAATATCTTCATTCTCCTGTTCACGCTGACCTTTAAGCTTATTATAGTCTTCAGACATTTTGAACATTGCATATAGCTTTTTGGTATCTCATACTCACATATAGCACAATGAAAGTTATTCATTATGCTTTGCATCAAGCATGATATATGGTACATATGTCTGTATGGCAAGCTGAAGTGACCACACCACTCATGAAAGAATGATCTACATATGGGGCAAGGACCACCGTGCTCACCAGAAGCTGGAGGGGCCTCAATAGATGTTGGGTGCTCCATCAATGTGCATCATTTTGTCTCTTTATAGTCGCCTCTAACTCTTTTACGTGGCAAGATAGCACCTTGACCTCCCTTTGCAAGTCTCTATTTCGGGTTGCTTCTGCATGAGAGCCTTGTGTAGCTTGTGATGCTTGCCTCAGTTGAGTTTGAAGCTCCTCCTTAACTTGGTGCACTTCCATTGATGCACCTTCTAGTGCCAATGACATCTCTTGCCGTGTGACGGTGATTGCACTACTGCGAATGTCCTCAACCGTCATGTGAGGTGTCCTTGAGCTGAAGTCCACTGCTTCACCCAAGACATAATGCATGTATAACATCTTGGAAAACCACAATGGACAATCCATAGGATGCATAGGATGACCCATAACATCGAGATATATGTTCTCTCCATTGTCTCGTATGTCTGCATTAATGCATTGTGATAGCTTGAGTTGGCCTTTCTTGATGTTGTCATCTGCAATGCCTGGCCATATGGATTTGACCATTTCTCCGTCAATCCTAGTGTTCACCTCTTTCCATTGTGTACCCACTGGGTTGGCCCACTGGGAGCAACAAGCTGCAATTCGAGCGGTGTCGTTCACTCCACCGCCTTGACACATGGATCTGAGACGCTCAAAAGCGCGTTTAGATCTTTGATTATCATTATCCATATCCTGATTAAACACCATACTTCAGTTACGGCATACAAACTTAATGATAATCAATTGTTATAAGAGTAACCACCATTTTACGACAATCAATTGATATTAGAATAACCACCATCTTACGACAATCAATTGATATAAGAGTAACCACCATTTTTTAAATCAATGAATGACAATCAGTGATTCCACGTGGCTTATTGCTTGAAACTTGAGAGAAAAAACAAAAATTTGTTGTCTATTGAGATATAACAAAGTGTTTTTATTACTCATACATCATCCATGGCGCATAAAACCCAATTTTTAAAAGTGCTTTTATAAGTCAAAAGTCTCAAAAAACCCTGCTTCATAAAGTACATCATATATCCATCAAAAAAAGGCTACCCTCATTTCAGAACGAGGGCGTAAGCATCATGCTGGCTGGGCTTCAAATCTTTCTAATTCTTCATCCAAAAGTGCCAAGGTCTTTCTGTCTATGTATTTCTTCCTCGCCCAACCTTCCACAACAATCCTAGATATGGCTTGTACCTCCACTGAAACCTTATGTTTGAACCAATCTGTGCTGTAGTAGTTAGAGAAATCTCCACAAAACTTACGAAATTTCCATATCACCCATTCTATGGCGTACACATCTGTGGCCTTGGTCCATGGGCACGGGTGATTTCCATCTAGTAACTCAGGAGCTCGCCAAGGATGAAGCTTTTGCCAGTTTTCATCGGTATTGTTGGTGTTTTGTGTCTCTAAGCCAACACGCAGAGCCAATCCCCAATCAATTATTCCAATACGAGGAGTGAGATCCTTGGTAAAGTCCAACATGATGTTCCATGGATGGAGATCATTGTGGATCACTCCCTCGTCATGTGCAAATCGCAATGCCTTCACCAAGGCATGGATCAACGAGGGAGCATGATTGCATAGGCTCTTGATACATGTTTTCTTGTCTTCAGAGGGCTGCTCCCATTTAAAGTCTTCAGGGATCTTTCCTTTCCCCTCTTGATGTGCTACAAGCGTCGTGAAAGAGCCATGTGGAAGGGGCACTATCTCCATAAGATCACCTAAAGTTCCCCCATTGAAGTATGGGAATATCAGAAACCATGGCAACGTTACAGAGTGGGCAATACTCCTCACAATCCCTCTATGGTTGAGATCTACCCCACTTTCTGATGCAAAGCATTTCCACTGATGCTTGTCCTGTCCTTTGAACTCCTTGGCACAATAAGTATTCGTTGCACGAAGGAAACTGATCCCTTTGATTTGAACTTGCCACCCTGTGCCATAAGCCCCTGACCGAGGTTTCTTGATCTTCTTAATGGAATTATTTGGAATGCCGAGAGTCATACTACATTCAAAATTCTATATACTGCTCTCCGAGTGACTGGCAGAAGCCGTAGAACCGGATGTTCCATCAATGGCAACCTCCTCAATAAATGGTTCTCCAACTTGGCTGCTCCCCATAACTCTGGTGATAGCCATTCGCATTTTCTTGCTTAGGCCAAACTATGTGTCTATGTGGGATGCTCGCCTTGACCTCTCCTTTTCAGCTCTCCATCTAGTGTTCCAATGCTCTAGCTTACCCTTGTCTACTTCTTGAGGGCATTCCTCTTTCAAATCAGAGGCCACCTTGGGCAAATTGCCCACCCAATTGCTCAGTAATGAGATTATTGATTCGATTGTTTTGTCTGGATATAACAAAAACATTTTGCGGGCAATCTCACTGTATAATGATTGCAATGTAGACTCATCTACAACAATCTGTGCTATATCATCAGGATCTAGTGCACTGATGATAGTAATCAACAATTGTCTAATTTTCTTTTTGAACTCTATCATTGAAGTAGCAGAAGGATCCATTTTGCCTGCAATGGTATTATTGCAAGCAACACATTCTGAAATATAACTATGTGCCACTGCATTTGGATCTTTTCTACGTGAAAGAAAAAGTGCAGTATAGACCATAGATCTCGTACGCTTTTGTAGTGACACACCTAATCGCAATTGCAACCATGTGCCAATGCCTCACTGTACGACAACTTACAAACAGATGCTCCTGTCATTCTAGCAGCAACACACC
This sequence comes from Adiantum capillus-veneris, assembly GCF_014529385.1. NCBI lineage: Eukaryota > Viridiplantae > Streptophyta > Polypodiopsida > Polypodiales > Pteridaceae > Adiantum > Adiantum capillus-veneris. The sequence goes on along the minus strand of NC_140940.1, from coordinate 89,873,359 downwards.
TAGTCACAATTGCAACCATGTGCCGAAGCATGAATGACTGGGAGCAACATAAAACATAGTCACCCTACCCTTTTGCAATGACACACCTAGCCGCAATTGCAACCATGTGCCAGTGCATCCACGCACGGTGACTTCTTTCAAACAGATGCTCTTGTCATTCTAGCAGCAACACACCTAGTCGCAATTGCAACCATGTGCCGAAGCATGAATGACTAGGACCAACATAAAACATAGTCACCCTACGCTTTTGCAATGACACACCTAGCCGCAACTGCAACCATGTGCCAGTGCATCCACGCACGGTGACTTCTTTCAAACAGATGCTCCTGTCATTCTAGCAGTAACACACCTAGCCGCAATTGCAACCATGTGCCTAAGCATGAATGATTGGGAGCAACATAAAACATAGTCACGCTACGATTTTTCAATGACACACCTAGCCGCAATTGCAACCATGTGCCAATGCATCCACGCACGGTGACTTCTTTCAAACAGATGGTCCTGTCATTCTAGCAGCAACACACCTAGTCGCAATTACAACCATGTGCCGAAGCATGAATGACTGGGAGCAACATAAAACATAGTCATCCTACGCTTTTGCAATGACACACCTACTCGCAGTTGCAACCATGTGCCAGTGCATCTACGCACGATGTCTTCTTTCAAGATTCAAGCATATGAAGCATTATGAAATTATTTGAGCACACATTCATGCATTAGATGCTACCGTCAATCTAGCAGCAACACACCTAGTCGCAATTGCAACCATGTGCCTAAGCATGAATGATTGGGAGCAACATAAAACATAGTCATCTTGCGTTTTTGCAATGAAACACCTAGCCGCAATTGCAACCATGTGCCAGTGCATCCACGCGCGGTGACTTCTTTCAAACAGATGCTCCTGTCATTCTAGCAGCAACACACCTAGTCACAATTGCAACCATGTGCCGAAGCACGAATGACTAGGAGCAACATAAAACATAATCACCCTACGCTTTTGCAATGACACACCTAACCGCAATTGCAACCATGTGCCAGTGAATTCATGCACGATTACTTCTTTCAAACAAATGCTCCTGTCATACTAGTAGCAACACACCTATCGCAATTGCAACCATGTGCCGAAGCATGAATGACTAGGAGCAATATAAAACATAATCATCGTATGCTTTTGCAATGACACACCTAGCCGCAATTGCAACCATGTGCTAGTGCATCCACGTACGATGATTTGATAAAAGAAATTTTATACCTTTAAGTTTTAACACTAGGTTGGTAACCTAACAGGACATAAAAGTGTCCTTTCAGGGTTTTGAAAAAAACCTCCAAAACCATAGTAGATCCACTCATTTTGTAAAATCCTTTCATGAGGTTATAGTTCAAGGCCTACTACAGATGGAAAAAATAAGAAACTTGTAAAATTTCTCGTCTTTTGGTCACACCAAGCCTCCAAAGTTGATGGACCAGTACATTTTCATCAAAACAGTCATTTCTTATGTTTTGTTGCATAAAAATAAGATTAGGGATTTTTGTAGAACTTGAGATAAATTTCCTAGTTAACTTCAATGGGTTGGTCATCAGAACATATGAGTGCTTCTCACTCACTATTTTTTATTTTGCCAAAAGAAATAGGTACAAAAAAGTTGAATTTTTACCAATCTGCAAACCTATCATCAAAGTTTCTATAGCCACGCTCAATACAAATAATATGCATGTTTTCTTAGTTCCCTGTTGTCCTTTAGGTTCATAAGGATCCATGGAGCATGTCAAAAGAATAATACGTCTCTTACCAAGGGGAATCTTGGGGACAAAGATGAAGTGCTAAATACAGCAAACATGAAAAACTGGGTTCAACATTATGAGTTGTAGAATTCCATTGAAACTATTCAATATCTAGCCAAATTTGATCCTTATGACTAGATATGGTTACTACCTACAAATTGCATATAGTTGTCACAAGAAACTAGAAATATTGAAAAAGCTATACTTGATATACTAGAATGTTCCGTTTTCTTCTATAATTGAAAAAAACAACCATCGTTGTGTACTATGCAAAATAGGGTATCAGGTGCCCCAAAAATCAGGGAATATTAGCTTTATGTTACAATATGTGACATAAAAAATCAAAACTGCTTTGGATATCATGAAAGCCACCAAAAAAATCATAGAAGAGCTAAAATTGGCTAAAAAACAAGATTTGACAATTTTTGTAATTTGGTCATAACTTACAACTTTAACATTTATTTATCCCTAGAAGCATCAATACATGTTGAGGACTACTAAAGATAGTTCTCTAGCATTATAGACCGCACAAACATGAATTCTAGAGTGGTATAGTTGCAAAAATTTGAAAAAAGCCAAAAACAGGACCCGTTTTTTCACACAGTTTAGGTTGTGAAATGTTGTGCAAGGACAAGGTTAAAGATGGAATTGATATTCCAAAAAAATGTCAAGTTTTTTTCAGCTCATGAGACAACTTTCTAGATAGATAGAACCTCAAAATCCATTTTGAAACTCTTGATATAATTCAAGGAAAATGGTCACTTAACAGGACATAAAAGTGTCCCAGGACATAAAAGTGTCCCATTACCAAACTAGTGTTAACGCAAAAAACTCAAAAAAACATCAATAAAATAAGGAAGGGTTTAAAAAGTTAGTGCTACACTGTTTTGAGAATGTGGAAAGCTTCCAAAAAGTTTGGTGAAGACTTTTCAATGTACCTCTTTTGTGAAAAAGACAAGCACCGGTGTCGCCTTTATATAGCCACGGCGGGCCCGACGGGGAAATAGCTTTACCCGGCGGGCCCGGTGGGCAAACTTATTAGCCCGGCGAGCTACGAGCCAGTCTCCAGGTCTCCCTAGAGGTAAAAAAACATGAATGTCAATTAACGTAATATTTGTTATTTTGCATTTCTATTGTTATTAACCTGAAATTATAGTGTGATCACGTCATTTTGAAATCCCTGCCCTGCACAGATGACATCTTGGTTCAAGATGCATGGTTTTGACATGGATAGATTACCCCCTTTCCCAGTATTCACTGGACGCACCCTCTTTGTATCTCACACGGACCGAGATCACTCAGCTCATTAGACAAGACTTGATCTAGCTAGACACTAGGAGGACCTCAGGAGGACATGGATACAGCCTCTACGTGTGCTTGGCACAAAGATGGCTTCTACAGAGAGCATCTCCTTGAGCTTACAGTGGATGGTTTTGTGACCAAACCCGCCTACATGGACACTCATCTATCCCATGGATTACGATGTGCTATCTGATAGATGGGCACATCATCACATCAATTAGAAACTGAGGCTGGTAGATTTAGAGGAGTACCAGCAGAGGCTAGGATTTGTTAGCTATGCCATATAGAGCCAGAGACAGAGCTACATCACATATGTCATTGTCCAGTCTACTTTGAGATACGATGCCGTTTCCACTGCCTATTCAGAGAGGGTTTTGGACCACTGGCCAAAGTTATGAGATATTAGGATTAGAGATGCCTTGGGCTATTTTTATTGGAGCTGCGCAGACATAGGAAAAGCCTCTTGAGGAGACCAGACAGTAGGAGACACTCAGAGAGGGAGATCATTGATTTCTTCCGACTACATACGTGACGTTTAGATGAGCAGGCATCACAACAGACTTCAACGTCCACCTATACCAGAGGTACACTGATTGACAAAGCCACTGAGCATGAGAGATCAAGATGCCCATGAATGCGAGGGTCATCAAGAAATCAGTGGAAGCTGCATCAGAGGGTCTGAACTGTTCTAGCACGACATGGAAGACACCGAGTTAGAGTATTCATTGAGGAGGACATTGATGAGCTTTGCCAAAGATCGATGCTGGATATCATAGGATAGAATATTGATTCTAGCATCTAAACCTTTCATTTCATTTCATTCCATTCCATTTTCATTTCATTCCATTTCACTTTAGCTCAGTTTTGTTTCAAGTTTTTAGTTTTTGACTTTTAGTTTTTTACAGAGATATTGTATCTGATTCACCATTTGTAAGCTCTTTTTTCTCATAGGTCACTTGGCCTTTTGAAGACATTTATATATCATTTCATTTCATCTCTCTCTCTTTCTCTCTCTCCCCTCAAGCTGCAGCAAGTCTCGCAACCCAAGAACGTCAACTAGCCCCGGCTAACTCTCAGCTTCTCTCTCTCTCTCTCTCTCTCTCTCTCTCTCTCTCTGTGTGCGCGCGCGCGCGCAGGTCAGCAGGTTTCTCCCTCGAGTTGTGTGTCTCTCTGTGTCTTGAGCCACTTGAGATTTTTTGAATTGTAGTCGAGTTGGCCAATGGCAACACTTATCACAGGATTGGTTGTTGCCTGCTCGCCACCACCTCCAACCCGCTCAAGATCAATGGGGTTCCCAATCTCTAGCTCTGCACGCAAGCCTCGTAGTGTGGCAGTCGTATGCATTCCAAGCATTGCCATAGTCTAGCCAAATTGTAATAGCCTCCCCCCGCACCCCCCCAACCTCTCTCTCTCTCTCTCTCTCTCTCTCTCTCTCTCACACACACACACACACACACACACACAATCTGACAAGGCAGAGGCTGTAGCGAGACATCACCTTAGACTCAAATAAGTCAAGCAACAAAACTCTCTCTCTCTCTCTCTCTCAATGGTGTCTCTCTGGGTTGTTTTTAGTAGCTGCAAAGAGAGGGCATCTCTCCAAATGAAACATTAAGCTCTAGGCTGTTTTTAGCAGCTGCAAAGAGAGGGGATCTCTCCAAATGAAACCATGCAGTATGCTTGCACCTTGAAGACACGTGGCATTATACAAGATGCTGATATGGGCAAAAGAATTCAAAATGATATTTTTTGTGAGGGATTGTTGAAAGAAAACATCGGGCTTGGCATTGCCTTGGTCGACAAGTATGCCAAATGTGGTGCACTTCATAAAGCACAAAAAGTGCTTGAGGAGCATCCTTTTCGAGATGTTGTTGTCTCTTGGAATGCACTAATTGTAGGATATGCTCAACTTGGGCAGGGCCAAGAAGCTTTGGTTTGTTTTACAACAAGCCCAGACGGGAAAATGGAGGTGATCGCGCTTACTATAATGACCGGAAGAATCGAAACGGTGGTGAGTATAACGGTGGTAGAGGAGGCTATGATGGTGGTAGGGCAATGCAAAATGGTGAATTCTTGGTACTACTAGAGGATGAGGAAGGTAGGTTTTCATAAGAGGGGGGTCACAATGGTGATCATGGAAGAGGGTGTGGTTACTTGGTGATGGAGAAGAACACGGTAGAAGACGTACTTATGATTGGAGGAGTGGCTTAGTACGCAAAAGTGAGGTCAAGCAAGATGGTGTTGGTCGTGACATCTAGGGTGTAGATTTGGACCAAAATGTGATTGAAGAGGTTGAGGTAACTTCTGGGTATCTTGGTTTCGTGAACACAGAGTAGCGCCAAGAAAGCAGCAATATCCGCCACACAAGCAAACATGGAGGGCAAGAGAATAAGTCATTCTTTTGTGAGCTCAACGGGTCCTCGACGAGCTTCCAGTCCGCAATGTTGTCTCATAGAGTGCATTGATTGTAGGATATGTCCAACAAGGTCAGGTCAAGAAGCTTTTGGTTGTTTTCAGTAGATGCAAAGAGAGGGCATTTCTCCTAATGCAATCATGTACTCACAATCAGACCTTGAAGGCCTACACAAAATGCTTATATGGGCAAAAGAATTCACGATGATATTGTTAGTCATCAGCGGTTGTTGAAATAAAGCGTCAAGCTTGGCGCTACCTTGGTTGATATATATGACAAATGTGTTGCACTTCATAAAGCACAAAAAGTGTTTGAGGAGATTCCTGTCTAGGATATTGTCTCTTGGAATGTAGTGATTGCGGGATATGCCCAACTTGGGCTATTTTCAACAGATGGAGAGAGAGAGAACATCTTTCCAAATGCAATCATGTACTATTTAGGCTAGACCTTGGCGGATTATTTTTTGACATATGTATGGGAACCTTAGTGAGTAGTGGTGATTTTTGATATCAATAGTAGAAGGTCGTTTTGGTTTTGTCATGCAAAAGAAGGGAATTCATTTATGTAGTGTTGTGATGTTTGGCGGATTTTCTGTGTGGCTATGGCGAATACCTGAATGTCAAAAGAAGTTTGTCAGATGTGGTTGTCAGATTAATCAATCTACTCTTTACCTTATTCTCTCTGCCTATTCCATTTTTTAAGGGCAATACCAATGTAGAAATATGTGATTCAAAGTGTGCATTGCTGAGGTGATGCATGTGAAGTAGGCAAAATCTGTATGTTTGTCATAGCAGAAGTCAGGCTGGTCTTCCAGGATTTGTGTGTAGAAAAGTGCTTGGCTAAGTAATCATTATACATTGGCGATCACAGTGCTTACGACGGGTGTTCATGTACAAGTTTTCTCTCTTCCGTGAGAAGAACAGGTGCCAAGATGATGCCAAGCAGCAGTTATGGTGGCAGTTACAATGGTGGTTATGGTTCTTGGAAGTTAGATGCTAAATGGTAGCTAGTTTTGGAGAATTCACAACAGCCTTCACATTCATTTTACAAGGTTAGTTGCAAGGCAAAAAGGTCTGCAAGCAAGACTCAAGAGGATGACCAGCGTGCAATAGAAGGGCCCAAAGGCGGTGATGACAGTGGAATGAAAACTGAAGGATCCTAAAGAGGAGTCAGAGCCATGTGCCGAAGGCTTAGAGGATGTGGAGCAGTATGGAGGAATTATTGATGTGTTTGAGGAGCATGGTCGGTTAGAACCAAGTTTTGTAGGAGGCGTTATTGCAACAACTGTTTTTGGCAAGAAGAAGTTGGAGTTTGACCCTTTGGGCATTGGAAGTGGTGTACCAATACAACCGACTTTACCAGTATCATCATCCTCAGCGGGGAAATTAAAGGAACACGGCGGCACCAACTAGAGCAGATTTGCACGTCAAGTTTGGGACCTTATTAGGGAAGTCTAAATAGGACCCGATTGCCATGTAGCTCAATTTGAGACAAGGTGGCAGGCCAGCCTGCATTTGACGGAGTATATGAAGCACAAGCCAAGATGCAGCAATTCAAAATGACACTCGAGGGAAGAGCCATGCAATGGTGGAGTAATTTTGATGTAGCTCATTTTGCAGATTATACAACATTGAGAAATGCATTTTTGAATAGATTTTGGAAGGAGAAAACTCCAAATGATGTGCTCACTAAAGGAAAAGGGATTAAGTCAAAAAAGATGTTTGTGGAGGATTATACTAAAAAAATTAATCAGTATTTGAACAGGCTTACAAATGCAGAGAGGCCTACCGATGAAATGTTGGCCGAATATATATGAATGGTATGTGGAAGGAGCTACAAAATGCAGTCGTAGGTGTTGATGTCGGAGCTGGTTAGAATGCTTTGGTAGAAACTGCAACAAGGGCAAAGAAGAGGTTTGGGGTGATTAATCTAGGTTCTTCTGAAAGGAGTTCAAGGGAAAAGAGGATGAAGAAAAAGAAGGGGAAAAAAAAAAGCGATTTGCAAATGACAACAATAATGATGATTCTAATTCATATTTTGATTCTGATTTAGAACGAGATTTAGGTTCTGATTCAAAAGCTAGTAGCGATTCGGATTCTGATTCAGATTCGGA